>NC_134473.1:32193883-32351235 GCF_964194025.1 Convolutriloba macropyga | reverse complement strand
TTTATTATATGAGAAAATCTAAGCAATTTTTTGATAAAACTTGCATTTTTTTCATGTTTTTTGAAATTTTTTAAAAACTTTTTTAGGTTTTTCCGGTCTCATGAGCCAGCGAACCTCCTGAGGGCTTAGTAATAGGTTACTGCATTGCTTCTAGTGGTAATAGAATGGTATTCAGCGTTTTAACATCACGAATTTTGGCATTTTTTTCATGAAACTTGCAATTTTTTTTAAATTTATAAAATTTATTCTCATTATCTAAGTTTTCCGAGACCCAGGATCCAGGAAGTCTCCAATAGAGTTTGATATAAGGATATTGAAGATTTTTATTGGCTATGGAACGGTTTTCATTATTTTATTATTACAAATTTTAGCAAAATTTTGAGTAAACTCGCAATTTTTATCACGAATTTTGTCAGTTTTTAGTCAGTTGAGAGTTTCTCCAAACTCAAGGGTCAACGAACCTCCTGCAGGGTTTGATAAAAGTCTACTGCATAGCTTCTAATGGTATTAGAAGTGTTGTCAACATTTTAGCAGCACGATTTTTAGCAATTTTTTTATGAACCTTGCAATTTTTTTTCAATTTTTTAAATTATTTTGTCATTTTTAGGTTTCTCCAACCTCAAGGGCCACCCAACCTCCACCAGAGTTTGATAATAGGTTACTGCATGGTTTCTAGTGGTAATGGAATGGTTTTTCAACATTTTATCATCACGAATTTGAGCAATTTTTTGACAAAATCTGCTATTTTTCAAGTTTTTTTGAAAATTTCTTTTTTTAGGTTTCTTCAACCTGAAGGGCCAGCGAATCTCCTCGAGCGACCCTGGTGCCATTTTTCCGGCACCACTCCTCGAAGCTAAAGCTAGCCTCACTAAACTGTGGCTAGCTACTGACAAAGCCAACCGCTCGCGGTCGTTTGAGAGCAATTCGCCCGACGTTAGTCTGTTATGTTTTTTTTGTAGTACGGTTAGTTAAAATTGTTAACTAAATCGCATGACAAAAAATGAGAGGAAACACGTGGTTTGTCATATAATTCATAATATACGACACTAACGATAGTTGTTTGTAATCAATCTCAAAATTTTGCTGCTACACACAGCGAAAAAAAGTATGCAGGAGGTTGCAGTAACTTCAGACAACAAGATCTTCACGTTGATTTTTAATATAAAATATACGTTGCTTTTTAAGGGGTGCGAATGTTCGAGAAATTGAAGAAGCTTTAAAAACAAATTAAAAAGCTTGATCAGTTTATTATTTCGTAGTGATCGTCAGTTGTCTTATTGATCGCTAGACAGATAAATTTGAAGCAGTTTTAATGAACGTAGGTTTGAACGTCGGTTCTTTGTCAATAAAAACTAAATAAACTGACAAAAGCTGAAAGCATTAAGTTTATGTGCAGCTTTTTAGTGCTTCATTAAATTCTAATTGTGCAGTTCGGTGCGCCAAAGCGCCCGAAGAAACGCTTGAGGAGACAAATACTAATGCTTTGAATGACATTTTTTATCATTCGCTTCCTTGAGTGATTTAACTTTTAGATAAAAACTGGATAAATTGCTGAAAACCAGGGTCAATAATTTCTAATAAAAACTTTATTGTTGCTGTGTAGGTTTCAGCACGGATTCTGAAGAAGCGAACCTTCATCAACCCTTCATGGTTTACGGGCAACTTATTTTGGAAAACTTTCTACGCTAGTTTCAGTCATTGCTCATTCTGCTCAAAATTTTGCAAACAACAGTCGCTCAGCAACACAATCTAGAATGAAAAAAAATCAATGTTCGTAAACAAAGTCGAAATTCGATTCGGCTTAACCCAAAAATATAAAATGACCGTGCATTACCTTGTTCTAAATTACTCTAGTAACAGGTTTTTGGTTTATGTACCTTTACCTGTGCCCTTTCATTAAGAAAAGTAATATGCCTAAATTAAAATCTCATCAAAAAAGCACGCACTCATCACATAGCGTTGTAAAAACAATCAATTGTTTAAAATGTTTCTAACCCAATGAGAGTCACGGGAAACAATGGCGGCTTTTTATAGTTTAATTTCAACAAGGAGGCTCGCACATGAAGTTCCGACCCCGCTCATCACATTTTTGGCAAAATAGTCTATCAATTGCGGAATAGATAAAACAACACAAACACTAAAGGATTATTCAAAAAAATTGGTGTACGGACAAAAAGATTGCCTCCAACGCAAATAATTTGGTGCATTAAAAACGCCGTATTAGATTGCTGCGTTCTGCCATTATTAAGAAAGCAAGGCCAGACGAAATACAAAATCAAAAAACAACAGCAAACATTAAATACAACCAAAACTTTATGTCATTTAAAAAACTTAATAACAAAGTCAAGATACCATCAGATAAAACTGAAACTAAAAAATAACTTCTATTTATTTGAAAAAATGTGTGACCAGTCGATAATAAGATTTGGTAACAATTTGACAAAAGAACAAAATCAGCAAAGTTAAAAAAGTTCACTAAATTTTTTTTTAAATTAATTTCAGAAGTAATGAAAACGATTAGATAACAACTGAAAACATCTAAATGCTTTAAAAACCTAAGCCTCTAATGTTTCTATAGGAGGGCATTAGGACCTGTCACTATTGAATTTTGTAATGCTGATAAGAAAGAACAACAAATAGAGACAACAATCAAAAATTGAGAGAAAAAGCTGTCGACGCCGTAAGGCATATTTCGATCCTCAAAAACTGTTTGATTGAGCCTTCTTCGATAAATCCAATATGTGGTGGTATGCGATTTCTCATTATTGAGCCTAGGTAGAAACTAGACAAAAATATAGAAAAAAAGAAAAAATTAAGAAAACCCGTTGTATATTTCGGAAACAATTTAAAGTCATGAAAGCCTTTAGCGACAAAATGAGATAATTAAATGAGTAAGTTTGTTGGCCAAGGGAAGCGGATGAGAACTTATTTTTTACTAACTTTCAATTATGTGCACCTACACCTTCCCCTGACAACAATTTCGTCATACGTGACATGTAATTACGCGATTAGGTAACAAATAGACAAAAAAGTACAAAAATGCGAAGTTCAAGTGATTTTCTTTAATTTTTGAAAACATTTGTTCTCAAAGTCATGAATGCTATCGGCTATCATTTAAAGTCAGAAAATTAGCTCAATTTTTGCCTCCTAAAAAAACCAATGAGACCTGTCATTATTCAGGAAATTTCATGCGACTAAAAAGACAAAGTGAAAACGATAGTTAAAGACAAATGAAAAAAAATTTTCGAGAAAGGGGTGTCGAAGCCGTTAAAACATTAATCTATGCCTCTATGCCTCTAAAGACTTTTATATGTTCCATTATTCCTTATTTTGAACGCCAAAAAAGTAATATGTGAACTGTTAGCAATAAGATAATGGGATTAAACGAGGAAAAACGTGAAAATGGGCCAACGCCTAAAAACCAAAAAAAAGTGTGAAATTTAGTCGTATCAAAGACAGAAAACCGTAACTTAAGGCGTAAAACTGCAAAAACTACTACATTTTAAATCAGTAGAAAGAAGAGCTAGAAGAGGCATTCTTTTTTTGCTGACACCAAGCTACAATTTGACCAAATAAAGAAAAATATTGGCAAATTTCAATAAGCCATTGTTCATTTAAAAATCAAAATTTTTTAATTGTCAAAACGACCATGTTTGTTCGGGTGAAGAAACTAGATACATTTGGAACTGCTTAGGAAGCCATTTGGACCTATCAAAATTGAGGCTTGGTTTGAATTGTTCTGTTCTTTAATTAACAAAGAAAAGATCGAGTTTTCTATATAAAATAAAAAAAGATTGTACCAAAATCAGCCTTTCTGTTGCTGTTTGTCCATTAAGAACACTCAATAATATAGATCTAGATAATTTGTTAGTTAAAATGTCAGACATAAATGGCGCGTTTTCGATAATCATAGAGTAAAAATAGCCAAAACGGCAAAAATTTAATTCCAGACAATTCTCAGCGGTTGTGAAAGTAGACCTAGCTCCCATTGTAGTTTAAGAAGATTGTGTTAATTGTTTTTGAGTGTGTACTTCCGGTAAATTTAATTAAAGTGGACTAAAGAAGCCTTTTTCGGACAATTTTTGATGAAAAGGGCTGAAATTTGGAAATATTTAGCCAAAATTTTGGCCAAAAGATTAAATCAAAATAGTCAGCAATACACTTTTGTCTTTTAAAATGAAATCAACAGTACTATTGTTGAAAATTTTTACATATTTTAGGAAAATTATCGAAATTTTTGACGAAAATTTTGGAAAATGTGAATAAAAATAAGGCAAGTTGTTCACGAAAATTTAAACCACGATAACTCGCTCTAGAAAACGAAATTAAAAAATCGTTTTAATTTCATATTCTGCGCTGGACGGGGTTTTTAATGATACCACTCACAACTCTGTACGATGCATATATCGGTCGGTCGAAATTGTCTGAGCAAAAAAACCCATTTGATTATATAGTTCCTCCCCCCAACAACTATCGCTGAATTTTGAATATCGCTTTACCGTTTATCATGCAAATGCTTATATGATTTCCTGATAATCATAGTCTGGCAATGTATGATTCGCAGGTCGTCATACATCGGTCATAAATGACTTCCCAGTATTCATAGTTTTGTTAATAGCCTATGTTGTATATGACATCATATATGATCCTTACGTGATTACTAGGAAGCAGCAACCCGGATAACTAAGTTATTTTCGATGTAAACTATGCTGTAGATCTTAGCTGAGTTGATAAAAATGTCTTACAAATTCTTTTATTGTTCAGAAAATTAGACAGACCTTTCCATATTTTAACCGCTTACTACCTGACCCTATGTGAGGTGCATGCAATTAAATGTCTCATATTTTACCGTTGATAACATTTTTCATCTTTTCCTGGGCTATTTTGTCCCATTTAATCAATCATGTCATGGTCTCATGTATTACCATTGCCAACAGTTTGCATTTTTCTTCGTTTTTTAGGCTATTTTGTCCCATTTTCCTACTTGAACGCACACGCTGGTGTGTATGGCATCAGTGAACGGGACGCAGCATTCCTCAACTCAATCATCGGAATCGCAAACTGCATCGGAAGACCAATCTGTGGCCTTATCGTATCTTACAATGTGCTAACTGGTGTTACAATAATGAATTGGTGTTCCATATTTGGAGGCACTCTTACAATTTGTCTGCCCTTTCTACAAGTGTACTGGGCCCTGTGTATATACTCTGTTTTGCTTGGATTTGCTGGCGGTAAGTTTAGTTATAACAGGGTAATTTTAATTATAGTCAAATAGTTATTATATTGGGTAATTATAATTATAGTCAAATTTATAAGGAAATTTTGAAGTTGGTTATAGGAAATTTCCGTGAATACTTTTCAGCTGCGGCTGGATGCACCAAATCACTTGCAATAGTAGAGTTGATGGGACTGGATCGACTAACCAACGCATTGGGTTACTGTTACCTTCTGGCTGGAATATCAGCCATCGTTGGGCCTCCGTTATTAGGTTAGAAAAATCCGGCGGCTGTATACGGATAATGTTAAAAATCAGCTGAATGTGGAAATTGAAACAAGACTCGTGTACAGCGTTTTGGAAGCTTATAAGACATATCTTTTTTTGATACTTTTACATATTTAAAAAAATAAAATGAAAACTATTGCTAGAATATTGAACTCATCCATTTTTTTGTCAATATTTTCCGTGCTTTATTACGCAAAAGAACACTTTTGACGTCAACTATGCTATTAATTATCACAATTTTCGATCCCAGATTTACATTCACTAGTTGTGAGCTCAAAATGAAACAGTTGATGAGCTTATGTATCTAATTGCTCTAAAATAAAAGTTGTGGCAATTATAGCAGTCCTCTGGTCATTTTATGCAATTTTTTGCTCAAACAATTGTTTGTCTGACCCTTTTAACTTTTTGTCCTCAAAAATAGGATAAACAGATAAAGCATTAAGGAGGGCATTCAGTGGCTGCGCAGCTTTCCTAGAGCCGTACGCTTTACTAGTTTCTAAGTATGCGATTTACCAAAACTGTTTTGAAGAGCCAATTTCATATTTTGACGGGGCGTTTCTTAATCTTAGAATTTGCCCCCCCCCACTCACACCCACTGCCAAAACTTCTATTTTTTCAAGTTTTTTTTTCTGAGGATTGATCAATGGTATTTTCCGTTAAACCTAAACAAAGTTGAAATATTACGCTGTAAGTAAGTTTACGCGGTAAGTTTTTGGCTGAGTTTGAAGTTCAATGCAATCAATATTTGGTTGCTGAAGAGACAGTAAACGGGTTCTTATTATTCTGAAAGTTGCTTTGAGTTTCAAAAAGGAAAATGTTGCTCTTGTAGTTTTGGTTTAGAGTTGCTGAAATAATTCCATAGCTTAATTGTTTTATTTTAAGAAATCGTTAAATTTTTTACCGATGTCAATTTGCATTCTATTCATTGTCAAAAACGTAATATGTTTTGACAAGGAGCCGCAAACCTATCGTTAAGATTACAGAAAAAGAGTGTTGATAAAATACTCTCAAACGAAGTTTGAAGCAATCATTGTAAAAGTGCTGGTCTTTTTTATGCAAAAATTTTGCTTGATCGATTTGCTATTTTTTTCTAGAACTTTCTTTGACTACTCAAATGATTTTTTCACGATTTCGTTCTTCAATCTTGAGTGCATGATCTCTATTGCTCTCACTCCGGCGTAAAACTCTCACTCCTTTGCTAATATAAAGTCAGTTGCAGCATAATAAAAATGAGGCAAACAGCACAGTCGGCAGTGTATATGGTTATGAAGAGGGAGGTTAATGGTTCGCATACCGGTGGGGTCAATTGTTTTTCCACCCGTTTGTCGTTGGAGAGCAATTCTTCCGACACTAGTCGGTTTATGTTTGAAAATTGACTATTTTGTTAACCTTTCTGCCGGATGGTGGGTCATCTTGTCCTTAAATGGGTTAATCTAATGGAGACTTGACGAAATATACACTAAGTGTAGACATTTTGCTGGCAAAGAATCTTAATTAATCCGATAATTCCAGTCAGTTCAAATCACAACATTACTATTGTCCCACTTGCAACCACCCAAAAACACGAACCCTGAAAGTCTTATTTTTTGTGTAGGTCTTGCATACACTCCCAAACAGGTTCACTACCTCATTGTGTTCATAGTAGCTGGATCTCTTTTGGCACTTGGGGGCTTTTTGGGGCTTCCTCTGAAGAAGCTGTCAGACATGGAAAAGAGAAAAAGAAAAGGAATTGCGAAAGCTGAAGAAAAGGAAGAAGGAATTAGAAATGAAGAGTTATATATTGACGACATACCGGTTGCAAAAGATGCAAATACAGCTGACATCATAGATGAATTTCAAGAGGATGAGGATAGAAATTTGGCGTAATGATCGAAACAAAGCAACAATAGAAAAATTGCAACACTTTTCTTAAGAAGAAGAAGAGACTATTTCAGAAGTGCTTGAACCCGGACCTAATGCCAAGTTATTTTCAGTACTAGTCAAGTCTTATTGCATGACTTATTTCAGTACTGATTTAAAACTTTGAACATGTCACTTTTTACGCTTGTCAGTTTTTTTTCAAGTGTTGCCCAAGACTGAATCCAAAGACTAAATCTAAATCCAAGTATTGGCCAAAACTTCCGAGGAACGCTAAAATTCGCCAGAAAAATCTAGAAAATAGGTCCTAGAAATTAGAATGTTACGGGAATTTAGGTTTGCTTCCGCTTCTGGCAGGATTTTAGCTTGATTTTGGGCCCAAGTAGTGTTTTGCACCAAACTTGGGTCAATTGGCCCTTGATGTCCGATGACACGGACTCCATCCGTCAAGGGAACCCTAACTGTTGTACCCTTTTTAACACTTTACTCTCGAATAGACGGGTACGACATTTGGTACGACAAAAAGAACTGAAACTTTATCAGTATAGTTTTAGAGACAATTACATTAGCAATAACCAACAAATAGTTTCGTTAATATATTGAGCTGATCATTTCAAATCTTTTGCATCTTAAGCATCTGACGATCTGTCTTTTAAAGTTTCTTAGTACTGCTACTGGCATCACTTGACGAGGACCATCGGACCTTTTGATGAACTATCAAGTAAGTGGCGGTTCTGTGCGGCCTAGTTTGTACAGCAATGCTAACTTACTTGAAAACAACTTATTATTATTATTATTATTATTATTATTATTATTATTATTATTATTATTATTATTATTATTATTATTATTATTATTATTATTTGGTACCGACATTTGGGTTCGACGGGCTCGAAAAAAAACAAACTTCACTAATTTCTGCTATTTAGGGGTTCAAAAGGGCTGAAAAACGGCTGAAAACTGACTAAAAGGGCTTAGTATTGTACCATTTTGCACTGTTTTGATTGTTTTCGTTTCCAGGGATGATCTATGGTTCTTTGCATTAACTTTGAAGCAATTGGCACAGTTCCACGTAAAAATATTGCCGAAAAAGTGGCACTTAACAGTATCTTTCCGCACTCAAAATTTTAATTTGGAATTTATTTGACCAATTATTTTTGAGTTGATAATTAGTTTGCACATCCCACCCAAGTCTTCACAAAGACTTGCCAGACTTGTTTTAAGACTTGCCTGGCGCTGAAAAACGAAATAAGACTTGCAATTAGACAACTTACTTCGTGCTGATATAAACGTGGAGTTCGGTACGGTTAGCCAATTCAGGCCTGAATTTTGTTTACTCACACAACAGCAGAGTTAAAAAAAAGAATTACAATGAAACGAAAATTGATACATTTTACCATGTCAATCGAGGGCTTGGCAATTCTTGCAAAACTTGCAAAACTTAAAACATATTGACAGGATCTTGACAGGCAGAAAATTCCTATAACACGGGCAAGATGTTTACAAGATTGTATTAAGATAGGTCAGGATTATTTTTCAAAGAAACGCTGTAAGATCTTGATAAATGTCAGCACATGAAAAAACTGTTTCTGATTCATATATCTGAAAACTGCGTAAATTGTATAAATTACTAATAGAGACCGCTATTTGCTTTCTGAATGAAGTAATTGTTTAAAAGTTTAAGGAAATGAAAAATCCTTATGATTATACCAAAAATGGACAACAATTGACCAACCTTGCGAACCATGTAGTCTCAAAATTGCCATTGATTACTTAATTCTACTATACTGAAATTGTTGCTGCATTTGCATCTATGTTCTGATTTATGGTTGGTAAGTGATTGAAGCAAATCCTGAGATCTGCCACTTGGCCGATAAAAAAAACAATGAGCGCCCTCTTTGTGGTAAATGGGGTAACATATATATAAATGAAGTTCAGTGTTTTGCTTTGTTTTTTGAATAAAAGATGAAAGTGCTTGAATTTCTCTATGATTGTTGCATGAGCAGTGATTTTCAACCAAACCATAAATGAGGATTTATAGTTACTAATTTGTTTTGCAGCGGTAACCTTAGTCCACTTAAAATTCCTCATTCCGATATCCATCGTCCTATTGATATTAAAAAAGGTTCTTTACGAGAAAACAGACCAAAATCAATTTTGGAGGGCGCAGGAAGCAATGAGAAACAATTTAGAAAAATTGAACGTCAATGTCCTTCGCCTTCGACACAAGTTCCAATTGGTCAAACTGACCCTACGTTTTCTGAATTTCTCTATGTTTGTGAAAACCCAACCGCGAGATGTTTTCAACAGACAACACACTTCACAGCGAACAGAACGCAATGGCGCGAAGTATGTCCAAAGTGATTCAAAAATTTTTCATTTCATATGGTCAACCACAAAAATTTAGGGTTTTTTTGCTAGTGTCAGGAAATTGGAACGCCGACACAGATGTGCAACCAAAAGAACAAAAACAAATCTGCCACAAAATGCCTTTATGAAGGCTGGAATAAAGTGTTGTGAGTCATAAAAAGATCGAAAATGACAATCTGTAACAAATTGTACTAATCGAAGACTTCAGCTTCTGTAATCGATGGCATCATAATCAACTAAATGTATAAGTAAAAAACATAACGTAATACGCAAAACTAAACTATCCTATTTAAAGCAAAGATTAACGAGCGTACTGACCAATTATTTATTTGAACTGTTGTTAAGTTTCCCTAAAATTGTTAAGAAAATCGACAACAAAGAATTAGTTTTGAAATAGTTTTTGAAAACTAAAACGGTTCCCCGAATTTTGATTTTCGAGACGATAATGAAAGAATTATAAGAAAAAATTTTTGTGAGAACATTTTAAGATTCAATGACAATTGAGCTGTTTTGGCAGCCTGGTAAAAAAAAAGACAAATTCACAGGTTAAAGTGCTCTTTTAATTGGTTTAGATTCCTGCCAACTTATATCCCCACCCTCGCCCCCAAAACAATTCGGGTTAGCCTGTCTAACCATAAGGGCACTGCAACCACCGAAGTTTTAGACAGACGTTTGAGAGCCTTTAGTCCATTAGTCGGTAACGTTTTAAAAAGCGGAATCTAACTGTTGTTAAGTCTTCTGTAATCAAAATATAAAACTTGAGCTCTCAGATCGTCACATTTACTTTTCAAATTGGAAAAAATTTATACGAAAAAATGAGGCTGTTTTTTTAATGGAACATTGCCAGTAAATTTGATAGTGCAAACCTTATCTGTGGTAAGAGTGGTATTTAAGAAACCGAATTTGAAGGCTTCCTGTCAATTTCAATCTTAAGTGCTTTCAAGCAATTTTATAATATTCGGCCGGTCAAATTTGTTCAAACTTGAATTCTTCGTTTCTGAATTTTCTTTTTTATCATAATTGTTTCATTGATTTTGTTTTAAAGCTGTTTATTCAATTCTAAAGCCACAAAGTTCATATAACTCAATACATTAACTATTACAACTGCTTAATAATTACAGATAGTCACAAGTAACGAACTTACGAAAAATTACAAATACATCGTTTAATTTTTTTTAAATCAAACATCAGTTTTTAAGTCGTTTCGTACGTTTCTCAGTTTTTGCTCAAAAATGATCAAAATTTAACAGCTGATCAAGTTCTGCCTGAGCGTTTAAGTTGTGTTTGTTCACATAAAAAGGGATTTATAAAATTAATTGTTCTCGATGGTTAACCGAATGGAAGTGCGGTGGTATCTTTTGGTGGTCATTGCGATGCAGGCACTAGCTTTCGTGATGGCGTTCTTTGGACACGGATACGACGTTGCCAACACAGGTGAATTCCACTCTGGAATTTGGGAGACATGTGTAGATGGGGGAAGTTGTCGAAAACTGAAGAAGGAAATGTTTGATTCATCAGGTTGGAACAAGTCTTTTTGAAAAAAAACTGCTCCCCCTCCCCCCTAAAAAGAGCAAATATATCCACCATTTTACACTATAACTTATTAAAAGTGTATTTGGTATACTAATTCCTAAGGGAGAAATTTTCATGGCGTAATGTGTGGCTTGATATGCAACTATCGCATGCGATCATCAGATCAAACTAATCGGGTAAATATGACAAAACATTCCCGTACCTAACTTTCAGAGTAATTCAGTACTGAATCCTGAAGTTTTTCAGAAACAATTCAGTACTGATTCAGAGTCTGCACATGTTAAATTTTGCTCTGATGTTCTCTGATTAAGACTCTCATTCAGACTCTCAATCAGACATTGAATTATTCTGAATCAGACCCTGAATCAGACTCTGATTTCTGTCTGAATCAGGTTAACTTCATAATTATGTTCGTGAGTCAAGCTAGGTTTTACCATTGTTGCCGCTCTCAGGTCCTCAAAAGAAATAAATTCATACAATACTTGTAGAAATCGAAGAAATTATATAATAGGTTGTCGGTAATTTTCTCAGGTCAATATAGAAAACTGACTTTTTTGACCGTATGGTCTATGTGGTTTATATCCTCCTCATTTTTTATTCCGTGCTGGGGACCGGCAGTGGCAGAGTTGATGCAATATTGAGTTACTATAATACCAACAATCTGTAGTCTACTATTTAACCTAAATGGCCAAAAAGAACCTATGAAGTATTATTACATTGTTGATGGCTCTTTTTGCATATTAGGTTTTCCGGTAAAATGTCACATAGCCTTGCTAAAAACCAGAGCGAAATTCATTACAACTGAGCGCTCCCTTTGTCCAATCCTCTCAACCCCCCCCCCCCCCCCCCCACACACACACACACACACACACACACACACACACACACACTTATACACACACACACACACACACACACACACACACACACACACACACACACACACACACACACCTTGTTCATATCATTAGCACCCCTTAACCCAAGCGCGTTTGCTTGATTACCACATAAGGATGTACTATGTTGTGGACCTTAACTGTAACTAGTATCTTGAACTTTTTTCCGTTTGTCATCTAACTTTTCATCGCTTATCTTACATATTTTTCCAATTTTTTCTCGACCCGGGACATATGAAACATGCGCTTGGGGGTTCAAATAGGATGCGTCAACCAAGCTGTGAGGCACAAACGGAAAAAGTCCATAATTGTTTCTTCAGACGATTGGGAAAAAATCAAGGCTACCAGAGCCATGTTGATTCTGTCTCACTTCGCGGGTTTGGCAGTGTTGGTGAATTTGATCCTGGCCATGCTCTCCATCCTCAAAGCGCAGAAAAGAGTCATCGCACACTCTGTCACATGTATCATTCAAGGTCAGTCAAATATAGGTAGAGGTCAAAGTTCAGTCTATATTTCGCATGTGCTCCTTGTGCGCTTGAAACCACCTCTGATCAGAACATTTCAGACAAAACCGACTGATGCCAGCCAAATTTTAAATTATATACATGGTGTGCCACGAAATATCCGTTTAAGTCAAGTAACTGCCTCATTGGCAAAAAAATTGAAATTTTTTCGCAACAATTAACACATTCGTATTATTGATGCACTTGCTATCGATCACAGATCAAGTTCATTAGTAAAAGCATTATTTCAAAGAACCAAGCAACGTTTGGGCCGCCTGAAAGAGCATGTAAAGTCAAGGAAGTTACAAAAAAATCACTTCGAGTAAACGTATACCGATTAGGCATTGAAAAGCAAAAAACAAAAGTAGAATTTTGTATTTTGGCCGTTATAACGCTTCTAGCTGTTGTTGGGAGTGTTCTGTTCTGTCGCCAAAAAAAAGTTGACCTCTTGACTGTTAAAAATGCACTCTAGACAATTGAATTATTAATCAATAATTCTAATATCACCAACGATTAAAGTTGTAGCCAAAAATTTATAATTGTAGAACTTCAATAATCCCAGAGTAATTTTTAAATCAAAACTAGATAATGGCTCACTTTAAGTCACTCTAAGTCAAACCAATTCAATCTGTCTATCCGCAAGCATCCACAATCCACTCTACTGACTTCCAAACCCAAATAATTTCGATAACTTCTGCCTCAAATTAGCTCTGTTTCTGGTCAGAAACTTATTATACTTTCAGTCAATATCTTTAGCTAACTTTGCAGTTGCACTCACTGCAACTACGCCACTACGTTCTTTCACAAAGAACTCCCTATGTAATTCAAATCTTCTCTTTTTGAAAGCCTTCTGCTCCACTCAAGCGTGATCTTTCTCTCTATTCTGTTCTTGCTTGTTCTCAAAAAATTAAAACGCATAACAACTTTGTGAAAAGTTTTTCAGGTCGAAAAAATCTTTTCTGCAAACATAAGCTAAAAAAACAATAAGTGAATTTGTTTTTCCACGCACAGTTAGGCTTGATTCTCTCCTCATTAAGTTATGTCAATAAACTGTCATTCCTCTTAGTTTTGTTTTCTATCTCTGCTTTTGGTAATCTTTATCTTGCTAGCAATTACGTTGCTAGTTCTATAGGAAAATTCAAAAAAGTTTTTTTCTTTCTCTTTTTTGTTAGTTTAGCCATTTCCGTACTAAAAGGGCTTTTCGAGCATCCACTTTTTTTGGGAAAGGCTCCGAGCCAAAACTACCATTGGTATTTTTTCCTGTTGTAATCAAAGTGCGTTTTACTGCATACAGCAAACTCTGTACGTCATTCTTTGTCTTTCCGACAACTCATTGACTTTGCACTCAACTTCTTTCTGTCTGATTACTTAGTAATTATAATCAAGATTTACTCCAAACTTAGTAGACTAATTATGGTCTCAATCTCAATGTATCTTTCAATCTAAAGAGTTCTCGTTGGTTCCAGTCAACTCCACAACAACAAACATATCACCATTGCAAGCGCATTTTGGAAGAGTTCCATGCATGCTATTATGTAATATTGGTTCAAGCAAAAGTTTGAGTTCAAAATAGGAAATTTTTCCTTCTGTTTCGAAATAAGTGGACGTGAGACAGAGGTGATATTCTCATCGACGGTATCATGAATGAAGCTCAAGCAGAAACCGTTATACGGTACAACGACACAAATAAATAGATTGATTGATTTTTTTTGATAGATTGCTGAAACTACAAAACCCCATTCCCGTAACTTAAAAAGCCATGCGACACACGCTCGCTCCCCATTCAAAAGTAGTAAAGACATCCCCAATAACATTTGTCATTAATTAAATCGACCTCCCAAATAACGTTGTTGGAAACAGCGATAATTCTAAGCTTGAGACAAACACCGAAAGAACAGGATTGTTGGCCTCGCTCAACGGCGCGCAATACAAAAAGACGGCGCATGAAGAGACCAGCTAAATAAACAAAAAAGACATGAAAAAGAAATAACGAGGAGAAAAAGGACAACGCCACAAGGACATCACGAAGTCAGAATCCTCATCAAACACCATCGTAGCGCTTAACAATCTAAACTAATGATGTCAAGAAAACCTATAAAATTTGAGAAAGTGAAACAGCGCCGTAAAACCAGCAAATTTAATGAAACTGAACGATTTAATTTTGTTTTCCCATTGTCGTTCATCAGATCCTAAAATACGTCAAATAAACGCATCTTCTTGCCTATACAACTTCAAAGATTATAAGAGAAGTCTCAATCCTTGCCTGGAACGCAAATAAGTCTGAACGCAAACTTAGAAAACTTGTTCAATTAGACTGAAATTTAAAACTTTTTATGCTACCTAACAACCCATTTATTTCACACTGAATAATTCGCGTTGGAAGTGCAGTAAAATTTAATTGATACAAATAAATTATAAATCCATGCTAATCCCCTTACTTTACAATTTGCAAGTCGATCGTTTAATTTGTGTACAATAAATTGATTAAATTAAGGTTCAATTCAACAAAGAGTACTCATTAGTTGCTCTCGTAGAAGTAATTATTGTAAATGTGTGTCTTTATTATGCAAAATTTTCGCTTGACCGTTTTGACTTATCGAGTGACTTTTTGCGTTTCGCGTGATCTAAAATTCTCTTTCAATCAAGATTTCAGGCAGCTGAACTCAATTGGCGGCAATTTAATACTAAAAGTCAAATGAGTGCGCAGAAACTGGTGCCATTTTTCACTTTAAATCTTAATAGTGATATATGTTAACCTCTAATGTGGTTATTTGAAGCCCACTTTTGACCTTCGTAGTCCCATTTAGAATCCCCCTCCCCTGACTGAAGCAGGCTGCAATTGATTAGAGCTCCCACTAGTCGTACGAGAGCAATTGTTCCGACGTTTAGTCGGTTATGTTTTAAACTTTTTAACGGATTTAATTTTAAAATGTTGAATTTTCACTTCCACATTATATTAAACAGTTTTCCATAATTGCCATCAATTTGAATGAAAACGAAAATTTATTCTCTAACAGAAGGATAAGTGGTACAGTACATCCATTGATTTGAAACAAATTATGTAAAGTCATTTAAACCAATTTTAGTTCCTCTGGTCAACTATGATTTATTTGCCCTAGTTTTGGGGAGTTATGTGTCATCCACTATTTTTCTTTCATCCAAGTCAATTGCTCTGTCTAGTACTTTAAGAGTTGCACTATTTTGTCTCACTAGCAAATGTGATGCAAATGCGAGAACTACAAGACATATTGGAATTGTAGCACCAATCCTGTTCAGTATGGTAATTGCTACAATAATTTCAGCTCATTTCCTAATTCGCGCAGCGACTCCGTCTCGCTTAAAGTTTTTATACGAGGACTAGGAACACTCTACTTGTAAAGAATAGAGTTCTACATGGCGCAGTCAGCCCTCAAATAGTGAGAATAATCAATATTATTTACCAGAATAATTTGGTGAATCCCACACTTGTGCCTTCACTTTAATGGGAACGTTGGAAAATACAGCTGAAAATGACCGTAAACACCAGAGAAAAATCTCATTTGTAATTTTATTAGAAGAACCTCGAGACAAAGTTACCCTCCCTACCGAGCCAATATATGAACAGATCCAGAAAATAACACAGTAAGGCAGACCCGATGTGGGCTCCTTTTACAGCCTTAAGGTATAAAGAGCTAGGGCTACTTATTTCTGCGCGCGAAGTAGACTTACCTATATCTCTAAGACTAACCGACTCTGTAAAAAACTGATTGTAAACTTCTATTATTACGGTGTATAAGAAGCAAAGCACCGGAGTTAAAGGTATACACATGGTGTATTTAACTAAAAGACTGACTACAGTTATTTCAGTTCTCTCTATTTAAAAGAGAATAGTGCCTTCTCAGTCTCTGATTGGTTAAAGGTGTACATTCAGTATTTTCACTGCTACATCCATCCGGGATTGAGAGTTTCAAATCCGAATCTCTGAAGTGTAGCAGAAATACGTAGAATCTGTCATCCTCGTTGAAAGTAGGGTGGAGTGAGTGTTGAGTTGTGTCCTCTCTGAAGTGGGTTGTGACTTGTGTCGTCGTCAGTGGAATCCCTGTCAGTGGAGTGATGACTAGTGTTGTCATTGAAGAGGGTTGTCTTGTGAAACCAGTGAGGGTGCCAGTTACAGGGTGTGCTGGCCAGTAACGTCAGTCCTGTTGAAAGTGTGTCCAACTGCTGTTACTGTCTTGTAGTGAGGATTTATTCGCAGTTGGAGGATCGCTTGTAGTCTGTACTCTCTTGTCTGGTTTGCACAAGGAGATTTCTGTTTATCTCCACCTGGTACAAGATGTGAACCAGTCGGATTTACAGCTTACCTTATGATGGAAGTCCATCTTTTAGCTACTGTGTGAGCTACTTTTCTTATTAAATCTATTAGTGAGATTTAATTCTTTCGTGTGTAAGTCCCGACCGGGGAGAAAGAAGAAAAGAATTGATCCTAATCTTCATTCTTGTGAAAAGAGAGAAAATTATGTGAAATATATTTATTCGTTAGAGAAAGTATAGTAAAGAAAGGATAGAAAATAGAAAAAGTAAGTTTTAAAGAGAGTTTTGAGATCAGTGCGTCTCGTTATGGTGGGTCTTTGAGCCCAAAGTGTGGTGGTGTAGGGCTGTGGCCTACGTTCTAAATTCAAATTCGAAATCCGGAGCTCGATTCTCTGGATCTCGAAAGAAGGCGAGGAACTCTGGGTCTTGTGCCAGACAAGCAGCAAGAGCACGAAGGTACAAATCAGTGTTGCAATGTGGCTGCAACGCCATGAGGGGATTAAATATTTGTTGCTCTTCCTGTGAGGGCTGGCGATTTTCGAGTTCGTTGACCATCCAGTCCCTGTAGAGGAGGTTGAAGGTGTGCCCCAAGGTGCACTTCGTGGCGCCTCCTTCTACACACTGTAAGTACTCGATTGGGACGAGGAAGGGTCAATTTGTCTTTGTGTAGAGTGGTGAAAATATAAAATAATTCTTGATGGGGTCGAAATTCCGGAGAGTGCCTTCACAATAATTAGGTTGTATTATGTAGCTATAGTTCATATAATATGGTGAGGTTAGCTTTGTGTTAGCATATTGTAGGCGGGAATTCATATGAATTATCGGGTTGGTGTGAAAAAAATGATGCTGCACAAAGAGGTAATTGTGCATTGTGTGTAGCTTTTTCACCCGATTCATTGGCTTCAGCGTGTGCTGAGGTGGAGTGGAGGTGTTGTTAATTCTTTCGGGCACGTGTATGCCTTGAATTATTTTGATTCCAAGAGGGTTTGTGAACTCGTGGAATCTGAAGTTTGGTCCTTGTGACCGGTGTGGGATGCCGTGTGTTGGCACGAAAGGGTTTGGCCTTCCGCGGGAGGATGAGGGCTGTGGGCCTCTGGGAGGGCTGGCTGTGTGTCGAGCAGGCGACTGTGAGGCCTGTATCGGTTAAGATCGAACTGGGTAGCTTTCATGAGCTGTTGCTCGTGGACGTCTCCTGGGTGATGGATCCGTGCAAGGGTAATTGTCAGTTGATGTGGGTCGATAATAGGGGGTGGCTCAGGGAAAGATGGTCGTGGCCTAAGGGGTGGTAGAGCCGGGCCGTACCTTGGTGAAGGTATCAGCGGGCGCTAAGTGGAAGGTGTGGGCATAACTGGCTGTGGATAGACCAGTGGTTGCGCTCGTGGTCGTGGTCCACGAAACCTACCAGAATATGCCCAGTTGGGAACGACAGTTTCTGGTGTAGAGTGACCAGACTGCTCTGCTGTAGCCACTTCATCAGCACAAGATTGAATGTGTGTGATTATCGGTGGTTGTGTTGAAGAAAGTGCTGTGTGTGTAGTTAAGATTAGAGATGATGGAGGCTCTTGTGACGAGCTGTGCTGTCCTGTAGGAACTGTAGGTGGACTTGTATCGCTATCGATATACAGGTGAATTTCACTTGAACTCGAGGAAGAGGTGGCGGGTGAAGGCAGTGGTTTCACCCGCGCGTAATTAGCTGTGTCCACAGACTGTGGCTGTGGGGAAGTGTGTGCCATCGTGAATAGGGCAGGCGTTTGCATCTGGTAAACTGGTTCGTGTACTGTGGGTGCCAGTACCAGCGGAGTGAGGGGTGATGGCAGAATGTCATCAACCTCCAGCATGATGAGCTCATATGCTGTCGGGTCGACATTTGGGGGGATCGGTGAATCGCTTTCTTGGTGAGTAGGGACTGAAGTGGAGTCACTAAAACAAAAAGATGAATGTTAAATACGAGTGCTTGGAAGATTGAGGAAAAGTTCCTCTGGAATTTCCTGGTAGTCAGGATCTTTATCTAGAGAATCGCGCGAAAGAGAAGTTCCACGTGAGCGTTTACGCTTAATAGGTTGGAAGGTGTGTAAATGTAAAGATTGAAAATCTGGTTTCATGTGAGAATTAGTTGTTGTTTCGTAGCATTGATAAATAGAAGCTGGGAGAGTAGCTGTATGGCGTTTATTTGAATTTTTGTGCACTGGAGAGAAGAATTTCTTATAGAATTTTCAAATTTTTAATGTAATTAATTCAATTAATGTTGTGAACGTGGAGTGCAACTATCGATTGAGCGACGACATCGTTTTTTATGTGAGAGTGGTTTTTATTGTGTATAATCAGATTGTAGTACATGGAATATTGTTTGTGAAAATACTCAAAAAATACGGAGGTTATGATCTTAGCCAATGTGATATTGGCTCCTAAAAGTGATTTTAGATTATAGGTGTTAAATGCACTAAGAAAAAGGCCAAAAAGGCACTGTAAAAAAAGAAATACCGTCCATATTATGACTATTTCTTTTAATACGTACCAAGTGTATCCAAAGATTCCTATGAGGGATTCCTTTAAATACTTGCCATTAATCAAATCACGCCAATCAAGTCGGCGGAGGGTGAGTTCTTTGCCATTAATAAAGAGTTTGTTTAAATTAATTGTTGTATTCGGTGCGTAATTGTGAGAATTGTGCTTGTAAATGTGCTTGTTTTGCGAGATCTGCAGAATTTACTGCGCGTGCTACTTCAAATTTTTCAGCTGCGTCATTAACTAGTTGATTAAATTTCATTTTATCTATTGATTTAGTCCAGTCGTGTTGACTGTAAATTCCGAGTTGTTGCGCAATAAAATCAGCGTGGGTGAAGCGGTTTTCAACTTCCTCAGGCGTGAAAGTTTTAACGGGGTTTCGCGCCTTAATTCGGTAGGGTGTTAAGCGATATATCTCATCGCCGTCTGCATCGAGTGAGATTTGTTGATCAAAATTTTCGGATTTACATTGTGCTTTAATAGACCAAGGGAAGGTCTTACGGGTGACTTGATCTACAAATTGTAGTTTATTTTGATAGTATATGGGGATACGTTCGAAGCATTTATTCTCTAATACATAAAGGGGTGATGAAACAACTTTATATTGATACAGTGAAATTGAATTTTGACTTTTAAGTGTAGCGAATATGTGTCGCTGTCCTGTAATTATGTAACCAACTAAAGGGAATTTTTGTGTGAGAAAAATAAAAGCTGTTTGTTTCAAATCGCGGTCTCTGTCGCAGAGTTTTGGTACATATTTAAGCTTGTCTGATCTATTTTGAGCAAGACTCGACTGATCATATAATCAAGTTTTGCATCGATTTGGACCTTAGGGTGAACAGCGCCAAACCAATTTTGTTTTCTAAACAGTTCATATTTTTCAGATCGGCGGTATAATTGTGATTCCTGTGGATATCACGGATATTTGCTTTTGTGTAGGGTGTTAAAAGGGTGTTCCGTCAGGGACTGTAATGTGTGTCTTGATACTGTGTGGCGTAGTATGGGCGATCTTCATTACATTTAATAATTGGTTTTGTGAGGACCTCGAAACGAGAGAGTGCAGATTCACAATAAAGATGTTTTTGAAAACGTCTTGAGTACATGTGTGCATTGCGTTTGTGACCAGAATTCGTTTCGTTATTTTCAAGTGTTTCAAAAAAATATATTTTTTGGAATTTGATCACGCGTGCATGTGATCTTCCAACGTCAAAAAGACGGCAATGAGTTACTGGTTCCCAAATTACAATGGCTTTGATAGCGTGATTTAGAGGGCAGTAACCTCATTCTATGTCACATTTTATGCGGACTTTGCCATAGTACATGTGTTCTGAGGCAACATCAAAAATGAGCGTGATGTTAGTTAATTGAAGTGACCATCCTAGTGTGTGGATGACAAGATATTCGTGTTCTGAGTCGTTACCGGGACAGTTAACCAAGGGATTATCTGTGGCATTGGGAATCCAGTTATGATACCGTGGATTATAAACCATGCTTCAGTGTTGTAGGGAAAATAGTTTATAGCGATCTAAACGAAAACGGCCTTGTTTTTCTTCTATATTAGCTTGCCAACGGGGGTCGTCTAATACATGAAATTGTATCATTTGAGGGCGATAGTGGTTTTTGTTTATTAGACCAACGCCTGAAAATTCTCTACGAGCTTCGATTTCTGTTGGAAGGAAAGTTCGTTCCATATTGTTAACATACCAATTATTGTGATCAAACCAAAAGCCTCTTTTGAGTGAGATCTTGTGACAAAAGCTTTCCTTGTCGCTAAGTTTGGCGTGTATGGCGAAAGCACATACTAGGAGTGTTCGGATTTGTGAAAACATGTGTACTTGAGCGGTGAGGATTGTGAAATAGGCTGTTTTAATTTTACATTCACCAATTTTCTTAATTTTATAATATTGCATCTTTGTGATATGCTTTGGTGAACAATCATAGTGTGTTACTACAAGGTCTTGTATACCTGTTTTGGGTCTGGAAATATTGTGTTGGTCAACTTTAATTGGTTGTTTTAGTGGGAGTTGAGACGAAAAGAATAAATTAATTGTTATTATGATTAGATTTGTAGTGGACATGTGTAAAAAAGTCCAGAGTGTGGATTATAGAAGACAAAACAGTCTGCGGTGTTTTTTTGATATCGATCAAATTTATAGTGTATTTATTGACAAATGAAGGGTGATGGATTTGTTTTAACTCAAAAAATAGGCAGTGCTGCCGTTTGTGGGTGAAAGATAATTTTGTCTTGTTCGAAAATTATTTCAACAGAGAATGTAATCTTTGATTGTTTTAATAATTCGTGAGCTCTTTGCTTTTGAATGGGTGTTATTTTATAAGACTTAGAGATTCTTTGTTTAGCCCAATTATGTAATTGTTCACCGTTGTTATGGTCTCCAAAAAGCGCGGGTTGGGGAACAATGAATTTAGGATCTAATTTTAACTGTAAAGTTGGATAAGTTCGTGTTGTATCTGGTTGTTTTCGATACAATGATGAGAATGTTGATCAGGATCTTGTGTTGGTGAATTTTAGCTTAGAGTGATCATGTGTGGTGTACCCGTAAAACTGAGTGGTAGTGAGCTTTGGAATGAAGTTGATGAATTGACTATATTAAAAGAGTGGTTCCAATGTGCTGGTGATAGTAAACGTTCAAAGTTTGTTATTTCTCCTTGTGGCGGATTGAAAGGATTATTTGCAATTTGTGATGCAGTAGGTAAAGAAAATTGAGAACTGATTGGATCAGATTTAGAAGTGTCAGAAAGTAAACTAATATCATGTGTGGTGATGTGAATATTTGAGACAGTATGAATTGGCTGTGGCAATTCAGAGCTACTTGTCTTACCGGTGTTAGCAAAGTTTATTGGTTGAGTGGAAAATAGTGGAGTGTTTGAATAGTTAAGTAATTCAGGTTGTGGTGCTCGTGGAGGAGCTGGTATAAGTGTTGGTGGAAGAAGTGTTGTATTTGGAAGAAAACCAGAATATGGTATTAAAGTCTGTGCGGTTCTTTGTTGCTGTTGTTGTACTTGCGTTTGGTGTATTTGCGCTTGACTTTGATGGGAGGATATGGGATTACCAATTGTGGGGTAAAGTGGTGGGGGAATTTTCAGTAGGACGAGGTCTATCTGTAGATTTTGTAATAGTAATAACTGAGTATGGGTGTTTTTCGGTTTCTTGTGTGTGTGGTTTTTTATTAAAGAGTTTAAATGATGACTTTTTGGACCAGAGGACGCAATTGTGACGATAATTTTGGCCTAGTGTGGGGCAATTATTGCAATAATAGATTTTATAATCAGTAGAGGTGGGGATAACAATTATTAAGAGATTTAAAGTTGGTACACTTACGCGGATTGCTGCGCAGGGTGATTCTGGTGGTATGACATTATGTAGGAAGATGAGATCTAAAAGATCAGCAGAAAAAATTGTTAATAATTCGGCGATTAGATAATCTTTTCTCCTAAAGAAAAAGATGACTTGTGGGAATGTAGTTTCGTTTTGTAGGTTGGTGTCGTTTAACAATTTGTTGCTATTGTTCATCCAGTCTTAAAAGTTCTTTAATATATTTAATATGTTATGAGGCTGGGATAGCGTCAAGATTAACAGTGTAAACAATATCGGTGTATAGAACTTCAGAGAGTTTAGGTGTCGCTTGTGATGGAAAGATAGGTAGATAGAAAAGAGCGATGTGCTCGTTATTAAAATCTCTAATATAAAAACCCATTCACAGCAAGTGTGTGAATATAGAATGTGATCTAGATTATAGAAAAAATCTTGAAAACGGACCTGTCTAGGCCTAAAGTTCTGTATATATCTAAAGGTGTCAGCGTAGGGTGTTCTTTTAAATAGTACTTCAAGTCTGTGTTGAGAAGTTATGTGCATACTTGTCAAGTGCTTTGAAGGAGATGATTTCAGTATTGTGCGACTGAAAGTTGAAATTTGAGAGTTGTTGTTGTTGCTTCCTTGAGCAAGTTGGAGGGCTTTCTGTGAGCTGTTTGTTGAAGAAGTCAGGAGTCAAAATAACTGTGCTGTGAGACAGTTTTTGTTTTATTGGAGGAAGAGAAGTGAAATCTTCGAAAATTAGAGATTTTCTAAGTTGTGAATTCAGAAGAGAGAGTTGAAAGAGATGAGAGAGAGAGAGAGTTAGAAGAGATGATGAGAGAATTGGTTTTCAAAATATTGAAAGAAGAGAGAGAGAGAGAGAGAGAGAGAGAACTAGATTGCAAGATTGCTGTGAAGTGATTTTTGACGATATGATTTTATCTGACCACGACTTTTTAGTCGGGTACAAAAAAGTTAAAGAATCATATCTTGGCAAATAAATGAGTTTAGGGAAATGTTCCCGGCCGAGCTGTGGGTCGGTTATTAACTTAATTTTTTTAAAATTTCCTTTTTATTTTTATCGTGGGGAATGGCCTGTAATTCCCTTCCTTTCATTTCCTGATGGAGGAGTTTTGTGGTTCTGCTAGGGTAGCGGGTGAAGAGATAGACCGTGTGCTTTGTTTATTGAGTTAAGGGGTTTGATTAGCTTTCCCAGTGAAAGTAATTGTATTACGGGGGAGAGGGGTGAAGGAACTATCCGAATTTCTCCTCTCGTGTAGGAGAACGAGGGAATTACATTTTTACCCTTATTGTGTTTTATACGTGTTCAGCGTGTTATGCAAAATTGTATACAGCTATTTAAAGCGAGAAGAGTGATTTTATGTGTGTTCTATTTGTGAAGTGTGAATAGTTTTAAGTGTGTGTTGTTCGTGAAGCCGAAATTTTTGATTGTGGTATAAATACTCGATAGTCTTTTATTGGTTGTCGTCGAAGGCGACTATTTCTTGTAGTGTAGTTTTCCGAAGGATATTCGGGTGTTTCAGACAGGTTACTAGGTGATTGGGGGGAAGGTCATTTGTGGATGGTATCTCTAGATTGTGTAGACTGAACGAGACAGTCTTCGACTTGGTAAGTGGTGGCTTCGTTGGATGGAGTTTTAAAAGGGAATTATCCGAGAAGTATTTCTCCATTTGTTCTTGAACGAAGAGTTTTTTGGGTAATATGGTACTATATTGCTTCTATGACGGGTGATCTGTTTACCAGAGAAATCTTCGAGTTTATACTTGACCAATGTAGGGGTATCTATTATTTTATAAGGTCGAATTTTTTGTGATTGGATCTTTTTAGATACTCCAATTTGCGTGATTTTGTTTACGATTATAACATAAGTGTTTGTTTTGAGTGGTTGTGCCGTTCCAAAGCGGCGATTTATAAATGTTCGTAAACGTTTATTTTAGTTTAAATAACTATGGACTTCATTAGAGACCTCCGAGTTGATTTTTTCACGATTAGGAAACCAATGTGCAAAGGTTTCTTTCTGTAGCCTTTTGTTTTGTGGGTGATGACCTAAGTGATCAATATGTGTATGACTTGTTAGTGAATTAAAAGATGAATTTTCTGTGGGTTTACAGTTGCCCAAACTATCTGTGGTGGAAGATAGATTAAACATTATGGGTTTCTTTGGTTTTTGGCCAAATACAAGTTCATATGGTGAAAGATTCATGTTTGTTCGAACTTGTGAGTTAAATGCAAACAGAAAATTTTTTACTTTATGTGACCACGGGTTATATTGTGAGTCGAGAACTGTGCAAAAAAAAGTATTTAATTGGCGGTTAAAATTTTCAGCGAGTCCATTAGACCACGGTGCATAGGGCGTACGTGGTTTAAATTGTACATTATATGTGCGACAGAAATTTGTGAATTCTCCGTTAATATATTCATTTCCATTATCTGTTACTAAAATATCTGGAATGCCAAATTTAACAATCCAGTGGTCAAATAATACTGTGATTGCATTTGTGGCGTCATTTTTGGGTGAAGGGTGGAGGACAATATAGTGTGTGAATGCGTCCTTAATAACATAAGCGTAAGAGTTTTCATCCGAAGACGTTGAAATTGGGCCTTTTGTATCCATGGATATACGGTGATTGAAGTATGGTGAAACTTCGAAAAATGGCTGTTGTGGGGCCGTTAAGAGGTTTGCCATGGATTTGCTCGTCTGGCAACTTAAACAATCTTGTGTGAGTATTGCTATCCATGTGTTCATATTTGGGAAATAGTAGTTTTCCGTAATTTTTGCTTGTGTTTTTCATGACGCGGGTGTCCTGAAAGATCATGAGAGTTTGCATTTTAGAAAATAACCAGGAGGAGAGGCAATGGTAAACAAATTTTTGGTGTCTTTGCTTCTTGTATATAATACAAGAGGTTATTATCTTCATTAAAACTTAAGTTTCGGAAACGTCTGTAGTAGTGTAATAATTCCTTATTTGCTCGAATGGTGAGTGACGGGGTTGGAGGAAAGTTTTTATACTTTTTCCAAAGCAGAAGTTGTCTTATTACTGGTCCGGTTTTTGAGTGTTGTAGAGTAGTTTATCATCTATTTCGGTTTCTTCTTCGTAAAAATAGTTATAAATGGTGGGTGATTTAGGTATAAAATCATCCATCGCTGGGAGTGAACATTTGATACTATTTATTAATTCGGCATAGTTTGTATCATTATTTGATTGTGTTAAGGGTTCTGTTTTGTTCTTGTTTAATGTGACGTCTGTGTGTTGTATAATTGGGTAATTTTCTGGAGATGAATAGTTATTTTTATGGGGTTGTAATTTTTGATGGTGTACTTTGTCCAAAGGTTGGGATTTGGTTTTTAATTCAGTATGTGATAGTGGTAGGTAAAGATCATTTTCGAGTTGATTTTTGAAGTAGTTATCTTCAATCAATCTGCAAGTAGATTGGAAAATGTAGTGATTCTACAGCAGTGTCTGTAGATACTGAATCAATATATTCTTTTGATACAGCGTGTTGACACTGTATAGGTTGTGTATTTTGGTTATGTGTCATAAAGAACTTAATTGAATCTGGTATTTCGACTGTGCGAAGACGGTGTTCGTCTTGTGTGTTGGTCGTCAGTGAGCGACCTAATAAATTTGCAAGTGAAAGGTTTTTCTCTTCCGTCCAAAATATGTGGAGGTTTGGAAATTTCATTAGTATTAATTGAAATTTGTAAACTCTGTGATTTGGTTTGTTTTTTTGTGTAAATAAGAATAAAATTGGTTTGTGGTCAGTATATAGTGTTATTGGGTGTTTTGATCCCTGAATAGAGAATTCGTATTCTGAAAGTGCATATATAATGGCTGAGCATTCGCGGAGAATAGTGGATAATCTAAATTCTGTGGTAAGAAATAGGCGAGAGTTTGCCGATATTAATTCCATTTTTCCAAATTGATTTTTCTGTAGGAGTGCTGCCCCAATGCCATAGTTTGAGGCATAGCACAAAATGTAGAAATTTTTTTCTGAATTTAGAATTGCGAGCCGGAGTGTTCCGTCAGTAAGTTCTTTTTTAACTCTATCAAACTTTTTTTGGAGTTCGGTGGTCTACTTGAAGTCACTTGTATCTCTAAGTTGAAGATAAAAAGGTCGAAGAATGACTTGTAGGTTATATATATATATATATATATATATATATATATATATATATTGAAATGAATGTGAGAAATCCAACATAGTTTTGAATTTCTTATTACTTTTGGGTGGTTGGAGTTTTAGAAAGCCGTCAATTTTTTATTCGAGATGGTGTATGTGATTATTTTGTATTTGATGGCCTAAAAATTTGAATGAGTCGAGAAAAAAGAAAGATTTATCTGGAGCGGCTTCGAGGTTTTCTTTCTCTAAAATAGTGCGGTATTCGGTTAGTGTTTGCAACATTGTGTCTGTTGTTGTATCTTGGATGAAAACGTCATTCAAGTAGGTGATTAATTTGTTTTTTCTAATTAGTGGTTTCAAAATACTGCTCATAAAGGATGAGAAGGCTGCTCGGCCGATGGAAATACCATAAAACAAACGTTTAAAACAGTATTGTTTTCCAGGGATTACAAAATTTGTGAGTCTTTGTGATGGCTTATCGAGTGGCGTTTGGTTATACGCGCTGTTCATGTCTGCTATCAAGAAAATTTGTCCTTTAATCCGTGTTAAAATAACTTGAATTGGCTCTATAAGCCAACTACATTTTGTTTCGTCAAAAATTGTCTTTAATTGCCGAGCGTCTAAGACAATTGTTGATAAAAGTATTTCCGGTGGTTAAGAAGTCTGTATTTACAGGTGCTATAATATCAAAATGTGTTAAGATATCAAGTAAATGTTGTACTCTTGTAATTGAATCGGGATACGAGTAGCTCTTTGCTTTTTAAAGATAGCGGTGGCTTTGAGAGGAAGATTTAGTTCTACTTTAATCATTCCAACATCAAATTTCGAGGTTGCATAACATTTTTGGAAATGTGTAAGAAATTGTGCTATGTTTTCAAATTGTGTTTGTTTTAACTTTGTGTGTTCGAAATTAAACAAATTAAATTGTGAGAAATTCTCTATCTGTCTCGGTGAATTTTGAGACATCAAAGGGTATAGTGAATTTCTTCTGTTGTGCTTTGTATTCGCGTTCTGGTTGTTTGCTTAGGTTTAAGCAATAAAACCTTTTAAATGTTTCTGATAAACTTTGAGTGAGGTAATTTAAAATGTAAGCATCCATGAATTCTATGAGTTCATTGATGCGATATTTTGTGGTTTGATAGTCATTGAGTGAAATATCTTGTTGTGCATATCCAATTATTCATTTTACGAGTGTTAATGGATGAGTCAAAGGATTTTTTATTAAGATTTGAGTAAATGATTGGTAGGGGTATTCAAGATTGCCTATATCCATTAGAGAGAAAAACATTTTTTTGCGTAGTGGTATAAATGAGAAATCAGATATACAGAGGATGGTACCACTGGCATTTTTATTTTTACGTTCATATGCTGTTGAAGAATATGTTACAATGCGGTGTTCAGATGGTGTAAAATTTACTGAATGATCGCCAACTACTGGAAATAATCGTGGATAATACGGGGGTGGCTTAATGGATGAGTCATAAAAATTTAGTGATTTTATATCATTATGATGTTTAATCTCAAGTGTGTGATATGAACATTTGATTGAATCTACATACTCTTCTAGGAAAGGTGTACCCAAAATGTTAATTTTTGTATTCGATACATGGAAAGTGAGTGTAGACATAGTGTTTTTGAGAGTTCTACTCTCAGTTACATCTGGCTAGAGTGTAATCTTTACAGTAGCTTTTGACTGTAATTTAGAATTATTTGCTGCTAAGAGAACAAATGTTGAGATGCTTTCAGTTGTAATTTGTGATATTCTTTGATTTCGTTCCAAGTGTCAGTTCTTAATATATTAAGTGTTGCACCAGAGTCTACTAGGAAATCTATTTCTAGATGTGGTGGAGAGATTGTTCTCTTATGATCGAGTGTTTGTTGTGTGTATATTGTTAATGGTAGTACCCATATATTACTTTTACAAGAAGTGGAGAAAAGGTAATCTTTGGTGAGAGTGTTACTTTCCTCTTAAGAATTAAAATATTCACCTTGTGTGTCTTGATTCAATTCTAAAAGTAAATCATTAAATTTTTTTTAGAGAAGTGTTTCCTCGGAGAGATTTGAAGTGTCTACATTTTCAGTGTTTGACGTAGTGTTGTTTCTTTGTTCTTGATCTGGTAAAGAATTAATATAATTTCTAACATTTTGAAGTCTATTTCGTGAAAACGGTAGTCGTGAACGATTTCCGTCTCTATTATAATGAGGTGAATGTGGTCTAGAGTTATATTGTGAATTATTTTGGGAATTCGGTCTTGGCTATGGTGAACCATTTCGACTGGGTGGTTTGAAATTGCTATTCCCGTAATAGGGTTTCGAGTTATTTTGTGCAAGTTTATTTGGACTTCTATGTCTTGAGTGGTTTCTTTGATCTCTGCTTTTGCTGCGAGAGCGATATGAAATTGGTTGTGGTTTACCTGTCATATTATTTGATGTAACTTGTCTATTAGGGAGGTTTTGATTACCTCTCATTGCTTCGTTAAAAATTAGGTTTATCAAGTGGTTTTGTATACCTTTTCTCAGGGCACGTAGAATTACTATGTCCAGATTGTGAGCGTTTTGTACAAAATTTTAGGAAGAGTGGTTTTCCTTTAGAAATAGGGTCATTTGAGTACTTGTGTCGTACTACATTTATTTCGTGATCAAAATTTTGTTCCATTGAGTGTATATCATCTACTGTAAGATTATCTATCTCCAGTGAGAGGTCATTAATTGGGTGTGAGGAGGTGGAGTTTGTATTTAATTTGTGTCTCTCGATATGTGTTCGTGTAATATCCTCTTGGTGTATTTTTTCAACAAGTTGTGCAAATGGAAGTTGTGGTTCTAATGCAGTCGATTTATGATTTGCTATCTTTTTAGTGCCATTCTATATAATTGTGGATCGAGTGCTTTGACTAGTGTGTCGTTCATTTGTGCATTCCGCATATCCGGGGCGTTGTTAACATATGCTTTTCAAGTCATTTGTTCTATTCTAAGAGCTAATGTTTTAATTTGTTCGCCAGAAGCACGTGTTATGCTTTCAAGCAATATTTTCGCTTGTGTTTGCGATTGTTGATTATTGAATGTTTTCCGAAATTCGCGGCAAAAGGCTGGCTATCTTTTTTAATATCTAGTGGAAGATGTGAATACCATTGTTGTGCTGGTCCAATTAGGGCCGTTTGGATCATGGCAATCCGTTTCAAGATCAAGGCTTCATGATATGATGAATCAGTCTGCTCTGGTCCTGCTGTCATTACCATGTTTGCCGTGATAGCATTTAGAAAATCTTCTGTTGTATAGGTGGGGTCAATACCATCAAACGGTCTTAAGGATTGTTGCAAGGGTACCGAGCAGCCTAGGTAGGGGTATATCATCGGTGTGTTTCTACGAACTACAGGTGATGGCGTTTGTGTAGACGCTGCTTGTAAATAAAATGGATTGTAAATAATATATACGTTTGTACTTTGTTGTGTGTTCTGTGAATTTATTTGTCTAACTGTATTTACTAATTGTTGTGGAGTAATTTGTATATTTTGATTAGCCCCTTGCGTGGGTTGAGTTGAATTATTTAAAATAATTGGTTGAGTATTAAAGTGTACTGAGTTTTGTCTGTGTAGACGTGGTAAAGGTGTGTTTACGTTTGACAATGGTGGCATAATAGTGTTGAATGGGTTTGAATTTTGTGTCAATTCAGTTGAATTCACAGGTTGTCTGTGTTGATGATTTTGATAAATATTTGTTTTTTCAGTAGTGTTAGTAGTTGTATTACTATTCTGATTGTTATCTTCAAGGTCAATTTATGTGTTTACTGTGTGTGATGAAAACAGTGTTCCATCAGCTAACAATGTTGAGTTAAAATCTTCTCTGTAGTTTCGTTTATACGACTCTCTGATTGTTTAGAGTGAATAAATGTTTCCATATTTTCAATAGGTGAAACTTCCAAAGATTTGTTTGTATTTTCTATGATATTCGTGCAGGTAAATGGTTTTGTTTCTGCATTACAGTTTTCAATTTCAATGTTTTGGTGGTTAATTGATAATTTTTGTATTGTTTCCGATGGAATTTCCGTGCTATTCACAAAATTTTTTGGAAACCAATTTGGGTCATATATAGTGTAATGTTTCTGGTAGTTTTGTTATTTTTCGTGGATACATTTCTGCTATTAATCTAGTGGCTGCAAAGATGTGTCTAACCAGACTTTTTCAAAATCTGTGTAAATACCAAGATAGAAGTGAAAGAGAATCAAAAATCTCTTCATTTAAGTATGCATCTGTGACAGAGTTTATATAATATTTGAGTAGTTGAGGGAATCCTTCTATCTACTGTCGAGCGATTTTGTGTACGCTTTCTTTTTGAGAGTGTAAAGCATTAGTGTAAGGCGTTTAAGAAATTTGAAGGAAGATTTTCTAAATAGTCGTTCTCTATCCGATGGTTGTATACCAGACCATTTTCCGTTAAAGAATTCAAGTAGTGTGTCTGATAATGGGTTAAACAGAGTATCGTATATTAGTGAGATATAATTATTTGTGAGTGGTTCACAAATGAAAAGAACTGAACTCTTTGTGAGTGTAGTTCCGTAAATTTCAACTAAATTTGAGAAAGGCGGTCCGTGAAAGCTGTGGCGCCTTTTCTGGTAAAGAAAGGTGAGGTTGTTTTTCTACTGCAAAGTAGTGGTATTTATGTTGTTTAGCTGTATTTAAAAAAATATTTAATTCATCTTGGTGTTGGTAGTGTTAAACTTCAAAGGGTAAAATTTCGTGTGTTAAACGCCTGTTCTGTTGTGTAAGAACAACTAGTTGTAATTCGTCTAAGTGTGTCGGAACGTAGGAAGAAGGTTGATCAATTTGATGATCCATTTAGTTAATTCTTTTGTTCAGGTGTTAATGGTTTTTGTTTTGTTGGGTTTGTGTTGCCCTTTTTCTTAAATTTTAAGTAAATAAAAAGTAATAAGCTATGTAATCTAGTTCTAGATTTCTTTCTCAAAAGAGGAAAGGGTGTTTTGTGTGAGTTCTTTTTACGGTTAGAGTTTGTTAACTGACTGGTCGCACCAATTAAGGCAGACCCGATGTCGGCTCCTTTTACATCCTTAAGGTATAAAGAGCTAGGGCTACTTATTTCTGCGCGTGAAGTAGACTTATATATATCTCTAAGACTAACCAACTCTGTAAAACACTGAATGTAAACTTCTATTATTACGGTGTATAAGAAGCATAGCACCGGATTCAAAGGTATACACATGGTGTATCTAACTATAAGACTGACTACAGTTAGTTCAGTTCTCTCTATTTAAAAGAGAATAGTGCCTTCTCAGTCTCTGATTGGTTAAAGGTGCACATTCAGTATTTTCACTGCTACAACAGCCTGGTCTGATAGCGGTCGAGGAAATCAAAAATGAACAAGCCAAGAATGCATGTCTTAACAAAAGAGAGAAGATAGAAGCAACCACAAGCAAAGAAAAATTTTAGAAGTTATGCGTTACTAAAGCAGCTTCCTTTTAATATCGTAGCTTAGGAGTGGAAGGACATCAAATTTTCTGTTCAAAGGACTCTCATCGTGAAATCAGAGAGATGATCCCTCGAGAACTGAGAACAATTACCGACGGATTTTTCGTCAAACAAAGAAAAATTACAATTGTGGGCCATATTCACTCGTAAACACTCGAAAACTGAACCAGTGGAAATATTAATGGAGCTCTCAGAGAATTTTTATTTAATTGCGGTTTAGGAAGAAACGAAGAAACGATCATTCGTGATGTTTTCATCGCAAACATGTAGGATGGGGATATCACACATCCGCAAGTTTATTCCTATTTATGGGTTTAAACTTCAGGAGGATGGTTAGCTAAGCAAACTTAATATCAAGTTTGCTTATCTAACAATATCTATCTCAGTCAGTCAGAAAATTGGTTTAAAATTGGTTTCAGCTAGAAACGAGAGGGTTAATCCTATGTTTTCAATTTGATGACAGATTTTAGGATCATTTTGTTGTCTTTGAGTTTAAAAGAAGCACGAACGATCTTCTTTGTACTTTCGTTAGTTTGAAATTTGATTCAAAAGAAGCATTTTCTTACTTGTTATAAAATTACGTGAAAAAAGCAACTTTTTTCCTTGTTGTGGTATTCACTTAAATTTTTCATTCAAAATATTAACTTTCGGCGACTATTTACGGCGTTCAATCGTTATTTAGAAAACACTCATAAATTTTCCCTGTTTTGATTCTATCGTATGCCGCTTGTTAGCCACGAGTCTATGCAGCTAAAAGAGCTTAAGTTTAATATCCCATAGAAAAATATTCAAAACATCGCTAATAAGCTGAGTGTCAAAGAAACTAACGAGGCTGACATAGCAGCTAAGGCATCTCTCTGGCCGCTTTTGCAAGAGAGTAGTTATCTTGCAAATTCTTGCGATCTAGACACCTACTATTGCAAGCGTTTTGCAAGACCATGCAATATAACCGCCCGATTATGACTTAAGTTCGATTATGAAGTTTTATATTGATTTCTTTTTGAAAGTTCTGCTTTGTTTTTTAGCCTTTTTCCTGGGCTTGGCAGTCTTTCTTATGACGGATCTTCCCCTGGGCAGTGAGATGGGCTGGAGCCAGACAATGGCCTGGGTAGCATTCGTGTTCGCATGCCTTGTGCTCCCCGCCGGATGCACACAGGTCGACGAGAATGGAAAAGAAGTTGAGGAAGTGAACGTCGACTAAAATAGACAAAAATGAACTTAGGTGTACATCAAAACTGCCTGATGGGTATTCTAGAGAACAATTTACAAACTAACCTCAATGTTTTATTACTCACTGACTTCAGAAAACTAGTTTTTGTAGATAATGGCGTTTTCCTTATTTTGATTAGGTTTTCTCTTATTTCTGTATCGTGAGAAACTTATAGCAAAAGGGCACTACACTAAAATTAACACTTTAGCGCCCCTACCTAAAAAAAATGGGCAGGTTGGTTCATTTACCTCTTTCATTCTGTAGAGCGTATCTTGATACATGTAAAAAGGGCGTTACAGTGTGGCAATCACAGCTTCTGAATGCTTCTAAACTTGCATATAATGTCTGAAAACGAGGTTAGATGGGGTGAGGGGATGAAAAGATTAGAAAAAGAGGGCACAAATTTCACTTCACTTAACAACCTTTTAAGGTGGAAACAGAGTAACAACAAAATCATAGTGGGATCTTATGATATTACAATTTGATCCGATTCCCGGGAGTTCCCTAGCGATGAGAAGACAAAAAGAGGACAGAAAAGACCGATTAAAAGTGGGTAGGAATTAGATATTCTTTGGTGTACTTGGTTTATAGAGTTTTCAATGCAATAGCTTTTTGTGTGGTTTGCCTGATTATAGGAAAATTAGTCCCTCGAGTCGACAATAACTTCCCGGAAGTCACTCGTAGACAACTTCAGCAATGATTCAGAATCTTTGTTTTTTTCTGCCAAGTGTTCTGATCATGTCACTTTTCGGACTGATCCTGGTAAATTCAGAGTGTCTTTCTGCATTTATTCTTCACAGTATGAAAAAACTTTCTGTATTTTCTCTGAGCAGAATGAAATTTTTATGACTCATGCGCTGAATTTTCTCTGAGCAGTACGAAAATTTCACTGATCTGTTACGGAGCAATATGATTAAAACCCCACTTTGAAGGAACAGTAGAACCATGCCTATTGATGTCTACCTATTTAAAAAAATAATGAAAAACGATTTCAAATTGAGAAATTTCAACGTTATATATAACTTCAACAAATCTAAGCAAGTTATACATAACTTCAAGAAAAGAAAATTTTGTTTTCAGTCTGAGTTTCAGCTTTCTATGTTCAGCATTTTCAGACTCTGGCAGCGGTTTCAGACTCTGGCAGCAGTTTCAGACTTCAGCAGTTTCAAACTACAGCAGTTTCAGACTTCAGCAGTTTCAAGTTCAACATTTTCAGTCTCCTGCCGTTCAAATGAAGTCATTCTGACTAATGAGAACATTCCGTGAAGATTTGAGTTGTCTGAGTCCCTGTTGCACATCTGGAAGGTTGACCACTGGCGACCAGAGCCATCTTCACCTGCCGTCAAACCCTCGTAAAATCGAGCCCAGACACTCGGGTCTTGGTCAAATCGCCCAATGTGATAACCACACCTCTGAAACAAATCCAAGCCGCCAAAAAAAGCTGATAAAGGCGAAAAGACATTTGGAAGCACAATTCGGGGTTAAGATGTCAAAACGATATGGTAACAATGTTCAACAAAATTGAACACACTTAAACACTTGCACACTTCGATATACACATTACCACATAATTTTACACAGTAAGACACAGCAGTGAACGCAAGTTGAATTACAACTTTACCAGCTAGTCACAAACTCCACAAACATGGAAAGGATCATTGCGGCCAAATGACTAAAGCCGTGGCCTTCTTTGTTGAAATGATTAGATTTATCAACACCAAAGTCAGCACGTTTTACCATTTTTGCACTCTTGAAGTTAACTCCGAGGTTTTCACTCAAAAATTCGTTATTATTCGTCATCATCACGGGATCTAAATCCCCGCGTCTCAAGTTCCCCACAATTTTTACGTTTGTGGGGCCAGACAGCTTTCTTGAACTCCACATGTTTTTGCAAAATGTAACCAATTTATTGGCTTTTAACGTCATTATCTCCTACAATATGTGGGAGGGGGGATGCTGGTAATCAACGATTCATCATCAACAGTTTTAATAGCAAATTTGACTATTGCCCAACTATCTGAATCTGCTTTCAGGACAATTTGATTGCAGGTATTCACAATCCTGGCCGATCCTCACAATTCCGGTTGTTGAAAAGGGAACGATACGTCTCAAATCTTCACGGAAGAACCTCAAGAGTAAAAAAAATAGGAATGGTGATGATGTGTGTGTGTGGGGGTGAAGAGGAGTGGGGGTGTCTTTCCTGAAACTTTTGCTAAAGTCACTTTCTCCTCTTCACCCCCCACTCCTCTTCATCCCACCCCCCCCCCCCCCTCTTAAACCCCCCATCGTCTGATAAATGTAGACATTAATATGTTTGGGCAGATCCCGTTATCTGTCCACGAGATGTGCCCAAACATTATTATTGAATTCGATGACGATGAAACTACTACGACCCCTGCTCTAATCAACCCTACCCTACCCTACCATACACCCCCTACCCCATCTCGTTTTAACAGGGTTTATGGGGTACAATTTACAATTACTGTACTATCAGTTTTTTTACTATTTTGTAACGTATCCCTACAGGATTATACTTGGTTTTTGCCTGATTGTGCGACACGTTTACCAAAATTTGCGGTTTTCGAAAAATTTATATGAACTATGATATTACTCTGATCAGAAAAAAAAACAAAAATTAAAAATGCTCAGGGACAATTCATGAAAAAAATGGTCTTTACATAATGCGAGATAAATTTACCCTTAGGTCACTCTGATTCAGGACTGATTTAACGTTTCACTTTTAGATGCTAACGATTCAGTTCTGAAAGTCTCTGACAGAGGCTCTGGGTGGTAGTATTATAGAGACCATATAGGATGTTGTACAGATTTAGTTCTTAATATGATCATTTTATGGAGTATGGAGTCATATATGATCTTTATTTGGTACAAAAGAATCATGTACCATCCTAGTAATATAACCTGGAAAAATAAATATTTTGTCTTTCCTATCTACACGATAACCAAAAATTGTCTTGTTCGAATTAGGGAATGGATCAAAATTGATCAATTTACGTAATTCATGAAAAAAAACGTAGTTCAGTTGAGTTTTCAAGGAAAAATCATGTCCATAAAAATGAGTGTACACATACAAGGCGTGCTCTGTTTGTTAATTTTCAGGTTTTAATATCTTTCCGCTATCAACTCTTCTCTAAATAGAAGTGAAATTATTCGTCTGTTGAGTAACTTCATCCTTTGATTAGCTTGCCGTAACAGAGCGCTGAGCAAACCTCTAGGTAACTTGGTAAGAACATTTACGTTACGAAATCTACCAACAGTAGATTTTCAATTGAAAATTATTGTCGTAATAAACATAAAAAATATAGCACTGATTGTGACGGACTCAATAATTTCATACTTAAGAAGAGAATGTGCTATGGATCCTACATTGACGTCTTTAGCCAATAATAGTCAATAACTGTTTCGAAAAAGGAACCTTCCCAAAATGTTTGAAAAAAGCAGTAGTAATTCCAATATATAATTGCGGGAATGCTTACGAAGCGGAGAACTACAAGCCATTTAAATTATTACCAACGATTCGAAAAATCCGATTCGGGAAAATACTCTGTGATGGAATGACCACATTCCTCGCTTAATACGATTTGCTCAATAAAAATCAATTTGGTTTCCGATAAAAGAAGAGGGACTGCTGATGCATTAGCTAAATTCCTCGAAGAAATCAGAGAGGACTGGAAAAATGGATTAAAAGATAATGCAAATGAACAAAATCTGCTCCTGGAAAGGCTTGAAAACATAGGAATGAGAGAACTTGTAGAAAAATTGCTGATATCTTATCTGAGTGACAGACAGCAATGCGTCAAATCGGTTGAGTTTATGTCGGAATTCTTAGCAAAATAATGTGAAGTGCCTCAGGGTTTGGTGCTAAGACCACTACTCTTTCTAGTTCATATAAAACATATTCAGGAGTTCTGCGGTGCCTCACGTGCAAATTTTTTTCCTGATGATGCAGTTTTGAAGCAAAACAGGTAGTCAAGTAAAATATATTGAGAAGTCAATCGAATCTGTAGCCGACTCTTTTCGTGCAAAACAAACTGACACACAATATAGAAAAAACGCACCTTGTGAATTTGAAAGCAGTCAGAAAGTCTTCTCAGCAAGAGATAATGTTGCAGAATGATGCGATCAGTCAAAAGACGTCTTTAAATTACTAAGTAGTACATATTGATTAAAAAATTAATTTTAATCGGCATATCCTCGAATTATGTGCGCAACTCTTCAATTTTTCTGGTCTGTTTTGTAAATTGATATCAATTTTAACAACTACCCAGCTTCTTGTAACATATAAAGTTTACGTACAACCAATACTAAATTATGTTGATTTAGTCTATGGAACCAGTAGCAAGACAACACTCAACCTCTAGAAGCAAAAATAAAACAATTTGCCAGAATAATTTTCAAGAAAAAACGGAAATAACAATGCAAGATCGAGAAAAGTATAAAATGCATTTGATCAAAGATTTGCATATTTTTGAACTGTTTAGAAAATTAACGAAGGTACTTAGATCGGAATGCAAAGTAAATAATCTAAAAATTTCTTAAAACAAAGAAAAAATACAGTCAGTTGAGACAAAAAAAACATCATCCCGTCAGTTAAAAAGTACAACTGCGGTTATTGGACTTAGCTCTAAACGACTAGGAGTAAGAATAAGAAAAATGTTGAACTTTAAATCAAAATTTAACCACAATTTCATTTCACAAGTACAAATCTTGAGTAAAAATAGAACTGAAACGTTATCAGTATAGTTTTAGAGACAATTACATTAGCAAAAACCAACAAATAGTTTCGTTAATGTATTAAGCTGATCATTACAAATCCTTTGCATCCTAAGCGTCTGACAATCTGTCTTAGTTTCTTAGTACTGCTACTGACGTCACTTGACGAGGACCATCGCACATTTCGATGATCTATCAAGTAAGTGGCGTTTCTGTGCGGCCTGGTTTGTACAGCAATGGTAACTTACTTGCAAACAATTTATTATTATTTTTAAACAGAGATCACTGTTTTACTGTCGAAATAATCAGAAGACCATTGACGTAATAAAACCAATGACGTAATAATCGGAAAACCAATGACGTAATGATCAGAAGAGCTTCGGGAAATGCTATTATGCGCAAGGCCAACAGTCAGGGGAGCTTCGTTAGGGTGCAATCATTAACAAAAACTCTACTGAAAATTTTACCTTTTTCAAGACATCACTTGAATCATTTAGTTTGCCAACAAAAATTGTTTTGCAAAAAAAAACAAATGTAAACTGAAAAGGGCAATTGAAAAAATAGAGACAATCATAAAAATGACATATGGAAATACCTTTCGAGTCACTTTTGCTTATGAAATTAGACAGGCAGACCGTAGTCTTGGCCTTAACAATTTCGGTGTGTTCATTTGCTTGTTCAAAAACACTGAAAGGACCCACGTAAAACAAAATGGGATATCGTCCAGATGACTCCTACAATTAATGAAAAGACTCAAGCAGGCAAAAAAAAGTTGATAATCAACACTTTGCCTTGTTATTGTTCAGGAAAAGTCCAAACTTTCAAAAATCTATAATGAAGACTTTAAAATAATTCTCAATATTGATTAGACTGTCGATGAATTGTGAAAGTTGTCGTCGTCTCTGCGAGATTCAAATCCGGTATCCAATTCTTAACTTAGAAGTTTCTGATGTCATTGTTTGAGAGCGCTGTGACTGCATCAGAGAGGCCTCCAGATAAGTGTAGTTCCAAACGCAAAATTTTGTCTGTTTTAAAATAAAGTTTGCTTTATTTCTGTACAATTGGTTTTAGGTTGGTCAGAGAGATAAAACAAACGTGTGTTAAACTTTACAGTAAATGACATTTAACTTCAAGTTTTGCAATTTCGTCGAATGTTTCTCAACAAGTTGACCGTTTTTTAAATCTGAGCTGAAATTGAAGACTTAGGAGCTTCAAAAGAGCATGTATGATGTCTATTAATGTAAAAAAGTATGGTTTAAACTAGGCAACATGAGGCCAGAGGAAAGAAGCAGGAGGACGATTCTAACTTGTTATTTATTCGTAGTTGAATCGAACTTCGTCTGAATGACATCGGTCTCGCCGTAGCATTTTATATTGAAGAAAACCTACTATTAAAAGATTTATTTCGAGCATATAAATTTTTAGAGATTTGAGAGATAGGAAATAGCAGTTCTTACTTTTCCGAAAAAGAATAAAAGAAGCTGTGCCCCAAGGTCGCTTAAGAAAAGGATTTTTAAATGATTTTTTTCATCGATTCCACTGTTCGGGAAGAAACAGGAAAAAGGAAACAAATTGGCCAAAAAAAACAAGAGGAGGGCTGCACTTACAAAATGTTAATAGAAAGCCAAAAAAATTCAAATTTCGAACAAAGATGTGTCTACAAGGCAGAGGAAACATCAGTTTCAATTTAGCTTTTACAAGAATTATCATATTTTTGTTCCGACCCCACTTGTGGGGGGAGGAACTATATACTCAATTGGGTTTTTTTGTTCAGACAATTTTGGCCGATCGATATACTCATTGTAGAGAAATGTGAGTGGTATCATTAAAAAGCTTGTCCAATGTAGAATTAGAAATCAAATTTTTTTTTTCGAATTTCGCATTTTTCGAGGAGTTATCGAGGTTTAAACTTTTGTGTGAACATGTGGTATTTTGTTCACTTTTAGCATGACATTGTTCAATTTAGCGTAATTTATGTTCAAATTACGGCTTTTCTATAAAAATATTACTTCAAAAGAACATTTCATGCTACAAAAATAGACTGTTTTGTGTTACCAGTAGACCGATAAAATGACTAGTTTCGATCTCGTGAGGAATTTTACTATAAAAAACTCGAATTCAATTTGAGAGCTCTTTTTTAAAAAACTTTTTCTACTTATTATTGTTTTTTAGTCACTTAGAGACTTGTCATTTTCATATTGAGGTTCCATTAGCAACAAACCTCAATTACAATCATATGATGCCCATTGACAAAACATTCGTTTTCAAGGCATCGCTCATGTTTTTTTTTGTGTTCAACTCTGAGTTTTCAAAATTTTCAAAAAAATTTGGTTTTCTTTTTGAGATTTCACTAAATTGTGGGAGTCCTATTGCATAGACTGGCCTAATAAAAATTAATTCCGCTTTCTAATGTGCGTTAGGTAAACCTATATAGCGCTTTGAATGAGCAGCTAAGTGCTGTCTAGACTTTAAAACTTATTTTGAATCAATAGTAAGTCAATCTCAGTAAAGATATGACCTCTTCCTTTTTAGTGCAACAAAAATTATTCTGGTCAGCGGTTTTATCTGCTAACTATTGGTTTTATGACTTCGTTAACACGAGTTTTCGTAATTTCAAAAATAACTTTGTGTTCTTTTGTGATTTTGTTTCCTTTTGAAATCTCATCTCATTATCTTAGGGTAGGCAGGTCCCATTGGCATAAAATATAATTCCAACAGATTACGTTTTCCAGAGAAACGTTATGGTTTAAATGGCTTCGACACTTTCTTTTCAAATTTCTGCTCGATTTTTTTTGGTTTTTGACTGTGTTTGTCGTTGCTTTCATAATCATAAGACTTATTGTGATGTCTTATTGATAACATATTGATAAAAAACATCCATGTCTTCCCATCGAGTCATAAGGTAGCTTATTTTTTACTTCCGTTGAAAGCTCTTCACTTTAACGGCTGTTAAGACTTTAAAAATAATTTTTTGAATTCTTGTTTGCACATTAACCAATCTTAAATTTATTTACTGTGAAACATTCTCAGTAATGACAGAATCTTTAATTGATTTGGCTAAGGTTTTATCTTCTAACTATTGGTTGTCATGACTTCGATGCCACGAGTTTTCTTATTTTTTGTTTTAAAATTTTAGTTAATTTTGTAATTCTGGTTGAACTTGAAATTTTATCTCATCCTAATGTTGATAGTTCTAAACTGCTTAGAGAAGGCGTTAAATGAGTCATAGATCACATTTTCAGAGAAAAATTTATGGTTTAAACGGCTTCTTCACTTTCTTGCACTTTTCTACTGAATTTTTGGATTTTGCCTGCTTTTGTTGTTGTTTTCACAATCATAAGACCTATTGTGATGTCCTTTTGATGACATAAGAGTGATAAGCATCCTTATTGAGGCATACTCTTGCGTTTTTTTGACATCCGTTGTGAGCTATTGAGTTTATTGGCTGCTAAGTCGGTTTAAAAAAATCTTTTTTGGATACTAACCAATATCAAACTTATTTTCATGAACTGTAGGTCGGTCTCAGTAATTACAGGACACCAGTCCTTTTAAATGGATTTCAAATTATCTGGTGAGTGGTTTTATCCGCTAAGTAACGGTTTTATGTCTTCGATGCCGCGAGTTTTCATTATTTCAAAAAAAAATTTAGGATTTTTTTGTAAATTTGGTTACTTTTGAAACATTATCTCATTATCTGAGAATTGATAGCTCCCTCATTGGCTTATAGAAGACGTCCGATGGATCATAGATAAACTATTTAGAAAAATGCTTAAGGTTTAAATAGCTTCGACAATCTCTTCTCACACTTTTCTTCCGAATTTTTACTTTTTGCTTGTTTTTGTTGTTGTTTTTATTATCATAAGGCTTTTTGTGATGTTCTTTTGATGACTTTTGATTGACAATCGTCCTTGCCTTCTCATTGTGGCACAACTTAGTTTCCGGCTTTTTGTCATCCGTTGAAAGCTAATGAAATTAGCGTTGTTGATATAAAGATTTTCTCAAAAATTTCGTGGTTTTATTATATTTCCTCAAATTTGTTGTTTTTTTGAAGTCATATTGCAAAAAGAAAGAAGAACCTTACTGCTGCTAAAAATTCATATGAGATTAGAAAATTGTTAACAAAAAGTTTTTTTATTGGCTTCGACACTTTTCTCGCTCAAACTTTTTTGCGTTTGCTATTTTTGCCTTTCTAATTCTTCATGTAGTCGTAAAATGCTGACTGTTCTCGTAGGCTTCTAATTGAAGATTGAGTGAATGATGTTGCTCAATGCACTCAGAATTTAGCGAATATTTTTAAAATTCGGGATATTGTTCGTTCTCAAACATTTTTTATACATTTCAGGTTTTGTTTTGTTCGTCAGCTTGTAATTTATTCACATCGTTGAGATGTTCCATCCAATTTCCTGTATTTCAAAAACTATTTTTATAGCATTAATGTCATGCTGTAACTCATGTTTTTGTTATTGGACAATATGCGTTTTAATAAATTTTTGTGAGTTGTCTATATTTGTGTTTCATTTTCACTTCTTATAGCACATTCGCCGAAAATATCTTGTGATTGCTTATTTGGCGTGTTTCTTTTTCTCGTAGTCGTTTTATTGTTAGATCTTGTGAGCGCTGTACTGAGGCTTGGTAAATTGCATTTCTATTAGTAGTTTGGATTTGTAACTTTTTTTCAGAACACAAACATCTATTTTTAATGATTTCAGCATTAGGTTGACAATTAGGTCAAAAATGTAGATGAGCACGGGTCAGAACATCAGGTGTGAACGCACATTAATGAGCATCCTTGTCTTAATATAATTTTTATTGAAAGAAAACCTTCCTCTTATCTACCTTCCCTAATATCTCAGTTATGATATAATGCTTCTGAAACGAATTTTGTAACAATTATATTAGTCCTGTCTGTCTTTTTACCAATCGAAGAGGATCATTGGTTTTCTTAAGGTATTTTTTACCGGAGGTACAATTTATTCAGGCACCGTTTTGACATAAAAGTGAAAGTGAGCAAAAATGCCGTGTGAACTAATTCTTTCTGAGCGACAGATATTTTTTGTTCATTCGCTGAGTTCAGTGAATGACTTTTGAATTTGAAAAAAAACCTTTGAGAGATTGGAGCATATAGATGAGTTTTTAGCCTTGTTTTCGTCCATTTGGCCATTTTTTTATTGTAATTTGTTTTTTGTAGAATTAAATTTTGTTCGATGGGTCATGAATAAGCATCTATCTGAAATCGATAGCTCAATTTTTCTGACAGCTTAATAATGCATTTCAGGTGCCAAATTGGGCTGAATTTCTCAATTTTTTGTGCAATTTTTGGCTTTTTTAATTAGTTTTTGTCAATTTTGGTTTTTCGAGTGGATTTTCTTAAACCAAATTAATAAAGATGTCAACGTATCATTGATAATTCCGGAATTGGATGCCTCTTTTTGACGTGAGCTATTTTTGTTTTAAAAAATAGTACCCATACTAATCTCATTTTGCTGCTTTTGTCAAAATTTTCTTAAAAGTTTTGTTCTTAATTTCAGTTGATTTTTTATAAAAAGACTTTTCGTGCACAGCGGTGTTTTTGACTTCGTTTTCTTGACAGAAGAAATGTTTTTTGGGGAAAGCTCTTTAAAATTCAGCGATAATTTTTTACCATTTTTGAACACATTTTTCGAAAAAAAAACTTTTTTTACTGTTTCGCAATGGCACTGTTTACATGATTTATTGAGAAAAGAGAAGGTAAAGTACTGCCCTGAAACCTCAATTGCTCAATAACAAAAAAATACATGTATTTCAACTCATTTTTCATTCATTTTCATTTCTAATTAGAGTTTTCAAATTAGGTTTTTGGTCTTTGGTGCAAAATATTTTGTTTCTCTTTCTCGATGTATGTATTCTCCACAATCTATGATGTTTTTTTCCAACATTCTGCTAAGAACTATAGTTGTGTTCGTCTTGTTTTAGTTAATTGAAAGTTATCGATTTGAATTGACTGTTTTTGTAATTTTCTTTTTAGTTGTTTTATGTTTTCCGTTTGAAATTGATTTTATATCGCGTTGAATTTTTTTACAGTCAGTTTTCTGCAATTTGGACAATTTTTTTGCCAGTATTCTTAGCGCATGGTTTTGGTAGCATTCAATTTTTTGCGCATGAATATTGTTCTGTCTTCTCAGTCTTTTTCATAATATTTTTCGATTTGATTAATTATGGGTCATTGTTTAATTTTACCGTGTTCATTGTGATTAAAAACGATAATCAATTTCTATTGTTAAAATGACAAATATTATTTAGTTATCATTTGATTGCTATTTTTATATTGTAAAGTAGTGTTTCAATTGGGATTAATAACAGAAATTGATAAATTTTTAATAATTTTTTGCCATTTCTGACAATATTCCAATTTTTCAGCCAAAAATAATTTTTGGGAGTCTAAAATGGCTTGATCTGTGCTCCTGACTTTCTTTGATGTTTTTAATTGCGTACAAAATTTGGCTTGTATAGGAGTAATGTAATTTTTTGTTCAGTAGGTTTTATGGTCTAACTTCATTTTTTACTGATTTTTTTTTAAATTTAGTAGTTACTTTAGTAGGAACCACTTGATTTAGAAGAAAATTTTTCTCAGGAACACAACTCTTTGAGTTTTTTCGGAATTCTTCCGGTTCAGTTTTTTTATGTGATTTTTCGCTTGAGCGATTTTTCGTCTGAACAATTTGAAATTTCGTCCTCAAAAAAGGATAAACAATTAGCGCCCAATGAGCAGTAAGGGCTCTTAGAGCCTTTCAGCTCTGTTTAAGCTGAAGCTGTTTTGGAGATTTACACGTATGTGAAGGGCGGTTCTTAGAGGTTGAAGACACCCCCACTACTGAGCCCCCCCCACTTTTGCCTCCAACCTCCACCACAGCGTAGTTGCCCCCCCCCCCACACTCATGACCCAACCCTCCGCCATCAAGCTCCCTGTGCAACCACCCCCTTGGCTAGCTGCTACTGATGAACAACCGCTCGTTAAAGACAATCAAATTTACATTAATTTTCAGATTGTTTTTCAAGCTTCTTCACTGTTTTGCCAGTTTTCGAGTTTTATCAGCCCTATGTGTCAAGGAACCTCCTTTAGGGTTTGGAAGTAAATTACTCCATCATTTTTGATGACAACATAATTGTTCAACATTTTAACATCACTAATTTTTTCGCATTTTTATTTGAAGAAACGTGCAACTTTCGTGACATTTTTTTTTCATTTTTCACGTTTTTCCAGACACAGGGGCCGGAAAATTTCCTTAAATGTTTGATAATAAATTTTTGAAAATTTTTTATTTGCCGTGGAATAGTTTCCAACTTATTCCAGTCCAACTGTGATAATCCAACTTTCAACAGTATCGCATATTTAATTAATTTTAATGCACATATTTAATGCAATTAATTTTTTTTTATAAAACTTTCAAGTTTCTTTTTAAAGTTTTGTCCTTTTTCAGGTTTCTCTAGCCGCAAGAGCCACTTAAAATCCTCCAGGGCTCGATAACAGACTACTGCATAAATTCTAGACTGTTGTTCGAGATTTTAATATGACGAATTTAAGTAACATTTTTGCAAATGTTTGCAATTTTTATTTTTTTGAATCTCTTTGAATTTTTTTGTTTTTTTTTCATGCAGCAGGGTCCTGAGGACCTCCTCAAAAATTCACAAAAATCTGTTCCTTAGTTTCTAGAGTTAATTGAGTGGTTATCAATATTTTTATGACTCCATCTTTGACAATTTTTTTTTTAAATTTTAATTTTTTTCAAGTCTTCTGAAAATTATTATTATGTTCCAAATTTATGGATCTTTATGGCCCAGTGAAACAGTTTAAAGCTTGAAATATGGATACTGTATAGTCTCCAAGCCAGACAGCAAAATGATTTCGAAAATTTTAATATCTTGAATATCTTGATTATAGCAAGGTTTCATTACAATTTGCAATTGTTTTCAAAGTTTTTGAATATTTTTGTCCTTTTCTGAGTTTAACGATCATTACTGGCCTACGAAATTTTTTAAGTCTTGCAGATGGGTTACTTGACAGAAGTGCAGAGAGAAAAAATGGTTTTTAACATAATTCTCACTGCGAAATCTGGAATTTTTCGTTTAAACTTTGTCATATTTTCGAAAACTTTCAAAACATCAGTTTATTTTCTATTTGATGTTTTTACTAACAAGGCTAGAAAACTAAAAGTTGCATAATCTATCACGTAAACTGATTTGCACTGATCACATCATGTGATTCGACTTATTTTGGGCGGACATTCCGACATTTATCGACTAGAATTGTCGAGCACCAAAAGGAATATTTAACCAGTGGCGCCAAGTTTGCCTGAGTGCTCTGGCTCCGCGGAGGCATTTGAATAAGAGATATCTCATGGCTTTGAATCTCTGTGTATAATTCTGCGGAAGCCAAAACTATCAATACGGGTGACAAATCCAAAATCTGAGAATTTACTACCAAATACTACTACTACTGAGATGTTGTCTCAAACGACGTAAAAAACTTTTGTACACGTTTCCCTAAATAATTTTAACGGTTGATCAAATAACTGAAAACAGAAACATTTGAAGAGATATTGGTCAAACTGCAAAACAAACTAAGTAAAAAAAATAAATTCAGTTTCTTTTCTGAATGTTTCTACTGAAATTTCTAAAACTTTGGAGATTCTCAGAATAAGAAAATATGCTATTTTCAATAGTTTAGTTGATTTAATTGTTTTGTTAATAATTTTACTCTTGGCTATGAGAGGAATTGCTAATTTGATATACAAAAACTGATTATTCTTATATTGCTTTTTTTACAATCTACAACAGCAGATAATTGTGTGTGCCTTCTAAATGTGACCGAGAGCTGATTTTCTTAAACAGGATTGAGTGAACCAATTTTTTAAGAGACATATTTTTAAGAGAGTCCTTTCAGAAAGCCATTTTGTTTGTTCTTCTTTTAGTCATAATTTCCTTTTTCTCGTCGACATTTTACATTTCTTCCTGCGTTTTTCCTATACATTGTAAACACCGCTGAATAACTTATTAACTTAATTCATTTAGTAATAGTTTTTCAAAAGTCTCTTGATAAATTCGTGTCTAAAACCAATAATTGAAGTGTTTACAATAGGCAAGGGGAAGGAAAATCTATTAAATTAAAAACCAAAAAAATAACCACGAAAAAATCAATCAATTGTTTCACATACTAAGTTTGAGTGACATTTGAACGCATCGAGAACTCCGCAGCCTTTTCTAATCTTTTAATAAATATTAAGCGTTTGAATTGGCCAGCAAAATTAAAAAGGTGTGTGATCTACCCCCAACAGTGAGCCCACAATATGAAAAATCACAGGAATGTTTACAAATTTATCGAGAAAGCGGATTGTATTCTAAATGTACAGCACTATGATGGTCTCGTCAGGAATGGTTCAGAGCGTTGAAACTACGAGACACGATATAGGTGTCAAGCCTTACGCCTTTGCTGGACAACACTGTAGGTTGCATCAACATGTTTACACGTTTAGAATCGCGGCAGCCTAGGAGGGACAATTATGTTGCGATCACTTTACACTGTCTGGAGGGGAACAGCTTGGAGTGCAGCATCCGGCTAATTACTACTCATCATCCCCTATTTTCCGACCTACATCCATTGTTGCCGGATGGTGTACACGGCCCTTTTATTTTTATAATACAAGAAAAATATGTTGCGATGCATTGCAAACTTATCTTCGTTCAGTTGTTTGTTTTTTTTTTCATCTTAATATGCGATCATCGTCTTTTGATGTTTTAGTATGTACTTTCTATTGAGATTTTAGCTGCTAGTTGCCTGATATTTTGCAGCGAGAAGTTGAAATTGGTGAATCAATACATACTTAAGGTGGCACAATAGAGTTCTAATCTTCCACCCTGGTACTCTAGCAGCACTTCCAATGTTTTAAAACGGCTGAACACCTTGCATTGAACCCACGAAAAGTCATCTCCTGCAAGAGCAATCAACATTTAAAAAACCCGAAAATCACCCTGATAAAAGTAATAAAACAGATCTCATCAACTATGACAAAACGGCCTTTGACATTAAAAATTCAGCAGAAGTCAAAAATACCTAAAGAGTATCCGCAAAGCGACCGGATTTCAAAAACTTGTAAAACTTAAAGACACTGAAGCAAGAGTTAGGAAATCTGAATTGTTTAACGAATATGTTGTGTTCTTGGAGAACGAGAACCAATAAACTACTCCGACGACAAAGGAGATTCATCTCTTGTCCGCAAACTGAAATCCGTAACCTACATAGTGCACTGGACACAAGCAAATCTACCGGCAACGACAATTGAAAACTTTATTGTTAGAGAAATTTTTATAAAACGCCAAGAATACCGTTATCACTGCTTTTTCGAACCTGCTTGAACAACGGCCAGTACCCTCAGCAAGAGCAACTGAGCCAAGTAACGCTAATTTTCAAACAAGGTTGATGATTTTTCAGAGGACAATTAGACTTCGCATTTTGCAAGTCTTTGAAAAGCTCATTTTTGATCAACTATACGCATTTATTAAGAGTAAGGTCCTTGAAACTCAATTTGGATTACGTAAAAATTGCTCTGTAATATCCCAGATACTAATGTTTCTTCACCAGATATACTACAACAATGATGATCGAAATAAATTACTAGCGGTTTTGTACCTTGACATTGTAAAAACTTTGATATGGTACCACACGGCACGCTGATAAAGAAACTGAAAACTATTGGCATTGTTGGATAACTACTGCGACTAACAGATTCACACAAGCGAAAAACAGCAAATAGTTAAAGTAAATGGAGGCCTCTCTAGTCCTTGGGAAGTTATCCAGTGGAGTGCCTAAGGATTCCATTTAGGACCTCTGCTTTTTCTTATCATTATCAATGATTTGCCAGAGGCATTACGCCTAGACAGAGACAGTGTTGGCTATGTTGATGATTTTGAAGTTATGGTACGAAACGAAGATGATATTAATAGTGCTGCCAGGAGTGTTGAGAACTGGCTGAAGCCAACAGAATGCAACCGAATACAAAAAAATCTCACGTGCTTAACAGCAAGGGGGTAACCGATGCTGTTTTGTTTGATCAAACTTTAATATCCACAGAATCACAAAGAGACCTTGGCCCGTTCTTGCAATTAACCCTTGCCTGGAATGATAACTATTTGTCGCGGACCTCAAAAGCCATGGGCTCCTTCTTCCAGCTGAAACGTAAATTAAGCCAATCGTACATTAGGTACACCAAGATAAATTCATCAACTATGTTGTGCCTATACTCACTGAAGCCTCGCAACCGTGTAACATGATCGTAAAATGTGGCTGAATTGAAAACTCTTCTGAAAATGGCCTCAAGTGGATATTTGGATGCTAAATTCCCTACATAGAAAGACTCAAAACTCGGTGTTACCTTTTTGTCTATACGTTGAGATGCACAACATCTTATATTCGTTAGGTTTGCAAAACAGAAAAAAAAGACTCAAACCAGGTTTCCCAAATAATAAGCACAAGCTTTAACACCACCGAGCGATGTAGCAGATTTGAACTCCACATACCAAAAATTCCATTGAATAAAAATCTAGCCTTTTTCTTACAAACAAATTTACTCGTTATCATCCTACTGAAATTGTACAAAAATTTGAGTTTATAAAAATAGTTAATAATTGCACTTTAACAAAAATCTACTGAAAATTTTTTGAGAATTATTTCTGAGAAAAATACATTCACGTTGATTGTTCTCTACAGATGTGCGAACTTTAATCTGATATCAAAAATCTGAATTTACGAAAGCCAAACTGAACAGTGACACTAAAGGGCTGTAAACCAATGGGCGTAATTCCTTAAATCCTTCACTACTACTACAATCACCAGTTTTTATGTCAGAGAACACGAGCGGAACAAAACAGCTTTGAAATTTTCGAATATGTGTTGTTGATGTTTTATAGACTTTTTGCCTCTTTGTATTTTTATGCTTTCTTGAACTGTTTTGGACATAACTTGCTACGGATTGTTACCCGCACCAGCCATTTGCTTTTGAAGGCAAGAGTTGTCATCAGTGCGAGTACATATGTTGTTTAAACTTTCGCATATAAGCAACTAAAGCGATGGCTCAACTTCGACCATTTTTCTATTACAATAAAATCCATTTCACTTCAATAAGACTACTTGTTTTTAACCATTAAAAACCTGACACGACAAAGCAGTAGTCTACGTCAGTCCGGAAATACACTTAGATCGACTTTTACAAGATTTTTTACATGTGCTTTTAATAGTGCGAAGCGATAGCAGGGGCAATTATTGGCCTTCTCTTGGTTTTTCTTCGTCGTAAAGATATTTGTTACGACCATATGACGTCACAACCGCTTCAAATCGGTCTTTTGTTCATTGGTTTATGAAATTTCCTTTGGTGTGCGCGTGTGACGTCATTTTTCCCCCTTAGTGGAGAGAGTTTTTTGGCTCATTTGCGTGATTAAGTTTTTGGTCAGACAAGACTTACCTCACTCTCAAAAATGACTTCCTCAATTTGGACTTTTCTTTACTTTAATTCAAAGAGATAAGGTCAAGTAAATGTGCGACTTTCAAAATCAATGTTAATCGAGAGCAGCTAATAGAGGGGGCAATAACTTATAAAGATTCTTAATCAGAATATAACATCTCATACTTTAATGAAAAGAGTATTTTTGTTCTGTCTTTTTTACTGTTTTTTAGACTGCAGATCTACGAAGCTATTGCGGCTATTTTCTGACAATCTGCCATATGTTTTTAATTGTTCTCAAACGAAGTTTTTAGGAAATATCTTAGTACTGTTGGTATTTTTGCGAATTTTCGCTCGACCGATTTTTCGTTTGACCCATTTGACTTTTTGGCCTCAAAAACGGGATAACAGATAGCGCTCAGTGGGAATTGAGTGCTCTTAGAGCCTGTCAGCTCACTAGTCTCCAAGTATGCGATTCACAGAAACTGTTTCGGAGGCTTATAACTTATGCTGGGATTGGCGGTCCTTAGTGGATGACCTCCCACTCCCCCCCCCCCAACGCAACCACCACAAAAAACAGCCCCCTCACTTCACCCCACCAATCCCCACTCCTGCACATCGTAAGGGCCCTGTGCAGCCAAAGACCCCCTTAACCGTTGACACGGTGCCAGGAAATTAAGCCGAAAGGAAAATTAGCTCCATGGAATAATAGCTGAAAAGGAGAAGTAGTATAAGTAAATGACTAGTAGTAATACTAGGGGGGGGGTGACGCACTGTAAAAAACCGACCCACTCATTTTTGGCCGAAAAAACAAATTTTCAAAAAATTTTAGAATTGATCCCCCCCGTCCAAGGGAGGGTGTTAATATTCATATTAAAGATTTTTTTCGACTTTTTGACTTTCGGTACTGCGAACATTTAGCTGAATTCTGTTCTCCGCTTGAGCTCGTTTAACTGTTTGTTTTTTTGCTTACATCCCTTTGCAACCCCGTCTAGCTAATATTTATAACTAAGCTGAAGTTATAAATACAATCTAGCCACTGTTCATAAGTTTTATTGTTTTGGACTAACAATGACGAAGCCCTTTCTATTCATTCTGTTACGAGTTTTAAAACTAACTTGTCATAATTTTCGACGTTGTCTAGTTTTACCGAGAACAGTATAAGAGATTCCCGTAGTTCAAAAGTTTGTTACTTCCCGTACTGTTTAGGTACTAATCATCGACTTCGGTAAATTCAGACAACCATATCAACAGAGAACTGGCGTGCATTTTTAAATACCTTCAAATTTTGTCTAGACGACTGAGATACAATTCTTGTTTAATCATTTTTCTCACATTTCATCGCATAATATTCCAGAGTAAAAGAAACCAAATTTTGCTTCTTTATTTTGGCTTATCATCAGCAAATGGACACGGGTGACGAAAATTTGGCAAACCTGTGTTCTTGAATTTTATATTTTTGAGCCTTTTGAATTGTATCACACACAAATAGTGATAGAACAATGGTTGGAAGTGTTCCTCAAACCTTTTGCAAGTTCAAGATCTTTGAATAGCTAGGATCTTGAAGTTTGCCAAATTTTTAAAATAATCAAACTCAGAAATGGAACATTGTCAAAACACTGGCTTCATTGATCTCAATCCCTCCAGTTGCTCCAACTGTTTACCCTCAACACACTCCAATAGAGACAGAGTCCCGGACGATTATGAAGAGTCAGAGGTGGTGCTTCTCGTTGTCCTATCTGATGATGAAGGCGATCTTGACGAGCAACAGGAACCAATATTGGTTACAGAAATTGTTGAAATTCTTGATTCTAATTTGATCATGATTAACAACTCACAACAAGACACGGCAAACAATGACCAGGAAAACATAGACTGTGATTATATACAGCCTACGATCGACAACCGGAGCGAACCAAGAGCAATATTAGCCCAAGTATCGCAACCTCGGTTCCGTTTGAAGAAAAATGGAAAAAAACTCAAAGAACTCAAAAACACAGAGTTGTGAAAAACTTTGCAAACAATATTTTGAAGCGATGTTTCAAATTTAAATAAAAATTGGTACGAGTATTTTTCAACCTTAGGTAAAGCTAATAAAGATAATTCTGCTGAACCGTTCCAGAGAAACTGAGTTGTAAATTTTGACAATAGACAGCTTACTTTTTTATCAATGATTTGTCAAGCAGAAAAAAATTTTCCTCAAGCGTTATTTAATCAAGTTTTGCCTTTCAATAATGAAGGTAACAATAAACAATAACTTTTGTTTTGGATCCTAAGCTACCTGTTGGTTAGCTAACCGAATTTTAACTTGTACATATATGTAAAGGGTGTTGATGAAAAAGGGTATTAATTTTTTTCAAGGGTATTGATGAAAAGTAACTTGTGTACTGGATCCTAAGCTACCTGCTGGTTACCTACGCGTGTTTTAACTTGTACATATCAAGAGTATTGGTGAAAAATAACTTGTGTATTGGATCTTAAGCTGTCTGCTGGTTACCCAAGCGAGTTTTAACTTCTACATATCAGGGGTATTGTTGAAAAATAACATGTGTACTGGATCCTAAGCTACCTGTTGGTGACCGAACCGAGTTTTAACTTGTAGATATATGTAAAGTGAATTGATGAAAAAGGGTATTAATTTTTTTCAAAGGTATTGATGAAAAATAACTTGTTTACTGGATCCTAAGCTACCCGCTGGTTACCTTACTGAGTTTTAACTTGAACATATCAAGAGTATTGATGAAAAATGACTTGTGTATTGGATACTAAGCTATCTGCCGGTAACCCAAGCGAGTTTTAATTTTTACATATCAAGGGAATTGGTGAAAAATAGCTTGTGTATTGGATCCTAAGCTATCCTCTGGTTACCCAAGCGAGTTTTAACTTGTAAATATCAAGGGTATTGGTGAAAAATAACTTGTGTACTGGAGCCTAAGCTATCTGCTGTTTACCTAAGCGAGTTTTAACTTGTACATATCAAGGGTATTGGTGAAAAATAAATTGTGTACTCGAGCCTAAGCTACCTTGTGGATACCTAAGCGCGTTCTAACTTGTACATATCAAGTGTATTGGTGATAAATAACTTATGTATTGGATCCTAAGTTACCTAGTGGATACCTAACCGAGTTTTAACTTTTACATATTAAGGGTATTGGTGAAAAATAACTTGTGTATTGGATCCTAAGCTATCTGCTGGTTACCCAAGCAGGTTTTAGTTTTTACATATCAAGGGTAATGGTGAAAAATAACTTGTGTATTGGATCTTAAGCTATCTGCTGGATACCCAAGCGAACTTTAACTTGTACATATCAAAGGTATTGGTGAAAAACTGCTTGTGTATTGGATCCCAAGCTATCCTCTGGTTACCAAAGCGAGTTTTAATTTGTACATATCAAAGGTATTGGTGAAAAATAACTTGTGTATTGGATCTTAAGCTACCTGCTTGTTACCTAAACGAGCTTTAACTTGTACATATCAAGGGTTTTGGTGACAAATAACTTGTGTACTGGATCCCAAGCTTTCCGCTGGTTACCTAACCGAGTTTTAATTTGTACATATCAAGAGTATTGGTGGAAAATAACTTGTGTATTGGACCCTAAGCTATCCTCTGGTTACCCAAGCGAGTTTTAATTTGCGCATATCAAGGGTATTGGAGAAAAATAACTTGTTTATTGGATCCTAAGCTATCTGCTGGTTACCCAAGCGGGTTTTAACTTTTACATATCAAGGGTATTGGTGAAAAATAACTTGTGTATTGGATCTTAAGCTGTCTGCTGGTTACCCAAGCGAATTTTAACTTTTACATATCAAGGGTATTGTTGAAAAATAACTTGTGTATCGGATCCTAAGTTATCTGCTGGTTACCCAAGCAAGTTTTAATTTTCACATATCAAGGGTATTGGTGAAAAATAACTTGTGTATTGGATCCTACGCTATCTGCTGGTTACCCAAGCGAGTTTTAGCTTTCACATATCAAGGCTCTTGGTAAAAAATAACTTGTGTATTGGATCCTAAGCTACCTAGTGGATACCTAACCGAGTTTTAACTTTTACATATCAAGGGTATTGGTAAAAAAATAACTTGTGTATTGGATCTTATGCTACCTGCTTGTTACCTAAACGAGCTTTAATTTGTACATATCAAGGGTTTTGGTGACAAATAACTTGTGTACTGGATCCCAAGCTATCCTCTGTTTACCCAAGCGGGTTTTAACTTGTAAATATCAAGGGTATTGGTGAAAAATAACTTGTGTATTGGAGCCTAAGCTATCTGCTGTTTACCTAAGCGAGTTTTAACTTGTACATATCAAGGGTATTGGTGAAAAATAATTTGTGTACTCGAGCCTAAGCTACCATGTGGATACCTAAGCGCGTTCTAACTTGTACATATCAAGTGTATTGGTGAAAAATAACTTATGTATTGGATCCTAAGCTATCTGCTGGTTACCCAAGCAAGTTTTAATTTTTACATATCAAGGGTAATGGTGAAAAATAACTTGGGTATTGGATCTTAAGCTATCTGCTGGTTACCCAAGCGAACTTTAACTTGTACATATCAAGAGTATTGGTGAAAAATAACTTGTTTATTGGATCCTAAGCTATCTGCTGGTTACCCAAGCGAGTTTTAATTTTCACATATCAAGGGTTTTGGTGACAAATAACTTGTGTACTGGATCCCAAGCTTTCCGCTGGTTACCTAACCGAGTTTTAATTTGTACATATCAAGAGTACTGGTGGAAAATAACTTGTGTATTGGACCCTAAGCTATCCTCTGGTTACCCAAGCGAGTTTTAATTTGTGCATATCAAGGGTATTGGAGAAAAATAACTTGTTTATTGGATCCTAAGCTATCTGCTGGTTACCCAAGCGGGTTTTAACTTTTACATATCAAAGGTATTGGTGAAAAATAACTTGTGTATTGGATCTTAAGCTATCTGCTGGTTACCCAAGCGAATTTTAACTTTTACATATCAAGGGTATTGTTGAAAAATAACTTGTGTATCGGATCCTAAGTTATCTGCTGGTTACCCAAGCAAGTTTTAATTTTCACATATCAAGGGTATTGGTGAAAAATAACTTGTGTATTGGATCCTACGCTATCTGCTGGTTACCCAAGCGAGTTTTAGCTTTCACATATCAAGGCTCTTGGTAAAAAATAACTTGTGTATTGGATCCTAAGCTACCTAGTGGATACCTAACCGAGTTTTAACTTTTACATATCAAAGGTATTGGTGAAAAATAACTTGTGTATTGGATCTTAAGCTATCTGCTGGTTACCCAAGCGAATTTTAACTTTTACATATCAAGGGTATTGTTGAAAAATAACTTGTGTATCGGATCCTAAGTTATCTGCTGGTTACCCAAGCAAGTTTTAATTTTCACATATCAAGGGTTTTGGTGACAAATAACTTGTGTACTGGATCCCAAGCTATCCTCTGTTTACCCAAGCGAGTTTTAACTTGTAAATATCAAGGGTATTGGTGAAAAATAACTTGTGTATTGGAGCCTAAGCTATCTGCTGTTTACCTAAGCGAGTTTTAACTTGTAGATATCAAGGGTATTGGTGAAAAATAATTTGTGTTCTCGTGCCTAAGCTACCATGTGGATACCTAAGCGCGTTCTAACTTGTACATATCAAGTGTATTGGTGAAAAATAACTTATGTATTGGATCCTAAGCTATCTGCTGGTTACCCAAGCAAGTTTTAGTTTTTACATATCAAGGGTAATGGTGAAAAATAACTTGGGTATTGGATCTTAAGCTATCTGCTGGTTACCCAAGCGAACTTTAACTTGTACATATCAAGAGTATTGGTGAAAAATAACTTGTTTATTGGATCCTAAGCTATCTGCTGGTTACCCAAGCGAGTTTTAACTTTTACATATCAAGGGTATTGGTGAAAAATAACTTGTGTATTGGATCTTAAGCTATCTGCTGTTTACCCATGCGAATTTTAAGTTTTACATATCAAGGGTATTGGTGAAAAAAATCTTGTGTATTGGAACTCAGGATATCTGCTGGTTACCTAACCGAGTTTTAACTTGTACATATATGTAAAGGGAATTGATGAAAAAAGAGTATTAATTTTTTTCAAGTGTATTGGTTAAGAAAGAACTTGTGTACTGGATCCTAAGCTACTCAATGGTTACCTAACCGAGTTTTAATTTGTACATATCAAGAGTATTGGTGTAAAATATTTTGTGTATTGGATCCTAAGCTATCTGCTGGTTACCCAAGCGAGTTTTAACTTTACATATCAAAGGTATTGGTGAAAAATTGCTTGTGTATTGGATCCCAGGCTATCCTCTGGTTACCAAAGCGAGTTTTAATTTGTACATATCAAAGGTATTGGTGAAAAACAACTTGTGTATTGGATCTTAAGCTACCTGCTTGTTACCTAAACGAGCTTTAACTTGTACATATCAAGGGTTTGGTGACAAATAACTTGTGTACTGGATCCCAAGCTTTCCGCTGGTTACCTAACCGAGTTTTAACTTGTACATATCAAGAGTATTGGTGAAAAATAACTTGTGTATTGGACCCTAAGCTATCCTCTGGTTACCCAAGCGAGTTTTAATTTGTGCATATCAAGGGTATTGGAGAAAAATAACTTGTTTATTGGATCTTAAGCTATCTGCTGGTTACCCAAGCGAGTTTTATCTTTTACATATCAAGGGTATTGGTGAAAAATAACTTGTGTATTGGATCTTAAGCGATCTGCTGGTTACCCAAGCGAATTTTAACTTTTACATATCAAGGGTATTATTGAAAAATAACTTGTGTATCGGATCCTAAGCTATCTGCTGGTTACCCAAGCAAGTTTTAATTTTCACATATCAAGGGTATTGGTGAAAAATAACTTGTGTATTGGAGCCTAAGCTATCTGCTGTTTACCTAAGCGAGTTTTAACTTGTACATATCAAGGGTATTGGTGAAAAATAAATTGTGTACTCGAGCCTAAGCTACCTTGTGGATACCTAAGCGCGTTCTAACTTGTACATATCAAGTGTATTGTTGAAAAATATTTTATTTATTGGATCCTAAGCTACCCAGTGGATACCTAACCGAGTTTTACTTACATATTAAGGGTATTGGTGAAAAATAACTTGTGTATTGGATCCTAAGCTATCTGCTGGTTACCCAAGCAAGTTTTAATTTTTACATATCAAGGGTAATGGTGAAAAATAACTTGTGTATTGGATCTTAAGCTATCTGCTGGTTACCCAAGCGAACTTTAACTTGTACATATCAAGAATATTGGTGAAAAATAACTTGTTTATTGGATCCTAAGCTATCTGCTGGTTACCCAAGCGAGTTTTAATTTTTACATATCAAGGGTATTGGTGAAGAATAACTTGTGTATTGGATCTTAAGCTATCTGCTGGTTACCACTGCGAATTTTAAGTTTTACATATCAAGGGTTTTGGTGAAAAAAATCTTGTGTATTGGAACTTAGGATATCTGCTGGTTACCTAACCGAGTTTTAACTTGTACATATATGTAAAGGGAATTGATGAAAAAAGAGTATTAATTTTTTTCAAGTGTATTGGTTAAGAAAGAACTTGTGTACTGGATCCTAAGCTACTCAATGGTTACCTAACCGAGTTTTAATTTGTACATATCAAGAGTATTGGTGTAAAATATTTTGTGTATTGGATCCTAAGCTATCTGCTGGTTAACCAAGCGAGTTTTAACTTTACATATCAAAGGTATTGGTGAAAAATTGCTTGTGTATTGGATCCCAGGCTATCCTCTGGTTACCAAAGCGAGTTTTAATTTGTACATATCAAAGGTATTGGTGAAAAACAACTTGTGTATTGGATCTTAAGCTACCTGCTTGTTACCTAAACGAGCTTTAACTTGTACATATCAAGGGTTTGGTGACAAATAACTTGTGTACTGGATCCCAAGCTTTCCGCTGGTTACCTAACCGAGTTTTAACTTGTACATATCAAGAGTATTGGTGAAAAATAACTTGTGTATTGGACCCTAAGCTATCCTCTGGTTACCCAAGCGAGTTTTAATTTGTGCATATCAAGGGTATTGGAGAAAAATAACTTGTTTATTGGATCCTAAGCTATCTGCTGGTTACCCAAGCGAGTTTTATCTTTTACATATCAAGGGTATTGGTGAAAAATAACTTGTGTATTGGATCTTAAGCGATCTGCTGGTTACCCAAGCGAATTTTAACTTTTACATATCAAGGGTATTGTTGAAAAATAACTTGTGTATCGGATCCTAAGCTATCTGCTGGTTACCCAAGCAAGTTTTAATTTTCACATATCAAGGGTATTGGTGAAAAATAACTTGTGTATTGGAGCCTAAGCTATCTGCTGTTTACCTAAGCGAGTTTTAACTTGTACATATCAAGGGTATTGGTGAAAAATAAATTGTGTACTCGAGCCTAAGCTACCTTGTGGATACCTAAGCGCGTTCTAACTTGTACATATCAAGTGTATTGTTGAAAAATATTTTATTTATTGGATCCTAAGCTACCCAGTGGATACCTAACCGAGTTTTACTTACATATTAAGGGTATTGGTGAAAAATAACTTGTGTATTGGATCCTAAGCTATCTGCTGGTTACCCAAGCAAGTTTTAATTTTTACATATCAAGGGTAATGGTGAAAAATAACTTGTGTATTGGATCTTAAGCTTTCTGCTGGTTACCCAAGCGAACTTTAACTTGTACATATCAAGAATATTGGTGAAAAATAACTTGTTTATTGGATCCTAAGCTATCTGCTGGTTACCCAAGCGAGTTTTAATTTTTACATATCAAGGGTATTGGTGAAGAATAACTTGTGTATTGGATCTTAAGCTATCTGCTGGTTACCACTGCGAATTTTAAGTTTTACATATCAAGGGTTTTGGTGAAAAAAATCTTGTGTATTGGAACTTAGGATATCTGCTGGTTACCTAACCGAGTTTTAACTTGTACATATATGTAAAGGGAATTGATGAAAAAGGGTATTAATTTTTTTCAAGTGTATTGGTTAAGAAAGAACTTGTGTACTGGATCCTAAGCTACTCAATGGTTACCTAACCGAGTTTTAATTTGTACATATCAAGAGTATTGGTGTAAAATAATTTGTGTATTGTATCCTAAGCTATCTGCTGGTTACCCAAGCGAGTTTTAACTTTTACATATCAAAGGTATTGGTGAAAAATTGCTTGTGTATTGGATCCCAGGCTATCCTCTGGTTACCAAAGCGAGTTTTAATTTGTACATATCAAAGGTATTGGTGAAAAACAACTTGTGTATTGGATCTTAAGCTACCTGCTTGTTACCCAACGAGCTTTAACTTGTACATATCAAGGGTTTTGGTGACAAATAACTTGTGTACTGGATCCCAAGCTTTCCGCTGGTTACCCAAGCGAGTTTTAACTTTTACATATCAAGGGTAATGGTGAAAAATAACTTGTGTATTGGACCCTAAGCTATCCTCTGGTTGCCCAAGCGGGTTTTAATTTGTGCATATCACGGGTATTGGAGAAAAATAACTTGTTTATTGGATCCTAAGCTATCTGCTGGTTACCCAAGCGAGTTTTAACTTTTACATATCAAGGATATTGGTGAAAAATAACTTGTGTATTGGATCTTAAGCGATCTGCTGGTTACCCAAGCGAATTTTAACTTTTACATATCAAGGGTATTGTTGAAAAATAACTTGTGTATCGGATCCTAAGCTATCTGCTGGTTACCCAAGCAAGTCTTATTTTCACATATCAAGGGTATTGGTGCAAAATAACTTGTGTATTGGATCCTAAGCTATCTGCTGGTTATCCAAGCAAGTTTTAACTTGTACATATCAAAGGTATTAGTGAAAAATAACTTGTGTTTTGGATCCTAAGCTACCTAGTGGATATCTAACCGAGTTTTAACTTTTACATATCAAGGGTATTGTTGAAAAACAACTTGTTTATTGGATCCTAAGATATCTGCTGGTTACCCAAGCGAGTTTTAGCTTTCACATATTAAGGCTATTGGTAAAAAATAACTTGGCTATTGGATCCTAAGCTACCTAGTGGATAGCTAACCGAGTTTTAATTTTTACATATCAAGGGTATTGGTAAAAAAATAACTTGTGTATTGGATCTTAAGCTACCTGCTTGTTACCTAAACGAGCTTTAACTTGTACATATCAAGGGTTTGGTGACAAATAACTTGTGTACTGGATCCCAAGCTTTCCGCTGGTTACTTAACCGAGTTTTAACTTGTACATATCAAGAGTATTGGTGAAAATTAACTTGTGTATTGGATCCAACGCTATCTGCTGGTTACCCAAGCGAGTTTTAACTTTACATATCAAAGGTATTGGTGAAAAATTGCTTGTGTATTGGATCCCAGGCTATCCTCTGGTTACCAAAGCGAGTTTTAATTTGTACATATCAAAGGTGTTGGTGAAAAACAACTTGTGTATTGGATCTTAAGCTACCTCCTTGTTACCTAAACGAGCTTTAACTTGTACATATCAAGGGTTTGGTGACAAATAACTTGTGTACTGGATCCCAAGCTTTCCGCTGGTTACTTAACCGAGTTTTAACTTGTACATATCAAGAGTATTGGTGAAAATTAACTTGTGTATTGGACCCTAAGCTATCCTCTGGTTACCCAAGCGAGTTTTAATTTGTGCATATCAAGGGTATTGGAGAAAAATAACTTGTTTATTGGATCCTAAGCTATCTGCTGGTTACCCAAGCGAGTTTTAACTTTTACATATCAAGGGTATTGGTGAAAAATAACTTGTGTATTGGATCTTAAGCGATCTGCTGGTTACCCAAGCGAATTTTAACTTTTACATATCAAGGGTATTGTTGAAAAATAACTTGTGTATCGGATCCTAAGCTATCTGCTGGTTACCCAAGCAAGTTTTAATTTTCACATATCAAGGGTTTTAGTGAAAAATAACTTGTGTATTGGAGCCTAAGCTATCTGCTGTTTACCTAAGCGAGTTTTAACTTGTACATATCAAGGGTATTGGTGAAAAATAAATTGTGTACTCGAGCCAAAGCTACCTTGTGGATACCTAAGCGCGTTCTAACTTGTACATATCAAGTGTATTGTTGAAAAATAACTTATTTATTGGATCCTAAGCTACCCAGTGGATACCTAACCGAGTTTTACTTACATATTAAGGGTATTGGTGAAAAATAACTTGTGTATTGGATCCTAAGCTATCTGCTGGTTACCCAAGCAAGTTTTAATTTTTACATATCAAGGGTAATGGTGAAAAATAACTTGTGTATTGGATCTTAAGCTATCTGCTGGTTACCCAAGCGAACTTTAACTTGTACATATCAAGAATATTGGTGAAAAATAACTTGTTTATTGGATCCTGAGCTATCTGCTGGTTACCTAACCGAGTTTTAACTTGTACATATATGTAAAGGGAATTGATGAAAAAGGGTATTAATTTTTTTCAAGTGTATTGGTTAAGAAAGAACTTGTGTACTGGATCCTAAGCTACTCAATGGTTACCTAACCGAGTTTTAATTTGTACATATCAAGAGTATTGGTGTAAAATAATTTGTGTATTGTATCCTAAGCTATCTGCTGGTTACCAAAGCGAGTTTTAATTTGTACATATCAAAGGTATTGGTGAAAAACAACTTGTGTATTGGATCTTAAGCTACCTGCTTTTTACCCAACGAGCTTTAACTTGTACATATCAAGGGTTTTGGTGACAAATAACTTGTGCACTGGATCCCAAGCTTTCCGCTGGTTACCTAACCGAGTTTTAACTTGTACATATAAAGAGTATTGGTGAAAAATAACTTGTGTATTGGACCCTAAGCTATCCTCTGGTTACCCAAGCGGGTTTTAATTTGTGCATATCAAGGGTATTGGAGAAAAATAACTTGTTTATTGGATCCTAAGCTATCTGCTGGTTACCCAAGCGAGTTTTAACTTTTACATATCAAGGATATTGGTGAAAAGTAACTTGTGTATTGGATATTAAGCGATCTGCTGGTTACCCAAGAGAATTTTAACTTTTACATATCAAGTGTATTGTTGAAAAATAACTTGTGTATCGGATCCTAAGCTATCTGCTGGTTACCCAAGCAGGTTTTAATTTTCACATATCAAGGGTATTGGTGCAAAATAACTTGTGTATTGGATCCTAAGCTATCTGCTGGTTATTCAAGCAAGTTTTAAGTTGTACATATCAAAGGTATTATTGAAAAATAACTTGTGTATTGGATCCTAAGCTACCTAGTGGATATCTAACCGAGTTTTAACTTTTACATATCAAGGGTATTGTTGAAAAACAACTTGTGTATTGGATCCTAAGCTATCTGCGGGTTACCCAAGCGAGTTTTAGCTTTCACATATCAAGGGTATTGGTGAAAAATAACTTGTGTATTGGATCCTAAGATATCTGCTGGTTACCCAAGCGAGTTTTAGCTTTCACATATTAAGGCTATTGGTAAAAAATAACTTGGCTATTGGATCCTAAGCTACCTAGTGGATAGCTAACCGTGTTTTAATTTTTACATATCAAGGGTATTGGTAAAAAAATAACTTGTGTATTGGATCTTAAGCTACCTGCTTGTTACCTAAACGAGCTTTATCTTGTACATAACAAGGGTTTTGGTGACAAATAACTTGTGTACTGGATCCCAAGCTTTCCGCTGGTTACCTAACCGAGTTTTAACTTGTACATATCAAGAGTATTGGTGAAAAATAACTTGTGTATTGGACCCTAAGCTATCCTCTGGTTACCCAAGCGAGTTTTAATTTGTGCATATCAAGGGTATTGGAGAAAAATAACTTGTTTATTGGATCCTAAGCTATCTGCTGGTTACCCAAGCGAATTTTAATTTTTACATATCAAGGGTATTGTTGAAAAATAACTTGTGTATTGGATCCTAAGCTATCTGCTGGTTACCCAAGCAAGTTTTAATTTTCACATATCAAGGGTATTGGTGAAAAATAACTTGTGTATTGGATCCTAAGCTATCTGCTGGTTATCCAAGCAAGTTTTAACTTGTAAATATCAAGGGTATTAGTGAAAAATAACTTGTGTATTGGATCCTAAGCTACCTAGTGGATATCTAACCGAGTTTTAACTTTTACATATCAAGGGTATTGTTGAAAAACAACTTGTGTATTGGATCCTAAGCTATCTGCGGGTTACCCAAGCGAGTTTTAGCTTTCACATATCAAGGGTATTGGTGAAAAATAACTTGTGTATTGGATCCTAAGATATCTGCTGGTTACCCAAGCGAGTTTTAGCTTTCACATATCAAGGCTATTGGTAAAAAATAACTTGGCTATTGGATCCTAAGCTACCTAGTGGATAGCTAACCGAGTTTTAATTTTTACATATCAAGGGTATTGGTAAAAAAATAACTTGTGTATTGGATCTTAAGCTACCTGCTTGTTACCTAAACGAGCTTTAACTTGTACATAACAAGGGTTTTGGTGACAAATAACTTGTGTACTGGATCCCAAGCTTTCCGCTGGTTACCTAACCGAGTTTTAACTTGTACATATCAAGAGTATTGGTGAAAAACAACTTGTGTATTGGACCCTAAGCTATCCTCTGGTTACCCAAGCGGGTTTTAATTTGTGCATATCAAGGGTATTGGAGAAAAATAACTTGTTTATTGGATCCTAAGCTATCTGCTGGTTACCCAAGCGAGTTTTAACTTTTACATATCAAGGATATTGGTGAAAAGTAACTTGTGTATTGGATCTTAAGCGATCTGCTGGTTACCCAAGAGAATTTTAACTTTTACATATCAAGTGTATTGTTGAAAAATAACTTGTGTATCGGATCCTAAGCTATCTGCTGGTTACCCAAGCAGGTTTTAATTTTCACATATCAAGGGTATTGGTGCAAAATAACTTGTGTATTGGATCCTAAGCTATCTGCTGGTTATTCAAGCAAGTTTTAAGTTGTACATATCAAAGGTATTATTGAAAAATAACTTGTGTATTGGATCCTAAGCTACCTAGTGGATATCTAACCGAGTTTTAACTTTTACATATCAAGGGTATTGTTGAAAAACAACTTGTGTATTGGATCCTAAGCTATCTGCGGGTTACCCAAGCGAGTTTTAGCTTTCACATATCAAGGGTATTGGTGAAAAATAACTTGTGTATTGGATCCTAAGATATCTGCTGGTTACCCAAGCGAGTTTTAGCTTTCACATATTAAGGCTATTGGTAAAAAATAACTTGGCTATTGGATCCTAAGCTACCTAGTGGATAGCTAACCGTGTTTTAATTTTTACATATCAAGGGTATTGGTAAAAAAATAACTTGTGTATTGGATCTTAAGCTACCTGCTTGTTACATAAACGAGCTTTATCTTGTACATAACAAGGGTTTTGGTGACAAATAACTTGTGTACTGGATCCCAAGCTTTCCGCTGGTTACCTAACCGAGTTTTAACTTGTAAATATCAAGAGTATTGGTGAAAAATAACTTGTGTATTGGACCCTAAGCTATCCTCTGGTTACCCAAGCGAGTTTTAGTTTGTGCATATCAAGGGTATTGGAGAAAGATAACTTGTTTATTGGATCCTAAGCTATCTGCTGGTTACCCAAGCGAATTTTAATTTTTACATATCAAGGGTATTGTTGAAAAATAACTTGTGTATTGGATCCTAAGCTATCTGCTGGTTATCCAAGCAAGTTTTAACTTGTAAATATCAAGGGTATTAGTGAAAAATAACTTGTGTATTGGATCCTAAGCTACCTAGTGGATATCTAACCGAGTTTTAACTTTTACATATCAAGGGTATTGTTGAAAAACAACTTGTGTATTGGATCCTAAGCTATCTGCGGGTTAACCAAGCGAGTTTTAGCTTTCACATATCAAGGGTATTGGTGAAAAATAACTTGTGTATTGGATCCTAAGATATCTGCTGGTTACCTAAGCGAGTTTTAGCTTTCACATATCAAGGCTATTGGTAAAAAATAACTTGGCTATTGGATCCTAAGCTACCTAGTGGATAGCTAACCGAGTTTTAATTTTTACATATCTAGGGTATTGGTAAAAAAATAACTTGTGTATTGGATCTTAAGCTACCTGCTTGTTACCTAAACGAGCTTTAACTTGTACATAACAAGGGTTTTGGTGACAAATAACTTGTGTACTGGATCCCAAGCTTTCCGCTGGTTACCTAACCGAGTTTTAACTTGTACATATCAAGAGTATTGGTGAAAAACAACTTGTGTATTGGATCCTAAGCTATCTGCGGGTTACCCAAGCGAGTTTTAGCTTTCACATATCAAAGGTATTGGTGAAAAATAACTTGTGTATTGGATCCTAAGCTATCTGCTGGTTACACAAGCGAGTTTTAGCTTTCACATATCAAGGGTATTGGTAAAAAATAACTTGTGTATTGGATACTAAGCTATCTGCTGGTTATCCAAGCAAGTTTTAACTTGTACAAATCAAAGGTATTAGTGAAAAACAACTTGTGTATTGGATCCTAAGCTACCTAGTGGAAACCTAACCGAGTTTTAACTTTTACATATCAAGGGTATTGTTGAAAAACAACTTGTGTATTGGATCCTAAGCTATCCTCTGGTTACCCAAGCGAGTTTTAATTTGTGCATATCAAGGGTATTGGAGAAAAAAACTTGTTTATTGGATCCTAAGCTATCTGCTGGTTACCCAAGCGAGTTTTAACTTTTACATATCAAGGGTATTGGTGAAAAATAACTTGTGTACTGGATCCCAAGCTTTCCGCTGGTTACCTAACCGAGTTTTAACTTGTACATATCAAGAGTATTGGTGAAAAATAACTTCTGTATTGGACCCTAAGCTATCCTCTGGTTACCCAAGCGAGTTTTAATTTGTGCATATCAAGGGTATTGGAGAAAAAAAACTTGTTTATTGGATCCTAAGCTATCTGCTGGTTACCCAAGCGAGTTTTAACTTTTACATATCAAGGGTATTGGTGTAAAACAACTTGTGTATTGGATCTTAAGCTATCTGCTGGTTACCCAAGCTAATTTTAACTTTTACATATCAAGGGTATTGTTGAAAAATAACTTGTGTATTGGATCCTAAGCTATCTGCTGGTTACCCAAGCAAGTTTCTATTTTCACATATCAAGGGTATTCGTGAAAAAAAAACTTGTGTCTTGGATCCTAAGCTATCTGCCGGTTATCCAAGCAAGTTTTAACTTGTACATATAAAGGGTGTTAGTGAAAAATAATTTGTGTATTGGATCCTAAGCTGTCTGCTGGTTACCTAACCGAGTTTTAGCTTTCACATATCAAGGGTATTGGTAAAAAATAACTTGTGTATTGGATCCTAAGCTATCTGCTGGTTATCCAAGCAAGTTTTAACTTGTACATATCAAGCGTATTGTTGAAAAACAACTTGTGTATTGGATCCTTAGCTATCCGCTGGTTACCCAAGCAAGTTTTAACTTGTACATATCAAGGGTATTGGTGAAAAACAACTTGTGTACTGGATCCTAAGCTGCCTAGTGGATACCTAACCGAGTCTTAACTTTTACATATCAAGAGTATTGTTGAAAAACAACTTGTGTATTGGATCCTAAGCTACCTGCTTGTTACCTAACCGAGTTTTCACTTGTACATATCAAGGGTATTGGTGAAAAACAACATGTGTACTGGAGCCTAAGCTACCTAGTGGATAACTAAGCGAGTTCTAACTTGTACTTATCAAGAGTAATGGTGAAAAAACACTTATGTATTGGATCCTAAGCTACCTAGAGGATACCTAACCGAGTTTTAATTTTTACAAATCAAGGGTATTGGCAAAAAAAACTTGTGTTTTGGATCCTAAGCTATCTGCTTGTTACCCAAGCGAGTTTTAACTTTCACATATCAAAGATATTGGTGAAAAATAACTTGTGTATTGGATCCTAAGCTATCTGCTGGTTACCCAAGCAAGTTTTAACTTTTACATAACAAGGGTATTGGTGAAAAAAACTTGTGTATTGGATACTCATCTATCTGCTGGTTACCCAAGAGAGTTTTAATTCTTACATATCAAGGGTATTGGTGAAAAATAACTTGTGTATTGAATCCTAAGCTATCTGCTGGTTACACAAGCGAGGTTTAACTTGTACATATCAAGGGTATTGGTGAAAAATAACTTGTGTACTGGATCCTAAGCTACCTAGTGGATACCTAACCGAGTTTTAACTTTTACATATCAAGGGTATTGTTGAAAAACAACTTGTGTATTGGATCCTAAGCTACCTGTTTGTTACCTAACCGAGTTTTCACTTGTACATATCAAGGGTATTGGTGAAAAATAACTTGTGTATTGGATCCTAAGCTGTCTGCTGGTTACCTAACCGAGTTTTACCTTTCACATATCAAAGGTATTGGTAAAAAATAACTTGTGTATTGGATCCTAAGCTATCTGCTGGTTATCCAAGCAAGCTTTAACTTGTACATATCAAGGTTATTGTTGAAAAATTGCTTGTGTATTGGATCCCAGGCTATCCTCTGGTTACCAAAGCGAGTTTTAATGTGTACATATCAAAGGTATTGGTGAAAAACAACTTGTGTATTGGATCTTAAGCTACCTGCTTGTTACCCAACGAGCTTTAACTTGTACATATCAAGGGTTTTGGTGACAAATAACTTGTGTACTGGTTCCCAAGCTTTCCGCTGGTTACCTAACCGAGTTTTAACTTGTACATATCAAGAGTATTGGTGAAAAATAACTTGTGTATTGGACCCTAAGCTATCCTCTGGTTACCCAAGCGGGTTTTAATTTGTGCATATCAAGGGTATTGGAGAAAAATAACTTGTTTATTGGATCCTAAGCTATCTGCTGGTTACCCAAGCGAGTTTTAACTTTTACATATCAAGGATATTGGTGAAAAGTAACTTGTGTATTGGATCTTAAGCGATCTGCTGGTTACCCAAGAGAATTTTAACTTTTACATATCAAGGGTATTGTTGAAAAATAACTTGTGTATCGGATCCTAAGCTATCTGCTGGTTACCCAAGCAGGTTTTAATTTTCACATATCAAGGGTATTGGTGCAAAATAACTTGTGTATTGGATCCTAAGCTATCTGCTGGTTATTCAAGCAAGCTTTAACTTGTACATATCAAAGGTAATATTGAAAAATAACTTGTGTATTGGATCCTAAGCTACCTAGTGGATATCTAACCGAGTTTTAACTTTTACATATCAAGGGTATTGTTGAAAAACAACTTGTGTATTGGATCCTAAGCTATCTGCGGGTTACCCAAGCGAGTTTTAGCTTTCACATATCAAGGGTATTGGTGAAAAATAACTTGTGTATTGGATCCTAAGATATCTGCTGGTTACCCAAGCGAGTTTTAGCTTTCACATATCAAGGCTATTGGTAAAAAATAACTTGGCTATTGGATCCTAAGCTACCTAGTGGATAGCTAACAGAGTTTTAATTTTTACATATCAAGGGTATTGGTAAAAAAAATAACTTGTGTATTGGATCTTAAGCTACCTGCTTGTTACCTAAACGAGCTTTAACTTGTACATAACAAGGGTTTTGGTGACAAATAACTTGTGTACTGGATCCCAAGCTTTCCGCTGGTTACCTAACCGAGTTTTAACTTGTACATATCAAGAGTATTGGTGAAAAATAACTTGTGTATTGGACCCTAAGCTATCCTCTGGTTACCCAAGCGAGTTTTAGTTTGTGCATATCAAGGGTATTGGAGAAAAATAACTTGTTTATTGGATCCTAAGCTATCTGCTGGTTACCCAAGCGAATTTTAATTTTTACATATCAAGGGTATTGTTGAAAAATAACTTGTGTATTGGATCCTAAGCTATCTGCTGGTTACCCAAGCAAGTTTTAATTTTCACATATCAAGGGTATTGGTGAAAAATAACTTGTGTATTGGATCCTAAGCTATCTGCTGGTTATCCAAGCAAGTTTTAATTTTCACATATCAAGGGTATTAGTGAAAAATAACTTGTGTATTGGATCCTAAGCTACCTAGTGGATATCTAACCGAGTTTTAACTTTTACATATCAAGGGTATTGTTGAAAAACAACTTGTGTATTGGATCCTAAGCTATCTGCGGGTTACCCAAGCGAGTTTTAGCTTTCACATATCAAGGGTATTGGTGAAAAATAACTTGTGTATTGGATCTTAAGCTACCTGCTTGTTACCTAAACGAGCTTTAACTTGTACATAACAAGGGTTTTGGTGACAAATAACTTGTGTACTGGATCCCAAGCTTTCCGCTGGTTACCTAACCGAGTTTTAACTTGTACATATCAAGAGTATTGGTGAAAAACAACTTGTGTATTGGATCCTAAGCTATCTGCGGGTTACCCAAGCGAGTTTTAGCTTTCACATATCAAGGGTATTGGTGAAAAATAACTTGTGTATTGGATCCTAAGCTATCTGCTGGTTACACAAGCGAGTTTTACCTTTCACATATCAAGGGTATAGGTAAAAAATAACTTGTGTATTGGATACTAAGCTATCTGCTGGTTATCCAAGCAAGTTTTAACTTGTACAAATCAAAGGTATTAGTGAAAAACAACTTGTGTATTGGATCCTAAGCTACCTAGTGGAAACCTAACCGAGTTTTAACTTTTACATATCAAGGGTATTGTTGAAAAACAACTTATGTATTGGATCCTTAGCTATCTGCTGGTTACCCAAGCAAGTATTAACTTGTAAATATAAAGGGTATTGGTGAAAAATAACTTGTGTAGTGGATCCTAAGCTTTCCGCTGGTTACCTAACCGAGTTTTAACTTGTACATATCAAGAGTATTGGTGAAAAATAACTTGTGTATTGGACCCTAAGCTATCCTCTGGTTACCCAAGCGAGTTTTAATTTGTGCATATCAAGGGTATTGGAGAAAAAACAACTTGTGTATTGGATCCTAAGCTACCTGCTTGTTACCTAACCGAGTTTTCACTTGTACATATCAAGGCTATTGGTGAAAAACAACTTGTGTACTGGAGCCTAAGCTACCTAGTGGATAACTAAGCCAGTTCTAACTTGTACTTATCAAGAGTAATGGTGAAAAAACACTTATGTATTGGATCCTAAGCTACCTAGTGGATACCTAACCGAGTTTTAATTTTTACAAATCAAGGGTATTGGCAAAAAAACTTGTGTTTTGGATCCTAAGCTATCTGCTTGTTACCCAAGCGAGTTTTAACTTTCACATATCAAGGATATTGGTGAAAAATAACTTGTGTATTCGATCCTAAGCTATCTGCTGGTTACCCAAGCAAGTTTTAACTTTCACATATCAAGGATATTGGTGAAAAATAACTTGTGTATTGGATCCTAAGCTATCTGCTGGTTACCCAAGCAAGTTTTAACTTTTACATAACAAGGGTATTGGTGAAAAAAAACTTGTGTATTGGATACTCATCTATCTGCTGGTTACCCAAGAGAGTTTTAATTCTTACATATCAAGGGTATTGGTGAAAAATAACTTGTGTATTGAATCCTAAGCTATCTGCTGGTTACACAAGCGAGGTTTAACTTGTACATATCAAGGGTATTGGTGAAAAATAACTTGTGTACTGGATCCTAAGCTACCTAGTGGATACCTAACCGAGTTTTAACTTTTACATATCAAGGGTATTGGTGAAAAATAATTTGTGTATTGGATCCTAAGCTGTCTGCTGGTTACCTAACCGAGTTTTAGCTTTCACATATCAAGGGTATTGGTAAAAAATAACTTGTGTATTGGATCCTAAGCTATCTGCTGGTTATCCAAGCAAGCTTTACCTTGTACATATCAAGGGTATTGTTGAAAAATTGCTTGTGTATTGGATCCCAGGCTATCCTCTGGTTACCAAAGCGAGTTTTAATTTGTACATATCAAAGGTATTGGTGAAAAACAACTTGTGTATTGGATCTTAAGCTACCTGCTTGTTACCCAACGAGCTTTAACTTGTACATATCAAGGGTTTTGGTGACAAATAGCTTGTGTACTGGATCCCAAGCTTTCCGCTGGTTACCTAACCGAGTTTTAACTTGTACATATCAAGAGTATTGGTGAAAAATAACTTGTGTATTGGACCCTAAGCTATCCTCTGGTTACCCAAGCGGGTTTTAATTTGTGCATATCAAGGGTATTGGAGAAAAATAACTTGTTTATTGGATCCTAAGCTATCTGCTGGTTACCCAAGCGAGTTTTAACTTTTACATATCAAGGATATTGGTGAAAAGTAACTTGTGTATTGGATCTTAAGCGTTCTGCTGGTTACCCAAGAGAATTTTAACTTTTACATATCAAGGGTATTGTTGAAAAATAACTTGTGTATCGGATCCTAAGCTATCTGCTGGTTACCCAAGCAGGTTTTAATTTTCACATATCAAGGGTATTGGTGCAAAATAACTTGTGTATTGGATCCTAAGCTACCTGCTGGTTATTCAAGCAAGTTTTAACTTGTACATATCAAAGGTATTATTGAAAAATAACTTGTGTATTGGATCCTAAGCTACCTAGTGGATAGCTAACCGAGTTTTAATTTTTACATATCAAGGGTATTGGTAAAAAATAACATGTGTATTGGATCTTAAGCTACCTGCTTGTTACCTAAACGAGCTTTAACTTGTACATAACAAGGGTTTTGGTGACAAATAACTTGTGTACTGGATCCCAAGCTTTCCGCTGGTTACCTAACCGAGTTTTAACTTGTACATATCAAGAGTATTGGTGAAAAATAACTTGTGTATTGGACCCTAAGCTATCCTCTGGTTACCCAAGCGAGTTTTAGTTTGTGCATATCAAGGGTATTGGAGAAAAATAACTTGTTTATTGGATCCTAAGCTATCTGCTGGTTACCCAAGCGAATTTTAATTTTTACATATCAAGGGTATTGTTGAAAAATAACTTGTGTATTGGATCCTAAGCTATCTGCTGGTTACCCAAGCAAGTTTTAATTTTCACATATCAAGGGTATTGGTGAAAAATAACTTGTGTATTGGATCCTAAGCTATCTGCTGGTTATCCAAGCAAGTTTTAACTTTTAAATATCAAGGGTATTAGTGAAAAATAACTTTTGTATTGGATCCTAAGCTACCTAGTGGATATCTAACCGAGTTTTAACTTTTACATATCAAGGGTATTGTTGAAAAACAACTTGTGTATTGGATCCTAAGCTATCTGCGGGTTACCCAAGCGAGTTTTAGCTTTCACATATCAAGGGTATTGGTGAAAAATAACTTGTGTATTGGATCCTAAGATATCTGCTGGTTACCCAAGCGAGTTTTAGCTTTCACATATCAAGGCTATTGGTAAAAAATAACTTGGCTATTGGATCCTAAGCTACCTAGTGGATAGCTAACCGAGTTTTAATTTTTACATATCAAGGGTATTGGTAAAAAAATAACTTGTGTATTGGATCTTAAGCTACCTGCTTGTTACCTAAACGAGCTTTAACTTGTACATAACAAGGGTTTTGGTGACAAATAACTTGTGTACTGGATCCCAAGCTTTCCGCTGGTTACCTAACCGAGTTTTAACTTGTACATATCAAGAGTATTGGTGAAAAACAACTTGTGTATTGGATCCTGAGCTATCTGCGGGTTACCCAAGCGAGTTTTAGCTTTCACATATCAAGGGTATTGGTGAAAAATAACTTGTGTATTGGATCCTAAGCTATCTGCTGGTTACACAAGCGAGTTTTAGCTTTCACATATCAAGGGTATAGGTAAAAAATAACTTGTGTATTGGATACTAAGCTATCTGCTGGTTATCCAAGCAAGTTTTAACTTGTACAAATCAAAGGTATTAGTGAAAAACAACTTGTGTATTGGATCCTAAGCTACCTAGTGGAAACCTAACCGAGTTTTAACTTTTACATATCAAGGGTATTGTTGAAAAACAACTTGTGTATTGGATCCTTAGCTATCTGCTGGTTACCCAAGCAAGTATTAACTTGTACATATCAAGGGTATTGGTGAAAAATAACTTGTGTACTGGATCCTAAGCTTTCCGCTGGTTACCTAACCGAGTTTTAACTTGTACATATCAAGAGTATTGGTGAAAAATAACTTGTGTTTTGGACCCTAAGCTATCCTCTGGTTACCCAAGCGAGTTTTAATTTGTGCATATCAAGGGTATTGGAGAAAAAAAAACTTGTTTATTGGATCCTAAGCTATCTGCTGGTTACCCAAGCGAGTTTTAACTTTTACATATCAAGGGTATTGGTCAAAAATAACTTGTGTATTGGATCTTAAGCGATCTGCTGGTTACCCAAGCTAATTTTAACTTTTACATATCAAGGGTATTGTTGAAAAATAACTTGTGTATTGGATCCTAAGCTATCTGCTGTTTACCCAAGCAAGTTTCTATTTTCACATATCAAGGGTATTCGTGAAAAAAAAACTTGTGTACTGGATCCTAAGCTTTCCGCTGGTTACCTAACCGAGTTTTAACTTGTACATATCAAGAGTATTGGTGAAAAATAACTTGTGTATTGGACCCTAAGCTATCCTCTGGTTACCCAAGCGAGTTTTAATTTGTGCATATCAAGGGTATTGGAGAAAAAAAACTTGTTTATTGGATCCTAAGCTATCTGCTGGTTACCCAAGCGAGTTTTAACTTTTACATATCAAGGGTATTGGTGAAAAATAACTTGTGTATTGGATCCTAAGCTGTCTGCTGGTTACCTAACCGAGTTTTAGCTTTCACATATCAAGGGTATTGGTAAAAAATAACTTGTGTATTGGATCCTAAGCTATCTGCTGGTTATCCAAGCAAGTTTTAACTTGTACATATCAAGCGTTTTGTTGAAAAACAACTTGTGTATTGGATCCTTAGCTATCCGCTGGTTACCCAAGCAAGTTTTAACTTGTACATATCAAGGGTATTGGTGAAAAACAACTTGTGTACTGGATCCTAAGCTACCTAGTGGATACCTAACCGAGTCTTAACTTTTACATATCAAGGGTATTGTTGAAAAACAACTTGTGTATTGGATCCTAAGCTACCTGCTTGTTACCTAACCGAGTTTTCACCTGTACATATCAAGGGTATTGGTGAAAAACAACTTGTGTACTGGAGCCTAAGCTACCTAGTGGATAACTAAGCGAGTTCTAACTTGTACTTATCAAGAGTAATGGTGAAAAAACACTTATGTATTGGATCCTAAGCTACCTAGTGGATACCTAACCGAGTTTTAATTTTTACAAATCAAGGGTATTGGCAAAAAAACTTATGTTTTGTATCCTAAGCTATCTGCTTGTTACCCAAGCGAGTTTTAACTTTCACATATCAAGGATATTGGTGAAAAATAACTTGTGTATTCGATCCTAAGCTATCTGCTGGTTACCCAAGCAAGTTTTAACTTTCACATATCAAGGATATTGGTGAAAAATAACTTGTGTATTGGATCCTAAGCTATCTGCTGGTTACCCAAGCAAGTTTTAACTTTTACATAACAAGGGTATTGGTGAAAAAAAACTTGTGTATTGGATACTCATCTATCTGCTGGTTACCCAAGAGAGTTTTAATTCTTACATATCAAGGGTATTGGTGAAAAATAACTTGTGTATTGAATCCTAAGCTATCTGCTGGTTACACAAGCGAGGTTTAACTTGTACATATCAAGGGTATTGGTGAAAAATAACTTGTGTACTGGATCCTAAGCTACCTAGTGGATACCTAACCGAGTTTTAACTTTTACATATCAAGGGTATTGTTGAAAAACAACTTGTGTATTGGATCCTAAGCTACCTGCTTGTTACCTAACCGAGTTTTCACTTGTACATATCAAGGGTATTGGTAAAAAGTAACTTGTGTATTGGATCCTAAGCTGTCTGCTGGTTACCTAACCGAGTTTTACCTTTCACATATCAAAGGTTTTGGTAAAAAATAACTTGTGTATTGGATCCTAAGCTATCTGCTGGTTATCCAAGCAAGCCTTAACTTGTACATATCAAGGGTATTGGTGAAAAACAACTTGTGTACTGGATCCCAAGCTACCTAGTGGATACCTAACCGAGTTTTAACTTTTACATATCAAGGTTATTGTTGAAAAACAACTTGTGTATTGGATCCTTAGCTATCCGCTGGTTACCCAAGCAAGTTTTAACTTGTACATATCAAGGGTATTGGTGAAAAACAACTTGTGTACTGGATCCTAAGCTACCTAGTGGATACCTAACCGAGTTTTAACTTTTACATATCAAGGTTATTGTTGAAAAACAACTTGAGTATTGGATCCTAAGCTACCTGCTTGTTACCTAACCGAGTTTTCACTTGTACATATCAAGGGTATTGGTGAAAAACAACTTGTGTACTGGAGCCTAAGCTACCTAGTGGATAACTAAGCGAGTTCTAACTTGTACTTATCAAGAGTAATGGTGAAAAAACACTTATGTATTGGATCCTAAGCTACCTAGTGGATACCTAACCGAGTTTTAATTTTTACAAATCAAGGGTATTGGCAAAAAACTTGTGTTTTGGATCCTAAGCTATCTGCTTGTTACCCAAGCGAGTTTTAACTTTCACATATCAAGGATATTGGTGAAAAATAACTTGTGTGTTCGATCCTAAGCTATCTGCTGGTTACCCAAGCAAGTTTTAACTTTCACATATCAAGGATATTGGTGAAAAATAACTTGTGTATTGGATCGTAAGCTATCTGCTGGTTACCCAAGTAAGTTTTAACTTTTACATAACAAGGGTATTGGTGAAATATAACTTGTGTATTGAATCCTAAGCTATCTGCTGGTTACACAAGCGAGGTTTAATTTGTACATATCAAGGGTATTGATGAAAAATAACTTGTGTATTGGATCCTAAGCTACCTGCTGGTTCCCTAATCAAAATTTAACTTGTACATATCAAATGTATTGGTGAAAAAAAACTTGTGTATTGGGTCCTAAGCTAACTAGTGGATAGCTAAACCAGTTTTAACTTGTACATATCAAGAGTATTGGCAAAAAAAAACTTGTGTTTTGGACCCTAAGCTATCTGTTTCTTACCTAAGCGAGTTTTAACTTTCAGATATCAAGGATATTGGTGAAAAATAACTTGCGTATTGGATCCTAAGCTATCTGCTGGTTACCCAAGCGAGTTTTAATATTTACATATCAAGGGTATTGGTGAAAAATAACTTGTGTATTGAATCCTAAGCTATCTGCTGGTTACCCAAGCGAGGTTTAACTTGTAAATATCAAAGGTATTGATGAAAAATAACTTGTGTATTGGATCCTAAGCTACCTTCTGGTTCCCTAATCAAGATTTAACTTGTACATATCAAATGTATTGGTGAAAAATAACTTGTGTATTGGACCCTGAGCTATCTGCTGTTTACCCAAGCAGGTTTTAACTTTTACATAACAAGGGTATTGGTGAAAAATAACTTGTGTATTGGATCTTAAGCTATCTGCTGTTTACCCAAGCAGGTTTTAACTTTTACATAACAAGGGTATTGGTGAAAAATAACTTGTGTATTGGACCCTGAGCTATCTGCTGTTTACCCAAGCAGGTTTTAACTTTTACATAACAAGGGTATTGGTGAAAAATAACTTGTGTATTGGATACTAAGCTATCTGCTTGTTACCCAAGCAAATTTTAACTTTCACATATCAAGGATATTGGTGAAAAATAACTTGTGTATTGGATCCTAAGCTATCTGCTGTCTACCCAAGCAGGTTTTAATATTTACATAACAAGGGTATTGGTGAAAAATAACTTGTGTATTGGATCCTAAGGTATCTGCTGGTTACTTAACCGAGTGTTAGCTTGTACATATCAAGAGTATTGGTGAAAAATAACTCGTGTATTGGATACTAAGCTATCTGCTTGTTACCCAAGCAAATTTTATTTTTCACATATCAAGGATATTGGTGAAAAATAACTTGTGTATTGGATCCTAAGCTATCTTCTGTTTACCCGAGCAGGTTTTAACTTTTACATAACAAGGGTATTGATGAAAAATAACTTGTGTATTGGATCTTAAGCTATCTGCTGTTTACCCAAGCAGGTTTTAACTTTTACATAACAAGGGTATTGGTGAAAAATAACTTGTGTATTGGATCCTAAGGTATCTGCTGGTTACTTAACCGAGTGTTAGCTTGTACATATCAAGAGTATTGGTGAAAAATAACTTGTGTATTGGATACTAAGCTATCTGCTTGTTACCCAAGCAAATTTTAACTTTCACATATCAAGGATATTGGTGAAAAATAACTTGTGTATTGGATCCTAAGCTATCTGCTGTTTACCCAAGCAGGTTTTAATATTTACATAACAAGGGTATTGGTGAAAAATAACTTGTGTATTGGATCCTAAGGTATCTGCTGGTTACTTAACCGAGTGTTAGCTTGTACATATCAAGAGTATTGGTGAAAAATAACTCGTGTATTGGATACTAAGCTATCTGCTTGTTACCCAAGCAAATTTTATTTTTCACATATCAAGGATATTGGTGAAAAATAACTTGTGTATTGGATCCTAAGCTATCTGCTGTTTACCCGAGCAGGTTTTAACTTTTACATAACAAGGGTATTGATGAAAAATAACTTGTGTATTGGATCCTAAGGTATCTGCTGGTTACTTAACCGAGTGTTAGCTTGTACATATCAAGAGTATTAGTGAAAAATAACTTGTGTATTGGATACTAAGCTATCTGCTGGTTACACAAGCGAGTTTTAATATTTACTTATCAAGTGTATTGGTGAAAAATAACTTGTGTTTTGGATCCTAAGCTATCTGCTTGTTACCCAAGCAAATTTTAACTTTCACATATCAAGGATATTGGTGAAAAATAACTTGTGTATTGGATCCTAAGCTATCTGCGGCTTACCCAAGCAGGTTTTAACTTTTACATAACAAGGGTATTGGTGAAAAATAACTTGTGTATTGGATCCTAAGGTATCTGCTGGTTACTTAACCGAGTGTTAGCTTGTACATATCAAGAGTATTGGTGAAAAATAACTTGTGTATTGGATACTAAGCTATCTGCTGGTTACCCAAGCGAGTTTTAATATTTACAAATCAAGTGTATTGGTGAAAAATAACTTGTGTATTGGAACCTAAGCTACCTGCTAGTTTCCTAATCAAAATTTAAATTTTACATATCAAATGTATTAGTGAAAAATAACTTGTGTATTGGATACTAAGCTATCTGCTGGTTACACAAGCGAGTTTTAATATTTACTTATCAAGTGTATTGGTGAAAAATAACTTGTGTATTGGATCTTAAGCTATCTGCTGTTTACCCAAGCAGGTTTTAACTTTTACATAACAAGGGTATTGGTGAAAAATAACTTGTGTATTGGACCCTGAGCTATCTGCTGTTTACCCAAGCAGGTTTTAACTTTTACATAACAAGGGTATTGGTGAAAAATAACTTGTGTATTGGATACTGAGCTATCTGCTTGTTACCCAAGCAAATTTTAACTTTCACATATCAAGGATATTGGTGAAAAATAACTTGTGTATTGGATCCTAAGCTATCTGCTGTCTACCCAAGCAGGTTTTAATATTTACATAACAAGGGTATTGGTGAAAAATAACTTGTGTATTGGATCCTAAGGTATCTGCTGGTTACTTAACCGAGTGTTAGCTTGTACATATCAAGAGTATTGGTGAAAAATAACTCGTGTATTGGATACTAAGCTATCTGCTTGTTACCCAAGCAAAATTTATTTTTCACATATCAAGGATATTGGTGAAAAATAACTTGTGTATTGGATCCTAAGCTATCTGCTGTTTACCCGAGCAGGTTTTAACTTTTACATAACAAGGGTATTGATGAAAAATAACTTGTGTATTGGATCTTAAGCTATCTGCTGTTTACCCAAGCAGGTTTTAACTTTTACATAACAAGGGTATTGGTGAAAAATAACTTGTGTATTGGATCCTAAGGTATCTGCTGGTTACTTAACCGAGTGTTAGCTTGTACATATCAAGAGTATTGGTGAAAAATAACTTGTGTATTGGATACTAAGCTATCTGCTTGTTACCCAAGCAAATTTTAACTTTCACATATCAAGGATATTGGTGAAAAATAACTTGTGTATTGGATCCTAAGCTATCTGCTGTTTACCCAAGCAGGTTTTAACTTTTACATAACAAGGGTATTGGTGAAAAATAACTTGTGTATTGGATCCTAAGGTATCTGCTGGTTACTTAACCGAGTGTTAGCTTGTACATATCAAGAGTATTGGTGAAAAATAACTTGTGTATTGGATACTAAGCTATCTGCTTGTTACCCAAGCAAATTTTAACTTTCACATATCAAGGATATTGGTGAAAAATAACTTGTGTATTGGATCCTAAGCTATCTGCTGTTTACCCAAGCAGGTTTTAATATTTACATAACAAGGGTATTGGTGAAAAATAACTTGTGTATTGGATCCTAAGGTATCTGCTGGTTACTTAACCGAGTGTTAGCTTGTACATATCAAGAGTATTGGTGAAAAATAACTTGTGTATTGGATACTAAGCTATCTGCTTGTTACCCAAGCAAATTTTAACTTTCACATATCAAGGATATTGGTGAAAAATAACTTGTGTATTGGATCCTAAGCTATCTGCTGTTTACCCGATCAGGTTTTAACTTTTACATAACAAGGGTATTGATGAAAAATAACTTGTGTATTGGATCCTAAGGTATCTGCTGGTTACTTAACCGAGTGTTAGCTTGTACATATCAAGAGTATTAGTGAAAAATAACTTGTGTATTGGATACTAAGCTATCTGCTGGTTACACAAGCGAGTTTTAAAATTTACTTATCAAGTGTATTGGTGAAAAATAACTTGTGTTTTGGATCCTAAGCTATCTGCTTGTTACCCAAGCAAATTTTAACTTTCACATATCAAGGATATTGGTGAAAAATAACTTGTGTATTGGATCCTAAGCTATCTGCGGCTTAACCAAGCAGGTTTTAACTTTTACATAACAAGGGTATTGGTGAAAAATAACTTGTGTATTGGATCCTAAGGTATCTGCTGGTTACTTAACCGAGTGTTAGCTTGTACATATCAAGAGTATTAGTGAAAAATAACTTGTGTATTGGATACTAAGCTATCTGCTGGTTACACAAGCGAGTTTTAAAATTTACTTATCAAGTGTATTGGTGAAAAATAACTTGTGTTTTGGATCCTAAGCTATCTGCTTGTTACCCAAGCAAATTTTAACTTTCACATATCAAGGATATTGGTGAAAAATAACTTGTGTATTGGATCCTAAGCTATCTGCTGTTTACCCAAGCAGGTTTTAACTTTTACATAACAAGGGTATTGGTGAAAAATAACTTGTGTATTGGATCCTAAGGTATCTGCTGGTTACTTAACCGAGTGTTAGCTTGTACATATCAAGAGTATTGGTGAAAAATAACTTGTGTATTGGATACTAAGCTATCTGCTTGTTACCCAAGCAAATTTTAACTTTCACATATCAAGGATATTGGTGAAAAATAACTTGTGTATTGGATCCTAAGCTATCTGCTGTTTACCCAAGCAGGTTTTAACTTTTACATAACAAGGGTATTGGTGAAAAATAACTTGTGTATTGGATCCTAAGGTATCTGCTGGTTACTTAACCGAGTGTTAGCTTGTACATATCAAGAGTATTGGTGAAAAATAACTTGTGTATTGGATCCTAAGCTATCTGCTGTTTACCCAAGCAGGTTTTAATATTTACATAACAAGGGTATTGGTGAAAAATAACTTGTGTATTGGATCCTAAGGTATCTGCTGGTTACTTAACCGAGTGTTAGCTTGTACATATCAAGAGTATTGGTGAAAAATAACTTGTGTATTGGATACTAAGCTATCTGCTTGTTACCCAAGCAAATTTTAACTTTCACATATCAAGGATATTGGTGAAAAATAACTTGTGTATTGGATCCTAAGCTATCTGCTGTTTACCCGATCAGGTTTTAACTTTTACATAACAAGGGTATTGATGAAAAATAACTTGTGTATTGGATCCTAAGGTATCTGCTGGTTACTTAACCGAGTGTTAGCTTGTACATATCAAGAGTATTAGTGAAAAATAACTTGTGTATTGGATACTAAGCTATCTGCTGGTTACACAAGCGAGTTTTAAAATTTACTTATCAAGTGTATTGGTGAAAAATAACTTGTGTTTTGGATCCTAAGCTATCTGCTTGTTACCCAAGCAAATTTTAACTTTCACATATCAAGGATATTGGTGAAAAATAACTTGTGTATTGGATCCTAAGCTATCTGCTGTTTACCCAAGCAGGTTTTAACTTTTACATAACAAGGGTATTGGTGAAAAATAACTTGTTTATTGGATCCTAAGGTATCTGCTGGTTACTTAACCGAGTGTTAGCTTGTACATATCAAGAGTATTGGTGAAAAATAACTTGTGTATTGGATACTAAGCTATCTGCTTGTTACCCAAGCAAATTTTAACTTTCACATATCAAGGATATTGGTGAAAAATAACTTGTGTATTGGATCCTAAGCTATCTGCTGTTTACCCAAGCAGGTTTTAATATTTACATAACAAGGGTATTGATGAAAAATAACTTGTGTATTGGATCCTAAGGTATCTGCTGGTTACTTAACCGAGTGTTAGCTTGTACATATCAAGAGTATTAGTGAAAAATAACTTGTGTATTGGATACTAAGCTATCTGCTGGTTACACAAGCGAGTTTTAAAATTTACTTATCAAGTGTATTGGTGAAAAATAACTTGTGTTTTGGATCCTAAGCTATCTGCTTGTTACCCAAGCAAATTTTAACTTTCACATATCAAGGATATTGGTGAAAAATAACTTGTGTATTGGATCCTAAGCTATCTGCGGCTTAACCAAGCAGGTTTTAACTTTTACATAACAAGGGTATTGGTGAAAAATAACTTGTGTATTGGATCCTAAGGTATCTGCTGGTTACTTAACCGAGTGTTAGCTTGTACATATCAAGAGTATTGGTGAAAAATAACTTGTGTATTGGATACTAAGCTATCTGCTGGTTACCCAAGCGAGTTTTAATATTTACAAATCAAGTGTATTGGTGAAAAATAACTTGTGTATTGGAACCTAAGCTACCTGCTGGTTTCCTAATCAAAATTTAAATTGTACATATCAAATGTATTGGTGATAAATAACTTGTGTATTGGATCCTAAGCTACCTAGTGGATACCTAAGTGAGTTTTAACTTGTACATATCAAGAGTATTGGTGAAAAATAACTTGTGTATTGAATTCTCAGCTACCTAGTGCATACCTAACCGAGTTTTAACTTTTACATATCAAGGGTATTGGTGAAAAATAACTTGTGCATTGGATCCTAAGCTATCTGCTGGTTAACCAAGCGAGTTTTAACTTTCACATATGAAGGGTATTGGTGAAAAAAAACTGGTGTATTGGATCCTAAGCTATCTGCTGGTTACCCAAGCGAGCTTTAACTTGTACATATCAAGGGCATTGTTGAAAAATAACTTGTGTATTGGATCCTAAGCTACCTGTTGGTTTCATAACCAAGTCTTAAATTGTACATATCAAGGGTATTGGTGACATTGTTGTGGCCGAACAAAGTAGTGTGAAGAGCAAAAGGGATTTCAAAGCGGAGAGCAAGGTGGAGAGCAACGAGGAGAGCAAGTGGGAAATCGACTGCAGAAAAGGAATAACTCAGTTAGTCCTTTTAAGTTTTACATCTTTTTGACCAAATTTTTGGGTTTTTTTTATTTCAAAACACTATTTTTTGTCTCATGGCTTTTAAATTCATCACCGATTTTTGATGTTGCTCACCTTTATATTTTTGTTTGTTAATAAATTCTATATATATTGGAAGTAATTTTAATATCTTGTCTGGAGTACAAAGTCTTGAGATAAACAGTCTGAAGAGTAGCAGGAAATGCACTCACTTAACGCCAGTAAACTCCTAGCCTTCTTAATTTGGCAACGCCAATGATTGAGAAGCGGACCTTGCTTGTTTAATGAAGCCCCATTGCGAAAATTAGACGGCACAAGTTCACAAACTTTAAACACACATGACTATTCACAAATACTCACTGAGCTCACTTAGACACTTAGATCAGCTGTGGGGTAGATTTTGACAGATTGCAACAATCAAGTCATATGATCTACAGAGGTAACTGTGAAATCGTTCCTTATTTTTTTTCTTGACAAAGAGGAGTTTTGTTCGCGAATAAACAGGCACTCTTCTTTTATCATTTTCACATGATAGCGAGGAAGCATTTTAAACACTTACACACTATGGATTGAAGGTATTGAGTATAAAAATGACTTTGTTAATAATTGATCAACTGCTTATGTGGGACCTTCTAAAAGGCTTATAATATGGATTGAAGGTAATGAGGATAAAATGACTTAGTTATTAATTGATCAACTGCTTATGTGGAAGCTTTTAAAAGACTTATACTACGGACTGAAATTATTGAGGATAAAAATGACTTAGTTAATAATTGATCAGCTGCTTATGTGAGATCTTTTAAAAGACTGATACTATGGATTGAAGGTACTGATGATAAAAATGACATAGTTATTAATTGATCAACTGCTTATGTGGGAGTTTTTAAAAGACTTATACAATGGATTGAAGATAACGAGAGCAAAAATGACTTCTTTGTTAAATAATTAGCTAGTATTGTATGAGCTTGCAAAAGACTTATACAATGGATTGAAGGTACTAAGGACAATATGACTTAGTTTTTTAATTGATCTACTGCTTATGTGGGAGCTTTTAAAAGACTTATACAATGGATTGAAGATAATAAGAGCAAAAATGACTTCTTTGTTAAATAATCAGCTAGTATTGTAGGAGCTTGCAAAAGACTTATACAATGGATTGAAGGTACTGAGGATAAAATTGACCTAGTTAATAATTGATCAGCTGCTTATGTGGGAGCTTTTAAAAGATTTACACTATAGATTGAAGGCACCGAGGACAAAAATGACTTAGTTATTAATTGATCAGCTAATAATATGGGAGCTTTTAAAAGATTTATACTACGGATTGAAGGTACTGAGGAAAAAATTGACTTAGTTAATAGTTAATAGTTGATCAGCTGCTTATGTGGTAGCTTTTGAAAAACTTATGATATGGGTTGAAGGTACTGAGGACAAAAATGAGTTCGTTATTATTTTATCAACTGCCTATGCGGGACATATAAAAGACTTATACAGTACAATTTTTCTATAAATCGAGTTGAAAAGAGTTCTTATTTCAATCAAACGGGGAGTTTTTTGAAGAAAAAGAACAAATCACAAAAACTAAAGCAAAGTTCTTTCACAGAAACTAATTGTCGTCACTATCAGAGTCAATTTGTACTACTCTCCATTTCTTTATTCTACCTACATTGATAGATTCTTTGTCTGATATCAGCTCCAGCGTTCGTTTCGTGCACTTTTTCATACTTTGAGGGTCCGGTATGGTTGATGGGTTGCTTTTGTGTTGAAGAGTTAGTAGAAACATGAATGGGGGGATACGGTATTGGGTCAAGAAGACTAGACGACGAACTTGATCGTCTATAAAAGAACATCTCTCATTTTCGTCGTCAATCACTTGTTGAGTCAGATTTGCAAAATCTGCAATGTCCGCTTCAAGCTCATCGTCACTGTAAACACGCTGGTTGAGACCGGGATCAGGCGGAGACCACACTTCTGCTGACATTGGGGGACCTGTGTATTGTGTTGGTGGTTGATTTTCTGGCGTTAATGACTCGGCAACGTGTACAACAGTTACTTCCTCATCACTCGAACCCCAATCTGGATCCTGTATTAAGTTACGCATGAACATTTCCTCGCGCAAAACGTGGTGGCCAAATGGTCGAGTTGTGATCTTGTCGTTTTCAAATATATCGCTTGTCATCGTATCCCGAGAGTGACTTCTTACTCCACACAACTGTCATTAGTTGGTGTTTGCTCGACGCAATTCTGGTGTTGATAAGTCGAACAGTTTCTCCTCCTGTGAGAACCTGTTTGTATAATTCTTGTGTCATCATGCGCCTGGTGTCTTGCGTCACACCTTTCGCCGACTGCTTTGCAAGACCTGAAATAAAAATTCGTGCATTCTAGTTTTTGTTTTTCACCTTTTTTCCCGTTTTTTCTTGAAAATTTAATCCTAGGTCTCTTTTTCTTTTTTAATCCACTTTTCTTTACTCATTCTGCTTTTTGTTGTTTTCTTGACTTTTTTTTAGGTTTTGAAAAAGATTTGACTAACCATCTGCCAGTTTGATGGAATACAGCTTCGGCTTCAACCCCACAAAATCAGAAATCATCTTGCCTCCCATCTCATCTGTAAATTTTAGTGTCACCCTTGCGTTGCTTTGATGGTACATCTCGTATTACTTGGAAAATATGAGAAATCGAAAAGTTCCTTCACTGTGGTCTTCCGCTTCAAGTCTGCGAAGAAGTCTTTTGAGAAAATTTCATAAACAAACCAGTCCGTGTCCGAGTACAGTAGTTTCTTCACTGTATTGTAGTGGAAGTCGTACATGAATTTCTTCGAAAGATCTAAGATGCAAGCATCTACGATAGTTGGTTTGTCAAACTCTATTTCAGTCTCCTTTAAGCTCATCGTTTGCCAAGTTCTAATCAAGGATGTGGAACGGCTTCATCTGTGGAGCGCTGGTCCATTTCGGTGTCTCTCCTTCACTTCCAGCCAGTTTTACGTTTATGCGATTGTGTTTCCCCTCGCACGTTTTCCCAAATGCGCTGTTCACCCTCAGTTTATAGAAGTTATCCTCAAACTTTTTCTTGGCTTTCTTTCGGTTCTGACTGCTCAAATTTACATATGGCGCTAGCCATTTTGACTGGTTAAAAGCGAGTGATCGATGTAGTTTTTCAACTTTCAACCCCAACTGCACGTAGAGCTTTAATGTTTGATAGTGCAAAATGTAGTTCTCTTTGAGGAACAAGGTCTGGATCAATTTGTAACTTGAAGGCGGCGCATTCCATTCATCTGCATATCATTCAAAAGCTCTTCCTGATAGTCACCCAAACAGCATGCATCAACTTTCTGTTTTGTTGGAGCCAAGGGAAAATCTGAATGAAGATCATGAAGTTCATCTGGGTACGACAAAACCACTTTTAATACGTAGCCAATATCGCTAGCGTCAGGTGTCTCCAACACGCTTTGGATGAACGCTTTTTCAATTTCAGGATCCCAGTTTCCATCATTGTACTCAAAATTGTTCAGTGGCAATGGAAACTTTTCCATTATACCCCCATACAAATTGTTTGCATCAATCATTACTATGAAGGTTGGGGTGCTTTGGGGTTGAAATTTGGTAAATATTTGTTGTTCGCAACCACCAACCGCTTATTGTATATCGAGCTTACGCAACCGCGAATCAATCCTTCTACCATATCCTATTGTTCTCTCATTTTTTGGAGTCTCAAAGGCGCCTTACATAACTTTAGCATAGCATCACCAGAGAGATTGGAAGCGGTATAGTAGTAACAGCAATCCAGTCCTTATGTTTCGTAACACACCTTGCAGAAACAGAGCATAACTGCAGCTAGAAGAAACACACAGTTTTGAGATACAAACTATATTAATCTTCAATTGTTTCACATTGAAACTTCTCAAAAACTTCTAGCGCATCCTCGTCTTGTGTAACCCTCACTCGATACTGTTGGAGACTATTCATCCAGTTTTCTCGTGCCGGGAGTGTGGTCTCTTTCAGCTTATTGAAATTATCAATGTAGCAATAGGGGAAAAATCCTTTCCGTTTCAGCATTTGAACTGAATTTTCTGGCCGATCCCTAAAGTGATGTTCTAGCAAAGTAAACTGATCAGAGGGTAACTTTTGTGCTAGAGAATCTAATAACGAGGCCATGAAACGAAATGAGTCTAGTAGCCTGATATACTCATACACCGGTTTGGTTTCTCCATTCTTGTCCTGACGGTTGTAGACTAGAACCCCAATTTCCAGAGCTATATATTTCACATCTGTATTCGGAACAATAGATACATTATTCCTCATGTTGCTACCCTGGAGATCGGGAATTACAAGGTGAAGATCGTAGTTTGAGAGATTGTGTGCAACTAGCGGAGTATAGTTGAGAAGCCTCCTGTTGATGTTACAAGTGTTATGCGCCCATCCGAGGAATTCTCCAATGAAGTGACACTGATGTAGAACTGTCGGGTTATTGAAATTGTGTTCCAATGGTTCTTCACATATCCAACAATTGGCGGCATCTTCTTTCGCGATGAGAGGCTGGCCAGAGAAATATTTGTGTTGCTGTTTAACACTGCGAACTCGTTTTGCTATGGTTTCCAAAGACTGAACAAATTTTTCCATGACCTTCGGTCCTGTCAAACATTCAAATTGAAACGGTTCAGTTTGTTTTTGAGCCACAAACAAAATTGCATAGCGACACGGTTTATGTACTTCTATTGTTCCTGTTTCTGAGTTGGTTGGGTTGTTTTGACATCCTGAGACATGTTCAATGATTGACTCCAAGTCAAAGGTCAACAATTGGAGCAAACCAACGGGACTGAAACTTTTTGTAGTAAAACGTTGTGTTTTTTGGCATTCGCACGATTGCTGGTTTGTTCTTCCAGCAAAGTTCTAAATGTTTTTCGTATCGTTCCTTTGAGGTGCAAACATGAAAACAGTTTCTACAAATTTGGTTATCTGCTCTCACTACTCATTCCTTGACGGTATCAATAAGAGAACGCAAGTTTCTGATTAAAACGTAGTAATGCATTTGACCGTCGCTATGAAGAAGAAGGTTCATGTTGAGTTCACAATTTTGTTTTTTGCAAACTCGAAATGGTATCAGTCCGTTTTCAGCGAAGCTAAAATTTTCAACCTTTTTTTAGGTTTTTTATTTTTTTCTCTTACTTTCTTTTTTGCCATAATCTTCTTTTTAGTTTTAAAGTTTTTCGAAAAGAAAGGTTTTTAACTTACCGAAAAACATTGACGCAGACATTGTTTAGGTTTTCAAAGCGAGTCATCTGGTGGAAGCCCATAGGCATGTCAAACACACCATCTGCTTGTTTCGCAAGCGGGTTGTCTGGTCCATATGTTAATGGGCTGTTTATACTGCGTGACGGTGCACCAGGAGGAAGAAGTTGAAGGCCAAACCTCAAATGGTAGGCGGCAGTATAGCAATACAGAAAACAATTCTTTTCTTCTCGGTTTCTCATATTCAGTAGAGAGCATGTGCGCGCTAGTTTGCCTGGAAGCGCCAAGTATGACGATGCCCTTATTGGTTCAGCTTTTGCTAATCGGATTTCAATGCTGACAATTTGGTCGAGAGTCCAACCGCTACCATGGGAGGCAAAATTGTTGAGCACTAGACTTGTTCTACCATTGCATGGAAGGTTTTATCTGCAAGACCATCGAAATCCACTCGTTCCTTTTTTGATGCAACATGAATCGAAGTTCTATTGGGCTGGCTTGATGATAGATCATCATCGCTTTTCATGGGTTTGACAAGATCGATAACTGAGTTGAACTGAGCTTTTCGTGAGTGTTGCTGAACACTAGTGTTGACAATATTTTCAATCTCGCGGCGTTTTAGCTGCGTAACGTGTAATAGATCAACGTCTCTTGACCCAACGGTAATCTCATAGATTTTCAGTGTATCGCCAAAAGCGCGTTCGCTTGGTATGATGCCTGAGTCCTGTAGGTTGTTTGCATCTACGCTTCAAGCTGGTAGACCGTGGAAAGTGTTCATGTGCTCAAGATAATCAGCGTCACGTGGAAAACATTTTTGACAGTATATACAGTATTGTGTACTGGGCGCCTCATGCTGCACAGTCATGATGTGTCCTGTTAGCTCATACAGGCTTCTCGTGGTGAAACCTCATTCAGTGCACTCGAATGAGTTTGCTTGAGGATAGATCTTACGCACTTCTTTCCGATGTCGACGAACGCTTCTTCTATTTGCCAGTAGTTTATGACAAATTTCGCTCTTGGCTTGCCCCATCCCTTAAAATTGATTGTTGCTGTAAGAGAGTAACTGTGAAAGGAAGGATTAATTAAAAAGTTTAGAAGTGACAAAAATGTATCAAGTTTGAATCAACTGAACGCAAAGTGTAAGGCAAAACGCAATGAGTAATTTTTCAGTCCGTGGGACCTCGCTTTCAATGAGTTGATTGGCCAATCGGATGCAAGCAAGCTGTGTCTCTTTTTTGTTTGTTTTTGTCGAGGAGCCATCGCTTTACAGTGACGCAATTCAACGTGGTAGCGTTACTTTTTGTTTACAGGGCGCACTCGGGTCCAGAGAAAAAAACTCTGAAGAATTTGTTTACAAGCCATCAACGTTTTCGTCATAGTCGAACGATTTAGATTGTTTTTCCAGGGGAGGAGGAACTGAGTTCTTTATGAAGGTGAAGTTTTGGTTAGTGAGTCATTGACCTAAATAAAAAAAAAGCGTGTATAATTGTTTATTTCATATGTTTTATAAATGACAACAGCTGAATTTCATTTATATCGGGAATCAATGGAAAATTATCATTGAGAACACAATGAGCTATATAAATGCAATAAAGTCCACAGATTTGAGAGTCTGCAGTTTGTAGGGGTTTATTTGAGTCACGTCTGTCTTCCATGAGCTCCACTATAATGCTATCATTAGTTCTTTGTCGAAATCGGTCTGCTATGTGTTTATATGAATAGAGAGGTAATGCCAGCGGGTCGGCAAAATATGTTATTGGGTAGGCATATCTCTTTGCAAGCACAATCTAATGAGATCCAGGTGAAGAGGCTGATGATGCGATAACGATAGCAAATGAGTTGGTTGGTATGTGCCAGGAGAAATTGTCTGCAGCATAAACACCGTTGAATTTAAACATCAAGTGACCGGATTGTTGAGTCAACTTGAATATTTTATCTTAATCCATTAGATTATAGGAAGAGCGTTTTTGGAAACGTTTCGCGAAGAATTGATATAAACTGTTGAACATTTCTCCCCGAGAAGTAAAATTTCAATGTTGCGTGGCAACGCTGCACCGAACTTGAGTTCCACAGATAATGAAGAGTTTGTTAATTCGGGATGAATCAAAATCATGGGTGGCTCCTTGGATGCTGGTGAGATCAAACACCATAATGTAATGGTTAGGAAAATCAGATAGAGATATCCCGTGACCATTTTCTACATAAGATAGTGCAGCCATTGAGTTGTAGTATAGTCGTTTATTATCAGTTGTTGACATTGGTGTACCAGCTGTGGCGAACCATTACAATAAAATATTATCTCATTCAAATCAAACTTCCGGTATAAAACTGGATTGAGCGTATTAGTAGCGATGAACGCATCGCTGCGGCACAAGGCAACTATTAGTCTACGAATAGGTTCTTTTGTGAAAATGTCTCCTGCTTCCAGCTCTGTTGCTCAGCTGTTGCTAGAAAAACTTTTGAAATAACTTCATTATAGCGATACATTGCAAATGTCTTGAGAAGTGTTTTCTCGATTGCACCAGGCACGATATCGGAGACTGTCATGATTCGCACGAACAAATTTGCTTCATCGATTTTGATTTTATGGTGTTTAGCCCCGTCTTCACTCACAATCTCAAAGTCATCCTGTGATCGTCGGAAAGAAATTCGCAGCGTAACTCCACTCGTTAGATGTTTCTCGCATGAGAAGAAATCGGTAGCTATTTTTCAATACAACGCTAGTTGAGCTGATCTTCTCACAGTTTCTTGTCAAGCTGTGATTGTAGCGGGTTGGACGCTTGATGGGTCTGCTTCATAATCATATCCCTGACATTTCAGCCAGGTTTTTTTTGCATCCGATCCATGAGAAAATTCTGTTTCAATGAAACTTTTGTGTGCGTAGTGACCATTGGCGGAAGAAATTTTGATTCCGTTTGCTGACACTGTGCAATCGGCGAAAAGGGAATGTAAGACGTTATTGACCAGATGTGGTGTGTCACTGTTGTTGGCATCTCCCGTGGTGAAGCGTAAATCGTTTCCATTATTTCGAAAAACTCGAAATTTGATTTCCAGATAAATTTTCTGTAGGTCGATGAAGTTATTTCTGTCACCGACTATTTCAAACTCTAACGAAGATCCAGTGGGCGAGTACAAGGGTCCTGCTTTTTGCTCGAACAACCGATCAAATGTTACAAGAAGGAGAGGTTTCTCAAACAAGTCCAATGAGCTATGTGTTGCCTCTGTGGGAATAAAAATGTTAGCACGCATTTTTTTACTTTTGAGGAGAAATCGATCGACTCATTTGTGGCTTCGTTTTTCGTGAAATGATCTTTTTCTTTGGTGGAAGCTGCTTTTTGTATGCTTTCTTCTTCGACCTCCTTCGATAGATTCTTTTCTTCCTCGTTGAAGTGCCCCTCCAATTTGCTTTCTCGCTGTTTTTGCCATTGTAGTTTTCATAGCTTGCTTTGCTGATTTCTTTCTTGTTGCAAAATCTAATAACTCTGGTGCACCTTGCACTAGCAATTCTTTCCAACTGTTTTTGCTGCTGGCTAAATAAGTTTTCGGGCTAGGGGTAATGCAACACGACCAATGCCAGGAGCTAATGCGCCGAATCCACTTCCTCTTTGCCATAATGTCCTGAGAAATGGGGCATTGAATTGGATGCTTGATTAATATAATAGGTTTCCATCAGTTAGCTTGTTCTCTGGAATTTGAGACTTATAACAACTTTATCAATTCCAGTGAAAGGGATCAGTTTCCCAGTTTCACTTCTCAGCTCAACTCTGATGCTCTGTATTTTGTTTGAAAGTAAACGCTTGTAGTCCAAGTTTGTATAGATTTTATGGTGAATAGGTGCTACTGTGTTGAGGCTACCGTTTCTCAGACGTCTCTCCAATCCAATGATTTTGACAATGGGTGCACGTGAGTCACCAACATGTTGATACTCAATAATATCAAAGTACACAAAAATAAGCTGTGACGCACATGTTATATCAACAGGGAAAATAACAAAATGTCTGTTAGGAGAGTTCAGAGCCCCATTTATCAAGTCTTTCCTGTAACCAATGTGAACAAAACCATTGTGTGCAGGGTTCGGCGTCCCCTTGAAACCAAAGATGCTGGGAATTTCATCCTCTTGAAACGACAATCCTTCATTTTCCCCAAATGATAACAAAATCTTTTGCGTTATCATGTCGAACTTTTGATCGAACTGTTTTAGTTTTGCAATGCAAACAATCTCCGAGACTAGATTTTCCCAGCTGTTGTAAATACCAGTTTAAACTCTTCTGAGTTGTCCTGATCGATTACTCGACTCATTTGGATTGGTCATCGAATTATTGTAAACAACTATTTCTCCAGAGTTTACGTTATTGATGTTTGATGGAAAAGATAGAGATATCAATGCTACTTGCCATTCTCCCTGTAAGTGTATCGGTTGTGATAATTGGTTCCGAATTGATGCCATAGTATTTTCATTAAAAACGTCCATTGATGCATTTGTTAACAGGTCAATTGTAAACTCATTGCTGTTAGAAATAACTGCTCTTCTTCAGTGTTTAACACATCAACTTGTACTAATTCCGGTTCGTAAAACTTCCCTAGGATATTAACGTTTTTTGCGTCAATCAGATTGTAGGTAGGTGGACTTGTTGTAGCCAATCGTAGTACTGTGAAAACTTCGTCTGTATAATTCTGAGTATAACCTTTCTGAAGGTATCGTCTGGTTTTGCCATTCGTACCAGATTCCCCTCTTTGAATCGTGGTTTATATTTATTGTTGTCCAAAGCAATCGAAATTAAAAATGGTTCATGTTCATGTTTTTTGAATACTTTATTTGGGGCTAACTTTGTAACGTCTTTAACACGACTGTTAATGATATTTACGAAATTGGGAAGCTCCCTATATATGCTTATATGGTTCCAAGTCCATTTTTCTTCCGAGTATCTTTATATAATGTTTTTAAATGATCATATATTTCTTTCCGCAAACGCAGAATTGGTTTCGTTTTCGGTTGTATACAAATGAATCTTTTTGTTTTCACAGAATGTTTTGAACTCGCCCTTGATTTCGGTGCCTTTGTCTGTCCACACTTTCTCTGTTTGTTTCGTCTTTATCATTTGTTTAAAAGCTTCAACGCAGTCCTTTGAATACATCGTTCTGAGAGGTTGAACACGTAAACAGCTTGATAAAACGTCAACTGCAATCAATAGGTATTTGACCCCATTGTTGTGCTTGGCTATTTGGTCCATATAGGCTACATCCATGGAACAGATTTCGTTTATTCTGTAAGCAACTACCTTCAATCGTGGAAAACTTTTCCGGAATTGACAATTTTTAGTGTATGAGTTCTTCGATTGAAGGAATTTTTCAATTTTTTGTGGGAAAAGCTAGCTGCTTTCCTCTTTTATGTTAGCAACACTTCCAAATGCTGCTCTTCCTTTCGTTTAAACTTTATTTAGTTTTTTGATTTCAGCTGAATTGAGTTTTCCGGAGTTTTTGCTTTTTCGGAATTTTTATGAACTTCTCTGCGTAAGTATTACAAGTGAGACGTGGTGCAAGGTTCAAATAGTTCAGTACTGGATAATCGTCAGGCAAAAGTTTTGATGATGTTTGTTGTAATGCGTAGAGGAAAGTTGATGCTGGAATGTCGGTGTTCCTTCCATTAATCAGGATTTTACCTTCAAAGTCCACTGAAATGTGTCGTGATCCGTTGATTTTCTTCAAAATTATTTTCGCTTTTCCAATTTTGTCTTTATCGAGAAAATCTATATCATCGATCACACTCTGACTGATTTCATCAAACTTTTTTCGTTTAGTGTTGTCTGGGAGACTTTGTTGCTTTTCTTCTTCATCGGATATCATGACGTCATCTGTCTGTTGCTCTGTGTTCTGCTGTATGACCGCTTATGGTGGCTTTTGTTTTGAAGTTCTCTGTAAAAGCGATAGTTGTTTCGACTTGTTTTTGTTAACGGATTGTTTAATATTTGCGAAACTTGGGGTTGTTCAGTTGTAAACATGTTGCGAGGAATAAGCACAAATTCCTCAGTTGGCATTTTTCTGTAGATACTCTAGACAAGGTCTGGCAATTAGTCGAATCAGAGAATGCCCTCTCGTTGTCTGGAATAATTTACTTCTTTCCAGCGCACTGAAATTTTTTTCAGAAAGTTGTCGTAGTTGAAGTTCGAATTGCTGTAGTTCTTTCTTGTTGATTGGGACAACACCAAAGAGCACGTTCATCACACAGTCGCTTAGGAACCAAATGAATTCATTATCTTGGGCTAGAAAAGTTCTCTTGCTGTTCGATTTGGTGTTGCTGTTAACGCACCAGCACTTCAGCATAAGCAAATGTCTCTTTTTCATTCGTAATTGGTGTAATAACAGCTTCCTCCGAGGAATATAGAATATTGAGGGTTCGGGACCAATGAGTTGAGAAAAAAAATCGTAAGCCTTGACTTGTTTTAGGATCCAGGTCAATGATTAAATGTTCATAGGGTTGAGCTGTGGCTAATTTTTATGCGTCCTTGAGTAATTGAAGACAGTTTAATTGTTTTCCGAGTTATTCTATTTGCTGAATGTCACGCAATGATTTGAATAAAATTATATGGGTGGTGTTTAGGTCAATTGTCCGCGACCCTTTACTCTGTTGGAGTAAGTTGTGTTTGACGTAGATCACATGAAGTTGTCTGTGTCTTGCTCTCGTAGCTATTTTCACAAACTCTTTGTTGAAAATTTCCTCGCATGAGTCGTCGTAAATGAGCAAACAATCCGAAAACTTTTTCGTTATATCCAATCCAGAATACTTGATGAACTCGATGTGCGGTATTTTACGTTGCGTAGCTATAAATGTGTCCTGGAACTCTTTGTAGAAATAATAAATTTTGGGAAACGCTGGGTAGAAGGACCTACCTTGCAGCATATTGAAAATTAGGTCAGTTTTCCCAGAACCACTTGGGCCTACAACCACCATGAAGATCCTATTGTTTATGAGAATGACTTTATTCATAATTTAGGATTTGGTAAAATATAACCAACTAAACTCGAAAGCAGTGCAATCTAATTCTCTTCGCAACTCTCCGATATCAAGAATGGCATGGCAAAACAGAGACTAATCATGAGCACTATAATACTTGAACGAAAAATATAATCTCTGATCGAGGGACTACGGTATTGGAACAGCAACGTCATGGAGGTCTCTCTCGGTTTCCATCATCGAAAACCAAGTTTGTAATACCCCCATCAATTTCGTCTCTCGTAACTCGGGTACTCATTGAAACAGTTTTATCGATTTTACTTAACATCTGTTTACTGGAACTGTAATTTGAAAAATGATCTTGCTAGACAATTTTTTCCAAACTCATGTTTTGATCTTGTCTTCATATATTGTCCCATCGCGTCCAAGGGCTTTTCTGAAGAAATTTAGTGGCGAAATGTAAAGATTTTTTTACAGTGCGTGACCCCCCTGGTATTACTACTAGTCATTTACTTATACTACTAGAAGATATTAAACAATCAGATTTGAGAACGGTGGTGATATATTGTTCGGTTGTGATAGATTCATTTCAAGTACCATAGGCCGATGAGGCCACTTATGTTTGCTTACCGCAATTATCTCAAGCAATGAATTCTGCTACTATGCGAATTTTTGACTTTTTTCGGCTAATATTCACGGCTAGTTTTCCGGACACCCGTCTGTTGCCCCCCCCCCCCCAGTTATTCGGTTGTTTTTAATATATACACTCGGAGGTTTTGTGTTTGTTTGGATTGGAGGATCTATTGCTTGAATTAGAGTCACCAATCAATTATTGCCATCAATTAATTGCCAATTATTGCAATTTCAATTAATGTTTCCAAATCCCTGGGCATATAACTTTAACGCCTCCAAGCGTGTGAGCGTGCGTGATATTTTTTTACATGGTAACGTGCTATATAGCAACACATAATTTGTAATTGGGGGTCGTAAAAAAACACTGATTGGACAGAATAGATTCGATTTGGAAGCCGTAAACCTTGGAAAGAGCTATAGAAATTTGACTACCGAGAGGTGGTGTGAATAACTCATGGGAAAGAGTGGCACTCAGCGAGCGGTTTTCCAGTATTATTAGTTCTACTGTTAAGTATTTTGAATTGTTGAGTTTTATGAATTAATTTAGCCTGGAAATGTTGAACTTTTCGGGCAAGATTTATTCACTAATCTTTTTCAGATGATGTAAAAGATGGAATTAGACGAAGATGCGAATGCATCCTCGGATTTGGCGTCAGGAGACTGCTGCAGATACTGTTATATGGAAGCCACCCCATCCAAGCCTTTGTTTTATCCGTGCCATTGTGCTGGATCGATGCGCTACGTTCATCAGGTAACAACTTAAATTAGATCGCACGTTTCCTCATTCTGAGCCTTTTTAAGTCGTGTATAATTGCTCTTTATTGAAATCGGAGAAGATCTTACAAATTTCTTGAGCTTTTTGCGAATGTTCGAGTGACTTCATTTTAATTATTACATGATTAACAGAAACACGGCTAATAAGTGTTATTCCAGATGAAGCCCTCTTCCTGAATAATTATACGATCCATCGAACAGACCGAGAAAACTATTGACAAAAATACGGAGGAGTTCTTATTGCTGTACGAAACATACCCAATGAGAGGGTTATACATCCTCCCAAAAATAGTCCATATAAGTGAAAGTCAGAATCAATTATTTCTCTTGCAGATGCTTTGATAGTACAAATTGGCAAATTTCGCTTTCAACTGACGTGTGCGAACATTAAAACTTTAAAAATCAACTGGATGTTTTTCTTATCGATAATCCGAAGGTAGGCGAGGCGATTTTTGAAAAAGTGAGCATCATTTTGATAAGAATGAAAAAGACAAAGTTATGCTTTTAGGATGGAGCAAAAAATGCAATCATAGCTGATACTCCGTTTTATCCCTCTAGAGAAACATCAATGAATTTTTTAAGCAATGGTACCAATGGCTTAAACAAAGGGCGAGTCTTCAACCCTGGTTTATCTCTTCTTAATGAAAACCGTCTCAACAATAAAGCAGAAACTTTAAATGAAGCCAAGTCTGCCAAAATTAATGAAAACATCAGAAAGCTTTGTCCTTCAATTTATACAGCAATCAGAAATTCATATAAGACCCCATCAGACCTTTTCATTGATAAAAGTAATCAAGTCTCAGGAAGGAACAACACAAGGCGATCCAATAGCCGTGGCAATGTAGGGAGTGTCTATAATTCCTCCCATCGACATGCTTGAAGATCAAAATTTGACTTATTAATGGTACGCAGATGACGGTAATGTGGCCGGTAGCCTTGAAGCACTGCGAATCGTGCAAGATAAGCTCTATGAACATGATGCTGCATTTGGTTGCACTGTGATCAAATGGCATCTCATTACAAAACATTTGCACAGAAGTTCGTTCAGAAGGCAAACAAAGTTTTTTCGGGATTAGATGTTGATGTTATTGAAGGTCATCGAGTTCTAGGTTCAGTTTTTGGTTTTGATAAAAGCTGCCACGATTTTCTGAAATAAAAGTCAATGAATTACTCTAACATGCTTGAGAAGCTCGCCAGTAAGGTGTCCCCTCAGAATGTGTACAAATCATTTACAAACGGACTGCAACATAAATTGACTTTTTTGCTAGGGCTACAAACTCGGACAGTCTGCTGAGGGAAGCCGAAATAGTTGATAAAAGTCATACCTTCAATGTTGAACCATCCCTCTTACATTGACAGATACCGTAAGGTTTTCTCTTTTCCGGTGAAAGACGGTGGTCAAAGCTTTCTTCTTCCTGAAGACAGGGCAAATGAATATGAAAGATCTATTCGGATATGTGAGCCTTTACAGAATCATAACGCAATAGACGCAGAGTTTCATCAGGAGAAATCAGAAAATCGGAAAAGAAAAACAGGAACAAGCTCGAGCAAAAACGTTGGCAAAGGTTGATCAAAGATCTCATCAATGAAAAAAAGCATATTCTCTTGATTTTGCAATGAAAAAAGGAGCATCATGCTGGCTAAACGCACTTCCATTGAATAGATATTTTGATTTAACCAAGGGAGAGTTTAGAGATGGTATTGCTCTTTGATATGGATTGGATTCCGTAAAATTGCCATCAACATGCGCATGTGGAGAAAATTTTAATGTAGCGCATGCTCTTCATTGTCCGAAGGTCGCTATACGCACATAAGACATAATGAAATCCGTGACTCTTGCCAACCTGCTCAACGAGGTATGCGATGAGGTCGAAGTAGAGCCCTGTCTTCAGACTTTGCAAGGGGAACCCTTTGCAAATAGAACTACCACTACTGATGACGACGCTCGACTAGATATCAAAGCTAATGGCTTCTTCGATTCACGTTTCAGCTGAACTTTTTTTGCAAAACCGTTTAATTGACCTTTTTTTCAAAACACAGGAAAATAACTGGAATTCACCTAAGAAATGATCAGAACTAAGTTTGGAGATAAAGTTTTTTGATGTCTAAAGTTGGAAGACTTAAAAAAACTGAGATTGATACGCAAAAGTAGTAGATGTCCTTAAACGATGAAATATAACATTTAGAAAGATGAACGACCGTGCACAAAAAAGTATTTCAGCAGCTTCTTTGTAATCGTTTTAAGGAAAAGTAATCTACTAGAACTGCGTGAAGATAAACAAGGCAGTAATTGCAATCTGAGTTTTGGTTATAATTGAAACTAACGAAGGATGTGGCCTTGTCATTGTGAGCGCCTCTTATTGAAAGAAACCTTCTTGCTCTATCAAAAGCCTTGTTGCTAGCTTTTTAGGCCGAGCTAAAAGGTTGAAGCTATTGGCTTTCTTAAAGAAGAGAACAGGTCAGATTCAAGTGGTACAGATCTTAACGCCTATGCAATGCATCAAAGGTTTCCAAAAAGTTATTTTTGTAGAGCCGTACTATACAGTAAAAATGATATACAGTTCACTGCGGGGATTTCGAAGATATAGATTAATAGGTCTGCTCAATGGGGTCTGCGATGATGTCGAAATAGAGCTCTCTCTTCAGACTTTGTAAAGGGAAACCTTCGCAAATAGAACTACCACTACTGATGACGACGCTCAAATAGATAATGGTTTCGATTCACGTTTCAGCAAAACGTTCTTCAATGTGAAAGTGCCTAATTCGTATGTGAAGAGTTGCCCAAGAACCATATCGCATTCCTACAAATATCACGAGTCCATCAAGAAGATGAAATACGAACAAAGGATAATCGAAGTCGAGAAGGCCAACTTCTGTCTGTTAATCTTCTCATATGCTCACAGCATCAAAAGCCATGCAGAGGTTGGCTTTCAGGATCAGCGATAACGAAGAACATTCATATTCGGACGTGATCCAAGTACATAAGGGAAAAAATATATTTCACTCTACGTAGCTCCATACTCTTCCTCCGTGGCGCACGGTACATGCACCGACGCCCTCTATTAGAAGCGTCAATAGGAACCATTGTAGAGGAAGGGAGGCTGTTATGCTAATTGTTTTTCATAATCTCGATTCAAAATCACTGCACATTAAATTTTGATTGCTATTTACATATCTAATTTGATTATAATTATGATGCTTAAATTTCTCTATCTTTTGCATCTGATGCTTTAATTTTTGACTACTGTCAGGATTTATAAATAAACATAGGAGTTGACTTGCTTCCCCCGAGTTTGACCGACTACCCCTTTAGGGCAGGGGCTTTCTCTTAATTGACCTCTTTTTTAAGAAAAAAGATAGGAAAAAACGACAAGTAACCTAAGTTATGATCAGAGAACTGAGTTTGGAGATGTCAAAAGTTCGAGGACCTAAAAAAGTTGAGGTTGATACGCAAAATAAGTAAATGTCCTGAAACGATGAAATATAGCATTTAGAAAGGGAAGCGACCGTGCACATAAAATATATTTCAGCAGTTTCTTTGTAAGCGTTTTAAGGAAATTTAATCAACTAGAACTACGTGAAGATAAACAAGGCAGTAATTGCAATCTGAGTTTTGGTTATAATTGAAACTAACGAAGGATGTGGCCTTGTCACTGTGAGCGCCTCTTATTGAAAGAAACCTTCCTGCTCTATCAAAAGCCTTGTTGCTAGCTTTTTAGGCCGAGCTAAAAGGTTGAAGCTATTGGCATTCTTAAAGAAGAGAACAGGTCAGATTCAAGTGGTACAGATCTTAACGCCTATGCAATGCATCAAAGGTTTCCAAAAAGTTATTTTTGTTGAGCCGTACTATACAGTAAAAATGATATACAGTTCACTGCGGGGATTTCGAAGATATAGATTAATAGGTCTGCTCAATGGGGTCCGCGATGATGTCGAAATAGAGCTCACTCTTCAGACTTTGTAAAGGGAAACCTTCGCAAATAGAACTACCACTACTGATGACGACGCTCAAATAGATAATGGTTTCGATTCACGTTTCAGCAAAACGTTCTTCAATGTGAAAGTGCCTAATTCGTATGTGAAGAGTTGCCCAAGAACCATATCGCATTCCTACAAATATCACGAGTCCATCAAGAAGATGAAATACGAGCAAAGGATAATCGAAGCCGAGAAGGCCACCTTCTGTCCGTTAATCTTCTCATATGCTCACAGCATCAAAAGCCATGCAGAGGTTGGCTTTCAGGATCAGCGATAACGAAGAACATTCATATTCGAACGTGATCCAAGTACATAAGGACAAAAATAAGTTTCACTCTACGTAGCTCCATACTCTTCCTCCTTGGCGCACGGTACATGCACCGACGCCCTCTAGTAGAAGCGTCAATAGGAACCATTGTAGAGGAAGGGAGGCTGTTATGCTAATTGTTTTTCATAATCTCGATTCAAAATCACTGCACATTAAAATTTAATTGCTGTTTACATATGTAATTTGATTATGATTATGATGCTTAAATTTCTCTATCTTTTGCATCTGATGCTTTATTTTTTGACTACTGTCAGGATTTATAAATAAACATAGGAGTTGACTTGCTTCCCCCGAGTTGACCGACTACCCCTTTAGGGCAGGGGCTTTCTCTTAATTGACCTGTTTTTTAAGAAAAAAGATAGGAAAAAACGACAAGTAACCTAAGTTATGATCAGAGAACTGAGTTTGGAGATGTCAAAAGTTCGAGGACCTAAAAAAGTTGAGGTTGATACGCAAAATAAGTAAATGTCCTGAAACGATGAAATATAGCATTTAGAAAGGGAAACGACCGTGCACATAAAATATATTTCAGCAGTTTCTTTGTAAGCGTTTTAAGGAAAAGTAATCTACTAGAACTGCGTGAAGATAAACAAGGCAGTAATTGCAATCTGCGTTTTGGTTATAATTGAAACTAACGAAGGATGTGGCCTTGTCATTGTGGGCGCCTCTTATTGAAAGAAACCTTCCTGCTCTATCAAAAGCCTTGTTGCTAGCTTTTTAGGCCGAGCTAAAAGGTTGAAGCTATTGGCATTCTTAAAGAAGAGAACAGGTCAGATTCAAGTGGTACAGATCTTAACGCCTATGCAATGCATCAAAGGTTTCCAAAAAGTTATTTTTGTTGAGCCGTACTATACAGTAAAAATGATATACAGTTCACTGCGGGGATTTCGAAGATATAGATTAATAGGTCTGCTCAATGGGGTCTGCGATGATGTCGAAATAGAGCTCTCTCTTCAGACTTTGTAAAGGGAAACCTTCGCAAATAGAACTACCACTACTGATGACGACGCTCAAATAGATAATGGTTTCGATTCACGTTTCAGCAAAACGTTCTTCAATGTGAAAGTGCCTAATTCGTATGTGAAGAGTTGCCCAAGAACCATATCGCATTCCTACAAATATCACGAGTTCATCAAGAAGATGAAATACGAGCAAAGGATAATCGAAGTCGAGAAGGCCAACTTCTGTCTGTTAATCTTCTCATATGCTCACAGCATCAAAAGCCATGCAGAGGTTGGCTTTCAGGATCAGCGATAACGAAGAACATTCATATTCGGACGTGATCCAAGTACATAAGGACAAAAATAAGTTTCACTCTACGTAGCTCCATACTCTTCCTCCGTGGCGCACGGTAATTGCACCGATGCCCTCTAGTAGAAGCGTCAATAGGAACCATTGTAGAGGAAGGGAGGCTGTTATGCTAATTGTTTTTCATAATCTCGATTCAAAATCACTACACATTAAAATTTGATTGCTATTTACATTTCTAATTTGATTATAATTATGATGCTTAAATTTCTCTATCTTTTGCATCTGATGCTTTAATTTTTGACTACTGTCAAGATTTATAAATAAACATATGTGTTGACTTGCTTCCCCGAGTTGACCGACTACCCCTTTAGGGCAGGGGCTTTCTCCTAATTGACCTGTTTTTTAAGAAAAAAGATAGGAAAAAACGACAAGTGACCTAAGTTATGATCAGAGAACTGAGTTTGGAGATGTCAAAAGTTCGAGGACCTAAAAAAGTTGAGGTTGATAGGCAAAATAAGTAAATGTCCTGAAACGATGAAATATAGCATTTAGAAAGGGAAATGACCGTGCACATAAAATATATTTCAGCAGTTTCTTTGTAAGCGTTTTAAGGAAAAGGAATCTACTAGATCTGAGTGAGGATAAACAAGGCAATATTTGCAGAAGTTCTGGTTATACTTGAAACTAACAAAGGATGTGGCCAGGTCATTGTGAGCGCCTCTTATTGAGTGTAACCTTCCTGCTCTATCAAAATCCTTGTCGTTGGATTTTTAGGCCGAGCTACAAGCTTGAAGTTATTGCCATTCTTAAGAAGAGAACAGGTCAGATTCAAATGGTACAAATCTTAAGGCATATGCAATGCATCAAAGGTTTACAAAAGGTTATTTTTGATGATTTCAAAAATGTAGATCAATAGTAACTATGATATTACTTTTTCTAAGTTTTAGCTCCTTGAGTCACTAGGGAGTGGTTGTAATATCTTGAAAGTTGTTGCCAACCGCATTAGCAATTTAAAGCTATGTTTAGCTAAATGATCAACTATACAGATAACAAGTTGGGTACTCCCAAGTCTCTCTAACAGGTCCCCATTTTTTCATTATCTCTGTCAATGATCTACTGATGGAAGTTTCGAAGTATGGAGTTTTCAGTTATGCCAGCGACTTTAAGCTGGTGACAAGAAACAGAAATCATGCAACTTGTAAATCAAATTAAGAGTTGGTGTTCGAAAAATAAAAGTAAGCTAAGAGAAAATAATGGAGTATTTTTTTCCCTACGATCAAAAGTAAAATCAAACCCACCCTTAATCTAAATAACAAAGTTCCAGTACCAGAGCGAGCGAAAAATCTAGGCATTCTTATGCCTTCTAAATAAAACTAAAAACCAATGTTTGAAAAATGTGCTCAGAGGAAATGATTGCTTTTTATTTCTGAATGCTTACGCACGTTACGTGGTCCTGATTTTTGATATGGTACCTTCTTCGTTTAAAAACAAGAACCAAAGAAATTGGCAGTTTTCGTACATTTCTCTTCAGTTTTTTTGTTTAATTAATAGAAAAGGTCTTTTTGTGCAAAATTTTTGTCATAAGTGCAATTTTGAATGAATGTTTGAGAATTTTTTTGCCAATTATTTCCAATCTATGATTTTGTTTTGATTTTACGTTTTTTGGCTTCGAATTGTGTTCTGTTTCTTTTGTCTTTTTGTTGATTATTTTGAACGTGTTTCACATATTTTGCTGATTTTTAGTCTTCTGCGATTTTTGACCCATTGTATCTTTTTATTGAATTTTTTGGTAATTGAAATAAAGCCTCGTTCCTGTAGGCACTGTTTACTACTAAGTGTTTTAAGTTATTTGTGCTACAAAGTTGTCTTTTTCTATGCAATTTGACAAAAAAAAATTGACGTTTTGCACATTTTTTTTTATTTTTTCCTTTTCTAAAATAGAGATGACTGTGAGCTAATTAGGGCTTGGCTAATATTTCGTGGTTGAATAACTAGTTTCCATTGCATGGAACAACGGTTTTCGTTTGTATGTGTACTTGTACTACATGAAAAATAATTTGAGTTTTTCTAATTTTGCGTGTTAATTTTTCTGGCAAATTTTCTTTTGTTCTTTGACTTAGATTATTGGCTCTCTATTGATGCGTTCTGCAAGGAGATATTATCTATTTGAAAAGCCAGTTCTTTTAAGGGGTATGACTCGGCTTCTGGACATCTCCCTACTATGTTTTTTATTACGTCAACAGGATTTTTGTTACGACCATAAGACGTCACAAATCTTTTTGCTCATTCGTTCATGCAATTTCAACTAAATTGCGCGTGTGACGTCATTTATCAATCTTAATGGTGAGATTTTTTGTTCATTCTCTTGATTAAATTTTTGCGCACACGACTTGACTCACTCTCAAAAATGACTTCCTCACACTTCTGACTTTCTCATTTTTTGCTTTAATCCAAAGAGATAAGGTCAAGTGAGTGCGTGAATCTACGAAGCTATTGTGGCTATTTTCTGACAATCTGTCAGCTATGTTTTAATTGTTAATTCCTTATTTTACATTGTTTAAGGAGTGCCTAGACCGTTGGCTCTCGCATAATGACAGACCCTCATGTGAAGTATGTGGCCACAAATTCTTGTTCAAGCCCATCTACAAGGAAGATATGCCTAAGCATGTCCCAATCAAGATACTTGTTACGGGTCTTGCTCACACGATCTTCCAAGCTCTCTGCGATTGGTTTCATTACACTCTGGTAGCTATAGCCTGGCTTATTGTTGTGCCCTTATCAGCTTACAGAATTTACAAATTTATTTTCAACACGTATGGGGTTGGATCACTTCTGTCGCTGACTGGAACTCTGATAAGTCCAAATAACTTTTTGACAGATGTCTTCTATGGCGCGTTTATTGTCTCTGCAATTATTGCGGCATTTGTGGCATTGGTCTGGTTACGAGAGCAGATCATAAACGGTGCTGCCCCCGAGTGGATGGATCTGCATTTTGGTAAATACTGAAATCAAAATAATGGTGCTCTCTCAAAATAATAACGACATGGTAAACTTTGAAACTAGTCCACTGATAAATGTAAGAGTCAAAGAAAATGAAAGTAACGGACACAATAAAATTTCGATGACGAAATTAGAACATGAAGAGAAAATTAAATCTTCAATTGAAATTTATAAGCAACCATGTATTACAGAGAAAAACATAATCGAAGTCGAGAAGGCCACCTTCTGTCCGTTAATCTTCTCATATGCTCACAGCATCAAAAGCCATGCAGAGGTTGGCTTTCAGGATCAGCGATAACAAAGAGCATTCATATTCGGACGTGATCCAAGTACATAAGGACAAAAATAAGTTTCACTCTACGTAGCTCCATACTCTTCCTCCTTGGCGCACGGTACATGCACTGACGCCCTCTAGTAGAAGCGTCAATAGGAACCATTATAGAGGAAGGGAGGCTGTTATGCTAATTGTTTTTCATAATCTCGATTCAAAATCACTGCACATTAAAATTTAATTGCTATTTACATATGTAATTTGATTATGATTATGATGCTTAAATTTCTCTATCTTTTGCATCTGATGCTTTATTTTTTGACTACTGTCAGGATTTATAAATAAACATAGGAGTTGACTTGCTTCCCCCGAGTTGACCGACTACCCCTTTAGGGCAGGGGCTTTCTTTTAATTGACCTGTTTTTTAAGAAAAAAGATAGGAAAAAACGACAAGTAACCTAAGTTATGATCAGAGAACTGAGTTTGGAGATGTCAAAAGTTCGAGGACCTAAAAAAGTTGAGGTTGATACGCAAAATAAGTAAATGTCCTGAAACGATGAAATATAGCATTTAGAAAGGGAAACGACCGTGCACATAAAATATATTTCAGCAGTTTCTTTGTAAGCGTTTTAAGGAAAAGCAATTACTAGAACTGCCTGAAGATAAACAAGGCAATAATTGCAATCTGAGTTTTGGTTATAATTGAAACTAACGAAGGATGTGGCCTTGTCATTGTGGGCGCCTCTTTTTGAAAGAAACCTTCCTGCTCTGTCAAAAGCCTTGTTGCTAGCTTTTTAGGCCGAGCTAAAAGGTTGAAGCTATTGGCTTTCTTAAAGAAGAGAACAGGTCAGATTCAAGTGGTACCGATCTTAACGCCTATGCAATGCATCAAAGGTTTCCAAAAAGTTATTTTTGTTGAGCCGTACTATACAGTAAAAATGATATACAGTTCACTGCGGGGATTTCGAAGATATAGATTAATAGGTCTGCTCAATGGGGTCCGCGATGATGTCGAAATAGAGCTCACTCTTCAGACTTTGTAAAGGGAAACCTTCGCAAATAGAACTACCACTACTGATGACGACGCTCAAATAGATAATGGTTTCGATTCACGTTTCAGCAAAACGTTCTTCAATGTGAAAGTGCGTAATTCGTATGTGAAGAGTTGCCCAAGAACCATATCGCATTCCTACAAATATCACGAGTCCATCAAGAAGATGAAATACGAGCAAAGGATAATCGAAGTCGAGAAGGCCACCTTCTGTCCGTTAATCTTCTCATATGCTCACAGCATCAAAAGCCATGCAGAGGTTGGCTTTCAGGATCAGCGATAACAAAGACCATTCATATTCGGACGTGATCCAAGTACATAAGGACAAAAATAAGTTTCACTCTACGTAGCTCCATACTCTTCCTCCGTGGGCACGGTACATGCACCGACGCCCTCTAGTAGAAGCGTCAATAGGAACCATTGTAGAGGAAGGGAGGCTGTTATGCTAATTGTTTTTCATAATCTCGATTCAAAATCACTACACATTAAAATTTGAATGCTATTTACATTTCTAATTTGATTATAATTATGATGCTTAAATTTCTCTATCTTTTGCATCTGATGCTTTAATTTTTGACTACTGTCAAGATTTATAAATAAACATATGTGTTGACTTGCTTCCCCCGAGTTGACCGACTACCCCTTTAGGGCAGGGGCTTTCTCCTAATTGACCTGTTTTTTAAGAAAAAAGATAGGAAAAAACGACAAGTGACCTAAGTTATGATCAGAGAACTGAGTTTGGAGATGTCAAAAGTTCGAGGACCTAAAAAAGTTGAGGTTGATAGGCAAAATAAGTAAATGTCCTGAAACGATGAAATATAGCATTTAGAAAGGGAAATGACCGTGCACATAAAATATATTTCAGCAGTTTCTTTGTAAGCGTTTTAAGGAAAAGGAATCTACTAGATCTGAGTGAGGATAAACAAGGCAATATTTGCAGAAGTTTTGGTTATACTTGAAACTAACAAAGGATGTGGCCAGGTCATTGTGAGCGCCTCTTATTGAGTGTAACCTTCCTGCTCTATCAAAATCCTTGTCGTTGGATTTTTAGGCCGAGCTACAAGCTTGAAGTTATTGCCATTCTTAAGAAGAGAACAGGTCAGATTCAAATGGTACAAATCTTAAGGCATATGCAATGCATCAAAGGTTTCCAAAAGGTTATTTTTGATGATTTCAAAAATGTAGATCAATAGTAACTATGATATTACTTTTTCTAAGTTTTAGCTCCTTGAGTCACTAGGGAGTGGTTGTAATATCTTGAAAGTTGTTGCCAACCGCATTAGCAATTTAAAGCTATGTTTAGCTAAATGATCAACTATACAGATAACAAGTTGGGTACTCCCAAGTCTCTGTAATAGGTCCCCATTTTTTCATTATCTCTGTCAATGATCTACTGATGGAAGTTTCGAAGTATGGAGTTTTCAGTTATGCCAGCGACTTTAAGCTGGTGACAAGAAACAGAAATCATGCAACTTGTAAATCAAATTAAGAATTGGTGTTCGAAAAATAAAAGTAAGCTAAGCGAAAATAATGAAGTATTTTTTTCCCTACGATCAAAAGTAAAATCAAACCCACCCTTAATCTAAATAACAAAGTTCCAGTACCAGAGCGAGCGAAAAATCTAGGCATTCTTATGCCTTCTAAATAAAACTAAAAACCAATGTTGAAAAATGTGCTCAGAGGAAATGATTGCTTTTTATTTCTGAATGCTTACGCACGTTACGTGGTCCTGATTTTTGATATGGTACCTTCTTCGTTTAAAAACAAGAACCAAAGAAATTGGCAGTTTTCGTACATTTCTCTTCAGTTTTTTTGTTTAATTAATAGAAAAGGTCTTTTTGTGCAAAATTTTTGTCATAAGTGCAATTTTGAATGAATGTTTGAGAATTTTTTTGCCAATTATTTCCAATCTATGATTTTGTTTTGATTTTACGTTTTTTGGCTTCGAATTGTGTTCTGTTTCTTTTGTCTTTTTGTTGATTATTTTGAACGTGTTTCACATATTTTGCTGATTTTTAGTCTTCTGCGATTTTTGACCCATTGTATCTTATTATTGAATTTTTTGGTAATTGAAATAAAGCCTCGTTCCTGTAGGCACTGTTTACTACTAAGTGTTTTAAGTTATTTGTGCTACAAAGTTGTCTTTTTCTATGCAATTTGACAAAAAAAATTGACGTTTTGCACATTTTTTTTTATTTTTTCCTTTTCTAAAATAGAGATGACTGTGAGCTAATTAGGGCTTGGCTAATATTTCGTGGTTGAATAACTAGTTTCCATTGCATGGAACAACGGTTTTCGTTTGTATGTGTACTTGTACTACATGAAAAATAAATTGAGTTTTTCTAATTTTTCGTGTTAATTTTTCTGGCAAATTTTCTTTTGTTCTTAGATTTTTGGCTCTCTATTGATGCGTTCTGCAAGGAGATATTATCTATTTGAAAAGCCAGTTCTTTTAAGGGGTATGACTCGGCTTCTGGAATTCTCCCTACTATGTTTTTTATTACGTCAACAGGATTTTTGTTACGACCATAAGACGTCACAAATCTTTTTGCTCATTCGTTCATGCAATTTCAACTAAATTGCGCGTGTGACGTCATTTATCAATCTTAATGGTGAGATTTTTTGTTCATTCTCTTGATTAAATTTTTGCGCACACGACTTGACTCACTCTCAAAAATGACTTCCTCACACTTCTGACTTTCTCATTTTTTGCTTTAATCCAAAGAGATAAGGTCAAGTGAGTGCGTGTCACTCTAATTGAAGGGTATTTGAGGGTAGCTATTAGAAGCAGCAATTAGTTAAACAGATTCGTAATCAAAATATAACTTCTCAGCGTTTAATAAAAAGAGTTTAGTTTTGGTCTGTTTCTTTTGCTATCTTTTTGAGACTGAGAATCTACGAAGCTATTGTGGCTATTTTCTGACAATCTGTCAGCTATGTTTTAATTGTTAATTCCTTATTTTACATTGTTTAAGGAATGCCTAGACCGTTGGCTCTCGCATAATGACAGACCCTCATGTGAAGTATGTGGCCACAAATTCTTGTTCAAGCCCATCTACAAGGAAGATATGCCTAAGCATGTCCCAATCAAGATACTTGTTACGGGTCTTGCTCACACGATCTTCCAAGCTCTCTGCGATTGGTTTCATTACACTCTGGTAGCTATAGCCTGGCTTATTGTTGTGCCCTTATCAGCTTACAGAATTTACAAATTTATTTTCAACACGTATGGGGTTGGATCACTTCTGTCGTTGACTGGAACTCTGATAAGTCCAAATAACTTTTTGACAGATGTCTTCTATGGCGCGTTTATTGTCTCTGCAAGTATTGCGGCATTTGTGGCATTGGTCTGGTTACGAGAGCAGATCATAAACGGTGCTGCCCCCGAGTGGATGGATCTGCATTTTGGTAAATACTGAAATCAAAATAATCGTGCTCTCTCAAAATAATAACGACATGGTAAACTTTGAAACTAGTCCACTGATAAATGTAAGAGTCAAAGAAAATGAATGTAACGGACACAATAAAATTTCGATGACGAAATTAGAACATCAAGAGAAAATTAAATCTTCAATTGAAATTTATAAGCAACCATGTATTACAGAGAAAAACATAAATATATAAATTATAAATGAATATGAATAAAAAATTATGGATGCGTGCTTTCTTTGTATTCCAGTATTTTACTTTCACCTTAACATTTGTAAGAAGAGTATTTTTAAATCTGCTCTCTGCAATTGTCACTAAGTCCTCTCAAAGATAGTAAGCAACTACTCCTAGAAACATATATGATGGCATTAACTGACATTAAATGCTTTTCAATAAAAAATAAGAACTCTATTTTGTTGACTTTTAATGTTTGGGATTGTTTTCATGATTTGTCGTGCGATAGAGTACCTTACCGATAAAAACGGATTTTTAGTATATCCAGTTTTTTGTTTTGATGTTTCCGATTTAACAACAGCTTTTTAAGTCGTTGATGCGATGTAACTGAGATTACAAATTTGCATTTTTTTTGGGGAAAAAGCTCAAGTTTGAGATGAATTATTCAGTTTCATTTTTCTTTAAAAGGCTGCTCCAAGTGTTAATTTTGAATTAGTAATACAAATATTTTAGTCCTATGCAATTTAACATTGGTTGCCGAATAACATCTATCATGATCCTATTCGATAATATGCAATAGGAAAATAAACTGACATTGTTTCAAAAAGAGTGAGGTTTAAGTTTGACGAAAAGAGTTACAAAGAGCAAGAAACTAGCAAATTAATTGGTAAGTGAGAGGAATGTGAGAGGAATGACTTCTTCCTCTCACTAACGGCATTTGCGCGCGTGACGTCATTTCTCACTCGCTTTAGCGAAAGTTTATAGGTTATTTACGTGATTAGATATATTTTGATCATACGTGACTTACCTCGCTCAATAAAATGACTTTTGCACTTTAAAACTTATGTTTAATTTGAATTTGTTTAAGGTCAAAGGAACTCATATGTGCAGTAAAGGTCCCTAATAAGAGGCTTCTGTGGAATGAAATTTAACGAGCTTTATTAATTTATCGCTGAAAGTTTTTTAGCCTAGTTTTTTGAGCGGCGTCAATTTTTTTTTCAATTTAGATCTGTATCTGTTTCTATCTCTATTATATGGCACGCAGGTCTATTCTTTCGCAGCTATTCCGGCAATCTACCGGCTATGTTAATTGAGTACTTGGTTGTCGTAGTTTGCGGTGTTTAAACGGGCAATTTCTTTTGATGAAATCCTTTTCAGCATAAAATTTGCTAATAGTAGCTGAAGGAAGCATAAAATTTGTGAGCTTTGGCGCAGTTAATTCTGAAGGTTACATGAAAATTTACCCAATTTCTTTTTACCAAATACCAGTTTACCCAGTGCCATTTTAGTCAATGTCATTTTACCCAATACCAACTGACCGAATGCTCTTTGATCTTTTCGTTCAATTATCCGATGTTCGGTTGTGATAGTTTCGTATCAAGTCCCACGGGCAATTTAATTATATAGCCATTTATAATCCCATGTTCGGTTGTGATAGTTTCATATCAAGTACCACGGGCCATTTAATTATATAGTCGGCTAAATAGTTGATCCGGTAATTTTAACAATAGGGTAAATTAAATTTGGCATTGTTAAAATGATAGATTGGGTATATTGGCATTCAATAAAATGGAATTGGGTAAATTGTCCTGACACCATTCAGAAGATTGAGAGCTCTCAAACTTGTAATTGGAGCAGCTTGTTGAGCTCCCCCATTTCAGCTTCACCTTTTACCAGCATACCCTACAAATTGTTCCACCCGTAATCCCGTGCTCTCGACTCCCACCCACATACACAACACCTGCGCTCCCTCCCCCCTCAATTAATCTAAAGCTAGCCCTACACTGTAGTTAGCTACTGGCGAAATCAATCCCTTGCCAGTAGTTTGTTTCTGGGTTGGACTTTAAATGATGGGATCTTTTCCGTTTGTGCCCGCAGTACGTTATGCATCCCCCAGTTACAGCACGTGACATTTAATAGAAAAAATATGGCAGGTGCGTCGGGGGAGGGGCGAATAATATGCACTCGGTAAGCAATATATACCGCAAATGTTATCAACTTTCAAAGTAGAAAAAAAGTTCAGGAGTACTTAATTGCTCTCAAACGAAGTTTTTAGCAATTATTTTAGTCCTGTCGGTCTTTTTTTATGCTTTTCGCTTGACCGATTTTTTGTGTGACGCTTGACTTTAGGTCCTCAAAAACGGGATAAACAGGTAGCGCCCAGCGGGCATAAAGTACTCTTAGGGCCTTTCAGCTCTGTTTCAGCTCAAACTGTTTTGGAGACTTATACTCCGGCGCACCCCCCCCCCCCCCCCCCCCGTGCCTACTGGCGAACAACCGATCGCTAAAAACACGCAATTTTATACTAATTTTTCTCAAGATTTTTTCAAAATTTGTCAATCTTTGAGTCTTTTCAGCCTTAGGTGTCAAGGAACCTCTTCTAGGGTTTTATAATAGGTCACTGCATAGTTTCTAGTGGTAGTGGAATGGTTTCAACATTTTAACATCACGAATTCGAATTTTAGCATCTTTTTGACCAAACGTGCAATTTTTTTTTCAATTTTTTTATTTATTTTTCATTATTCACCTTTTTCCAGACGCAGGGCAGAAAACGTCCTTAAGGGTTTGATAATAGGTTACTGAAAAAATTTTATTTGCCATGGAATTGCTTTAAATTTTTTAATATGACAAAATTTAGCATTTTTTTTATAAAACTTGCTTTCAAGTTTTTTTAAAAATTTTTTGTCAGTTTTCAGGCCTCTCCAGCCTCAAGAGCCAAGGAACCTCCTCTAGGGTTTGACAATAGGTTACTGTATAGTTTCTAAATGTAATGGAACGGTTTTGAAGATTTCAACACCACGAACTTAAGCATTTTTTTTCAATTTTTTTTGACGTTTATTGTCATTATTCAGGTTCTTCAGCCTCACAGAAAATCTTCGTTAGGGTTTGATAATAAGTTATAGGAAAATGTTTTTTCGCCATGGATTAGTTTTCAGCTTTTATTATCACAAATTTTAGCTGTTTTGTGCAACTTGAATTTTTTTCAAGTTTTTTTTAAATTTTGTCAATTTTTAGATTTCTCCAGCCTCAGGAGCCACATAACCTCCTTTAGGGTTTGATTATAGGCTACTGCATAGCTTCTAGATGTAATGGTATGTTTTTTAAGATTTTAATATCAGCAACTTTTAAAATATTTTCAAGTTTGTTGATCATTTTTTCCGGCGCCAGGGACCTCCTCCGACGCTTGATGATAAGCTCTCGCAGCTTCTAGATTTGGTGTATTGGTTATCAATATTTTAATGACTCCAGCTTATGCAATTTTTTGATGAAAACTTATTTTCAAATTTTTGGAAAATTATTATGTTCCAAGTTTATGAATCTTTGAGCCATTGAAACTTTTTAAAGCTTGAAATAAGGATACTTGATATTCTCTTGAAACAGTGAAATGGTTTTGAAGATTTTAATATCTTGAATGTTAGCAAGATTTTGTTAAAGTTTGCGATGTTTTCAAAATTTTTTAAATATTTTTGTCCTTTTCTGAGTTTAACGATCTTTACGGGCCAACGAAGCTTTTCAAGTCTTGCAGATGGGCTACTTAGCATAACTGCGAGCCAAAGAATAATTTTGAACATTTTCTTTGCAAAATCTGGAAGCTTTCTTTTAAATTTCGCAATATTTTGCAAATTTTCAAAATATCAGTTTATTTATTTACAAAAAAGGCTAGAAAACAAAGTTGCTGAGTCGAATCAAGCTAAAGCTAGCCTCACTAAACCGTGGCTAGCTACTGACGAAGCCAACCGCTCGCCGGTTGTTTGAAAGCAATTTGCCCGACGTTAGTCGGTTATGTTTCAGTTTTCTGAATTTATGTTAATGTCAGTAAGTGATCTGAAGTTTTCATAATAAACCCTTGGTAACTGGCGATGTTAGTAGTGGCTAAAAGGGGGGTACCGACCAGCCACGCGACTTGTCTCATTTCACCACGCTCTCCGCGTATGGGGAAACGGGCCGAGTCGCGCGTCTAATCGGTACTCCCCTGTTATCCACTACTACACCCACAAATTTATTCATCACAAAAGACAGATATTTTCCCCCTTTTTAAAAAAATTAAATAATTTTCAACTCAAATATTATATCTATAAACATGCTTCTTAAATCTATTCCTAGGGCAGCTGGTAATCTACATTTATTTGTTTGTCACACACACACACATTTCCCATTCTTATACATTTTAAAATTATCGATTGTGCAGTCCACTAATATCAAGTTAAGCTGGTAATTATCAGACGGATAGTTTGGGTTCTATCTCCACTGACTTCAATGGACGTATCCCAGATATCTATTGTAACTAGTGAGACCGTGTAAAAAACAAGTAAAAACAACTTACCAAAATAACTTGAAAAAACCAGCTTAACTCAACAGTTTTCCTTATTTTTTTTGTTTGAAATCTAAAATAAGAAATATGTAGGACATTATCACAAAACATTAGAATACGAATACCCGCACTAATAAGCAGAGTCCTGTACCTAAAATCATGCTTTTATGCTTATTAAACTTTTTGTGCTTATTGAGCAGAGGGTCTAATTTCTTTCGAAATTTCTTTTAAGTCATCAATATCAATACCAATAGCTTCAATTTTTGAAAATAGAAAATATTATTCACAAGAGCAACCGGGCTCTTTATTAAAATAACTACCTCTAGGTAAATCCACCGTTGGGTGTACTCTTTTTATATGACACCTCAACCCACTAAAACTAACAATAGAACTACAATGTTCACCTTTAACTTTACTAGCATTACAATCCTTACGTGTATACTTATTTATATTAAACTCTAATATATGTTTAATAAATATACATTTATTACAAGCTCTTCTTGGCTCCTGTCTAACCCTTTTACCAATATTATCGGCAAAGCCGCTTCGCGGACCGGTGAAATCGCCTCTCGCATAAATATAATCTTCATCTTTATCAAACTTATGGGTTTTATCTCTAAGTATATCTTTAAACAAGTCATTTTTGTGATCTCCATTCTCGTCACTGATCCGCGAAATGGCTTCACCGATCCGTGAAGCAATTGGGGAACCAAGGGCAAAGCCCCTTCCACTGATCTCACTCTTACTACAACCATTCCTAATACAAATTCCATTAAATAAATCATATTCACATTTACACACAACTCTCTTATCATCATGAAGTCCATCATCTTAGTCCATCAAGTTTAATTTTTCAACTATGTCAGCAGCATTATCTTTTGAGTTATGTAACTCTGATTGACCTCTACCAATATTATATAAATAACTATTATTATATCTCCTATATACAAGCTGTCCTCCATCCTTAGCATATTTATGAAATAGTCAAGAACACTAGAACTAAATTTTTTGTTAATATTAAATTCCCCTTTCATAGCTCTAACACCAGCTACATTTAAACATTTAGTCTTCTGAATATATTTTTTTAGCGGGTGCGGGTCATCATGATAATCACTGTTATTTTCTAAGTCTCCCCATAGCCATAACTTCTATTGTTAACTAACATTTTAGTTCTATTTATTGCACGACTAGCAGTAGTAGCCGCTAAACCAGCAACTCTTATTCAATTACTTGGTCAGATATAATTGTATTATTAATCCACTACCTAGAATACTAAAAACAGCAGATATCCAGTTTAACCATTTAGCTCTAGTTTGTTCTTTTGTAAGAACATTTTTGAATTTCAAATCCTTTAAGCTTTAGATATTTATTAAATTAGAAGATCTAATTATTTTCATTTATAGTGGCCCAATCAGTCTTTCATTCTTAGTTTTAGATAATTGATTACACTACACTTGATAAATCGCCCTCACTTGATAAATCGCCTTTTAGACTCACTGCCTCAACATCTATAAATCCAATAGAAGAATCATTGAATATATTTCTATTTTATCTTTAATAGCAAATGTGTCATTATTCGGATCATATTTTATAATACCATATTGAATATTAAACCTAGGTGAATTCCCATGGTTTGCCACAAGCTCGTCTCTTTTAATTTTTGTAGATAAGATCTCTTGGGTTTCTGCTGACAAAACTTTGTCACACACACATCACTGAAATCAATTTGAACCATAAGTTTTTTTAAAGTTCTGAAAGAATGCACCAATGTTAGGTGTTGTAATTTATATAGTATCTGCACTAGGCCTACATGTATTATCTATTTGAGGCGGTTTATGACACATAACAATCATTTGATAACTATGATGTCTCCCACATGCAAAACAATAGGTTATTTTTTATTCAACTTACCATCCATATCATTGAGTACTATTATAGCATCGTTGAAATATTCCATATTTTTTTCTGTAACTTCTGCAATAGCAGTCGTTGTATATCCTTCCCAATCTGATTTATCTTTACATACCACAATGATGGGTCTTCCTCTATGTAAATCTCCAAATACTGTTTAACAAGATATGTTTTATCAGTACCAGTACGGCCATAAATAATAGCATGTAATGGGGACTCTCATTTTCGAATTGTTTAGGTCTTTTTCTTCATATACTTTGAATGTTTTTTCTAATGCATGATATTTACTAGGAACACTATCATAAACATTATATGCAAGAATCAAGACCATTATAATCATGAAAATTATATTCACCTTTTTTATAGGGTAAAAGTTTAATTTAGTCTAAGACCTAGTCTAAGATCTAGTCAAATTTATATATCTAAAATGATTGTTCTAAGTTTTGAAGAATTTAATAATAAATTTAATATTGATAATAAAGCTATGGGTAAGATCGAAATATAGAATATAGGTAGAGATATAAGTTCAATACTAATTGAAGTAGTAATGAGAGATCAGACATCAGAAACTAATAATGAAAGCAACTTTAACGTTATTGTTATTTTACATCCAACTAATGGTACTCATTGGGTTTTAGTTATAAGGAGAGACGGTGGTGAGACGGCGAAGCACGAGCAAAAAGCCCTTTTTATTGTTTTAATAGTTTTGGTTTTGAGACACCACTGTTTTTTTAGAAGAATATATTGATCTAGGGTCAGATTAGAGAATACAAGAATGTGATGAAACTTATTGTGGTGCATATTGTCCATATATGATCTATCTTATTGATAGAGGATTTAGAATTAAGAGTGCGCTTAATATTCTAATTAATCAATGTAAATTTCCTAAAATATATAATGAGTGTTTTTGTTTAAGTTGTAGTAAAGATTATACCAATGACAAAGATAAAGCTTTATAAATGATAATGTCAACGGGCTTCACCCGCGGCCTACGGCCGACGTCAATGTCAACAACGGGCTTTACCCGCAGCCTACGGCTAATGACAATGTCAGCGGTCTTCACCCGCAGCCTACGGCCGATGACAATGTCTATATCAATGGCAAGGTCGGTATCAATGACAATGTCAATATCAATGAGAATGTCAATGTAAATGATAGTGATAATCATAATGATGGCGAAGCATCGGCAAAGCCGTTTCATGGATGGTCGAAGATAATGTATCTTTACCAGAAATTATCAGATTCGTAATATCAGGACCAAATGAATGTGATTAGACATGGTTATTAAAGAATCTAATAAATAGAATATACTTTAAGCTATAAATAATCGGTCCTAAAGGTGATCAATATGAAGATCTCGAAAGTATTAATGAAGAAGCAGATGAGTTCATCAAAGATATAAAGATTTACCTTCACCTGATCGATTACCAAAAAAGTAAAACTTATGATATTTGACGATTTTAAAGAAAAGAATCAGTTATTAATGACTACTTCGGTAGAGGTAAACATAATAACTGTAATTTTGTATCTTAATGAAAATCTCTTCTCTTTGGATAGACAGAATGTTAGAGAGAATGGTAATCTATTTATTTTATTTGAACAAAGAGGTAAAGCCCTCACATCTATATATCAAGATTTCTTTAATGATGTTGAACTTATTTATAAAGATTTTATTAGTTTATGTAATGAACTATGGAGAGAGCCTTATAACTACATTGTCCTTGATATATCTAAAAGTAAAAATATTAATGGTAAAGTAAGAATTGTTTGGGATATGCATGTGTTATAGGCTAAACTATATATTATAGTTATATATCTATATCTATTATTATAGATAGAGATTAAACTAGATATATTTTTGTGTTAGATGTAAGTAAAACTTAATACATAACCATTAAAGTCAATTGGTCTTCCGTGCTCATCTTTTTTTTGAAACTCTTTTTTTTCTATTCTTTCGTTTTTAACATTTTGATATAGTACATTATTAGCTATAATGTTTATCATGTAGCCTGGTGGCTCTATTAGATTAAAAGTATATAGTATGTCTGTATCATCACAATTATCTTTAACACCAAATATCACATTACAGTGAATATTTGTATTAAAAACCATATCGATAATTTTTTACGAGAAGTATATTTTCCCGCCTTATATAATTTCTTCCTAAATCCAAATTGTGATTCTGATGAGTTTTCTACATCAAAGCTATGTGAAACTTGTTTTATTTCCATTTCACATTTCATTATATTTCATTATAACATTACCTTCACTTGCTATTAATAATTCTGCTTTTTCAGATGATTCATGTGCACCCGGTGTAATAGTTGAATATAATATTGGAGTCCCATTATTTTAATTAGGAATAGATGTAATGTTAGACTTTGTCTTATAGCTAGAGCTAACACTAATACTAGAACTGGAACTGGAGCTAGAACTATCTGAAATCTCACAAGCATATAATAATTGATTGTTCCTTTTAATTACGTTTAACGCTGAGTTATAAACTGATCAATTTTGGTGTATCAAGTATAGTTTCACTGAAGTTAAATTTTTCTGTTTGTTTTATCATTCTAAAGTTAGGTGTATGTTCTTCTTTAGTTTTATTTAGAGCTTCATGTATAATTTGTAGTTCCCCTAGCAAGATTATCTGTCATTTTTTTCGAAAAAATTTAGCTCTAGATCTATCTAGCTCCAGCTATATATCTAGCTCTAGCTATACATCTAGCTCTAGATCTAGAGTTTGCTCTAGCATTAGACATATATCTACATATTTTATCTATAAGAAATGGACTTTAATCTGGATACAACTTATGGTTATAATAGTGATATACAAAAGAGTAAGATCATAAAATATAAAACCAATAATCTGGCAACAATGAATACGGCTAATCCTAATATTAATATCATTCTCAATTGAGAAGATAATCATTTAAATATTCATGATTCTTATCTAGAGATAGAGTTTATTGTATCAGATGTTGGTGGTGTTTTCGCTAATGATGCTAATATCAGACTAGTTATTTATGGTATGATGGCATTATTTAGTTCTGTCAAACTTAAAAATAGTGGTGGTAGGACTATTGAATATATAGATCATTGTCATTCTAATCTATTGATGTTTAAGTTATCAACTAGTACTAATGATGAATATAAGAGTGGTTTTGTTAGAAATCAAGGTAAGAGATAGTCAACTCAAAGGTAATGTTGATGCTGAACGCGGTCATATGTGCATGATGATTAAGATGAGAGATCTATTCGTGTTTGTAATTGATATAGAGATTATATATGGTTTAGGATTTAAACTAATCTTAAAGAAGTAACAATGATAGTGCTCTATTTAGAGTTAATGCTGGTGCTGGTGCAATAGATAATGTTAATAATATAGAAATTTCTGATATATTATGACGTGTTCCTAGTATTGATCCTATTAATGACAATAGATTTATTGTACAGAAAGGATTAAATAGACAGAAAAATATAGTTTTTAGGTATTATGAAAGACATTTTATTAGAATGTGCCTAATGCTACTAACTTTGTATTTGATCTAGGTATGGAAAGTGTTATGATGCTAGTGTATTCAATATCATCAGTGTTAAGGAATTTTATTGTAAGATTTGTAGTGAGTTTTATCCCGAGGACAGAATGAATATTAATTATGGTACTAATATTTATAATGAGGCTTCTAAAGAGCTTGTTAGATTCAATAAAAAATATAATGGATTACCTCATAATATTAAACCATATATAAATTATAGAACATTCAAAAGTAGTTATAGAATATATGTTTTTGATACTAGATATACTAGATATCAAAATGATCATATATGTCCACTACCAATACAGCTGAATTTTAAATTTGCTGATACAGCTGTTATATGTCATGCATTGGTATTGACTAAAATTGTTATTAGTGTTAATGGTCTTGGTAATAAGATGGTTTGTATTATATCTTAGCTCGAGCTCTTGATATAGAGTTTGAGATAGCTCTAGCTTTATAACTAAATTATTTCCTAGTTGTCCTAACAAATCCCTAAGCATAAATAATTTCTAATTTCTTTTTCTCGAGTCAAACCCTTAGCTTCAAGTTTACTTCTATGTTTAGGTTTAGCCGTCTGTAAAGGCTTAGACTTAGGCCTAGGTTTATTTACAATAACAAAAGGATTGTATTTTTTAACTTCCATTATTTTTGTATATAGAAATTGTTCTTTTACAGAAGTTCAAAACGCGTTCATATTGTGTTGTTGGTAGACATTATTATGGTACTAATAACATAAAAGGATTTGTGTCATCAAAAGGCCATAAAATGTTAAAGGATAATTTTACTACGTGTAGAAGAAATAAGTCAATGGCTGTTAGTTATTCAATAATAAATGAAGAAGGATTAAGAGATTTGTTGGTAAAGCTACAGTTAACTTTGGAAAGAAAGTTGCTAATAATCCAGTAAGAGCATTAGAAATAGCAAGTAAAATAGGAAGTGGGGCTGTAACTAGAAATCCTAGAGGAGCTTTTGCGGCTACAACTGATTTAATTAATTTTGCAACTAATGGTGAAGGTTTAAGAGTAGTACAGAAAGGAAGATGGTTTTATCTAGGAACAAAGAAAAGATAGTATAGTTATAGTTATAGTTTTGCCTTAGCTATAGTTTAGCCATAACTATAGCTATTGCTTAGACAATAAGTATAGCTATAGATATAGCTTAGCCATAACTAGAAGTAAAGATATAGCTATAACTATAGCTTAGCCATAATTATGGCTATAACAAAAGCCTAACTTTAACTATAGCTATAACTATATCTATAACTGTAGCCATAACTATAACTATAGCTACAACTTAAGCTATAGCTATAGATTAGATATAACCTAACGGTAAATATTAATACTAATATTATTATTTTTACTAAATATATTATTTTTACTAAACACTATTATCTTTAGTTTAAAAAATACTCAATTTATTTTTCTTGTTCTTCTTATAGTCTTCATATACCCTAACTAATTCATTATATTCATCATTATCTAATTTATCATTCTTTGATTTAGTATATAGCTTATCAAGATTGTCACAAAACCTTTAACCTAAAATATACATTTGTGAATACTTCATAATTTTATTTCTTATTTTAGTATTAATTGTTTTTGATAATCAACCACCAACAGTTGCTGTAGCAAAAGTTGTTGGTATGGAATAAGGTAATCCTATTCCTGTTAATGTAATTGATGTTGTTGATGTTGCTACAGATGATAATAGTATTTCTGTTATCTCAGCCATGTTAATATATATTTTATTTTTATTTTTAACTTTTTTTATAGTTATTAGTTTGTTTCATAATAATTTCTAATATCTTTTATAATATTAATATTAAATTTTTTATTAGCTTGATTATTTCGTTAATCAATTGCTCATTGACAGTGGCAGCATTGCTTATCTGCTTTGCAGCCACATTGTGGCTCAGCTGCTTGTTAGCAGCTGCTGCATTTCTGATCAACGGAGTTGACGCTTCGCGGATTAATTGTTCACTAACTGTTGATAAGTTTGGATATAGTAATCTCTCACTCGGTGCTGATGGTGACTCAATTTCAGTAGTAAAATAACTATCAGTTTCGTTCATTATATCTTCTTGATTAAAATCACAATGCATCTCAAATCTTTTGCTTGCTCTTTGTTTATTAGCTTACTTTCAAATAATATAGCCTTTATATATTTTACTTGTCTTTATTCTTTATAAGAGCCTCATCAACAGCAGAAGTATTGTTTTCATTAACTTCTTTAAGTTACCTTAGACCAGTAGAAAACTTAGCATCTAACTGTATGTTAGCAAGATTCTGATTAAACTTATTATAATCAAATTCTAGTTTTAATTAATTGTTTTTAGAGCTAGTATCAGAGGCCACCTTATTAAAGAAGTTGACTGTATTTGTAACTTCATTTGCTGAATTAGTAAACTCATTTTTTAGTTCATCATTAACTTTTGTTTTATTTAGTTGTAGTGTATTAGTCATGACTTTGTAGTCGTCTCACCTTTTCTTAGTTCAGTTATGTTTTTAATTAAAATATCTTTTATTAAAAGAAGATAGTAAGCTGTTATCACAGTACTCTTTATTAACAACATCTTTTTTCTCTGTAGGAGGGTGTATGTTTGTAACTTATAGGTATCTTTCATGTCAGTAAGATCATTATCTTCTAGGAATAATTTGTGAGCCTTAGTGTTAAGTTGTTTGTTGATTTTGATTGATGTTTCGCTTGACTGAATCTGCTTCTTGTCATTATTTTTATTGAGAGAGATCTGTGAAGCAGTTTCCCTAATCTACCTCGTAGCTGTCCGGAGGTCTATCTGCGAAGCAGGTTCCCTGATCTGCTACGCAGCAACTATGTTGATTCCAAGTGATTCTAAAACCCTATTATTAGATTCAAAATCAAAGTTTTAATAATTACTGTTCACAGTATTTACCTTCTATTATTTCACTATTAATATCTTCTATTTTATATGTTGGTGGTTGAGTTTTTTTAACTTTGTTGATTTTAAATAATTCTCTTCCAATTAGATGTGTATCCTTTAAAGAAAATGTTACGTTTGTCAGTTTTCCTAACGTAATCACCCAGTTTTGGTTCGTTTTAGCTGGGTTCACTAGAAGTAATTGTATTTAACTTTATCAAGGTTATTAGAAGAATCAACGGGTGTCATATTAATGGTCGAATGAATGTTATTTTTCTATGATGTGATAGAATCATTAGAAAGATATACGCAATTACCATAACCATTGATGAACATTGGTTGATTAATTATGTGTAATAATGTTTTAATGAATCTCTTTATAAATACAGCTTTTAAATCACTAAATCACTTTGAGCAAAGATTTGAATGTTTTGTTATAGAACTTGCTACCTCTATCTACACTAAACTTTTCTGGTTTCCTAATACTATTCTTAAACCTTTAGTTATAATTGTACCACATTTATTCTTTAATAATGTAGCCCATGCATATTTTGTAAATATATCTATAACAGTTAATATAAACTTATAATTATTGTGATATTTAATCAAAGATGGCTTATCAATCAAATCAGCTTCATCTTTATGTAATGGTATTATTCTTTCTCATCTAAACATTGTTATTTGAGGACTGAATACTGCTTTAGCTTAGAGTAGGGGTGTTGGTGTTTCGTTTTATTTATGGCCATAGTCATGGTTTCACCTATTTGCTTTGCAGGAACTGTGTTCGTGGACGTAGTCATAGCTTCGCTCATTTACCATAATAAAAAACAAAATTATCTAGTTGTTATTGATAAATAATTTTAATAGATAATAGTTGTTTATATATCTTTAACATCTCATCGTATAATCCGTCATGACCAGCCTTTGTTTCTAGTCTTTCTATTAATTTGTTGAGGTTGGCTTTGGGGAACCAAGGCCGGTGGCTCTTAGTAAGAACGCTAGCTTTCTTCTTCTTCTTCTTTCTACCCCTTGTTCATAATCACTAGTATCACGTCGCCATAATTCATCTTCGCTAGTAGAAAACCCTCTTTGTGATGCAATACTAATAAATATAATATATAATATAATAAAATTTTAATGTTACAGCTGGAACAGGTGTGGGTGATAAGAGAGCAGCTCGTTTATCAAGAAAGCTGCTTTGTAGTTGGTACCAACACTCGTAAAAGCCTTAATATCATCAGCTAGTGCTGCTAAAATTTGGTTTTGAAGAGCTTGGCTTGATTCAATATTAAAGTTTAAAGCTTTAGTGACTGGATCAAATAACTCTTCTATGTTACCATATTATTCTTGTTGTTTTAATTTATCTTCTAATCTTTTTCTTCAGTTTTCTTTTTCTAGTTTAGTTATTTCTATAACAGTTTGTAGCTAAGTCATTTTTTTTTGTTTTAAAAATTATAATAAATCATTATATAGTATAATAGCAGCTTCAATTAACTTTCTATCATCAGTAATGGTTTGCTGTTTAATTTTGTTTATTAATAGATCAACGGGGTTGTCTTTGTCAAGCCCTCGCTTTATTAATAGCTCTTTTGGAGCAGCATTATTTTTTTTATTAAATATCTTTTGAATAGATATAAGTTTTTATCATGAGGATAACTGTTAATACTATATACATAAAATCTTTCATCATCGAAGAGTATAGACTAGTCTTACTTGTTTTTGTTGTTGTCATATTATCTCCCAGCTTTTGTGTTCTACATTCCTCTATAGTTTTCTCTGTGTTATACATTAACGCATTATAATAGTCTTGTTTAGCATTGCCACATTTCTTTATTCCTTTCTCTTTTGAACTGTAGTGTTTGAAGCTATTTTTCTTTCGCGATAGACTTATAAACTCATCATTGATTTTTACTTCCAAATTCATGTTTGAATTCACCTGGGGCTTTATTATTCTCTTTGATAGGGGAATCTAGATTAGACAGATCCATGTGCTCGTCACTAAGGTTACCTTCACTAAAATTTATACAAAACTATCTATTCATATAATGTAGTTGTAAATCTTTAAGTGATAGTTTTTAATATATCATAGAAAAATTCGTACATATGTAGTTTACTTAATTCGAACATAGTAACACCTACATATATTGGTGGCTCATATTTTTTTTCGTATATTTTTTGTTTATTCAAGTTGGCTATAATCGTTACATCTTTTTATTTTCTTAAAAGTTGGTTACTTATATTTTTCATTATTTTTTCTTCATCTTGTAAAAACTTACCTTGAAGGAAGTGTGGAGGGTTCATGCACATTCTTCCGTATAGTGAAATGTTCATTAATTTCCTTACATCCTTTTCTACTTCAGTTTTAGGCGTTGCTCTTTTATCTGTATTGTTTTGTATATAATCTCTACGTGTATAATCTTACTTAAATTTAATTACTCTGTATTTTTGCACCCATCTTAACATCGGATTTTATTATCCTATAATGAACCATATATATGCATATTTATTATTTTGATCTAATACTAATTTCTCTGTTCTTGCTCTACCTTTCTCTTTCTCTATAGCCTAATTAATTGTTTATCTTTCTTTTTTAAGGCATTAGTGCTGGTTGCTATGTTCTTTTTTTACAGATATCTTTATAATCCACATCACACACTATATAATAGCCATAATCACTATCCTCTGGAGTATTTATTATACCATCTAGAGATGCGCTAGAGTACTTGAAGTCTTTTCAAGGTAGTTTTTGCATCATTGCATGGCCATATAGGTTGTCTGCGTCTTTGTACCAGATTGACTTGTTACTTTCAATACTATTAATATATCTATCACCCATTATACCACATATACCACCTCTCTTTGCTTCAATAAAATCTTCTAGCATTTTTTAATCTTGTGATGTATCTAATGTAACACCCTTTGACATTAACCAACAATCATTACTATAACCTGACAGAGTTACATAGTGTAGAGGATTGAGACCGAATTCATTCTTACTAAGATTAACATATTCTTTCATGCAATAGTCTATTTTTTTTCACATCATTCTGTAAATACTCAATAGTTTTATGTCTGTTTTCATTATTAAAGATATCTACTTCTTCTTGTGTTGGTAATTTTTTAGAGAGCGAGAGAGGATTTGAAATCTTCTATCTTGAGATTACCGATAACTTCTTGTTACAATACTAAACTAAAGTAATCATTTGGATATAATGTTTTTTTTACAGTGATATATTTTTGCTATTTGATCTTGACTCATAGCTAAGAAGTTATAACTATCTAAGAATTTAAGATTACCAATAATAAACATCTTAGACTTACCAGCAGCTAATGGTATGTTATCTACTTTTCTCTTATCGCTATTCTGTTTAAATAATTTTCTATATAGTAGATTGAAATCATAGCTTGAGCCATTTTTGGAATATAACGGGAATGAAATTTTGTTGTTTATATCTTAGATTACATATATTACATGCGGGCCTTCTATAGTTACCAGTTCTCCATTTTTTACTGCATATATGACCTATATTGTTAGCATTATGGTTTAGCTCAACTTCAGTGGTAAATATCATTTGTTTGTTGTACTTGATGTTATTCAGTTTCAATAGTTAGTAGATCACTTGCAAATCTTTTGATACAGTCAAGACCGAAATAGTATTTGGAGTTTCCTTCTAACATGTAGCCTACACTGATTTGTATATGTTCACCTATTACATATTTGTTAGTATGGGACTTCGTGGATGTTTCACCTTGTTCTGTGATGTTGATAACACAACATTCTATATCAGCAGTTATAATATTTTTTATTTCTTGTCGTTTGTGTTCATTTAAAAAAGTGATATGTTTCTTCTTTGGGCAAACAATCTCTGGTTTAAATGAATGACTTCGTGTATGATTATTATATTTATTTTGTGAATCAAACCAATATGTGCATCTATTACACTAATATTATTTATAGTTTTTTTATTTGGTCTCTCTATTAATGTTTCTATTGTTTTAATTAGAGCACAGTGTTCTGTTTGGCCGTTTCCCCAAACTAATATTCTGACATCTTTGTCTTTATCATGATCATTGACTGGTTTAAATAGCTCTACTTTACCCTCATCACAGGTGTATATAGCCAAATGTTAATATTATAATTTCTGTATTCATTATATAGACAAAGTCATCTTCATTTTGTTGCCGTGGTACAATAAGATTGTTACATATTTGCTCTTGCGTGTTGCATGATCTCTAGTGAGATGTAGCCATGCGGTAATAGATAGTTGTTGACAGTTGTATTCGTAATTGCGTATATTTAATATTGATTTTAGAATTTTTTAGATTGGTGGTAAATCTATATAGCTACCAATAGATGCTTTAGTTGGTTCAATATTTAACCGAATGCTTCCTAATGCGAGAAACTCAAAGTCGTAGCCATAACTTTCATATATTTCTTTTTCGAAATCTAGCCATTGTTTGTAGTCACCGTAATCATATATAGGCTTATAAATAATATAGTCCGTGTTGAAGAGTATTTTCGTGATTTTCAACTTCTTCTTTAGTTCTCTTCTTTTACCCACACGCAGCTGTGATCTTATTTTTAAAACTCTTAAGTTTTCTAATTTGATAATAGTTTTTAATTTTGTTTTACAGTAATTAATTGCTCCATCTGTATCTTCAATGTAATTTCCAGCTTTATCAGTAATAAAAAATTCTCATGTTCAAACTAGTGTTTATATCATAGTCTTAAGTATTCTCTAGATAATTTCTATTATGATTATATGTGTGAATAGTTAGAGCTATATTATTTCTAAATACTGCGTAACTTTCGTTACATTTGTACTGAATTCTAGTATAGATATTATCATCAGGTTTAGTTTGAACTTTAGTTAGTTTTAGCTTTAGTTAGTTTTAGGTTCAGCTTTTTGATTAAGAGTCTTCATCATCAATCAGCTCTCTGGTTCTTTCGAAGTGTTCGCTTATTAAAGTGTGTTTGAGAAGCTCTTTCTTTGGATTGAAAGATGAATTGCAGATAATACACTCGTTGCTTCTGTTGATATCCATTTCTATAGGGAAAAATGAGTTTTCAAAATATAAAAAATGCTTTCGAAGTGTGTTAATTGTAGAGATAAACAGTGGAAAGAATGTTGTTATAAAAGGGAAAGAATGTTGTTAGCAAGATTTTTTTTGTTTTTAAAAACGGGAAGAATGTGTTTTGTGATGAATAAATTTGTGTGTGTAGTAGTGGAGAAAAGGGGGGTACCGATTAGACGCGCGATTTGGCCCGTTTCCATATACGCGGAGAGCGTGTGGGGAAATGGGACAAGTCGAGTGGCTGGTCGGTACCCCGCTTTTATCCACTAATGTTAAATCCAGTTTATCCTGTGCGACTAGTTCACTTCGGTGTTGGCCTTTGCAGTAAATAAATGTTTCGTTAGTAGGTAGACGACACGTTGGAGTACAAGGAGTAGGTGTAGGAGTAAATGTAAATGAGCCGCAGAATAACAACCGGAGGCAGCAGCGACAGCGAAGACGAGAGGCAGAACAACCTGTGCCGGCTGAAGCAGCAGTGCCACCCGCAGCTGCTGAACGTGAAAACCAGGTGTAGTGTTACCTCATGTCATATCTTTCTGTGAAGTCAATTCCTCTGACATGAGTCAGCTGTTTTAATAGAGGAAGCACATTCCGTATGTCTTGCTTGCATTGAATATCATGGTCCATTTAATGCGGGGCAACTAAGGAAGATTATTTTAGCTTCTCATTTGCAAGATTTATCATTTTTTTTTTCAGGTCAATTCAAACGTGTAGATTTCACTACTATAAAAGAGTATTTGCATGTCACTCCGAAATCACTTAGTATCATTTGGAAGATATGAGGATGATTGATGTTTGGCTGTAGGTTTCTATACGGAAAAAGTTTTATACAAAATTTATACGAAATTTGATACAATTACTGAAATCGTTTGTCTTTTACGTAAAATTTTGCTCAACTTTTTTATTGACTTCTACGTTGTTGACGTTGAGTTCTGCGTGATCAAAATTGCTCGCTCATTCGGAATTTTGAGAAACTGTACTCAATTAGTGGCAGTTTACAATTGGAACTCAAATGTAAAGTCAGCCGAAGTTTTCGTTTTTCCACAACTGGTCTGTAAAGACCCCCAAATTGGGCATAATTGACGATTTATGCAAGTGGATTTCACACCCAATCTTAATACATTCTTTCTGTGGAATACACTTACGTTCGCTAAATTGGCGTGGATTGGAATATTTTGAGAGGGTTAAGTCAGTGTTTTTCCAAAAGCGTTTTGTGGAATGCACTGACGGATTAGTGTGTATTTCACTGGCAAATGTAATTAGATTTTACGATTTGAGTAATTAAAATTAGCGCTCTGTGCAATTAGATTCCACAAACTTGGGAATTAGAATCCACAATTTGCGTAATTAGATCTCAATAAAGTTCTTGAACTAACTTTGTCGAAATCAGAATGAATCTCCCTTGATCAGATAAATTAAACTCAATTATAGGAGAAGGGATATTTGTGCATATATTCATCGACTAAACATGTGTGTTCCGCAGAATTTTGCTTTGAATAAAGAACTTCAGATTTAGGAAGAATATTAGAGTTAAAGAATGTAGAATTGCTTTTTCAAAGCCACTCGCATAATTTTGAAATTGTATGACATTTTGTATTGTTTCCCACAAAACTGCTTTAAAAGCGTTCTGTGGAAAACCCTGACGGATTAGTGTAAATATAGTTCAAGTTTCCGTAAGTGAATTCCACGGGCCTAAAATAGGGCGAGTTTGAGTTAAGATAGGGGGTCTGTATAAACCAGTAATTGCATCTTTAATAGCAGCCCTCATATTCTCAGTCGTGTATTATAGCACTGCTATTTTTACGACTCTAAGAGAAAAATTGGCAATCTTTTTTTTTGAATCGTTGACTTCTATTTTTACAGGATGTGTTTTAGAAGTCAGCCGCTTCACGTGAAAACTAGTGTTTAGGTCAATCTATTGAACAACAGTAAAGCAGATAGAGAATTTGGCGTGATTTTTGTTCAAGCATCGTTCTGAGAGAGAGAGAAAGAGAAAGAGCGCAAAAAAGTAGTTGGTTTGAAAAATTTTTGCGCTAAGTGATCGAAATTTTTTGATCACGTGCGGTTTTGTTTTAACTCTAACTTTTTCAGCCAAAAGCGTTCGTCTCAGTTATCTCAGCTAGAAATTGTACGGCTGAAATCTTTTTTGAACATTTGAAACAAATATTAAACTGTTAGATCATGTATATATGTATGTATTTCTGTTACTTTTGCAATTCTGGGCTAGGTCCTTCATGAATGTCTGCTTCGAGTCGCTTCCGGAGTCTTCCGGCTTTGTTTTTTTTTCACTCTGTCGAACAGAACAAAAATTTGTTTCACATTTAGACAGCGTGTGCGTTTTGGCATTAATGCTAGCCCCTGCATCCTCTCATTTAGAAACAGGAGTATGCATAACTACTAAATCCAATCAAAATAGTTCTCACTTCAAAAATTTTTTTGTACGGCTGTCATTTTTTATCATTGCTTTTCTGTGCCTTCAATCGCAACCGGAATTTTGGGAATCAATGGCGGCTATTTGCCGGCAATCTGTGGGTTGCGGTATTTTATTTCAGTGGTCCATGATAAGCTACATTTGAAACATTAAAGCAAGCTGCGGCCGTGAGGTTAGTTTTTAGAATCAAAGTTTGCCTTTTTTTAACTGAATTGTTGAAATGTGACGTGTACTTTAAAGGTTCAGCTGCGGGAATGAACTGCAGTGGATTGTTAATTGTGCTCAAATTAACTGAATACTGATTTCTGGGCTCCTTTAGAAAATGACTCAGGTTGTCTTCTATTTTGGAATTGATACCATTGGTCTGCCGTCATTACTGATGTTAGTGGTCCGCTTTTTTCTACTGATTAGGATGTTTAATTTTGCTCTAGGTTGATGGAAATGAGCAAAACAATGATAGTACTCCAACCGGAGAAGACACAACTATCATCCAACAGTCGGAACAGCATACACTTGATAACAGTTCAAAACTAGAAGCCAAGTTGGACAGTATCAATATCAGCCTAACTGTCAGACTTGAACAGATGAGCGATGTCAGCGAACAAAGTACGTCGTCAAAGCAAACCAACGAAAAAACAGTAGCGTCAGAATCTGAAACTGCGGCCGAGGTTCCAATTTTGAGTCAGAATGATGCCTCAAACAGCAATGCAGCAAATGTTAACAACTCTTTAACGATTCAGGAACCAGTTCAGTCAAATACAGAAGCAGGGAACGTTTCAGTGTTGACTGAAAGCGAAAAGGAACTAGATAATACTCTTGTGGAAACTAGTGATGTAGAAAAGAGCTCACAACAGAGTTTAGAAGTCAAAAATACTCTTCTGATTTCCTCTGCGATTGCAACTTCCGAAGAGGTCAGTATCTTCACTGCTTCCCATTTAAAAAATCAGTAGCTCCTCCTTTCGATGTACCGTAATGCAGAATATAAATTATATCCATGACAGTTTCAGGTACCCGGTCCATCTAAAAGCTCAAGTGTCAAACAACTCGTAACAGAAGACATAAGTGAGGAGGTGACCAATCGGGACAGTAGAAGCAGCAGTCATACGAGTACAGAAAGTAACGCTGCAAGCTCCATTTTGTCTAGAAGTGAAATTGAAGGCGGCACTAGTAGCAGTACCAGTGGACGGACAACTGATGATTCTGCAGGACCAGGAACTGAAGATGACGAAGAGGGTGAGGTTGCTTCGTCCACAGATGACGGAGAGGGCATTGAAAATGCTAATATGCACAACGCTCGCGAACGGTGAGTTGAAACAGTTAATTTGTCGACACGTAACAGATTCCTTTCCTCCCCGAGAATTGGTTTTTCTTTTAACGGTTTTTTATAGCTGCCTCAGCTTCTCAGGCGGCTATTATAGCGGTCGAATTTTTGTTCAATTCAAAGAATTTGAATTGTATTGGGGCGTTGTCTTTTTTTTAAAGATCTGTTCACACATTTTCATGCTTTTTTGAAGTAAAATTGGAATTGTGATTTTTTTTCACGCCGAAACAGGAAGTGGAACGAAAAAGCAGGTGGTTTTGCGGCGTGCATTTTTTTCGCTCTAATTTTAATGTAGTGAGAAAACGGTGTTTTGAACAAAAAATTTCCTGGTTTTTTCGATTTTTTGATCGGATTTTTTTCTAAATGGTTTTCCCAATTCATTCAGTTCATTCTAGGACTAGTTTTTTTGTTCGAACCAAATTTCTCTTTCTCGCTAGTGGTTTTTTGTTCAAATGCGGCATTTTGACATCGATGTTCCGAATTTTTTAATAGCCGCTGTCAGCCTCTCAAACGGCTATTAATTAGGCGCTCTCCTTGAATTCACTTTACCTTTTGATCACGTTTTTTGTTTTGCATAAGTCACGATTTTCACGTTTGACTTCTGACTTACCTCACTCACGGTTTCAACTGAATGGATTCTAAATTCTCTCACGCATTGAATTACGCAATGTGGTGAATACGGTCAATGCCAAAAGAGTGAAATCAAAAGAATTGGGATAAACCGATAAAGCCCGGTTGTTAAGTCATAGTGCATGAGGTTATCAAATCTCATTAGAATGATTGCTAGCTGATATTAGTATTGAGCTTAATACCCTTCAGTTCAGAAGCTGAAGTAGGTATAGGTAGAAGTAGTATAGCTGAAGTAGTAGGTATTTTCTTCTGTTTCAATCCCGATGCGCGTCAACAGCGGCTATTTTCCAGCAATCTGCTGGCTATAATCTCAAATTTTTTATCTGATTTTTTTTTAAATGGTTTTTGCAATTCGCTCATTGTCCGTTTTAGGTCTAGTTTTTGTTTAGCCAATGAAACTTCTTTGAACTGTACGTCAGGATTTGTCGTATGTTTTCTACTCCATAGTACTAGATTTTTTGCTTTAACTTAGTTCACGGCTTGTTCAACATTTAGCGTAAAATCTTTTTAAATTCTCTTGGCTGGTTTTACTCCTCTCTCATGCTCCTAAAAGGTTTTTTGATAGCCGCGGAGCGATAGCGGCTATTATTGGGGAAATCGCGTTTTTTTTTAATTGTCTCTATCGATCGTTCTTGCGACCTGACTTCTTGCAATTAATTTTTTTTCAACTGCAGTAGTTTCTACTGGTTTGCAGATAAAATTTGTCTGCGTGACGTCATTTGTTCTGCTTTTAAGTCAATTGCGTGACTTACCTCACTCAGAAAATTGACTTCTGAACTCGCTTATTGAACTTCAAATTTTTTGAACATTCACTAGTTAAAGGTCAATAGTGTGCATCTAAGTAGTGCCAAACGTATATGCCCTTATTCTTGAGTATTAGTCCTTGAGTTTTTGATTTCGAATACTAATTTTGAAAAAGCTCCATTAGGGTTTTTTCCTTATAGAGCTTATGTACCATAAAAATTGCAGTCCGAATCTAAACCCCCCCCCCAGTTACAGAGCACGTGAAATTACATAATAAGTCATTATGTAAAAATTATTGCACGTGAATCTGAGGGGTGCAAATAATATGCGCCCACTAAGCTGAGGGGACACAAACGGAAAAGATCCTAATTTTGAAAAGCCCTATTAGGGCTTTCTCCTTAGAGCTTATGTGTCTCATAAAAATGACAGTCCAAAGCTAACCCAAAAAGTCTAGTGCTAGTGGTCTTTTAAAGGACTGATGGTCAAGCTGTCTATCTTATTTCTTTAGTTGTTTCAATTATTGGAAGACCACATGCGTCTATTGCGGCTTCTTCCGGCAATCTGTTGGCTATTTTTGGTAGCAGTTCAAAACGAACAGATTCAGTATAAAAAAATCAGAACTGGTACTGGGGTAGACCCATAAAGCCCAATTTGAGATGCCAGTTACTCGTATTTTGTTCTTAATTACCATCTCTAATGCTTATTGGTATTGATACTAACCCCTGTGTCGTCTCACTACGAAACAGGAACATGTTCAGCTCCAAAATGATTTCTCGTCCAAGCCCAATCTTGGTTATGGGAATCAAAGGCGGCTATTTGACGGCAATCTGCCGGCTATGTTTAGTTTGTATGAAAATCCCGATGTGTTCTTATTGTTTGCTCTCGAACAATTTGAGGCAGTTATTTTAAACTTGTCTTTTTTGATGCGATATTTTTGCTTGTGCTTTTGTTCTATAACCTTCTTTGACTTCTTGAGTGACTTTTTTCACGCTTGAGTTCTTTTTATAGTGATCTAAATTGCGCTCTTGGTGAAATAAGGTTTATTAATTGCCCTCAAACGTATTTATTGTAAACGTGTTCATCTTTGTGAAAATTCGTATTTGGGAGTTTTTGCGCTTTTGATCTAGAAATTCTTTGACTTCTCAAATGATTTTTTCACTTTTCACTTCTTCATTTTTAGTGATATCAATCGCTCTTATTGTTTGTGGCAAATATAAAATCGGTAGTATGCGGTTGAAAAGCAATGGCGTTGTAGCTTTGGGGTTAAGATGTCAGACGGCTATCCTGAAGGTCGCGGGTTCGAACCGCTATGAGGTAAGAGTTTTCGCACCCATGAAAAATTTCTAGGCTACGCCACTAAATGAAATTGCCCCCGCTTGTAGTTTGAGAACAATTCCGACGTTAGTCAGTTATGTTTGCTAATAGAAAAGCTATTGTCAGAGGATAAAAAAACAATTGTTGATTTGTGTTTAAGATACTGGAATGGTAACCTAGAGGTCCGGGTTCCAGACCCTTTAGGGTTGGTGATATTTGCACTCACTTAACATTTCTAACCGACAACCCCTCTAAATTGAATTACCCCTGCCTATCGCTTGCGAGAAATTTATTCAACTTTAGTGGATTTTTGTTTAATTTCCTAAGAATGTAAATTTTTAAAATGTAAGCTGAGCGTTGCTATAATGCATTATTCTTTTACAATAAGTTCACAATGTTATTATGTTTTTCTGTTCATGTCACTTTTTTGAAAGAGCGGGAGACTTAGAAGAACGAAAGTTTCCGCTAAAGCAAAATTTCTTTTCACATTCTGCTTTTCTGCCTAAATTCGTTTTTTGCTGCCGAATGGTTTTAGTAGGCTTCAATATCCAAGGTAGTTTTTATGAGCGTGTTGACCATTGATTTGTGTTGACCAGAGTTTTCAATGTTGGTTTTGTAATTTTTACTTTAAAACAAAAACAAGTTAATTTTTACTCTCAAAACAAGTTTGTGGCAATTTTAGTAGTCCTCTGCTGTTTTGTGCAGTTTTCTGCTTCACTTTTTTTGTCTGAAGCATTTAACTTTTCGTAGTGGAAAACGGAATGAACAGATAAAGCCCGGACTTTATAAAGTGACTGAGCAGCTCTAAACAGACATAAATTCATAGTGTGAAGGGAAGTTCTAAATCTTAACATACCCCCCTCCCCACCCCCTCGGTCACCCCCTCGCATCTTATTCCTCGTCCCCACCATTACCACTCCAACCTGTCAACCCTCTACTGCCCTCCCCTAATGTTAGCTAGTGTTACTAAGCCTCAGTCGGCTAATACCAAAGCCAAACGGTCGCCGGTCGTTTGAGATAAATTTGCACGACAGTAGTCCACTACGTTCAGTTTTTTTAAAACAATTTTTATTTTTTTAATATCAAAGTGGGATTAAACAGTAACAATAATTCTTCCGGATGATTTTCGATATATTGACGTCTTTTTCGTTGGTTTTGAGAAGCAATAACAGGACAAAATTACTGATCTTGGCAGGTTTCCTTTCTTTTCCTTGTTTTCCACAATGTTTTCAAAAAATTTTTAACTCTTTTTATGTTTAATAGCCGCCCTCATCTTCTCAGCCGGCTATTATAGCGCTCCTATTTTTTACAATTCAAAGAATTTGAATTGTATTGGGGCGCTGTCTTTTTTTACGACTCGAAGAGGAGTATTGGAGAAGTCCGTCCTTTTTTAATCAATTTTATTGGAGTGATTTTTGAAGCACGAAATGAAACGCGTGAAAAAATTGAGTGATTTTGGCGCTGAACAAAAGTGAAGAATGAGGCGAAAAGAGATTGGTTTTTGTTCATACCGCTGTTTATGAGAGAGCGAGAAATTGATGTGTGAAAAAATTTTCTCTGAGCGAGCGAAATTTTTTTGTTCACGTGCGGCATTTTAAAGCAGTTTTTTCTTATATTTTGTTAAAGAGGTTTGGTTATGATTTTGTTTTAATTTTAGGCTATCTTCGGTAGTGGTTTGAAGGTTTCTGGAAATTAATACGAATTTTATGAGAATTCGGAGGTTTTTAATGTTTTTTGCTGATTTTCGGGCTAATTTTTGACGATTATTTTGTTTTACTGGCTCAAATGGGTATTGAAGAAACACCTTCTACTTGAGCAATTTTATGATAACGATTGGTTACAGTTTTGTGGGTAAGAATCATTTTTTTGTTGAGAAATATGACAAAAAATGGCGAAAATTGGAACTATTTTTCTTATTTTTTTTTTTGCAGTTTTTCGTTACTTTTTCTGTTTTTAGCTAAGTTTCTTTGCCTATTATGGCTTGCCTAATATGTTTTGCGAACATCTGGATACCCTATTGGCTGATGGGAATTTTTCTTTGTATTTATATGGTTTTGAAATATTAAAAAATTCTGTTTATTTCAATTTAAATAATTCAGTTTATTTAAAAAAATTTAAATAAACTGGAAAACTTTTTCCAGTTTTCCAGTGAAAGTTGTTTTTAAGAGCTTTTTTTTTCATAAATTTAGCCTAAAGTATTTTTTTTCAAAATTCCCATAAGTGGTTTTTGTAACTACTAGTTGTTTTGATGAAGTTATTTTGACAGAGATGGTTTTTTCGGGATCTCATTTTATAACAAAATTTGATCAGATTTTTAATCATATTTTAACAGACTTGATTTTATTGTTTTTACTTTTTTGTTTCATGACTTTGTTTCAAGATAATCATAAATTAGTGACGGCACGTTTTATTTGATGAGTAGTTGGGTGGCGTTTAAATGGATTTTCACTTCGAGGCGTTTCCGGAATTCTTCGAGCTATGTTTTTTTTAGATCTGTTCACACATTTTCATGATTTTTGAAGTCAAATAGGAGTAGTGATTTTGGTCAAGCCGAAACAGGAAATGGAGCGAAAAAGCGAGTGTTTTTGCGGCGTGAATTTTTTTTGCTCTAATTTCAAATTAGTGTGAGAAAAGGGTGTTTGAACAAAAATTCTCGGTAGTTGTTTTTTGTTCACATGCGGCAATTTCACTCTGATTTTTACTGTTTTTTTCGATTTTTCGAATCGGATTTTTTTCTAAATGGTTTCCACAATCCATTCACAGCATTATAGGCCTATTTTTTTGTTTGAATTAAATTTTCATTTCTCGCTAGTGGTTTTTTTGTGTTCACATGCTGCATTTTGACCTTGATTTTCTGTTTTTTTTTATTTTTATCGGATTTTTTTGAAAATTATTTTCTCAATTAATTCATAGTCCATTCTAGGTCTAGGGTTTTCTGTTTAGTCATTGAAAAGTTTTTGAATTGTACGTCAGGACTTGTCCTGTTATGTTTTTTTACTTCGTCGAACAAAAAAATGTTTCGCTTTACCTCATTTTGCCGCTTTTTCAACATTTTGCGTGAAATCTTTTTGACTTCTCTAGGCTAGTTTCTCTCTTCTCTCATTCTGCTAAAAGTGATTTTGAACATCAGTTGCTCAGCAAAGCAATTCAAAATGAACAGAGTCAGTATAAAAAATTGAAGTAGAAATAGAAACGGGATAAACCCATAAAGCCCAATTTTAGATGCCCGCTATTTGACCGTCGTTCATATAAGTCTTAGTTACCATCTCCTATGCTTATTGGTATTGATAGTAGGCCCTGTAGCCTCTCTCTAATAAACAGAAGTACGTTATGTTCAACTACGAAATGCCATCAAAATAAATCGGACTTAAAAAATGTTTTTGTACAAAATTTTGTTTTTTCAATATATATTATTGCAATCCCAATTTTCTTATTGGAATCAACGGTGGCTATTTTCCGGCAATCTGCCGGGTATGTTTTTGTATACAATCCCACCAACTTGTAATGTTTGTTGTTTTTAGTGCTTAGTTGATAAAGACTTTTCGCAAACGAATAGATTTAAAAATTTTCTCCAGTCGTTCTTTTGTTTACTGAAGTTTTGACGTGTCCTCCCTTTATTTTTATGTTGAACTACTTGTATAGACGTATTTAGTCTTTATTTTAACAATAGCAAAAATGTTCAGGTCTCTTGAAGGCAAATGTTTAATGTACTTGGCTTTGTTAGTTTTACGTAATTATCTAGTTTTTCTGTTCATCATCTGGTTCAGATATATATCTGGTACCTGAAAAAGAAATCATCTCTACTTCAGAATTGGCAGCTTCTGTTGGAAAAGTCCAGAATGTTGAGATATATTGTAGTTTGATTCCAAAAATAAAATTTGTTCTTGTAATTTTATTTTGTCCTGATACTAACTTGGCGCTATGAATTTTTGCTGTGCCCTCCGTGACATACTTAACACTCCGTTTTTCACAATTATTTTTCTGACGGAACTTATTAGCCAAATGGAAAAGAAATTATTTTAACCGAAACATGAGTTTTCTTGAATTCTCAAGACCAACGTTTGGGGTCCAAGGTTTAATTCAAATTTACTTTGAAGAAATTTAATTTGGGTTTTACCATTTTTTCAACCTATTTGCGGTTTAGATCAATTGCTTTGGTGTTCTCTTTTTACTGACATTAGTAATTGCTTTCATTAAATTAGTGACGTTATTTATTGGATTCACTTTTATACTTCGAGTCGTATCCGGAATTCTTCCGGCTGTTTTTAAGATTTAGTCACATCTAGATGTCAAATTGGACTGGTGGTGTTTGACCTCGGGCTGTTTTTTTTAGATTTTTTCACAAACCTTGATGATTTTTGAAATCGAATTTGCCTAGTGATTTTGGTGACGCCGAAACAGTAAGTGGAGCGAAATGCGAGTGATTTGTGGCTTGACATTTTAATTTCCTACTTTTTAAATGCTCTTGAACGAAGTTCATAGCAATTACTGTAAACGTGTTGGTCTTTTTTATGCAAATTTTTCGCTGGACCATTTTGCGGTCTTTTTTCTAGAAAATTCTTTGACATCTCAAGTGACTTTTTCACGCTTTCGTTCTTCATTTTTGAGTGATATAAAGTCGGTTGCCCAATTTTTTGCTAATATAAAGTCGGTTGCCGAATATCAAAAAGAAGGACCAAATAGCACAGTCGGCAGTCCGTATGGTTATGAACCGGGAGGTCAATTGTTAGCATCCCGTTGGGGTCAAATGTTTTTCACCCGCCTGTCGTTCGAGAGCAGTTCTTCCGACATTAGTCGATTTATAAGTAGTGTTGTGAAAACGTTGACTAAACCAAAGTTTTGCTTTCTGGATTGTAAGGCAATTTTACTTGTTTTCGAGTTTTTATATCGGTTGTCCTTATAGTTTTCTAAATCCCTTCCTATTCTTTTTTGTTGGGTGGATGATAGTTTTTGGATTTTTGTTCAGGACTTGTCCTGCTATATTTTGTTTCGCGTCTGACGCTTATTTTTGGCATCACTTTTTCCCGAAGCCGAAAACCTCAAAACAGCAAATTTGTTGACCTGTCGTTTGCTAGATGCCTTGGCAGTGAAGTTTAAATGAATTGCTTGGTAATTTTTCAATGTAAATGATTTAACTCACTTTCTAAATGACTTCTCACAACAATATTAAGGTGGCTTTATGTAACTCTAAAGAGTAGTCGTCAAGTCTGTTTCAAAGCAATTTCAGCAATATGAATATTAAGATTTTTTTGTAAGCCTGAACGAACAATCTGAAGTGCTGTTTTTCGCCATTGATGTTAATTTATACGGTCTGATAGGAGTTGGGATTAGCAATTGTAATTATATTGCACGTTTGTAAAATGTCAGTTGCTCAAGGCCTTAAAACACCATTGTATTTTATCTATCTATGGGATTGTGCTGTTTTGTGTTAAACATTCATAAAGGTAGACATTTGATTCTTTGTACAAAGTTTCATGGTTAAACGCTTGACTTTGAAGATTTTTGTCGTTGAGCAAAACTTCGGAAGTCTCGTTATGATTGTACCTTGCGAGAGATCATTAACTGCCACGTCAACCGCAGCTATTGTGGATGATAATTGACAAGCGATGGCCATTCTGTACTAATGCGATCGATTTAAAACTCTTTAAATTGTCTATTTCAGACCAGAGCCAGCCGCCCCTGTTGAGGAACCCAACCAACCAGAAGACGAAAACCAGGCTGCTGGTGACATTTTTGAACAAGCTGCCGAGGAGCTAACGTGGGACAGAATGCTGGGACTCGACGGATCCTTAGTATTTCTGGAACACGTGTTCTGGGTCATCTCTTTGAATGGAATTTTCGTATTTCTCTTCGTCTACTGCCCTTACAACCTCGGAAAAGCCATCTGTTTCTTGTGCAATGTGAAAGATATAATGACAAATATCGAGGGATTCGTGTTCCTAGTCTTCGGTTACATTGCCATTGCATTTGGATCCCTAGTCATGTATTTAGGAACCGCGTATTTCGGGAAGAGGCAACTGTCAAAGATATTCGGAATCATGTACATTACTATGAAGGTTAGGAAGAAATTAAGATATTGATGTTGTGAAGATTGTCTTTTGGTTTAAAAAAAAACATGGAAATGAAATTTGACTTGTGATAGTAGCCGCAGTGCAAAGATGAGACTATTATTGATTGCGTCAATTACCGGCTCTCAAAACAAAATTTGGGAGATCAATATTTTGTGCACTTCTGATGCGTCCGTCCTCTTGTACGAATCATTTGATTAATTGCTCTCAGACGAAGGTTGTAGCAATTATGTTAGTCGTGTCGGTCTTATTTAATGCAATTTTTTGCTTGATCGATTTTTCGTCTGACCCATTTTTGACTTTTTCGTCCTCAAAACGGGATAAACAGGTAGCGCCCAGCGGGCATTAAGTGCTCTTAGAGCCTTCCAGCTCACTAGTCTCCAAATATGCGATTCACAGAAACTGTTTTGGAGACTTATTCTTATGGTGTGTAAGGCGGTTTTTAGAGGTTGACCCCCATCCCCCCCCCCCCCCCCCCCCCCACATCAGCCCCCTCTTACTTCACTTTCCCCCAATCCCCATCCCTGCACACCCTTCAGGCCGTAAGAGCCCCGCGCAACCAAAAACCACCCTCTCACCGTCCCCCCCCCCCCCCCCCCCCACTGTTGCTCCCACCCCTCCGCCCCATCTGCCCCCTCCCGTGCACACCCCCCGCTGCGCTCACCTCGCGCCTTCAATTAAGCTAAAGCTAGCCCCGATAAACCGTGGCTAGCTACTGACGAAGCCAACCGGTCGTTTGAGAGCAATTTGCCCGACGTTATTCGGTTATATTATTTTTTTAATTCTGAGCTTTTCACAAAATCAAAGTGCTGATTATTTGTTCTCGTCAGTGGTCGCTTCAAATTTCAGAATTACTTTTCTTAGTGTATCGCGTTTTGTTGATTAATTACCGCGATCAACCTCTCAAAGAAAATGCGATTATATAGGCTTAGGCGCTCTTTTACAATCCAAAGAATTTAGATTGTATTGATCCGTCTTTTTTAAGACTCGAAGAGGAGCATTGCTGGAGCGTCTTTTTTAAGGCTCGAAGAGGAGCATTGCTGGATAGTTTTTTACAACTCGAAGAGGAGCATTGCTGGAGCGTCTTTCTGCGAATCGAATTGCGCACGTGAGCGAAAATCATAACGCGAGTGTGCAAGCAAAAAAACCGGAAGCTCTGGGACTGAATAAAGTCTTTAAAAAAGTTGTTTCGGTGAACAAGTTGGAAGAGCGGAGAAAAGAGTGGTAGTTTTGGTACATGATTTCATTTGAAACAAAGCGAGACACGTAGGTGCGAAAGAATTTTTGCTTAGCGAGGATTATTGTCCACGTGCCGCTTTTGCAGCTGTTTTCGGTTTATAATTTTTTGTTTAAGATGTAACTGTATATTAAAATAATAGTATTCAGGTTGTGTTGAACGTTTTGAAGCGTTTGGTAAACATGTGTTTGGTAATGTACAATAATTTGAAAGCTTTTCAATTGTTTCCAATGTTCAAGCTATTTTTACTATTTTTGAAGGAATGAATGCTTGTTGGAACGAATGATTGTCTTCTACAAATTAAATTTAACTTCTTTCGTAAAAGACTTATTTTTTCTTCGGAATTTGATACAATTTCCTAAATTCAGAGGGCATATTGATAATTGCCATTGCATGAAAGAGCGTTTAATTGCTCTTGAACGAAGTTCATAGCAATTATTGTAAACGTTTGTGTCTTTTTTATGCAAAATTTTCGCTTGACAATTTTGACTTTTCGAGTGACTTTTACGCCCTTGACTTTGCGTTTGGCGTGATCTAAAATTCTCTCTCAATCACAATTTCAAGCAGTTGAACTCAATTGGCGGCAATTTAATACTAAAAGTCGAATGAAAAGTGCGCCGAAACTGGTGTCATTTTTTACTTTAAATCTTAGTTGTATATGTTAACCTCTAATGTGGTTATTTGAAGCCCACTATTGAACTTCTTAGTCTCACTTAGGCTCCCCCTCCCTCCTTCCCTCCCCCCGACTGAAGAAGGCTGCAATTGATTAGAGCTCGCACTAGTCGTTCGAGAGCAATTCTTCCGACGTTTAGTTGGTTATGTTTTTCTGTTGTGTGTACTTGTACTGTATGAAACAGTAATTAAATTTTCCTATTTTTAGGTGAACTTACTTTTTAGCCAGGTTTTCTTTAGTACAATAAATTCATTTTTAATATTGATAAAATTGATGATAGGGTACTGCAAAGTTTCTAGTAACAATGAAATGATTTTCAACATTTTACGAATTTTGCTTTTTTTGGATAAAATCAATTTTGAAAATGCAATTTTTTTTTTCAAGTTTTCATAAAATTTTTCAATTGTTTTTTCTCCGGCCTCAAGGGCCAGAAAACCTATTCCACGGTCTGATAAAAAAGTTCCTGCATCATCTAGGGACACAGAAATGGTTGTGAAAATATTAATATCACGATTCTCAGCAACATTTCCTAAAAAATTCATCAAATTTTTGAATTTTTCTTTCATTTTCTGCGTTAATCGACCTTCATGGGTAAATGAATTTTGTTCAGGTCTTGCAGATATAATACTGGATCTATTTCAGAGACAAAAATTGAACATATTTTTGAAATAGGTATATTTACAGGGATCAAATTTTGCTTTTGGGGTAAAAGCTTCAAGAGTTGTAGCAATGAGTATTTTTTTATCGTTTGTTTAATTGTTTTAGTTTCTCAATTTTTTCAGATGATTTTGTTGGTGTTTTGGTGGGCATTGTTCAATTCATCCGATGGTTAGGTAGTCCTTCTAAGTTTTTCTTTGAGTTCTTTGGATTGCTATGTCCTGCTATGTTTTTCATTTGCGTGATAGTGATAAGTTTTTTGTCACACATGACACACTCTCAAAAATGACGTCCTCACTCTTAAATTGACTTTTCTTTATTTAATTTAAAGAGATAACGTCAAGTGAGTGTAGGTTAGTTGAGAGCAAAAATAGAAGCAGCAATAAGTTAATCAAGTTCTTAATTAAAATACCTTATCTCAGCATTTAATTAAAAAAAGTTTTTCTTGCTCTGCTTCTTTTACTATATTTTTGAGAGTGTACACCTACAAAGCTATTGCGGTTATTTTCTGACAATCTGCCAGCTATGTTTTTAGTTGTCTTTTAGTAGTTTGTGCTTAATCGGCTAGGAATGCCTAAAATCAATGTCACAACTGTTTGTTCGGGCTTTGTTGCGTTCTTTCTTTACTAAGCTCTGTTTTTTTCTTTTAATTTATATCAGCCTCCTTTAGTTTATCCCTTTAATTGGCGCAGTTAGGGTCAAATTAGCTTGTCTGAGTTTAATTGAAAGTTATGGTAAAAAGTGAAACTTATTGTTTTTAAGTCAGATTTTTCGTATTTTGAGATATCACAATAATAAGAAAATTTGAATTAACCGCTCCTTTATTTCTGAATTTTGCAGAAAGTGAAGGCTAACAGATATGAAATACGGTGCATTTGATATACAGTCTAAGTCTACAGTCATTATTGCTCAATAGAAATAAAAGTAAATATTTTTAGGTCGTTCTTCTGATGCTTGTGGAGATAGGCGTGTTTCCTCTTCTGGCTGGCGTCTGGATCGACATCTGCACCCTTGCATTGTTCGATGTGCCCTGGTCCCAGAGGGCAGAGGGATTCACATCCACTCCTATCACTTCCATCTTTATACACTGGATGGTAGGTACTATCCACATTATTAATGGCACCTCACGTGAAACATGTTTGTGTGCTCATATTAATCATAACCCATCTATTCATAAATTTTTTTTACGACTTTCTCTTGAAATTAGTTTGACCTCCCATGTACAAGAGTTGCCATAAAACACCGGATTCATGTAAATATTATAAGAACATAAAAAATTGAAGTACGAACAAAGAAGTCGAGAAGTCCACCTTATGTCCATTGATCATTTCCTGCTCTGGCGGAGCTGGTCGTCAGTGTCGAAAGTCATAAAAAGGTTGGCAGCGAAAAAGGGCGGATTCATATTCTTACCTGATCACATACATCAGGACAAAAATAAGCTTTGTGCTTTTGCACATCTCCATAGTACGCATTCGCTGCGCGGGATCAATTAGCTGGCGTCCCGTTGCTGAAGCGTCCAGTGCAACAACCATAGTAGAAAAGTGGCGGTAGATCTCTCGAATCACCTTATTAATAGCCCCTTGCCACGAAGGGATAGCGAGGCTTTAATTGATCTTGCCGTATTATACGGCACGCAAGTATATTTCAGCTATTTTGGCAATCTGCCCTCTATGTTTACAATCATAGAATTTGAGTTGTATTGGTGCGCTTTTTCATTTGCTTTCAAACTAAATTTGCAGCAATCATATTAGTCCTTTGGTCTTTTTTATGCCACTTTTCGTCTGACCCATTTTGACCTTCCTCAAAAATGGATTAACAGGTAGTGCCCGGAGGGAATTAAGGGCTTTTCAGTGCCTTGCGGCTTACTATACTCTAAGTATGCGATTCACTGTTTTGGAGACATAAATTTGTGTATGAAGGACAGTTCTTGAAGTTTGACCCCCTCACCACTTCAAAACCTCCTCCACATCAGTCCCTATCACTACATCCACTCAAACCCCACCCGCTGTGCATCGTTGTAACGCAGTGCACTCAACTCCCAGGACCCCGTGTGCCCTCTCCCTTTCCCCGCTGCCACCGCCATATGTGCTCCCCTTCCCCCATGCTCACCCCCGCTTCAATTCAGCTTAAGCTAGCCTTAGGGTAGTTAGCTACTAACGAAGCCAATCTCTCGCCAGTCCTTTGAGAGCAATTTGCCCGCTGTTAATGGGTTATGTTTAATTGCTCTTGAACGAAGTTCATGGCAATTATTGTAAACGTGTTGGTCTGTTTTATGCAAATTTTTTGGTTTTTTTTGCGCTTTTCTAACATTCTCTGACTTCTCAAGTAACTTTTTCACGACTTCGTTCTTCATTTTTGAGTGATCTCTATTGTTCTCACTCCGAAGTAAAGATTGTTGCTAATATAAAATCGGTTGCATCATAGCAAAAAGAAGGGCCTGATAGCCGAGTAGGCACAGCTTCTGGTTAGGGATCGGGAGGTCAATGGTGCGAATCCCGGCGTTGTAAAATATGTTTCCACTCGCCTGTCGTTCGAGAGTAATTCTTCCGACATTAGTCGATTTATGTTTTTAGATGTGTTCACGTTTTTTTTTTGAATTTTTGTTGTCAATGAGAAGTAAGATAGTATTGATCTTAGTGGCGCTTGAGTAGCAGAAAGAGCGAAACGTGAGTAAATATAAAGAGTTAAATTTCTTACTGCTTCACGAATAAAGTGAGAAAAGCGTTTGAACAATTTTCAGTATCAGTTTTTTCTAATGGTGCTGTGCTTTTTATTCGCAAGGGCAGCTAGCTACTTATGAACTAGATAACCATTTTTTTCAAAAATTTTTAGTTTTGCCCCTTGTTGGGGTTATTTTTTGTCCTCACTTATGCTCATTACAGGTTGGTCTGAATAGTACTCAAGAATAATTGAAGCTATTGAACAAATTCAAATCATATCTTTTTTTAACTTGAGCTTCCCCTTTTTTGATTCCCCAACAACTTTCCACTTGTTGACGATACTTGAGCTTCCCCTTTTTTATAATCGTTCATGGTATCCTTTGTTTTCATGTTGTTAATGGTGGCTCTCATGGGCTCCATTACTTTTGTTGATTTCTTGAGCTTTTCCTTTTTTTATCTTTCATGTTATCCTATGTTTTAATGTCCTTAATGGAGGCTCTCATGTGCTCTCTGATGAACTGTAATTCAAGGGTTTTTTTTGTTCCAATAGATATCTAAAGTTTTAACAACTTCTATTCGACTTGTCTTCATAAAAATTTTGTGATTTTTTTGCTTTACGTTTTCGAAATTTCCTGTTTTCCTATCAGTGATCTGTTTGTCTCTCTAATGAGTTTCAATAATTCTGTTCGATGTTTTGGTTTGGTGTGTAATGTTTTGACGACTTTAACGAGATTTGTTAAAAATTATCAACAAGCTTTTCTGGTTTTTAATAGCCGCCCTCATCTTCTCAGCCGGCTATTATAGCGCTCCTTTTTTACAATTCAAAGAGTTTGAATTGTATTGGGGCGCTGTCTTTTTTTTAAGATCTGTTCACACATTTTCATGCTTTTTGAAGTCAAATTGGAGTAGTGATTTTGGTCACGCCGAAACAGGAAGTGGAGCGAAAAAGCGAGTGGTTTCGCGGCGTAAATTTTTTTTCGCCCTAATTTTAAAGTAGAGTGAGAAAATGGTGTTTGAACAAAAATTCGCTTGCTCGCTAGTGGTTTTTTGTTCACATGCGGCAATTTCACTTTTATTTGTTTACTATTTCGATTTTTTGGATCGGATTTTTTTCTAAATGGTTTTCCCAATCCATTCATTGTCCGTTCTAGGTCTAGTTTTCTGTTTAGTCAATGAAAATTCTTTGAATTGTACGTCAAGACTTGTCCTGCTATGTTTTTTACTTCGTCGAACTTTTTTTCGCTTTACCCATTTTGCCGCTTTTTCGACATTTTGCGTGAAATCTTTTTGACTTCTCTAGGCTAATTTCACTCTTCTGTCATTCTGCTCAAAGTCTTTTTAAACAGCAGCTGCTCAGCAAAGCAATTCAAATTGAAGAGAGTCAGTATACAAAAATCAAAGTCAGAAATAAATGGGATAAACCCATAAAGCCCATTTTTAGATGCCCGGTACTTGAACTTTGTTCTCATAGGTGTTATTTACTATCTATAATGCTTATTGGTATTGATGCTAGACCCTGTAGCCTCTCACTGAGAGACAAGAGTATGTTCAATTACGAAATGACATCAAAATAAATCGCACTTAACAATGTTTTTATACAAAAATCAATTTTTGTTGATATTTTCTTTTCTTTCAATCCCAATAGAGTTATCGGAATCAACGGTGGCTATTTTCTGGCAATCTACCTGGTATGTTTTCGTGTTGTAATTGTTAGTCTCGTTGAATTGTTCTCGTTATTGACAGATTTTTTGCACCCCCTGATTGAACAAACATTTTTCATAGTTAGCTATTTCATAATTAATAGCCGCCTCATCTTCTCAGCCGGCTATTATAGCGCTCCTAGTTTTTTTTACTTCGTCGAATAAAAAAATGTTTCGCTTTTCACATATGCTGCATTTTGACCTTGATTTTCTGTTTTTTTTTATTTTTATCGGATTTTTTTGAAAATTATTTTCTCATTTAATTCATAGTCCATTCTAGGTCTAGGGTTTTCTGTTTAGTCAGTGAAAAGTTTTTGAATTGTACGTCAGGACTTGTCCTGTTATGTTTTTTTACTTCGTCGAACAAGAAAATGTTTCGCTTTACCTCATTTTGCCGCTTTTTCAACATTTTGCGTGAAATCTTTTTGACCTATCTAGGCTAGTTTCTCTCTTCTCTCATTCTGCTAAAAGTGATTTTGAACATCAGTTGCTCAGCAAAGCAATTCAAAATGAACAGAGTCAGTATGAAAAATTGAAATCAGAAATAGAAACGGGATAAACCCATAAAGCCCAATTTTAGATGCCCGCTATTTGACCGTCGTTCATATAAGTCTTAGTTACCATCTCCTATGCTTATTGGTATTGATAGTAGCCCCTGTAGCCTCTCTCTAATAAACAGAAGTACGTTATGTTCAACTACGATTTGCCATCAAATTAAATCGGACTTAAAAAATGTTTTTGTACAAAAATCTTTTTTTTTCAATATCTTCTATTCTGTCAATCCGATTTATGCTTATTGGAATCAACGGCGGCTATTTTCCGGCAATCTGCCGGGTATGTTTTCAGGTGGTAGTTATTGTTTTTTAGAACTTCGTGAACCGTACACGTTAATGTATTTGGTTTGCAGTCTCTTGGTCGTCTCCTTTTGGCAGGTCTCATTTGCTTTGTATTAAGACGGTTGTACTTTTTTCCAACTTATAGCTTATGGATTCTGACTTCGAGGACCTTCTTTTCGAATTAGAGTGTAAAGAATTTTTTTGGTTGGTTCTTTTGTGATGTGGTGTAAAGATTGATTTATTAGTTGCGTGTTAATTACGACTATGATGACACTTTTTTCAGAACATGTAGTGAAATTGACTGTCGCCAAATTTATTGTTGTCCTTTTTACTGTTTTTCTTTATAATTTCTGCTCTATAAAACTGGCGGTTACTATCTAAGTTCCCATAGTGTAAACGTTTATTCAGTATGCTGTTATTGGTTTTATTGACTTTGATATCACTGTTTCTCTACAAAGTGGGAAGTAAGATTTTTTATTGTGAAGTTTCTATAATGAGGCTTTCACTCACGTCTTGAGCTTTGATTTTTTTGGATTGTAATTACTTTTGGATTGGAATTAGGACCTGCCTTGCTATCTTTTTTGGTTGTATACGTCAATGATTCATGCGTCCATTTGACTGCCTCATTTTCAGTGACTTCAATTGCTGTGCAGTTTAACTTTGGGTCTGGTATCTTTTGTTACTCTTTTTTGCTTTAGCTTTTTGGTCGATTATGTGATAGGTTTTTTCACTTAACTCACTCTAAAAATTGATTTCTGTTCTTACTTGATGAAGTTCAAATTTCGGCTACTATAAAAAGATGAATCGATCGCTGAGCCCCAAACCTAAGTGCTTTAGTGGGTATTATCCGGAGCCACTGAATTGTTAGGGCTCTTTTCATTGGGAACATGTTACTTTAAAAATTACTTTCCGACTCTAACCTGACTAATATCAGGAGAAAAAAATTCTATCATAGTTTTTCCTATCAAATATGCCGGTTATGTTCAATTATATTTAAATCTGGATTTAAAATCACGTTTTGTATATCATTTCATTCCTCATAAATTTGATTTTCGGCTGCTTTCGGAATTTATACCAGTATACAGAAAATGATTTGACTTCCCGTTTTTGACAGAATACATCTTTGGGTGAGGTGCTTTCTTTTTATTGATGTTCAACTCAGTTTGTAGCAATTATATTAGTCCAGCTGGCCTGTGTATGCAATGTTTTTTGCACGGACTTTTCGTCTAATGGTTTTTTGTCTGAGCATTTGACTTTTTTTCTTAGAGCCTTGAAGTTAACCATTCTCTAATTATGCGATTCGTCGAAACTGTGGAGGAGACATTTTCATGATGCGAAGCCCGTTTAGTAGAGGTTGACCCCTTCCCTCCCCCCCCCCCCCCCACCACCCACTTCACCTCCTCTCTCCAATTACCAACCCCCCCCCCCAACTCTGGTAATTCCGCTCGCTCGATTCCACCCCCTGTTCCATCCCACCTCCCGATACCGACCCAACGCTTGCCAGTTGTTTGAGAGCAATTCGCCCGTCATTTTGATTTATGTTTTACATATTTCAAAATAACCGTTCATGGCCGTAATTCGATGTGTCAACCGTGGTGTTTCTTATTCTAATTGATGGCTAATGGAGGGTTGCTTTTAAAAAGGACATTGAAGAATTTTTGTGCCTATTTACTCTTAGTAGTCATTATGATACTGTTGGTCTACAAAGCAATCACAGCTATTTGTCGGTCTCTCAGCTCTGTTTAAAAATTCTCCGTTTATTGGCACTTCTCCGGTGATAAGAGCTCTAGTGGACCTGTGGATGCTGATACAAATTTTTATTCACCGCACTCAAACTTGGGAGTCTACCTGAGTGTGTTTCTTAGGAAAATTTTTCTTGCATTTTTCATTGAAGTTAAGCTGGTGTGAAACTTGTGTCGACCTCGAGGGTTCGATACAGACTGTGAACAAATGAAACGCAAAAAAAACAAGCTCTTCAAAGAAAGCTGAAGTAAAATCCAACTACTTTTAACGAAGTAGCTTTTGGGTCTCATTTGTCCAGTTACTTTGATTTGCTAACAATGAAGCGAAACCAGTATTTCATTAACAACTTAGCAATAAGTGTCCAACAAAAGTTTGTTACTTTTGATTCTTTATTAAAACTTACTCTGGAGCAGTTCCCAAGTCGTGAATCAAAACAAGACCTTGCCAATTGCTCTAACACTTTCTTTAAAGATAAGATTGACAATATTTACAAAAATATTCCGTCGAGTAAGCATGAGTTAATAGCCTCGGTCGGTTGCAATTCGAATGATTTCAAGTTATTGACAAGCGAATCTGTTACCGAATGTTTATTTTTTCTGTCTATTTAATCTTTTATTGATCCAATGCCCACTACTTGGACGGGCCACTTGGATAGTACGAAATGGCCGATAAAACAATCAGTTTACAAGTCCAATCAGTCAGCAAAACGGCCTTCTTATGGTGTACAGACTTTTAATCTGCAGAATTAGGACGAAGATCAAAAGCGTAATACTTTCATAAATTGATATGAAAAGGGCATTCGATACTGTGAATCATGAAATTCTTAACATTTTGCGAAGCTTGAATGAAACCTTACTTGAATGGCAGGTCAGCAAAAGTTTTGATGCCCGATAAACTTGTGTCTTCTATTGAGATAGAAACAGGAGTTCACTAGGAAGTATATTGGGACCGATATTGTTTATGATGTAATTACCACCTCTCTTTGTTACTTGAATCCATTGGTTGTGATTACCATTACTCTGCTGACTATTCTCAGTTCTTTTGAATTTGAAATGTTCCTGATTTGTGTTACAGAGTTTCAAGAGAAGTTGAATCCTGTTGAAGGGCTCTTAAACTAAACCTGCAGCAAGACAAAACTTAATTTTTTAGGTTTAACCAGAATACTTCTAAATTTCATAGATTTCGCACCTGTTGGCAAGTCGCCTAAAGAGAAATGGGTGTTGCTTCTTGGGGTGATGTGTGTTGCTACTTGATTCAAGTCCTAAGTTGGCAAAAAAATAAGAAGTGTAGGCCAGAAGTGTTATTATTTGCGAAATTTATATTCGTGCGAGCAATATCTATGCTTTAAGCAGCGTTCGCTTTTTGAGATGTTGCATCCTCTAAAGACTTGATCCTCTAAAGTGCAAAACGTGTCAGCTCGTTTCAGTTTTGCTAAGCATCGTTCAGTGCTAACCAGTCCTTTGTTGAAGAGCTTACATTGGTTAACAGTAAAACAACGAATTGAGTTAAAAGCCTGTTATCTAATGCAGAGTGAATAACGGAAATGCCCCCGGATTATTTGCAAGAACTGCGCTGAATTCAGCTTCTGTTAATCCATTACGCAGAGACTTATTTAGACTTCCTACCGCAAAATCGAAGCTCCAAAAACGTGCCTTCTCTTATAGTGGTTACCGTCTTTTGAATTCGTTTCCAGTTTACCTGCGATATGAAGAACGATACGAATCGTTTACGAAAGTGTTAAAGGCTATGCTTTTCTGTCAAGCCTATTAATTTGGGACGCACTTCTGAGATTAGAATAAGTGGTTAAGTCTACATCATCATCATCATCTTCATCATAAAATTGCTTAATCTAAATCACCCACCTGCAATCGATTGGGAAACCAAAAATAAGGTGGAGTTTAATTTTCTGATTATGAGTAAGTTCTGTAAAGAGTTCTCTGTGTAAAAGATTCAATTTGCAAGGAAGCCACATCAATGTGACGTGCTTGAATTGTTCACGTATTTTTGAAGTTGTGTGTGGGAAAAGCAGAGAGCGTTCAACAACTTAAGGATCAAAATCAGTTCACGTTGGCATAGAAGCCAGTGGATGAATGGTTTATGTGGGGTTCTATTGATTTAAAAGCATCAAGTTGGAAAAGAAAATAGAAGCAATGCATTTCTGAAATGCAACTTAGTCTCCGGGCATGAAGTATCTACTGACTGATATTTGGTGTTCAGGTGGGCATGGTGTTTGTATTCTACTATGCTTCATTCATCATCACCCTCAGGGAGATTCTGAGACCAGGGGTGCTCTGGTTCATGAGAAACTTCACTGATCCAGAGTTTAACCCAGTCCTCGAAATGATCCGGCTGCCGATCCTGTCCCACGTGAGAAGGTAAGAGCTAAAATTGCCGAGAGACGTATTTTCAAGTTCCACAATTGGTGAAAATACAGACAAATTCAAACAAGATGTCTCGTGCGAGACTGCTTAGCACATGATGTTCCGACATAAGTCTCAAACTCGAACTTTATCAAAAAATTCTTTGTTCTGAGAGGAAAACCTTTTGACTAGCATTTTTGCAAATTTTTATTTATTTTTTTGGATCAACCTTGAGTATAAGTTTCTGTATTGTGAAAACCCATTTCAATATAAATTTGAGAGCTATAAAACCAAATGCATAGCCAAATATTTTACAATATAAAACAGCTTTTCACAGAAAGTTACAGTTCAACAAAGCAAGTCGCAAAGAATACTTAACTTAAACAAACAGACTGTAATTTGCAAATAAATTATCTGCGATTATTTTAAACGCTAGAAATAGCAAACGAATGAGTGTCTGGGCATGCTCTTGATGAGCAGCTCAAGTACTCAAAAAGTTGAAGTCTCATTTATAATAACAGCCGCCCTCATCTTTTCGGTGGGCTATTATTGTGCTCCTATTGTTTTTACTTCGTCGAATAAAAATTTGCTTAGCTTTTTCGACATTTTACGTAAAATCTATTTGATTTCTCTAGACTCGATTCATTCTTCTCTTATTTTGCTCAAATTGTTTTGAAACGGCCGTTGCTCAGCAAAGCAATCTAAATTGAACAGCGTCATAAAAAGGAAATCAAAAAACAGAAACGGAATAAACGTGTAAAGCCCATTTTAAAATGCCCACTACTTGAACATTGTTCTTATAAGTCTTAGTTACCATCGTAAATCAAAATAGTTCGCGCATTAAATCTTTTGTTCATCAATTTTTCTTTCCGTTTCTGTTCTGTCAGTCCTAAGCTGGGTTATGAGAATCAACGGGGGCTATTTTCCGGCAGTCTGTCGGGCATGTTTCATAATATGCCAGAGTGGTAAAAAATAATTACCAATCAGTTCAACAAGATCCAGTCTCAAATTTTTCTGGAAAAAATTTTTACCGAATAAGAAGAAATCATAAACAGTTAGGGACATCAAAGATTGTCAAGTTTTGTTCTTTTGGCAGCAAACTTTTCGTGACATTGCAAGATGTATGAAATTTTTCCATTTTTCTATATGAAATACTGATGATTTTTGGAAAATAATGGACTCCCGCTGGTGGAATCTCTACATTGATTATTAGATCAATTCCGATTAAATTGAAAAAAGTGTGTTTGAATCAAGTATTTTTAATTTGGTTGAATCAATTAGATAAAGTCAACCAAAACTAAACTAAGTTGATGAACGGGTGCAGATCTGGCAAAAATAATCGTTTTTCTTTGTTGTTTTCTCTTATGACTGGTTTTTTTCTAACAATTTTCCTCATTGTGATCAATTTCACTAAATGAAACGTTTAATAAACTGCAGGCCACTGTTTTAGCTAGCATTTTGCTGCAATTTAGAAAAAGACTCTACCTCTCTAAAAAAAAACTTTTGCCTCACTAAAATTTTTTTGTTTAAAGTCAAGACATCAAAAAATCCTAAAGAATTTGTGTTGAACTGGATTACTAAATATAAGACGATTTAAGCAGTGCCAGCATCAATTTCAATTCAAGACTGAAGTAATGAACGTTAATTTTTTTTCTTTCCTCAAGTGGTTGTTTTTTCTGTTTTTCTTTAATCGGCCGTCATAAAAACTATTTCGCTTATTTCTGTCATATTTAACACCTGTCAAATTAAAAATGGATGGGTTAATGACATAGCCTAAATTTGTGTAGAATGTTACCGAAAAAATAAACTAGTTTTCTACTTAAACAAATTTTTGTGAATTGAGTTTTTTCTATTCAAAGCAAAATTATACTGGTGACTCCTTTACCTTTTTCTGTTGGTTGAAATTTGGTCAACGGATGCCAATTGAAAATGCTAATTTAAAATTTAAATGAAGCATCAAAAACAATACTGAATAAATGAGAGTCATTTCTCTAAAATTGCAGTCAAGTGAATTTTTCAACAAAATAAGTCAGCTTACTTCAGTTTTAGCGTAAGTTCCAACTCAATTTTACAAAATTAAGTTTTTTTTCTCTAAGATAAGTTTGATCTTTCTCTTTCCTAATTCAAAAATGTAATGTTCCTCTTTTTCAACTGTATCAGATTGTCTCTGACATGGAGGCCTTTTTATACGCCCAAAACAGTGCAAGAAGCCAAAGAAACCACTAAAAAGTTAACAAAAGTTTCAGTTTTTTTGTTTTATGCCCGTTGCCGACAAAAATTGTTCTCAGCGGTTTTTGTACATGGGCAGTCACAATTATTCATTTGGATAAGATTTCTTATTAACAAAAACCAAAAACGTTTCATCAAATCAGAATAGGAGTTCAAAAAAATGCAGGTGCTGAGTATTTTTCTTTCCTTTTTCCATTTTTTAAATTTTTGTCTAAATGTTCGTTTCCTATGTATTATTAATAGCCACCGTCAACCTCTCAACAGCTATTATTTCGGTGCTCTCTTTTTAAAGTTAGCTTTAGCTTTGTGATCGCGTATTTTTTACTTAAGTCACGGTTTTCACGTTTGACTCGAGATTTACTTAACTCACTGTTTCAACTGAATGGATTTCACATTCTTTCACGAATTGAGTTAGGCAATGTAGGGAGTACAGTCATGGTCAAAAGCCTAAGATGAAAAACGGGATAAATCGATGAACACCGGTCATTAAGTCGACGATTGCTGGCTGGCGTTTTTATTGAGCCTTCTTTTTGCAAGCTGAATTAAGTTTAGTTTTAGAATCTAATTGGAACTGCACACCAAACACTTTTTGACACCAATTGCCATCTGCCAGTTTCTATCTTTTTTCCTTTCCTATTTCACTCCCGATGTGCGTCAAGCGGGTAAACGGCGGCTATTTTCCGGCAATTTGCTGTCTATGTCCAAAATTTTTTGTGGGAAATTAATTGAACTGCAAAAAAGTAAAAAAAAAATAAAATGGGTACTAAGAGGAAATGTATTGCTCGATTTTGTTGGAAAAAGAATGTTGGAACAGCTATCTATTTTTGACACAATCTTTGCCCGTCTCTCAGTTAGGGTGTCTTAGTTGTTTGATTGGTTTGAGTCTGAGATTTTTGACGACTAGCGAAAGATTGATTTGAAAAGAGAAATTTACCCAACGATTCTATTTTTATGCTTGTTGTGTCAGGTTCATCTTGTCTGGGACAGTGTTTGGCACCACGTGTCTACTGGCCCTGTTCCTGCCTGTGATCACTATCAAGAATGTAGTGCCCAAGTTTCTCCCCTACCAGATCTCTTTAGTCACCGATGCCCCTGTCAGTGAACTGTCCATGGAGCTACTCCTACTCCAGGTACATTGCCAAAAAATTTAAGCATGATTGGTAATTTTAAACCTTTGAAAATCCGAATTATTTACCTGATGCATAAAAAAACAATGGTTTTGTTTGTGTGCTGTTTGGTCTGTTGCTGAATGGTTGGCTGACCGAACAAAAGCTGTATTTGATTCAGTATCAAAAAAAATTGACCCAAGTCGGTGTACGCGTCCCAAGAAAGTCTGATCACAGAGCTGGCTTGGGTAGCGCAACTCAACTTGGGAAGAAAAACCTTACCCGTAGTGAAACTAAAATTTCGCGAAGCTAGAATCCTTTGTAATCATTTTAATAGAATTGCTGTCTCGAGCTGAAGGAGCCTAAATTTCTCCAAGCAGAAGTGATCGAATTGCACTAAAAATTATTTAATTCAATCAAACAGTATACTTATTAACCTTATTTTTTGGAAATGAGATATGTCTTGTAAGACATGTTGTATCACTTCCTTTAATTTAATAGGTGATATTGCCCGCGCTGTTAGACCAGGGTCACATCCAGAGTGCAGTCAAAGCCAGCATTCTTCTCTGGACTAAACTAGTCGGATCTCTGCTGGACCTTCGGTCATACCTATTAGGTCAGTATTTTCTCTTAGCATTAAAACGACTCGCTCAAATTTCACTGATTATTTTACCGAACATAATTCTCTGCAATTGACGTACATTGACACAAAATTATCTTAACTTTCGTCGATCTGTACGTTCTCTCTGCTAAATCAAATTTCGCTTTAAATGACTAGTTTGAAGCTGTTCTCAGAATGTCAGCATATGAGCAAAGAATATGAGCAAAAGAATGTACGAAACGTTGGCAGACCAAAAAATACACAATACTCAGGTGCTTATGGTTTTCAGGAGCAAACGACGGCCCGTTGTTAAGTTTTGTAATTGGAGATCAAACAGATCCAAACAACATCAACAACAATAATCATCACAACCCAGCCCCTGTTCCCCAATCAAAACAACGACAACAATAACAACGCTAACGGTGGAGGTCTACAAGCAGCCCATTTAGCTTTGTTACAAGTTAATATTCCAGACGAACCTCAAGACTACAAGCGACCTTCCCTCTTTCCTTTAAGAATAGTTGGACTTATTTTGATAACTATGATGACTGTATACATTTTGAGTTGTGTGACACTATTTTTCCCTACGTTCATCGGTTCGAAAACTGATGTCTTTATGGTTTGGAGATCTGAGAGTTCACGAGTTATATACCTGTGCAATTGGAGTTTATTCTTGCTGGGCTCTTATGAGAACTGTGATCTGTATTGCCTCGTGGGTGTCTGCTGGGTTAACGCTGTTCAAGGGAAAAAATCAGAAAGTTTTGCACCACAGTCACAAAGGTTAGATCTTCAATTATGTTAAGATTAACCTCAAGATATCCGAATTTGACCTAACACCGTCTTTGGATTCCTGGAATTTGATTCCAAG
>NC_134473.1:32065037-32193683 GCF_964194025.1 Convolutriloba macropyga | reverse complement strand
GTCAACAATCAAAAACGGAGTTAAAAACTCGAATAGAAAGAAGTCCAATTTCAAGTCATGAACAAACTTGCTTTCTGCTAAAAAAAAACCCTGTAGAATATCAATACTCCTCTTCGAGTCGTGAAAACCTGTAGAATCTCAATACTCTTCGAGTCGTAAAAAAGACCGACGGGACTAATATAATTGCTACAAACTTTGTTTGAGAGCAATTAACAATTCAAATTCTTTGAATTGTAAAAAAGGAGAGCGCCTAAATAATAGCCGTTGAGAAGCTGACGGCGGCTATTAAAAAGGCAATTATCAAAAAGCGTGAAAATTTACTACAGAGCAAAAGAATGTTCTTTGAAGCGCAAAAACAGTCTAGCAAAAATTTTGCATAAAAAGACATACATTTACAATAATTGCTTCAAACTTCGTTCGAGAGCCATTAATTTGCTATTCCACTTGGAATCAAATTCCAGGAATCCAAAGACGGTGTTAGGTCAAATCGGATATCTTGAGGTTAATCTTAACATAATTGAAGATCTAACCTTTGTGACTGTGGTGCAAAACTTTCTGATTTTTTCCTTGAACAGCGTTAACCCAGCAGACACCCACGATGCAATACAGATCACAGTTCTCATAAGAGCCCAGCAAGAATAAACTCCAATTGCACAGGTATACAACTCGTGAACTCTCAGATCTCCAAACCATAAAGACATCAGTTTTCGACCGATGAACGTAGGGAAAAATAGTGTCACACAACTCAAAATGTATACAGTCATCATAGTTATCAAAATAAGTCCAACTATTCTTAAAGGAAAGAGGGAAGGTCGCTTGTAGTCTTGAGGTTCGTCTGGAATATTAACTTGTAACAAAGCTAAATGGGCTGCTTGTAGACCTCCACCGTTAGCGTTGTTATTGTTGTCGTTGTTTTGATTGGGAACAGGGGCTGGGTTGTGATGATTATTGTTGTTGATGTTGTTTGGATCTGTTTGATCTCCAATTACAAAACTTAACAACGGGCCGTCGTTTGCTCCTGAAAATCATAAGCACCTGAGTATTGTGTATTTTTTGGTCTGCCAACGTTTCGTACATTCTTTTGCTCATATTCTTTGCTCATATGCTGACATTCTGAGAGCAGCTTCAAACTAGTCATTTAAAGCGAAGTTTGATTTAGCAGAGAGAACGTACAGATCGACGAAAGTTAAGATAATTTTGTGTCAATGTACGTCAATTGCAGAGAATTATGTTCGGTAAAATAATCAGTGAAATTTGAGCGAGTCGTTTTAATGCTAAGAGAAAATACTGACCTAATAGGTATGACCGAAGGTCCAGCAGAGATCCGACTAGTTTAGTCCAGAGAAGAATGCTGGCTTTGACTGCACTCTGGATGTGACCCTGGTCTAACAGCGCGGGCAATATCACCTATTAAATTAAAGGAAGTGATACAACATGTCTTACAAGACATATCTCATTTCCAAAAAATAAGGTTAATAAGTATACTGTTTGATTGAATTAAATAATTTTTAGTGCAATTCGATCACTTCTGCTTGGAGAAATTTAGGCTCCTTCAGCTCGAGACAGCAATTCTATTAAAATGATTACAAAGGATTCTAGCTTCGCGAAATTTTAGTTTCACTACGGGTAAGGTTTTTCTTCCCAAGTTGAGTTGCGCTACCCAAGCCAGCTCTGTGATCAGACTTTCTTGGGACGCGTACACCGACTTGGGTCAATTTTTTTTGATACTGAATCAAATACAGCTTTTGTTCGGTCAGCCAACCATTCAGCAACAGACCAAACAGCACACAAACAAAACCATTGTTTTTTTATGCATCAGGTAAATAATTCGGATTTTCAAAGGTTTAAAATTACCAATCATGCTTAAATTTTTTGGCAATGTACCTGGAGTAGGAGTAGCTCCATGGACAGTTCACTGACAGGGGCATCGGTGACTAAAGAGATCTGGTAGGGGAGAAACTTGGGCACTACATTCTTGATAGTGATCACAGGCAGGAACAGGGCCAGTAGACACGTGGTGCCAAACACTGTCCCAGACAAGATGAACCTGACACAACAAGCATAAAAATAGAATCGTTGGGTAAATTTCTCTTTTCAAATCAATCTTTCGCTAGTCGTCAAAAATCTCAGACTCACACCAATCAAACAACTAAGACACCCTAACTGAGAGACGGGCAAAGATTGTGTCAAAAATAGATAGCTGTTCCAACATTCTTTTTCCAACAAAATCGAGCAATATATTCCTTCCTCTTAGTACCCATTTTATTTTTTTTTACTTTTTTGCAGTTCAATTAATTTCCCACAAAAAATTTTGGACATAGACAGCAAATTGCCGGAAAATAGCCGCCGTTTACCCGCTTGACGCACATCGGGAGTGAAATAGGAAAGGAAAAAAGATAGAAACTGGCAGATGGCAATTGGTGTCAAAAAGTGTTTGGTGTGCAGTTCCAATTAGATTCTAAAACTAAACTTAATTCAGCTTGCAAAAAGAAGGCTCAATAAAAACGCCAGCCAGCAATCGTCGACTTAATGACCGGTGTTCATCGATTTATCCCGTTTTTCATCTTAGGCTTTTGACCATGACTGTTCTCCCTACATTGCCTAACTCAATTCGTGAAAGAATTTGAAATCCATTCAGTTGAAACAGTGAGTTAAGTAAATCTCGAGTCAAACGTGAAAACCGTGACTTAAGTAAAAAAAAAATACGTGATCACAAAGCTAAAGCTAACTTTTAAAAAAGAGCACCAAAATAATAGCTGTTGAGAGGTTGACAGTGGCTATTAATAATAGATAGGAAACGAAAATTTAGACAAAAATTTAAAAAATGGAAAAAGGAAAGAAAAATACTCAGCATCTGCATTTTTTGAACTCCTATTCTGATTTGATGAAACGTTTTTGGTTTTTGTTAAAAAGAAATCTTATCCAAATGAATAATTGTGACTGCCCATGTACAAAAACCGCTGAGAACAATTTTTGTCGGCAACGGGCATAAAACAAAAAAACTGAAACTTTTGTTCACTTTTTAGTGATTTCTTTGGCTTCTTGCACTGTTTTGGGCGTATAAAAAGGCCTCCATGTCAGAGACAATCTGATACAGTTGAAAAAGAGGAACATTACATTTTTGAATTAGGAAAGAGAAAGATCAAACTTATCTTAGAGAAAAAAAACTTAATTTTGTAAAATTGAGTTGGAACTTACGCTAAAACTGAAGTAAGCTGACTTATTTTGTTAAAAAATTCACTTGACTGCAATTTTAGAGAAATGACTCTCATTTATTCAGTATTGTTTTTGATGCTTCATTTAAATTTTAAATTAGCATTTTCAATTGGCATCCGTTGACCAAATTTCAACCAACAGAAAAAGGTAAAGGAGTCACCAGTATAATTTTGCTTTGAATAGAAAAAACTCAATTCACAAAAATTTGTTTAAGTAGAAAACTAGTTTATTTTTTCAGTAACATTCTACACAAATTTAGGCTATGTCATTAACCCATCCATTTTTTAATTTGACAGGTGTTAAATATGACAGAAATAAGCGAAACAGTTTTTATGACGGCCGATTAAAGAAAAACAGAAAAAACAACCACTTGAGGAAAAAACAAAAAAAATTAACGTTCATTACTTCAGACTTGAATTGAAATTGATGCTGGCACTGCTTAAATCGTCTTATATTTAGCAATCCAGTTCAACATAAATTCTTTAGGATTTTTTGATGTCTTGACTTTAAACAAAAAAATTTTAGTGAGGCAAAAATTTTTTTAGAGAGGTAGAGTCTTTTTCTAAATTGCAGCAAAATGCTAGCTAAAACAGTGGCCTGCAGTTTATTAAACGTTTCATTTAGTGAAATTGATCACAATGAGGAAAATTGTTAGAAAGAAAACCAGTCATAAGAGAAAACAACAAAGAAAAACGATTATTTTTGCCAGATCTGCACCCGTTCATCAACTTAGTTTAGTTTTGGTTGACTTTCTCTAATTGATTCAACCAAATTAAAAATACTTGATTCAAACACACTTTTTTCAATTTAATCGGAATTGATCTAAAAATCAATTTAGAGATTCCACCAGCGGGAGTCCATTATTTTCCAAAAATCATCAGTATTTCATATAGAAAAATGCAAAAATTTCATACATCTTGCAATGTCACGAACAGTTTGCTGCCAAAAGAACAAAACTTGACAATCTTTGATTTCCCTAACTGTTTATGATTTCTTCTTATTCGGTAAAAATATTTTCCAGAAAAATTTGAGACTGGATCTTGTTGAACTGATTGGTAATTATTTTTTACCACTCTGGCATATTATGAAACATGCCCGACAGACTGCCGGAAAATTGCCCCCGTTGATTCTCATAAACCAGCTTAGGACTGACAGAACAGAAACGGAAAGAAAGATTGATGAACAAAAGATTTAATGCGCGAACTATTTTGATTTACGATGGTAACTAAGACTTATAAGAACAAAGTTCAAGTAGTGGGCATTTTAAAATGGGCTTTACGCGTTTATTCCGTTTCTGTTTTTTGATTTCGTTTTTATGACGCTGTTCAATTTAGATTGCTTTGCTGAGCAACGGCCGTTTCAAAACAATTTGAGCAAAATAAGAGAAGAATGAATCGAGTCTAGAGAAATCAAATAGATTTTACGTAAAATGTCGAAAAAGCTAAGCAAATTTTTATTCGACGAAGTAAAAACAATAGGAGCACAATAATAGCCCACCGAAAAGATCAGGGCGGCTGTTATTATGAGACTTCAACTTTTTGAGTACTTGAGCTGCTCATCAAGAGCATGCCCAGACACTCATTCGTTTGCTATTTCTAGCGTTTAAAATAATCGCAGATAATTTATTTGCAAATTACAGTCTGTTTGTTTAAGTTAAGTATTCTTTGCGACTTGCTTTGTTGAACTGTAACTTTCTGTGAAAAGCTGTTTTATATTGTAAAATATTTGGCTATGCATTTGGTTTTATATCTCTCAAATTTATATTGAAATGGGTTTTCACAATACAGAAACTTATACTCAAGGTTGATCCAAAAAAAATAAAAATTTGCAAAAATGCTAGTCAAAAGGTTTTCCTCTCAGAACAAAGAATTTTTTGATAAAGTTCGAGTTTGAGACTTATGTCGGAACATCATGTGCTAAGCAGTCTCGCACGAGACATCTTGTTTGAATTTGTCTGTATTTTCACCAATTGTGGAACTTGAAAATACGTCTCTCGGCAATTTTAGCTCTTACCTTCTCACGTGGGACAGAATCGGCAGCCGGATCATTTCGAGGACTGGGTTAAACTCTGGATCAGTGAAGTTTCTCATGAACCAGAGCACCCCTGGTCTCAGAATCTCCCTGAGGGTGATGATGAATGAAGCATAGTAGAATACAAACACCATGCCCACCTGAACACCAAATATCAGTCAGTAGATACTTCATGCCCGGAGACTAAGTTGCATTTCAGACATGCATTGCTTCAATTTTCTTTTCCAACTTGATGCTTTTCCATCAATAGAACCCCACATAAACCATTCATCCACTGGCTTCTATGCCAACGTGAACTGATTTTGATCCTTAAGTTGTTGAACGCTCTCTGCTTTTCCCACACACAACTTCAAAAATACGTGAACAATTCAAGCACGTCACATTGATGTGGCTTCCTTGCAAATTGAAACTTTTACACAGAGAACTCTTTACAGAACTTACTCATAATCAGAAAATTAAACTCCACCTTATTTTTGGTTCCCAATCGATTGCAGGTGGGTGATTTAGATTAAGTACTTTTATGATGAAGATGATGATGATGATGTAGACTTAACCACTTATTCTAATCTCAGAAGTGCGTCCCAAATTAATAGGCTTGACAGAAAAGCATAGCCTTTAACACTTTCGTAAACGATTCGTATCGTTCTTCATATCGCAGGTAAACTGGAAACGAATTCAAAAGACGGTAACCACTATAAGAGAAGGCACGTTTTTGGAGCTTCGATTTTGCGGTAGGAAGTCTAAATAAGTCTCTGCGTAATGGATTAACAGAAGCTGAATTCAGCGCAGTTCTTGCAAATAATCCGGGGGCATTTCCGTTATTCACTCTGCATTAGATAACAGGCTTTTAACTCAATTCGTTGTTTTACTGTTAACCAATGTAAGCTCTTCAACAAAGGACTGGTTCGCACTGAACGATGCTTAGCAAAACTGAAACGAGCTGACACGTTTTGCACTTTAGAGGATCAAGTCTTTAGAGGATGTAACATCTCAAAAAGCGAACGCTGCTTAAAGCATAGATATTGCTTGCACGAATATAAATTTCGCAAATAATAACACTTCTGGCCTACACTTCTTACTTGCTTTTGCCAACTTAGGACTTGAATCAAGTAGCAACACACATCACTCCAAAAAGCAACACCCATTTCTCTTTAGGCGACGTGCCAAAGGGTGGTGAAATCTATGAAATCTAGAAGTATTCTGGTTAAACCTAAAAATTAAGTTTTGTCTTGCTGCAGGTTTAGGGATCTTTTCAACAAATTCCCCCCCTTTTGCAAAAGGGGGGGCTATTCTTGAATAGAATTTAAGCGAGTGATTTATTAACCAATCAGAGACGAGTGATAAGTATCCGTGTATGCTCATACTGCGTGACCGACGTGTATGCTCATACTTCGCCGCGATAACCGACTGTGGAATTGATAAATCATGGGTCCTTAACCCCTAGTTAAGAGAGAAACTTGGCGTTTGAAATACTAATTAATTTGCAAAGTTTCGAGGCCGATCTTGAGCATATTTGATAAGTAAACATAAGAAGCACACATGAAGTCGGTGTGAAATCTTATGTAAACAAAACACAATTAAGTTTGCAAAGTGATCAAGTTGTCAGAAATAGTCGGAATCAAACTCAGAGGTCATTAAACGGAAGAAACTAAGTATGGAAACACCAGGAAAAAAATGGAACGGCTTGGCAAAAGCAATGATAATTTAATAAATAAATTCCCCGAAATCCCAACAATGCATCCTCTAATAGCCATTTTGGTGTGATAAACGCAAGTATTTATTCCCCATAAGTAACTGCAAGTTTGGGGTTACTGCTTAGTGTTTTCAGGAAAGATATAAAGGTTATCTTAACAAGGAAAAATTAGTGCTTAAAAAGGGAAACAAACAAAAGTAATGCTTTGAAGAATTTTTCGACCAAATTTATTGTAATTTTCCAACGAAAAACATGTTTGCTAGCCTCCAACGATTACCCAAAGCAGGGGGAACACCAATTAAAGACAGAGAGGTAAAATTGTTGTTACAAACTATACTCTGTGAATAAACAAAGCAAATTGTATGTGAAAGAAAAAAAACTTACCAATATTTTTGTTTTTCGAATGATAGAAAAGAGACTTTTAATCGTTAAAAACTGATATTTTTATGGTGTAATTCAGCAAGTGTTCGGCTTTTGTGCACAACAATCAAACAGGCTTGAATCCATATTAAAATTAAGTGAAATAAAAAGATGGTTGAAGGGACACGCATGAAGAAATGAAAAGGAAAATAAAACGATTTGAAAAGTGTTAGATTTTTATTGCAATACTGTTTTGAATCCAAGCCCGGTAACCCCATTTTAGAAGAATTAGTGAGAGTATCATTTCAGTAGTGTTTTGTATTTGTAGGAGAAAATTGGAAGAGATCTTGGGAACTAACGCATTTATTGATTTCAGTTCTTATATTCAAAATTTGTCAGTCAGGTTGAATTCATCAGGGGATTTACGGTTAAATCAAAGTGTCTAGTTAAAATCAGAGCTCGGAAAAAATACACTACTATAGTTTTGGTAATTACACAGTGGAGCAAATCATTGTTGTCAGGAAAGAGCGGTAGCTAAAGTATTAGAGGTTCAAAAGGTCTAAACATTTGCAAAAGAGAATTTTTGGTGGAAAAAACGAGTTATGAAGTGAGTTCAAAGTACGAGATGGGACTAATTGTTGTCCTGAAGTGTTCTAGAGAATAGATTGATAAGTCCAAAAAAGCACAAGGGTTGTTTGAAGGAATTTCTGATAGAGAGAAACTCAAAAGTTGCAAAACCAAGCGTCCATATTTTTGCGACCCCCCCCCCCGCAAGTCCTGAAAACCCTACTTCCTCAAGTCCGATCACCATGAAATTTTAACTCATCACTCCCAGGACAATTCCTTACACATTGAGAAAAACCACGGGCTTTTTCCGGTACCTGAAACTGCCTTTTTGGCCTTTAAAGTAAACAAAGAAAAAGGCAGAAAGAACTATGTTTTCCCTGATTTTTAAATGATTGACAGATCATTAAAACACAATATTCTCAGAACCACAGGGGAGCAAACGTATTCTTGGGTTAAATCAGGCAAGATTTAGCAACATGAAAAAGGATAAAACAGAGTGTATGTACTTGTATAAGAACTGTTGAACATGAATTATAAGTTTTGTTGCATCTTGAACTTATCAAAGCGAGTTGTTCGCAAATTTCCGGTCATCTTAAGCAAACATTTACTTTAGATAAACTACAGCGCATAGACAAAATTCTACGCCCACTAATACGCTTATACGTTAGGTCAAAATGTTCGAAAAGGAACGACACGTCACGTTTTGCTGATAAAAAACTGATAAGGTTGAGTACCCTCAAGCACAAGAAAAACCATCAGACGCGAGAGAGCGAGCCTGAGAGAAAGACTGACAAGGCTGAGAAACAGCAGTTCGTCAGTAAAAGCGTGAAAGAGAAAGCTCAAGTGGAGCAGTTGATTCTCAGAGTGAGAAAATTGTAGTTGTTTAGTGAGTTATTTGCGAAAGAACATAGTTTGGCAGTTGCAGTGAGTGAAACTGCAACGTTTTTCAAAATTGTTGATTGCGAAGATTATAAGTTTCTGGCCAGTAACATAGCTACTGAGAGGCAGAACTTATTTCAGTTATCGGTGAAAAGAAGTAGAGTGACGGATTTGTGGATACTTGCGGAGAGATTGATTGAATTGGTTTGATTTAGTGTGGATCATTAATTAGTTTTGATAGAAAAAATCCTTTTGATTGTTGAACTTACTCAATTAACTGTCTCTGGCTATAACATTACTTGTTGCTGGTATTACATATTTTGATTATTAATTCAATTATCTAGAGGGAAGTTTTCAAGCAGCCGAAAGAGCAACAATTTTTGGGGACAACACAGTACACTCCTTACAACAAGAGGAACTACCAAACAAATCTTTCGGAATTTTGATAGAGTTTTGGGCGCTAGCCAGTCCCCAGCTAGAAGCCTTCTAACGACAAAAAGACAAAATTCTACACCGACCCGCGATTTCCGGATTACATCCCATACTGCGTGAGAGGCATGACCGTGAACAGCGGTTCGCAATTGCGCTTAAACCGTTTTTCGGCTATCTAAACTGTAGGCCAACTAATATTGTGGTAAAGTATAGCACAGAAGGGGAGGCGATTCTCTACTAGGTACCAAAGGGGGGGCAATTGTTGAAAAGATACAGGTTTAGTTTAAGAGTCCTTCAACAGGATTCAACTTCTCTTGAAACTCTGTGACACAAATCAGGGACATTTCAAATTCAAAAGAACTGAGAATAGTCAGCAGAGTAATGGTAATCACAACCAATGGATTCAAGTCTATCAAAGAGAGGTGGTAATTACATCATAAACAATATCGGTCCCAATATACTTCCTCGTGAACTCCTGTTTCTATCTCAATAGAAGTCGCCAGTTTATCGGATATCAAAACTTTTGCTGACCTGCCATTCAAGTAAGGTCTCATTCAAGCTTCGCAAAATGTTAAGAATTTCATGATTCACAGTATCGAATGCACTTTTCATATCAAGTTATGAAAGTAATACGCTTTTGACATTCGTCCTAATTCTGCAGATTAAGTCTGTACACTATTAGAAGGCCGTTTCTGGTGAATGATTGGACTTGTATACTGATTGTTTTATCGGACATTTCGTACTATCCAATTAGTCCGTCCAAGTGGCATTGGATCGATCAATAAAAGATTAAATCGATAGAATACGCATACATTCGGTAACAGTTTCGCTTGTCAATAAATTGAAATCATTCGAATTGCAATCGACCGAGGCTATTAACTCATGCTTACTCGACGGAATATTTTTGTAAATATTGTCAATCTTATCTTTAAAGAAAGTGTTAGAGCAATTGGCAAGGTCTTCTTTTGATTCACGACTTGGGAACTGCTCCAGAGTAAGTTTTAATAAAGAATCAAAAGTAACAAACTTTTGTTGGACACTTATTGCGAAGTTGTTAATGAAATTCTGGTTTCGCTTGATTGTTAGTAAATCAAAGTAACTGGACAAATGAGACCCAAAAGCTACTTCGTTAAAAGTAGTTGATTTTACTTCAGCTTTCTTTGAAGAGCTTCTTTTTTGCGTTTCATTTGTTCACAGTCTGTATCGAACCCTCGAGGTCGACACAAGTTTCACACCAGCTTAACTTCATAGAAAAATGCAAGAACAATTTTCCTAAGAAACACATTCAGATAGACTCCCAAGTTTGAGTGCGGTGAATAAAAATTTGTATCAGCATCCACACGTCCACTAGAGCTCTTATCAAGGGAGAAGTGCCAATTAATGGAGAATTTTTAAACAGAGCTGAGAGACTGACAAATAGCTGTGATTGCTTTGTAGACCAACAGTATCATAATGACTGCTAAACAGAGTAAATAGGCACAAAAATTCTTCAATCTCCTTTTTAAAAGCAACCCTCCATTAGCCAGCAATTAGAATAAGAAAAACCACTGTTGACACATCGAATTACGGCCATGAACGGTTATTTTGAAAGATGTAAAACATAACTCAAAACGACGGGCGAATTGCTCTCAAACAACTGGCAAGCGTTGGGTTGGTATTGGGAGGTGGGATGGAACAGGGGGTGGAATCGAGCGAGCGGGATTACCAGAGTTGGGGGGGGGGTGGTAATTGGAGAGAGGAGGTGAAGTGGGTGGTGGTGGTGGGGGGGGGGGGGGGGGGGGAAGGGGTCAACCTCTAAGAAACGCGCTTCGCATCATGAAAATGTCTCCTCCACAGTTTCGACGAATCGCATAATTAGAGAATGGTTAACTTCAAGGCTCTAAGAAAAAAAAGTCAAATGCTCAGACAAAAAACCATTAGACAAAAAGTCCGTACAAAAAAAAACATTGCATACACAGGCCAGCTGGACTAATATAATTGCTACAAACTGAGTTAAACATCAATAGAAAGAAAGCACCTCACCCAAAGATGTATTCTGTCAAAAACGGGAAGTCAAATCATTTTCTGTATACTGGTATAAATTCCGCAAACCGTCGAAACTCAAATTTATGAGGAATGAGAAATGATATACAAAACGTGATTTTAAATCCAGATTTGAATATAATTGAACATAGCCCGCATATTGGAAAAGAAAAAATATGATAAAATTTTTATCTCCTGATATTAGTCAGGTTAGAGTCGGAAAGTAATTTTTAAAGTAACATGTTCCCAATGAAAAGAATACCCACTAAAGCACTTAGGTTTGGGGCTCAGCGATCGATTCATCTTTTTATAGCAGCCGAAATTTGAACTTCATCAAGTAAGAACAGAAATCAATTTTTAGAGAGTGAAAAAACCTATCACAAAATTGACCAAAAAGCTAAAGCAAAAAAGAGTAACAAAAGATACCAGACCCAAAGTTAAACTGCACAGCAATTGAAGTCACTGAAAATGAGGCAGTCAAATGGACGCACGAATCATTGACGTAGACAACCAAAAAAACATAGCAAGGCAAGTCCTAATTCCAATCCAAAAGTAATTACAATCCAAAAGTAATTAAAATCCAAAAAATCAAAGCTCAAGACGTGCGTGAAAGCCTCATTATAGAAACTTCGAAAGTCAACAGAGCAGACACTATACCAAACAATAAAAAAATCTTACTTCCCACTTTGTAGAGAAACAGTGATATCAAAGTCAATAAACCAATAACAGCATACTGAATAAACGTTTACACTATGGCAACTTAGATAGTAATCGCCAGTTTTACAGAGCAGAAATTAGAAACAGAATAAAGAAAAACAGTAAAAGGGACAACAATAAATTTGGCGACAGTCAATTTCAATACATGCTCTGAAAAAAGTGTCATCATAGTCGTAATTAACACGCAACTAATAAATCAATCTTTACACCACACCACAAAAGAATCAACCAAAAAAATTCTTTACACTCTAATTCGAAAAGAAGGTCCTCGAAGTCAGAATCTTTAAGCTATAAGTTGGAAAAAAGTACAACCGTCTTAATACAAAGCAAATGAGACCTGTCAAAAGAGACGACCAAGAGACTGCAAACCAAATACATTAACGTGTACGGTCCACGAAGTTCTAAAAAACAATAACTACCACCTGAAATTATGAAATAGCCACAATTTTGTTCAATCAGGGGGTGTATAAAATCTGTCAATAATGAGAAAAATTCAACGAGACTAACAAGTACAACACGAAAACATACCAGGTAGATTGCCGGAAAAGAGCCACCGTTGATTCCCATAACTCTATAGGGATTGAAAGAAAAGAAAATATCAACAAAATTGATTATTGTATAAAAACATTTTTAAGTGTGATTTATTTTCATGTCATTTCGTAATTGAACAAACTCCTGTCTCTCAGTGAGAGGCTACAGGGTCTAGTATCAATACCAATAAGCATTATAGATAGTAACTAAAACTTATGAGAACAAAGTTCAAGTACCGGGCATCTAAAAATGGGCTTTATGGGTTTATCCCGTTTCTATTTCTGACTTGATTTTTTTATACTGACTTTCTTCATTTTGAATTGCTATGCTAAGCAGCTGCTGTTTAAAATTACTTTGAGCAGAATGACAGAAGAGTGAAACTAGCCTAGAGAAGTCAAAAAGATTTCCCGCAAAACGTCGAAAAAACGGCAAAATGGGTAAAGCGAAAAAAAAGTTCGACGAAGTAAAAAAAAGGAGCGCTATAATAGCCGGCTGAGAGGTTGAGGGCGGCTATTAAAAACCAGAAAAGCTTGTTGATAATTTTCAACAAGTCTTGTGAAAGTCGTCAAAACATTACACACGAAACCAAAACATCAAACAGAATTATTGAAACTCATTAGAGAGACAAACAGACCACTTATAAACGAGAGGTGATAGGAAAACAGGAAATTTCGAAAACGTAACGCAAACAAATCACAAAATTTTTATGAAGACAAGTCGAATAGAAGTTGTTAAAAACTAGATATAAATTGGAACAAAAACCCTTGAATTACAGTTCATCAGAGAGCACATGAGAGCCACCATTAAGGACATTAAAACATAGGATAACATGAACGATTAAAAAAGAAAGCTCAAGAAATCAACAAAAGTAATGGAGCCCATGAGAGCCACCATTAATAACATTAAAACAAAGGATACCATGAACGATTATAAAAAGGGGAAGCTCAAGTATGGTCAACAAAGTTAAAAAAGATATGATTTGAAATGGTTCAATAGCTTCAATTAATCTTGAGTACTATTCAGACTAATCTGTAATGAGCATAAGTGAGGACAAAAAATAACCCCAAAAAGGGGCAAAACTAAAAATTTTTGAAAAAAATGGTTATCTAGTTCATAAATAGGTCCCTTGCGAATAAAAAGCACAGCACCATTAGAAAAAACTGATACCGAAAATTGTTCAAACGCTTTTATCACTTCATTCGTGAAGCAGTAAGAAATTTAACGCTTTATAACTACTCACGTTTCGCTCTTTCTGCTACTCAAGCGCCAGTAAAATCAATACTATCTTACTTCTCATTGACAACAAAAATTCGAAAAAACGTGAACACATCTAAAAACATAAATCGACTAATGTCGGAAGAATTGCTCTCGAACGACAGGCGGGTGGAAAAACATTTTACAACGCCGGGATTCGCACCAATGACCTCCCGATCCCTAACTTCTGCCTACTCGGCTATCAGGCCCTTCTTGTAGCTATGATGTAACCGATTTTATATTAGCAACAATCTTTACTTCGGAGTGAGAACAATAGAGATCACTCAAAAATGAACAACGAAATCGTGAAAAAGTTACTTGAGAGAAGTCAGAGAATGTTAGAAAAGCGCAAAAAAAAAATTTGCATTAAACAGACCAACACGTTTACAATAATTGCCATGAACTTCGTTCAAGAGCAATTAAACATAACCCATTAACAGCGGGCGAACTGCTCTCAAAGGACTGGCGAGAGATTGGCTTCGTTAGTAGCTAACTACGCTAAGGCTAGCTTAAGCTGAATTGAAGCGGGGGTGAGCATGGGGGAAGGGGAGCAAATATGGCGGTGGCAGCGGGGCAAGGGAGAGGGCACACGGGGTCCTGGGAGTTGAGTGCACTGCGTTACAACGATGCACAGCGGCTGGGGTTTGAGGGGATGTAGTGATAGGGGCTGATGTGGAGGCTTTGAAGTGGTGAGGGGGTCAAACTTCAAGAACTGTCCTTCATACACAAATTTATGTCTCCAAAACAGTGAATCGCATACTTAACCTAGTAAGCCGAAAGGCACTGAAAAGCCCTTAATACCCTCCGGGCACTACATGTTAATCCATTTTTGAGGAAGGTCAAAATGGGTCAAACGAAAAGTGGCATAAAAAGACCAAAGGACTAATATGATTGCTGCAAATTTAATTTGAAAGCAAATGAAAAAGCGCACCAATACAACTGAAATTCTATGAATTGTAAACAGAGGGCAGATTGCCAAAATAGCTACGAAATACACTTGCGTGCCGTATAATACGACGAGATCAATTAAAGCCTCGCTATCACTTCGTGGCAAGGCGCTATTAATAAGGTGATTCGAGACATCTACCGCCACTTTTCTGTTATGGTCGTTGCAATGGACGCTTCAACAACGAGACGCCAGCTAATTCATCCCGCGCAGCGAATGCGTACTATGGAGATGCGCAAAAGCACGAAGCTTATTTTTGTCCTGATGTATGTGATCAGGTAAGAATATGAATCCTCCCTTTTTCTCTGCCAACCTTTTTATGGCTTTCGACACTCACGACCAGCTCCGCTAGAGCAGGAAATGATCAATGGGCAGAAGGTGGACTTCTCGACTTCTTTGTTCGTACTTCAATTTTTTATGTTCTTATAATACTCACATGAATCCGGTGTTTTATGGCAACTCTTGTACATGGGAGGTCAAACTAATTTCGAGAAAAAGTTGAAAAAAGAATTTATGTTTCATGTGAGGTGCCATTAATATTGTGGATAGTACCTACCATCCAGTGTATAAAGATGGAAGTGATAGGAGTGGATGTGAATCCCTCTGCCCTTTGGGACCAGGGCACATCGAACAACGCAAGGGTGCAGATGTCGATCCAGACTCCAGCCAGAAGAGGAAACACGCCTATCTCCACAAGCATCAGAAGCACGACCTAAAAATATTATGAGTTACTTTTATTTCTATTGAGCAATAATGACTTAGACTGTATATCAAATGCACCGTATTTCATATCTGTTAGTCTTCACTTTCTGCAAAATTCAGAAATAAAGGAGCGGTTAATTCAAATTTTCTTGTTCTTGTGATATCTCAAAATACGAAAAATCTGACTCAAAAACAATAAGCTTCACTTTTTACCATAACTTTCAATTAAACACAGACAAGCTAATTTGACCTTGACTGCGCCAATTAAAGGGATAAACTAAATGAGACTGATATAAATTGAAAGAAAAAAACAGAGCTTAGTAAAGAAAGAACGCAACAAAGCCCGAACAAACAGTTGTGACATTGATTTTAGGCATTCCTAGCCGATTGAGCGCACACCGCTAAAAGACTACTAAAAACATAGCTGGCAGATTGTCAGAAAATAACCGCAATAGCTTTAGAGATCTACACTCAAAAATATAGTTAAAGAAGCAGAGCAAGAAAGAAATTTTTTTAAATTAAATGCTGAGATAATGTATTTTGATTAAGAACTTGATTAACATATTGCTGCTTCTATTTCTGCTCTCAACTAACCTTCAATTAGAGTGACTTACACTCACTTGACGCTATCTCTTTGAATTAAATTAGAAAAGTCAATTTAAGAGTGAGGACGTCATTTTTGAGAGTAAGTGTCATGTGTGACAAAAAACTTATCACTATCACGCAAATGAAAAACATAGCAAGACATAGCAATCCAAAGAACTCAAAGAAAAACTTAGAAGGACTACCTGACCATCAGATGAAATGAACAATGCCCACCATAACACAAACAAAATCATCTGAAAAAGTTGAGAAACTAAAACAATCAAACAAACAACAAAAATATACTCATTGCTACAACTCTTGAAGCTTTTACACCGAAAGCAAAATTTGAGCCCCTAAAATATACCTACTTCAAAAATATGTTCAAAATCAATTTTTGTCTCTGAAAGAGATCCAGTATTATATCTGCAAGACCTGAAAAAAATTCATTGGCCCTTGAAGGTCGATTAACTCAGAAAATGAAAGAAAATTTCAAAAAATTGATGAAATTTCAAGGAAATGTTGCTGAGAATTGTGATATTAATATTTTCACAACCATTTCTGCGTCCCTAGATGACGCAGGAACTTTTTTATCAGACCGTGGAATAGGTTTTCTGGCCCTTGAGGCTGGAGAAATCAACAATTGAAAAATTTTATGAAAACTTGGAAAAAATTGCATTTTCATAAAAATCAACAATTGAAATTTATGAAAACTTGAAATTGTCATAACAACTAATTTTGTCTCGCAAACGACCTTCATCAAGTTTCAAAAAATTCAACCTACGAATCATCGAACAAAAAACTCAAAAAATCACAAAAAAAACATGAAAAATTGCACCATTTTGAGCTCGAAAACTCCTAAAAATGACATTAAATTAAGGCCATCCCAGCAGCTGCACCACTCTAAGCACTTGAGGGACTACTAAAAACCACTGGAACTCTATTGGGGAGATTACTGACCACTGGGCTTTAGTTGTTTATCCCGTTTTGACAGATCAAAGTCATTGAAAAATGTGTGAAAACATCTTAAAAAAACAGCGCAGCAATACAATCCATAATCTTTGGATTGTAAAAAACTATCTCCAATAAGTTTTGAAAATTAATTCAGTTACGCAATTCAAATGACATTGCATGGACGAATGAACAAATGCAAATTCGCAAGTGATTGTGACATGACATGGTCGCAACAAAAATCTTGCCGAAATAAAAACAACGTAACAAGATCTCTGTATTACGTTCTGAAGAATTGAATTAACAAATGACCAGAACATTTAAATTTTTCAGCAGATCAAACTAGAACAGGCAAAAAAACCAATGACCCTATACGCGCAAAAAAAATCTGGAAACAATTAAAAACTTCTTTGATATTTAGAAGTCGTAAAATATCTTTCAGCAGTTCTAATGGCTGAAAAAAGGACAATATAACTACAAATGCCGGTAAGATACAAATTAAATTAAAAATTCAAAAACGACCGTTATAAGAGTCAATGAAAAAGTTAGCTAAAAATTGAGCAAATAAATTGACCGAAATCATGCTGCTCCGCAAGGCCAATTAGAATTGTTTTTTTTTTTGTCGAGTGAGCGAAAAGACCAAAAGAAAAAGAACAAAAACGAAAGACTAAGTATCAAGTTTCATTAAAAAACTGCCAGAAACGATTCGTATCAACTGAAAAACCTAACTAGATGCACTTTTGCGCCATTAGCAACCAATGAAACCTGTCATAAAGCGGACCAAATAATAAGATAACAAAAATACAACCAATTTTCACAAAAGCTAAGGAACTGGCTTACATTTTTTGACTACTATTAGTATAGAAGCCACTGAAAGCATTAGCTACGAACTGATAAATTTATTCAATTATATAAATCTTCATTAGCGACCAAAGAGGCCTGACAATATCGAGAATAGGCGATATGACAGTAACAACTACAAAAACATGAAACTAAAAACTTCACTAATATTTCTGGAAAACGAACAGCGTATAATTAAGAGAAAGCAATAGGTATGACCTGAAACAATTAACACATTAATTTAAGCAACTCTAGAAGCTGATAAGGCCAGTCATCTATGAAACTAAAAGAGAAGACAACAAAGTGACAACAAAAAAAAAGACAATATTTCTTGAAAACTCATCAAAAATTTTTGAGAAATAGCAACAAAGTCGAGAAAACCACTAGCTATCGACTCACACCATAAATTATATCAACTCACACCATAAATTAAATTCATTTATGTCTCATTAGCAGCCGAGAAGATCTCATTAATGATACCAAGTGATAGTACACGAGTAATAATTAAAAAGGCTCAAAAATCAAATATTCACTAATATTTTGACTGCAAACAGTGTCCAAGTCATAAAAAGCTATAGCTGCCATTGCTGAAGCCAAACAATTTCAAATAAGCGCAATTAAAGAAAAATGAATTACTTTAATAGCACTCAGGAGGAGAGAAAACATTGAAAACAGTCAAATTGACGCACGCGAAAAATGCCTTATGAAAAGCTGATAATTTGGTCCAACACCATTTCTCACTCCACTTTAAAGGTACTTTTAAAAAAATCACGCTTCAGAAGCTACTCAATTCGCTTCCTCAATTACTTCAACTACTATAACAACTAAAATCACTAATCTAATTTAACTTCTCACTGACGTGAAAAAGCCAAAAAAAGTGAACAGATCTTAAGAAAGCACACCAAAACAATCCAAATACTAAGATTGTAAAAACAAAGAGAAAGCTAATAATAGCCCTAGTAACTGCTTTGCAGCTATTAACCAGCTTATTGGCTTTAACAGAACTTGCTGCCCCCTAGGCTTTAACCGTATCCTATTTTGAAAGCTGAAAGACATCAATAAAACACATATGAATGTGAACATATCTTACAAAAACATAACTGGAAGACTCCGGAAACGAATCTATTTTAAACTTAATTTTGACAACAACCAACCACTAATTAAACGAACAAAACCAATTAGTTCTAGATACAGTTAAATTTGAAACAACATACGGAAGAAACGAATTAGAACGGAAGAGCAAAATATGTTTAATTAATTGGAAATTTTTCACACGTTACAACCCCACGACTCGAAAACTATTCTTTAAAACAGTTTCTTAATGTTTAGAAAATTACTTACCAATGATATGAAAACCTAACGAACGATATCTCAAAAAGGCGAAAAACCGAACAAAACGAAAAATAAAGCATCACAACTGAAAATCTGTGATATTTTTGAACTGTAATATTTTTCATAACAATCTCTAAAACTTTTGAACTCTCAACACTACTTAAAAACAGTTTCTGTTTATTCATTGAGTACCCACACGACACCAAAAAGCACTCAAAAACACAAAACATCAGCAAAAATTAAAACAGCAGAATTGGTTTATCTATTCTATAAAATCAAACCTATCATAGCTCTAATAATTTTCACCAAGTAACAACACCCATAGAAAAACAAAAATAAAATAATGCAACATAATTGAACTGAAAGGCAGAAAAACAACAAATTTGAGCGACAAAATTCAAAAGCGCGCTTTTAATTTACAAGCGTGCTGAATTACCATTACATCCTATTTTAAATATACTCCAAAAATTTATCGATAGAAAAAAGTCAAAGAATTCCGGAAGAAACAACTTGAAGTCCTAACACCAGAAAAAAGTTTTTGAAACAGACAATAATTCCTGGTACAACGCATGAATTAACATAAAAAACGAACTTATTGTACTAAAGAAAAACTGGCTAAAAAGTAAGTTCACAAAAAAATAGGAAAATTCAATTACTCTTTCATACAGTACAAGTACACACACAACAGAAAAACATAACCGACTAAACGTCGAAGAATTGCTCTCGAGCGACTAGCGGGAGCTCTAATCAATTGCAGCCTGCTTCGGTCGGGGGGGGGAGAAGCCTAAATGGGACGAGGAAGTTCAATAGTAGGCTTCAAATAACATTAGAGGTTAACATATACCACTATTAAGATTTAAAGTAAAAAATAACACCAGTTTCGGCGAACTTTTCAGTTGACTTTTAGTATTAAATTGCCGCCAATTGAGTTCAGCTGCTTCAAATTGTGATTGAGAGAGAATTTTAGATCGCGCGAAACGCAAAAAGTCAAGGGCGTAAAAGTCACTCGAAAAGTCAAAATTGTCAAGAGAAAATTTTGCATAAGACACACACGTTTACAATAATTGCTATGTACTTCGTTCCAAGAGCAATTAAATGCTCTTTCATGCAATGGCAATTATCAATATGCCCTCTGAATTTAGGAAATTGTATCAAATTCCGAAGAAAAAACTCTTATACGAAAGAAGTTAAATTTAATTTGCAGAAGACAATCGTTCGTTCCAACAAGCATTAATTCCTTCAAAAACTAGTAAAATAGCTTGAACATTGGAAACAATTGAAAAGCTTTCAAATTATTGTAAATTACTTTTGTTTACCAAACGCTTCAAAACGGTCAACACAACCTGAATACTATTATTTTAATCTACAGTTACATCTTAGACAACACAAAAAATTATAAACCGAAAACAGCTGCAAAAAGCGGCACGTGGACAATTATCCTCGATAAGCATAAATTCTTTTGCACCTACGTGTCTCGCTTTGTTTCAAATGAAATCATGCACAAAACTACCACTCTTTTCTCCGCTCTTCCAACTTGTTCACCGAAACAACTTTTTTAAAGACTTTTTTCAGTCCCAGAGCTTCCGGTTTTTTGCTTGCACACTCGCGTTATGATTTTCGCTCACGTGCGCAATTCGGTTCGCAGAAAGACGCTCCAGCAATGCTCCTCTTCGAGTCTTAAAAAAGACTGAGATCAATACAATCCAAATTCTTTGGATTGTAAAAGAGCGCCGAAGCCTATATAATCGCATTTTCTTTGAGAGGTTCACGGCGGTACTTAATCAACAAAACGCGATACACCAAGAAAAGTAATTCTGAAACTTGAAGCGACCACTGACAACGTTATCACGAGAACAAATAATCAGCGCTTTGATTTTGTGAAAAGCTCAGAATTAAAAAATAACATACCCGGCAGATTGCCGGAAAATAGCCGCCGTTGATTCCATAAGCATGATTGGGATTGAAAGAAGAGAAGATATTGAAAAAAAGATTTTTGTACAAAAACATTTTTTAAGTCTGATTTATTTTGATGGCATTTCGTAGTTGAACATAACGTACTTCTGTTTCTTAGAGAGAGGCTTCAGAGGTTACTATTAAAACCAATAATCATTAGAGATGGTAACTAAGACTTATAGGAACGACGTTCAAATAGCGGGCATCTAAAATTGGGCTTTATGGGTTTATCCCGTTTCTACTTCTGACTCTGTTCATTTTGAATTGCTTTGCTTAGCAACTGATGTTCAAATTCACTTTTAGCAGAATGAGAGAAGAGAGAAACTAGCCTAGAGAAGTCAAAAAGATTTCACGCAAAATGTCGAAAAAGCGGCAAAATGAGGTAAAGCGAAACATTTTTTTATTCGACGAAGTAAAAAAAAATAGGAGCGCTATAATAGCCGGCTGAGAAGATGAGGGCGGCTATTAATAACATAACCGAATAACGTCGGGCAAATTGCTCTCAAACGACCGGTTGGCTTCGTCAGTAGCTAGCCGCGGTTTATCGGGGCTAGCTTTAGCTTAATTGAAGAAGCGAGGTGAGCGCAGCGGGGGGTGTGCACCAGGGAGGGGGCAGATGGGGCGGAGGGTTAGGAGCAAGTGGGGGGGGGGGGGCAACGGTGGGAGGGCGGTTTTTGGTTGCGCGGGGCCCTTACGGCCTGAAGGTTGTGGTTGTGCAGGGTGGGGATTGGGGGGAAGTGAAGTAAGAGGGGGCTGATGTGGGGGGGGGGGGGGGAGGATGTTGTGAGGGGCGGGGATGGGGGTCAACCTCTAAAAACCGCCTTACACACCATAAGTATAAGTCTCCAAAACAGTTTCTGTGAATCTCATACTTGGAGACTAGTGAGCTGGAAGGCTCTAAGAGCACTTAATGCCCGCTGGGCGCTACCTGTTTATCCCGTTTTGAGGACGAAAAGTCAAAAATGGGTCAGACGAAAAATCGATCAAGCAAAAAATTGCATTAAATAAGACCGACACGACTAACATAATTGCTACAAACTTCGTCTGAGAGCAATTAATCAAATGACTTGTATAAGAGGACGCATCAGAAGTGCACAAAAAATTGATCTCCCCAATTTTGTTTTGAGAGCTGGTAATAGACGCAATCAATAATAGTCTCATCTTTGCACTGCGGCTACTATCACAAGTCAAATTTCACTTCCATGGTTTTTTTTAAACCAAAAGACAATCTTCACAACGTCAATATCTTAATTTCTTCCTAACCTTCATAGTAATGTACATGATTCCGAATATCTTTGACAGTTGCCTCTTCCCGAAATACGCGGTTCCTAAATACATGACTAGGGATCCAAATGCAATGGCAATGTAACCGAAGACTAGGAACACGAATCCCTCGATATTCGTCATTATATCTTTCACATTGCACAAGAAACAGATGGCTTTTCCGAGGTTGTAAGGGCAGTAGACGAAGAGAAATACGAAAATTCCATTCAAAGAGATGACCCAGAACACGTGTTCCAGAAATACTAAGGATCCGTCGAGTCCCAGCATTCTGTCCCACGTTAGCTCCTCGGCAGCTTGTTCAAAAATGTCACCAGCAGCCTGGTTTTCGTCTTCTGGTTGGTTGGGTTCCTCAACAGGGGCGGCTGCCTCTGGTCTGAAATAGACAATTTAAAAGTTTTAAATCGATCGCATCAGTACAGAATGGCCATCGCTTGTCAATTATCATCCACAATAGCTGCGGTTGACGTGGCAGTCAATGATCTCTCGCAAGGTACAATCATAACGAGACTTCCGTTATGATTTGCTCAACGACAAAGTTTTGCTAAAGTTTTGTGATTTGCTAAAGTTTTGCTCAACGACAAAAATCTTCAAAGTCAAGCGTTTAACCATGCAACTTAGTATAAAGAATCAAATGTCTACATTTGTCAATTTTTAACACAAAACAGCACAGTCCCATAGATAGATAAAATATAATGGTGTTTTAAGGCCTTGAGCAATTGACATTTTACAAACGTGCAATATAATTACAATTGCTAATCTAATTAATGGCGAAAAACAGCACCTCAGTTTGTTCGTTCAGGCTTACAAAAAACTCTTAATATTCATATTGCTAAAATTGCTTTGAAACAGACTTGACGGCTACTCTTTAGAGTTACATAAAGCCACCTTAATATTGTTGTGAGAAGTCATTTAGAGAATGAGGTAAATCATTTAAATTGAAAAATTATCAAGCAATTCATTTAAACCTCACTGCCAAGGCATCTAGCAAACGACAGGAAAAGGTCAACAAATTTGCTGTTTTGAGGTTTTCAGCTTCGGGAAAAAGTGATGCCAAAAATAAAGGTCAGACGCGAAAAAGAATATAGCAGGACAAGTCCTGAACAAAAATTATCATCCACCAAAAACTATCATCCACCCAACAAAAAAGACCAAAAAGAATAGAAAGGGATTTAGAAAACTATAAGGACAACCGATAAAAAAAACTCGAAAACAAGTAAAATTGCCTTAAAAACCAGAACGCAAAACTTTGGTTTAGTCAACGTTTTCACAACACTACTTAACATAAATCGACTAATGTCGGCAGAATTGCTCTCGAACGACAGGCGGATGAAAAACATTTGACCCCAACGGGATGCGAACAATTGATCTCCCGGTTCATAACCATATGGACTGCCGACTGTGCAATTTGGCCCTTATTTTTGATATTCTGCAACCGACTTTATATTAGCGACAAGCTTTACTTCGAAGTCAGAGCAATAGAGATCACTCAAAAATGAAGAACGAAAGCGTGAAAAAGTCACTTGAGATGCCAAAGAATGTTCTAGAAAAAAGCGCAAAATGGTCAAGCGAAAAATTTGCATAAAAAGACCAACACGTTTACAATAATTGTTATGAACTCCGTTCAAGAGCAATTAAAAGATAGGAAATTAAAATGTCAAGCCACAAATCACTCGCATTTCGCTCCACTTACTGTTTCGGCGTCATCAAAATCACTAGGCAAATTCGATTTCAAAAATCATCAAGGTTTGTGAAAAAATCTAAGAAAAAAACAGCCCGAAGAATTCCGAGCTCAAACACCACCAGTCCAATTTGACATCTAGATGTGACCAAATCTTAAAAACAGCCGGAAGAATTCCGGATACAACTCGAAGTATAAAAGTGAATCTAATAAATAACGTCACTAATTGGATGAAAGCAATAACTAATGTCAGTAAAAAGAGAACACCAAAGCAATTGATCTAAACCGCAAGTAGGTTGAAAAAAATGCTAAAACACAATTTAAATTTCTTCAAAGTAAATTTGAATTAAATCTTGCACCTTAAACGTTGGTCTTGAGAATTCAAGAAAACTCATGTTTCGGTTAAGATAATTTCTTTTCCATTTGGCCAATAAGTTCCGTCAGAAAAATAATTGCGGAAAACTCTTGAGTGTTAAGTATGTCACGGTGTGCACAGCAAAAATTCATAGCGCCAAGTTAGTATCAGGACAAAAATTACAAGAACAAAATTTTATTTTTGGAATCAAACTACAATATATCTCAACATTCTGGACTTTTCCAACAGAAGCTGCCAATTCTGAAGTAGAGATAATTTCTTTTTCAGGTACCAGATATATATCCGAACCAGATGATGAACAGAAAAACTGGATAATTACGTAAAACTAACAAAGCCACGTACATTAAACATTTGCCTTCAAGAGACCTGAACATTTTTGCTATTGTTAAAATAAAGACTAAATACGTCTATACAAGTAGTTCAACTTAAAAATAAAGGGAGGACACGTCAAAACTTCAGTAAACAAAAGAACGACTGGAGAACATTTTTAAATCTATTCGTTTGCGAAAAGTGTTTATCAACTAAGCACTAAAAACAACAAACATTACTAGTTGGTGGGATTGTAAACAAAAACATGCCCGGCAGATTGCCGGAAAATAGCCGCCGTTGATTCCAATAAGAAAATTGGGATTGAAAGAACAGATATTGAAAAAAAAAATTTTGTACAAAAACATTTTTTAGGTCCGATTTATTTTGATGGCATTTCGTAGTTGAACATACTTCTGTTTCTTAGAGAGAGGTTACAGGGGCTACTATCAATTCCAATAGGCATTAGAGAGAGGTAACTAATACTTATAGGAACGACGTTCAAATAGCGGGCATCTAAAATTGGGCTTTATGTGTTTATCCCGTTTCTATTTCTGACTTCAATTTTTAAACTGACTCTGTTCATTTTGAATTGCTTTGCTGAGCAACTGATGTTCACAATCACTTTTAGCAGAATGAGAGAAGAGAGAAACTAGCCTAGAGAAGTCAAAAAGATTTCACGCAAAATGTCGAAAAAGCGGCAAAATGAGGTAAAGCGAAACATTTTTTGTTTGACGAAGTAAAAAAACATAGGACAAATCCTGACGTACAATTCAAAGAATTTTCATTGACTAAACAGAAAAACTGACCTAGAATGGACTTTGAATTAATTGAGAAAATAATTTTCAAAAAAATCAGATAAAAATAAGAAAAAAACAGAAAATCAAGGTCAAAGTGCAGCATGTGAACACAAAAAACCACTAGCGAGAAATGAAAATTTAATTCAAACAAAAAACTAGGCCTATAATGGCTGTGAATGGATTGGGAAAACCATTTAGAAAAAAATCCGATTCGAAAAATCGAAAAAACAGTAAAAATCAGAGTGAAATTGCCGCATGTGAACAAAAAACCACTACCGAGAAACAGAATTTTTGTTCAAACACCCTTTTCTCACTCTATTTTGAAATTAGAGCGAAAAAAATTCACGCCGCAAAAACACTCGCTTCTTCGCTCGATTTCCTGTTTCGGCTTGACCAAAATAACTACTCCAATTTGACTTCAAAAGTCATGAAAATCATGTGAACAGATCTTAAAAAAACATAGCCCGAAGAATTCCGGAATTGACTCGAAGTGAAAATCCATTTAAACGCCATCCAACTACTCATCAAATAAAACGTGCCTTCACTAATTTACGATTATCTTGAAACAAAGTCATGAAACAAAAAAGTAAAAACAATAAAATCAAATCTGTTAAAATATGATAAAAAATCTGATCAAATTTTGTTATATATTGAGATCCCGAAAAAACCATCTCTGTCAAAATAACTTCATCAAAACAACTAGTAGTTACAAAAAACCACTTATGTGAATTTTTTTAAAAAAAACTTTAGGCTAAATTTATGAACAAAAAAGCTCTTAAAAACAACTTTCACTGGAAAACTGGAAAAAGTTACTACATTTTTTAATATTTCAAAAACATATAAATCCAACGAAAAATTCCCTTCAGTCAATAGGGTATCCAGATGCTCGCAAAACAATAGGCAAGTCATAATAGGCAAAGAAACTTAGCTAAAAACAGAAAAAATAACGAAAAACTGCAAAAAAAAAAGAAAAATAGTTCCAATTTTCGCCATTTTTTGTCATATTTCTCAACAAAAAAATGATTCTTACCCACAAAACTGTAACCAATTGTTATCATAAAACTGCTCAAGTAAAAGGGGTTTCTTCAATACCCATTTGAGCCAGTAAAACAAAATAATCGTCAAAAAACGCCAAAATTAGCCCGAAAATCAGCAAAATACATTAAAAACCTCCGAATTCTCATAAAATTTGCACTAATTTCCAGAAACCTTCAAACCACTACCGAAGACAGCCTAAAATTAAAACAAAATCATAACCAAACCTCTTTAACAAAATATACGAAAAACTGCTTTAAAATGCCGCACGTGAACAAAAAAATTTCGCTCGCTCAGAGAAAACTTTTTCACACATCAATTTCTCGCTCTCTCAAAAACAGCGGTATGAACAAAAACCACTCTCTTTTCGCCCCATTCTTCACTTTTGTTTGGAGCCAAAATCACTCCAAATTTTTTCACGCGTTTCATTTCGCGCTTCAAAAATCACTCCAATAAAATTGATTAAAAAAAAGGACTTCTCCAATACTCCTCTTCGAGTCGTAAAAAAAGACCACGCCCCAATACAATTCAAATTCTTTGAATTGTAAAAAATAGGAGCGCTATAATAGCCGGCTGAGAAGATGAGGGCGGCTATTAAACATAAAAAAAGTCAAAAATTTTGTGAAAACATTGTGGAAAACAACGAAAAGAAAGGAAACCTGCCAAGATCAGTAACTTGGTCCTGTTAATGCTTCTCAAAACCAACGAAAAAGACGTCAATATATCGAAAATCATCCGGAAGAATTATTGTTACTGTTTAATCCCACTTTGATATTAATAAAATAAAAATTGTTGACAAAAAACTGAACGTAGTGGACTACTGTCGTGCAAATTTATCTTAAACGACCGGCGACCGTTTGGCTTTGGTATTAGCCGACTGAGGCTTAGTAACACTAGCTAACATCAGGGGAGGGCAGTCGCCAGGTGGAAGAGGGTTGACAGGTTGGAGTGGTAATGGTGGGGACGAGGAATAAGATGCGAGGGGGTGACCGAGGGGGTGGGGAGGGGGGTATGTTAATATTTAGAACTTCCCTTCACACTATGAATTTATGTCTGTTTAGAGCTGCTCAGTCACTTTATAAAGTCCGGGCTTTATCTGTTCATTCCGTTTTCCACTACGAAAAGTGCTTCAGACAAAAACAGTGAAGCAGAAAACTGCACAAAACAGCAGAGGACTACTAAAATTGCCCCAAACTTGTTTTGAGAAAAAAAAGTAAAAATTACTAAACCAACATTGAAAACTCTGGTCAACACAAAGCAATGGTCAACACGCTCATAAAAACTAACTTGGATATTGAAGCCTACTAAAACCATTCGGCAGCAAAAAACGAGTTTAGGCAGAAAAGCAGAATGTGAACAGAAATTTTGCTTTAGCGGAAACTTTCGTTCCTCTAAGTTTCCCGCTCTTTCAAAAAAGTGACATGAACAGAAAAAACACAATAACATTGTGAACTTATTGTAAAAGAATAATGCATTGTAGCAACGCTCAGCTTACATTTTAAAAATTTACATTCTTAGCAAATTAAACAAAAATCCACATAAGTTGAATAAATTTCTCGCAAGCGATAGGCAGGGGTAATTCAATTTAGAGGGGTTGTCGCTTAGAAATGTTAAGTGGGTGCAAATATCACCAACCCTACAGGGTCTGGAACCCGGACCTCTAGGTTACCATTTCAGTATCTTAAACACAAAGCAACAATTGTTTTTTTATCCTCTGACAATAGCTTTTCTATTAGCAAACATAACTGACTAACGTCGGAAGAATTGTTCTCAAACTACAAGCGGGGGAAATTTCATTTAGTGGCGTAGCCTAGAAATTTTTCATGGGTGCAAAAACTCTTACCTCATAGCGGTTCGAACCCGCGACCTTCAGGATAGCCGTCTGACATCTTAACCCCAAAGCTACAACGCCATTGCTTTTCAACCGCATACTACCGCTTTTATATTTGCCACAAACAATAAGAGCGATTAAAATCACAAAAAATGAAAAAGTGAAACGTGAAAAAATCATTTGAGAAGTTAACGAATTTCTAGATCAAAAGCGCAAAACCTCCCAAATACAAATTTTCACAAAGATGAACACGTTTACAATAAATACGTTTGAGGGCAATTAATAACCTTATTTCACCAAGAGCGCAATTTAGATCACTATAAAAAGAACTCAAGCGTGAAAAAAGTCACTCAAGAAGTCAAAGAAGGTTATAGAACAAAAGCACAAGCAAAAATATTGCATCAAAAAGACACGTTTAAAATAATTGCCTCAAATTGTTCGAGAGCAAACAATAAGAGCACATCGGGATTTTCATACAAACTAAACATAGCCGGCAGATTGCCGTCAAATAACCGCCGTTGATTCCCATAACCAAGATTGGGCTTGGACGAGAAATCAGTTTGGAGCTGAACATGTTCCTGTTTCGTAGTGAGACGACACAGGGGTTAGTATCATTACCAATCAGCATTAGAGATGGTAATTAAGAACAAAATACGAGTAACTGGCATCTAAAATTGGGCTTTATGGGTCTATCCCAGTACCAGTTCTGATTTTTTTTATACTGACTCTGTTCGTTTTGAACTGCTACCAAAAATAGCCCACAGATTGCTGGAAGAAGCCGCAATAGACGCATGTGGTCTTCCCATAATTGAAACAACTAAGAAAAAAGATAGACAGCTTGACCAACAGTCCTTTAAAAGACCACTAGCACTAGACTTTTTGGGTTAGCATTGGACTGTCATTTTTATGAGACACATAAGCTCTAAGGAGAAAGCCCTAATAGGGCTTTTCAAAATTAGGATCTTTTCCGTTTGTGTCCCCTCAGCTTAGTGGGCGCATATTATTTGCACCCCTCAGATGCACGTGCAATAAATTTCACATAATGACATTATCTAATTTCACGAGCTCTGTAACTAGGGGGGCTTAGATTCGGACTGCAATTTTTATGGTACATAAGCTCTATAAGGAAAAAACCCTAATGGAGCTTTTTCAGAATTAGTATTCGAAATCAAAAACTCAAGACTAATACTCAAGAATAAGGGCATATACGTTTGGCACTACTTAGATGTACACTATTGACCTTTAACTAGTGAATGTTCATAAAATTTTAAGTTCAATAAGCGAGTTCAGAAGTCAATTTTCTGAGTGAGGTAAGTAACGCAATTGACTTAAAAGCAGAACAAATGACGTCACGCAGACAAATTTTATCTGCAAACCAGTAGAAACCCCTGCAGTTGAAAAAAATTAATTGCAAGAAGTCAGGTAGCAAGAATGATCGATAGAGACAATTAAAAAACCGCGATTTCCCCAATAATAGCCGCTATCGCTTCGCGGCTATCAAAAAACCTTTTAGGAGCATGAGAGAGGAGAAAAACCAGCCAAGAGAAATTAAAAAGGCTTCACGCTAAATGTTGAACAAGCCGTGAACTAAGATAAAGCAAAAAATCTAGTACTATGGAGTAGAAAACATACGACAAATCCTGACGTACAGTTCAAAGAAGTTTCAATGGCTAAACAAAAACTGGACCTAAAAACGGACAATGAGCGAATTGCAAAAACCATTTTCAAAAAAAATCGTAAAAAAATTTGAGAACATAGCCAGCAGATTGCCGGAAAATAGCCGCTGTTGACGCGCATCGGGATTGAAACAGAAGAAAATACCTACTACTTCAGCTATACTACTTCTACCTATACCTACTTCAGCTTCTGAACTGAAGGGTATTAAGCTCAATACTAATATCAGCTAGCAATCATTCTAATGAGATTTGATAACCTCATGCACTATGACTTAACAACCGGGCTTTATCGGTTTATCCCAATTCTTTTAATTTCACTCTTTTGGCATTGACCGTATTCACTACATTGCGTAATTCAATGCGTGAGAGAATTTAGAATCCATTCAGTTGAAACAGTGAGTGAGGTAAGTCAGAAGTCAAACGTGAAAATCGTGACTTATGCAAAACAAAAAACGTGATCAAAAGGTAAAGTGAATTCAAGGAGAGCGCCTAATTAATAGCCGTTTGAGAGGCTGACAGCGGCTAAAAAATTGCGGAACATCGATGTCAAAATGCCGTATTTGAACAAAAAAACCACTAGCGAGAAAGAAATTTGGTTCGAACAAAAAAACTAGTCCTAGAATGAACTGAATGAATTGGAAAAACCATTTAGAAAAAAATTCGATCCAAAAAATCGAAAAAAACAGGAAAAATTAAAGTGAAATTGCCGCATGTGAACAAAAAACCACTAGCGAGAAACCGAATTTTTGTTCAAACACCCTTTTCTCACTCTACTTTAAAATTAGAGCGAAAAAAATTCACGCCGCAAAATCACTCGCTTTTTCGCTCCATTTCATGTTTCGGCTTGACCAAAATCACTACTTCAATTTGACTTCAAAAATCATGAAAATGTGTGAACAGATCTTTATAAAAAGACAACGCCCCAATACAATTCAAATTCTTTGAATTGAACAAAAATACGACCGCAATAATAGCCGCCTCAGAAGCTGAGGCGGCTATAAAAAACCGTTAAAAGAAAAACCAATTCTCGGGGAGGAAAGGAATCTGTTACGTGTCGACAAATTAACTGTTTCAACTCACCGTTCGCGAGCGTTGTGCAAATTAGCATTTTCAATGCCCTCTCCGTCATCTGTGGACGAAGCAACCTCACCCTCTTCGTCATCTTCAGTTCCCGGTCCTGCAGAATCATCAGTTGTCCGTCCACTAGTACTGCTACTAGTGCCGCCTTCAATTTCACTTCTAGACAAAATGGAGCTTGCAGCGTTACTTTCTGTACTCGTATGACTGCTGCTTCTACTGTCCCGATTGGTCACCTCCTCACTTATGTCTTCTGTTACGAGTTGTTTGACACTTGAGCTTTTCGATGGGCCGGGTACCTGAAACTGTCATGGATATAATTTATATTCTGCATTACGGTACATCGAAAGGAGGAGCTACTGATTTTTTAAATGGGAAGCAGTGAAGATACTGACCTCTTCGGAAGTTGCAATCGCAGAGGAAATCAGAAGAGTATTTTTGACTTCTAAACTCTGTTGTGAGCTCTTTTCTACATCACTAGTTTCCACAAGAGCATTATCTAGTTCCTTTTCGCTTTCAGTCAACACTGAAACGTTCCCTGCTTCTGTATTTGACTGAACTGGTTCCTGAATCGTTAAAGAGTTGTTAACATTTGCTGCATTGCTGTTTGAGGCGTCATTCTGACTCAAAATTGGAACCTCGGCCGCAGTTTCAGATTCTGACGCTACTGTTTTTTCGTCGGTTTGCTTTGACGACGTACTTTGTTCACTGACATCGCTCATCTGTTCAAGTCTGACAGTTAGGCTGATATTGATACTGTCCAACTTGGCTTCTAGTTTTGAACTGTTATCAAGTGTATGCTGTTCCGACTGTTGGATGATAGTTGTGTCTTCTCCGGTTGGAGTACTATCATTGTTTTGCTCATTTCCATCAACCTAGAGCAAAATTAAACATCCTGATCAGTAGAAAAAAGCGGACCACTAACATCAGTAATGACGGCAGACCAATGGTATCAATTCCAAAATAGAAGACAACCTGAGTCATTTTCTAAAGGAGCCCAAAAATCAGTATCCAGTTAATTTGAGCACAATTAACAATCCACTGTAGTTCATTCCCGCAGCTGAACCTTTAAAGTACACGTCACATTTCAACAATTCAGTTAAAAAAAGGCAAACTTTGATTCTAAAAACTTACCTCACGGTCGCAGCTTGCTTTAATGCTTCAAATGTAGCTTATCATGGACCACTGAAATAAAATACCACAACCGGCAAATAGCCGCCATTGATTCCCATAATTCCGGTTGCGATTGAAGGCACAGAAAAGCAATGATAAAAAATGACAGCCGTACAAAAATATTTTTGAAGTGAAAACTATTTTGATTGGATTTAGTAGTTATGCATACTCCTGTTTCTTAATGAGAGGATGCACGGGCTAGCATTTTTGCCAAAACGCACAAGCTGTCTAAATATGAAACAAATTTTTGTTCTGTTCGACAGAGTGAAAAAAAAACAAAGCCGGAAGACTCCGGAAGCGACTCGAAGCAGACATTCATGAAGGACCTAGCCATCCCCTCACTAACTGAAATGAGCCTAAATGATTCACTAATCATTTCGAAACATTAACTGAGAAAAATTTAAAACATGAGTGAAGCCAAAATTGCTATCTGGAAAAAATCTGAGAATTTCTTGAACAAGTTGCGACTCCGAAACAACTATTGGCAAAACAGCTTACAATACATATACATAAAGTAATCATTCAAATGGCTACCATCTGATAAAAAAACAACAGACATGGCGGTACATACAGAGAAAACTGAGGAATGGAAAGGAAAAAATGAACAAAAAAATTGCCAGGCCAAAATTGAGAAAGAAAAAGAAAATTGTTACGAAAAAAGCGCGCAGAATTGCAAAAGTAGCAGAATTGCATACATATATACATGATCTAACAGTTTAATATTTGTTTCGAAAGTTCAAAAAAGATTTCAGTCGTACAATTTCTAGCTGAGATCTGAGACGAACGCTTTTGGCTGAAAAAGTTAGAGTTAAAACAAAACCGCACGTGATCAAAAAATTTCGATCACTTAGCGCAAAAATTTTTCAAACCACCTACTTTTTTTGCGCTCTTTCTCTTTCTCTCTCTCTCTCTATCTATCTATCTATCTATCTCTATCTCTCTCTCTCTCTCTCTCTCTCTCTCTCTCTCTCTCTCTTAGAACGATGCTAGAACAAAAATCACGCCAAATTCTCTATCTGCTTTACTGTTGTTCAATAGATTGACCTAAACACTCGTTTTCACGTGAAGCGGTTGACTTCTAAAACACATCCTGTAAAAATAGAAGTCAACGATTCAAAATAAAGATTGCCAATTTTTCTCTTAGAGTCGTAAAAATAGCAGTGCTATAATACACGACTGAGAATGTAAGGGCTGCTATTAAAGATGCAATTACTGGTTTATACAGACCCCCTATCTTAACTCAAACTCGCCCTATTTTAGGCCCGTGGAATTCACTTACGGAAACTTGAACTCTATTTACACTAATCCGTCAGGGTTTTCCACAGAAAGCTTTTAAAGCAGTTTTGTGGGAAACAATACAAAATGGCATACAATTTCAAAATTCTGCTAGTGGCTTTGAAAAAGCATGAAAAAGCAATTCTACATTCTTTAACTCTAATATTCTTTCTAAATCTGAAGTTCTTTATTCAAAGCAAAATTCTGCGGAACACACATGTTTAATCGATGAATAAATGCACAAATATCCCTTCTCCCATAATTGAGTTTAATTTATCTGATCAAGGGAGATTAATTCTGATTTCGACAAAGTTAGTTCAAGAACTTTATTGAGATCTAATTACGCAAATTGTGGATTCTAATTCCCAAGTTTGTGGAATCTAATTGCACAGAGCGCTAATTTTAATTACTCAAATTGTGAAATCTATTTCCAGTGAAATACACACTAATCCGTCAGTGCATTCCACAAAACGCTTTTAGAAAAACACTGACTTAACCCTCTCATAATATTCCAATCCACGCCAATTTAGCGAACGTAAGTGTATTCCACAGAACGAATGTATTAAGATTGCGTGTGAAATCCACTTGCATAAATCGTCAATTATGCCCAATTTGGGGGTCTTTACAGACCAGTTTTGGAAAAACGAAACAACTTCGGCTGACTTTACATTTGAGTTCCAATTGTAAACTGCCACTAATTGAGTACAGTTTCTCAAAATTCTGAATGAGCGAGCAATTTTGATCACGCAGAACTCAACGTCAACAACGTAGAAGTCAATAAAGAAGTTGAGCAAAATTTTACGTAAAAGACAAACGATTACAGTAATTGTATCAAATTTCGTAAAATTTTGGACAAAACCTTTTACGTATAGAAACGAACAGCCAAACATCAATCATCCTCATATCTTCCAAATGATACTAAGTGATTTCGGAGTGACATGCAAATAGTCTTTTATAGTAGTGAAATCTACACGTTTGAATTGACCTGAAAAAAATGATAAACCTTGCAAATGAGAAGCTAAAATAATCTTCCTTAGTTGCCCCGCATTAAATGGACCATGATATTCAATGCAAGCAAGACATACGGAATGTGCTTCCTCTATTAAAACAGCTGACTTATGACAGAGGAATTGACTTCACAGAAAGATATGGCATGAGGTAACACTACACCTGGTTTTCACGTTCAGCAGCTGCGGGTGGCACTGCTGCTTCAGCCGGCACAGGTTGTTCTGCCTCTCGTCTTCGCTGTCGCTGCTGCCTCCGGTTGTTATTGTGCGGCTCATTTACATTTACACCTACACCTACTCCTTGCACTCCGACGTGTCGTCTACCTACTAACGAAACATTTATTCACTGCAAAGGCCAACACCGAAGTGAACTAGTCGCACAGGATAAACTGGATTTAACATTAGTGGATAAAACATTAGGGTACCGACCAGCCACCCGACTTGTCCCATTTCCCCACACGCTCTCCGCGTATTGGGAAACTGGCCAAATCGCGCGTCTAATCGGTACCCCCATTTCTCCACTACTACACACATAAATTTATTCATCACAAAACACATTCTTCCCTTTTTTAAAAACAAAAAAAAATCATGTTAACAACATTCTTTCCCTTTTATAACAACATTCGTTCCACTGTTTATCTCTACAATTAACACACTTCGAAAGCATTTTTTATATTTTGAGAACTCATTTTTCCCTAGAGAAATGGATATCAACTGAAGCAACGAGTGTATTATCTGCAATTTATCTTTCAATTCAAAGAAAGAGCCTCTCAAACACACTTCAATAAGCGAACACTTCGAAAGAACGAGAGAGCTGATTGATGATGAAGACTCTTAATCAAAAAGCTGAACCTAAAACTAACTAAAGCTAAAACTGTAACTAAAGCTCAAACTAAAACTGATGATAATATCTATACTAGGATTCAGTACAAATGTAACGAATGTTACGCAGTATTTAGAAATAAAATAGCTCTAACTATTCACACATATAGTCATAATAGAAATTATCTAGAGAATACTTAAGACTATGATACAAACTCTAGTTTGAACATGAGAATTTTTTATTACTGATAAAGCTGGAAATTAAATTGAAGATATAGATGCAGCAATTAATTACTGTAAAAGAAATTAAAATTTATTATCAAATTAGAAAACTTAAGAGTTTTAAAAATAAGATCACAGCTGAGTGTGATTATAAGAAGAGAACTAAGAAGAAGTTGAAAATCACGAAAACACTCTTCAACACGGACTATATTATTTATAAGCCTATATATGATTACGGTGACTACAAACAATGGCTAGAATTCGAAAAAGAAATATATGAAGGTTATGGCTACGACTTTGAGTTTCTCGCATTAGGAAGCATTCGGTTAAATATTGAACCAACTAAAGCATCTATTGGTAGCTATATAGATTTACCACCAATCTAAAAAACTCTAAAGTCAATATTAAATATACGCAATTACAAATACAACAGTCAACAACTATCTATTACCGCATGGCTACATCTCACTAGAGATCATGCAACACGCAAGAGCAAATATGTAAATCTAATTGTACCACGGCAACAAAATGAAGATAACTTTGTCTATATAATAAGAATACAGAAATTATAATATTAACATTTGGCTATATACACCTGTGATGAGGGTAAAGTAGAGCTATTTAAACCAGTCAATGATCTTGATAAAGACAAAAAAGATGTCAGAATATTAGTTTGGGGAACCGGCCAAACAGAAAACTGTGCTCTAATTAAAACAATAGAAACATTAATAGAGAGACCAAATAAAAAAAACTAAATACTATTAGTGTAATAGATGTACATATTGATTTGATTCACAAAATAAATATAATAATCATACACGAAGTCATTCATTTAAACCAGTGATTGTTTGCCTAAGAAGAAACATATTACTTTTTTAAATGAACATAAACGACAAGAAATAAAAAATATTATAACTGCTGATATAGAATGTTGTGTTATCAACATCACAGAACAAGGTGAAACATCGACGAAGTCCCATACTAACAAATATGTAATAGGTGAACATATACAAATCAGTGTAGGCTACATGTTAAAAGGAAACTCCAAACACTATTTCGGTCCTGACTGTATCAAAAGATTTGCAAGTGATCTACTAACTATTGAAACCGAATAACATCAAGTACAACAAACAAATGATATTTACCACTGAAGTTGAACTTAACCATAATGCTAACAATGTAGGTAAAAAATGGAGAACTGGTAACTATAGAAGGCCCGCATGTAATATATGAAATCTAAGATATAAACAACAAAATTTCATTCCCGTTATATTCCAAAAATGGCTCAAGCTATGATTTCAATCTACTATATAGAAAATTATTTAAACAGAATAGCGATAAGAGAAAAGTAGATAACACACCATTAGCTGCTGGTAAGTCTAAGATGTTTATTATTGGTAATCTTAAATTCTTAGATAGCTATAACTTCTTAGCTATGAGTCACGATCAAATGGCAAAAATATATCACTGTAAAACAAAAACATTATATCCATATGATTACTTTAGTTTAGTATTGTAACAAGAAGTTATCGGTACTCTCAAGATAGAAAACTTCAAATCCTCTCTCTCTCTAATAAATTACCAACACAAGAAGAAGTAGATATCTTTAATAATGAAAACAGACATAAAACTATTGAGTATTTACAGAATGATGTGAAAAAATTAGACTATTGCATGAAAGAATATGTTAGTCTAAGTAAGAATGAATTCAGTCTCAATCCTTTACACTATGTAACTCTGCCAGGTTATAGTAATGATTGTTGGTTAATGTCAAAGGGTGTTACATTAGATACATCACAAGATAAAGAAATGCTAGAAGATTTTATTGAAGCAAAGAGAAGTGGTATATGTGGTATAATGGGTGATAGATATATTAATAGTATTGAAAGTAACAGGTGAATCTGGTACATAGACGCAAACAACCTATATGGCTATGCAATGATGCAAAAGCTACCTTGAAAAGACTTCAAGTACTCCAGCGCACCTCTAGATGGTATAATAAATACTCCAGAGGATAGTGATTATGGCTATTATATAGTGTGTGATGTGGATTATAATGATATCTGTAAAAATAGAACATAGCAACCAGCACTAACGCCTTAGAAAGATAAACAATTAATTAGGCTATAGAGAAAGAGAAAGGTAGAGCATGAACAGAGAAATTAGTATTAGATCAAAATAATAAATACGCATATATAGGGTTTATTATAGGATAATAAAATCTTATGTTAAGATGGGTGCAAAAATAACAAAAATACAGAGTAATTAAATTTAAGTAAGATTATATACGTAGAGATTATATACAAAACAATACAGATAAAAGAGCAACGCCTAAAACAGAAGTAGAAAAGGATATAAGGAAATTAATGAACATTTCACTATACGGAAGAATGTGCATGAACCCTCTACACTTCCTTCAAGTTAGTTCTTACATGATGAAGAAAAAATAATGAAAAGTATAAGTAACCAACTTTTAAGTTTATAAAGAGATATAACGATTATAGCCAACTTGAATAAACAAATAATATACGAAAAAAATATGAGCCAGCAATATATGTAGGTGTTACTTTGTTCCAATTAAGTAAACTACAAATGTACGAATTTTTCTATGATATACTAAAGACCATCACTTGAAGATTTACAACTACATTATATGAATAGATAGTTTTGTATTGAATTTTAGTGAAGGTAACTTTAGTGACGAGCACATGGATCTGTCTAATCTATATTCCCCTATCAAAGAGAATAATAAAGCCCCAGGTGAATTGAAACATGAATTTGGAAGTAAAAATCAATGATGAGTTTATAAGTCTACCACCAAAGAAATATAGCTTCAAACACTACAGTTCAAAAGAGAAAGGAATAAAGAAATGTGACAATGCTAAACAAGACTAGTATAATGCGTTAATGTATAACACAGAGAAAACTATAGAGGAATGTAGAATACAAAGGGTGGGAGATAATATGACAACAACAAAAAAACAAGTGAGACTAGTCTATACTCTTCGATGATAAAAGATTTTATGTAAATAGTACTAAAAGTTATCCTCATGATGAAAACTTATATCTATTCAAAAGATATTTAATAAAAAATAATGCTGCTCGAAAAGAGCTATTAATAAAGCGAGGGCTAGACGAAGACAACCCCGTTGATCTATTAATAAACAATATTAAAAAGCTAACCATTAATGATGATAGAAAGTTAATTAAACCTGCTATTATACTATAAAATGATTTATTATAATTTTTAAAACCATAAAAAATGACTTAGCTACAAACAGTTATAGAAATAACTAAACTAGAAAAAGAAGACAGACGAAATAGATTAGAAGATAAATTAAAACAACAAGAATAATATGGTAAAATAGAAGAGTTATTTGATCCAGTCCCTAAAGCTTTAAACTTTAAGATCAAGGCAAGCTCTTCAAAACCAAATATTAGCAGCACTAGCTGATGGTACTAATGCTTTTACGAATGTGGGTACCAACAACAAAGCAGCTTTCTTGATAAACGAGCTGCTCTCTTATCACCCACACCTGTTCCAGCTGTAACATTAAAAGTTTATTATATATTATATTATATTATATATATATATTATATTAATTAGTATTGCATCACCAAGAGGGTTTTCTACTAGCGAAGATGAATTATGGCGACGTGATACTGGTGATTATGAACAAGGGGTAGAAAGAAGAAGAAGAAGAAAGCTAGCGTTCTTACTAAGAGCCTCCGGCCTTGGTTCCCCAAAGCCAACCCCAACAAATTAATAGAAAGACTAGAAACAAAGGCTGGTCATGACGGATTATACGATGAGATGTTAAAGATATCTAAAGAACTATTATCAATTAAAATTATTTATCAAGAACAACTAGATAATTGTTTTATTATGGAAAATGAGCGAAGCTAAGACTACGTCCACGAACACAGTTCCTGCAAAGCAAATAGGTGAAACCATGACTATGGCCATAAATAAAAACGAAACAACAACACCCCTACTCTTAGCTAAAGCAGTATTTAGTCCTCAAATAACAATGTTTAGATGAGAAAGAATAATACCATTACATAAAGCTAAAGCCGATTTAATTGATAAGCCATCTTTGAGTAAATATCACAATAATTATAAGTTTATATTAACTGTTACAGATATATTTACAAAATATGCTTGGGCTATATTATTAAAGAAAAAATGTAGTATAATTATAACTAATGGTTTAAGAATAGTATTAGGAAACCAGAAAAGTTACGTGTAGATAGAGATAGCGAGTTTTATAACAAAACATTTAAATCTTTATTCAAAGAACATAAAACTGAATTATCTTGAACATATAGTAATCTAAAAGCTGTATTTAAAGAGAGATTCATTAAAACATTATTACACATAATTAATCAACCAATGTTCATCAATGGTTATGGTAATTGCGTATATCTTTCTAATGATGCTATCACATCATATAAAAATAACGTTCATTCGACAATTAATAGGACACCCGTTGATTCTTCTAATAATCTTGATAAAGTTAAGTACATAATTACTTTAGTAAACCTAGCTAAAACCAACCAAAACTTGGTGATTACGTTAGGAAAACTGACAAACGTAACATTTTCTTTAAAGGATACACATCTAATTGGAAGATAATTATTTAAAATCAACAAAGTTAAAAAAAACTCAACCACCAACATATAAAATAGAAGATATTAATAGTGAAATAATAGAAGGTAAATAGTGTGAACAGGAATTATTAAAACTTTGATTTTGAATCTAATAATAGGGTTTTAGAATCACTTGGAATCAACATAGTTGCTGCGTAGCAGATTAGGGAACCTGCTTCGCAGATAGACCTCCGGACAGCTACGAGGTAGATTAGGTAAACTGCTTCGCAGACCTCTCTCAATAAAAATAATGACAAGAAGCAGATTCAGTCAAGCGAAACATCAATCAAAATCAACAAACAACTTAACACTAAGGCTCACAAATTATTCCTAGAAGATAATGATCTTACTGACGTGAAAGATACCTATAAATTACAAATATACAACCTCCTACAGAGAAAAAAGATGTTTTTAAAAAAGAGTGCTGTGACAGCAGCTTACTATCTTCTTTTAATAAAGATATTTTAAGTAAAAACATAACTGAACTAAGAAAAGGTGAGACAACTAACAAGTCATGACTAATACACTACAACTAAATAAAACAAAAGTTAATGGTGAACTAAAAAATAAGTTACAAATACAGTCAACTTTTGTAATAAGGTGGCCTCTGATACTAACTCTAAAAACAATTAGTTAAAACTAGAATTTGATAACAATAAGTTTAATCAGAATCTTTCTAACGTACAGTTAGATGATAAATTTTCTGCTGGTCTAAGGGAACTTAAAGAAGTTAATGAAAACACTACTTCTGCTGTTGATGAGGCTCTTATAAAGAATTAAGACAATAGTACAATACATAAAAGCTATAATATTTGAAAGTAAGCTAATAGACAACAAAGAGCAAGCAAAAGATTTGAGATGCATTGTGATTTTAATCAAGAAGCTATAACGAAAGAAATTGATAGTTATTTTACCACTGAAATTAGGTCAACCATCAGCACCGAGTGAGAGATTACTATATCCAAACTTATCAACAGTTAGTAAACAATTAATCCGCGAAGCGGCAACTCCGTTGATCAGAAATGCTGCAGTTGCTAACAAGCAGCTGAGCCACGATGTGGCTGCAAAGCAGATAAGCAATGCTTCCACTGTCAGTGAACAATTGATTAACTAAAAAATCAAGCTAATAACAAATTTAATAGAAATATAAAAGATATTAGAAATTATTATGAAACAAACTAATAACTATAAAATAGTTAAGTAAAAATAAAAATATAAAACATATATTAACATGGCTGAGATAACAGAAATACTATTATCATCTGTAGCAACAACATCAACAACATCAATTACATTAACAGGATAAAACAAGAAATAAAATTATGAAGTATTCACAAATGTATATTTTAGGTTAACGGTTTAGTGACAAGTTTGATAAAACTATATACTAAATCAAAGAATGATAAAAAATTAGATAATGATGAATATAATGAATTAGTTAGGGTATATGAAGACTATAAGAAGAACAAGAAAAATAAATTGAGTATTTTTTAAACAAGAGATAATAGTGTTTAGTAATAATATACTTAATAAAAATAATAATATTATTATTAATATTTACCGTTAGGTTAAATCTAATCTATAGCTATAGCTTAAGTTATAGCTATAGTTATAGTCATGGCTAAAGTTATAGCTATAGTTAAAGTAAAGCTTTAGTTATAGCTATATCTTTACTTCTAGTTATGGCTAAGCTATATCTATAGCTATAGTTATTGGCTAAGCTATAGCTATAGTTATGGCTAAACTATAGCTAAGGCAAAACTATAACTATAACTAAACTATCTTTTCTTTGTTCCTAGATAAAAACCATCTTCCTTTCTCTACTACTCTTAAACCTTCACAATTAGTTGCAAAATTAATTAAATCATTTGTAGCCGCAAAAGCTCCTCTAGGGTTTCTAGTTACAGCCCCACTTTTTATTTTATTTGCTATTTCTAATGGTCTCACTGGATTATTAGCAACTTTCTTTCCAAAGTTAACTGTAGCTTTACCAACAAATCTCTTAATCCTTCTTCATTTATTATTGAATAACTAACAGCCATTGACTTATTTCTTCTACAAGTAGTACAATTATCCTTTAACATTTTTATGCCCTTTTGATGACAAATCCTTTTATGTTAGTAGCACCATAATAATGTCTACCACCAACACAATATGAACGAGTTTTAGTTATAAAGCTAGAGCTATCTCAAACTCTATATCAAGACCTAGAGCTGAGATATAATATAAACCATCTTATTACCACGACGATTAACACTAATAACATTTCTAGTCAATACCAATGCATGACATACAACATCTGTAACAGCAAATTTAAAATTCAGCTGTATTGGTTATGGACCTATATGATCATTTTGATATCTAGTATATCTAGTATCAAAAACATATATTCTATAACTACTTTTGAATGTTTTATAATTTATATATTGTTTAATATTATGAGGTAATCCATTATATTTTTTATTGAATCTAACAATCTCTTTAAAAGCCTCATTATAAATATTAGTACCATAATTATTATTCATTCTGTCCTTGGGATAAAACTCACTACAAATCTTACAATAACATTCATTAACATTGATTATAATGAATACACTAGCATCATACCACTTTCCATACCTATATCAAATAAGAAGTTAGTAGCATTAGACACATTCCAATAAAATGTCTTTCATAATACCTAAAAACTATATTATTCTTTCTATTTAATCCTTTCTGTACAATAACTCTATTGTCATTAATAGGATCAATACTAGGAACACGCCATAATATATCATAAGTTTCTATATTATAAACACTATCTATTGCACCAGCACCAGCATTAACTCTAAATAGAGCACTATCATTGTTGTTTAAGATTAGTTTAGATGCTAAACAATATATAATCTCTATATCATTTACAAACACGAATAGACCTCTCATCTTAATCATCATGTACATAAGACCGCGTTCAGCATCAACATGATTACATCAAGATCATTGGGTTTATATTTATGACCTTACTCTTTTGTATATCATTATTATAACCATAAGTTGTATCCAGATTAAAGTCCATTTGTTATAGATAAAATATGTAGATATGTATCTAGAGCTAGAGCAAACTCTAGATATAGAGCTAGACATATAGCTAGAGCTAGATATATAGCTGGAGCCAGATAGATCTAGAGCTAAATTTTCGAAAATGACAGATAATCTTGCTATGGGAACTACAAAATATACATGAAGCTCAAAATAAAACTAAAGAAGGACATACACCTAACTTTAGAATGATAAAACAAACAGAAAAATTTAACTTCAGTGAAACTATACTTAATACACCAAAATTTATCAGTTTATAACTCAGCGTTTAACGTAATTAAAAGGAAGAATCAATTATTATATGCTTGTGAGATTTCAGATAGTTCTAGCTCCAGTTCCAGTTCTAGTATTAGTGTTAGCTCTAGCTCTAACACAAAGTCTAAGGTTACATCTATTCCTAATTAAAATAATGGGACTCCAATATTATATGCAACTATTACACCGGGTGCACATGAATCATCTGGAAAAGCAGAACTATTAAAAGAAAGTGAAGGCAATGTTATCATGAAATATAATGAAATGTGAAATGGAAATAAAAACAAGTTTCACATAGCTTTGATGTAGAAAACTCATCAGAATCACAACTAAAATTTAGGAAGAAACTATATAAGACGGATAAATATACATCAAAAAATTATTGATATGGTTTTTAATACTAATATTCACTGTAATGTGATATTTGGTGTTAAAGATAATTGTGATGATACAGACACACTATATACTTTTAATCTAATAGAGCCACCAGGCTACATGATAAACATTATAGCTAATAATGTACTATATCAAAATGTCACAAACGAAAGAATAGAAAAAAAAGAGATGAGCACGGAAGACCAATTGACTTTAATGGTGATGTATTAAGTTTTACTTTACATCTAACAAAATAATAGATCTAGTTTAATCTCTATCTATAATAACAGATAAAGATATAGTTTGTTCTCTGACTATAACATAATATATAGTTTAGCCTATAACACATGCACATCCCAAATAATTCGTACTTTACCATTAATATTTTTACTTTTAGATATATCAAGGACAATGTAGTTATAAGGCTCCCTCCTTAGTTCATTACAAACTAATGAAATCTTTATAAGTTCAACATCATTAAAGAAATCTTGATATATAGATGTGAGGGCTTTACCTTTTGTTCAAATGAAATAAATAGATTACCATTCTCTCTAACATTCTGTCTATCCAAAGAGAAGAGATTTTGATTAAGATATAACAATAGTTATTATGTTTACCTCTACCGAAGTAGTCATTAATAACTGATTCTTTTCTTTAAATTCGTCAAATATCATAAGTTTCTTTTACTTTTTTGGTAATCGATCAAGTGAAGGTAAATCATTTATATCTTTGATGAACTCATCTGCTTCTTCATTAATACTTTCGAGATCTTCATATTTATCACCTTTAGGACCGATTATTTATAGCTTAAAGTATATTCTATTTAATAGATTCTTTAAAAACCATGTCTAATCAAATTCACTTGGTCCTGATATTACGAATCTGATAGTTTCTGGTAAAGATACATCTTCGACCATCCATGAAACGGTTTTGCCGATGCTTCGCCATCATTATCACTATCATTTACATTGACATTCTCATTGATATTGACATTTTCAATGATACTGACATTGCCATTGACATAGACATTGTCATCGGCCGTAGGCCGCGGGTGAAGCCCGTTGACATTGTCATTAGCCGTAGGCTGCGGGTGAAGCCCGTTGTCGTTGACATTGACATCGGCCGTAGGCCGCGGGTGAAGCCCGTTGACATTATCATTGTCATTGACTTTGACATCACCATTAGCTTTAGCTAAAGCTTTATCTTTGTCATTGTTATAATCTTTACTACAACTTAAACAAAAACACTCATTATATATTTTAGGAAATTTACATTGATTAATTAGAATATTAAGCGCACTCTTAATTCGAAACCCTCTATCAATCAGATAGATCATATATGGACAATATGCACCACAATAAGTTTCATCAAATTCTTGTAATCTGACCCTAGATCAATATATTCTTCTAAGGTTAACAGTGGTGTCTCAAAACCAAAACTATTAAAACAATAAAAAGGGCTTTTTGCTCGTGCTTCGTCGTCTCACCACCGTCTCTCCTTATAACTAAAACCCAATGAGTACAATTAGTTGGATGTAAAATAACAATAACGTTAAAGTTGCTTTCATTGATAGTTTGTGATGTCTGATCTCTCATTACTACTTCAATTGGTATTGAACTTATATCTCTACCTATATTCTATATTTCGATCTTACTCATAGCTTTAATATCAATATTTAATTTATTATTAAATTCTTCAAAAGTTAGAACTATCATTTTAGATATATAAATTTGACTAGATCTTAGACTAGGTCTTAGACTAAATTAAACTTTTACCCTATAAAAATGGTTAATATAATTTTCATGATTATAATGGTCTTCTTTCTGGCATATATTGTTTATGATAGTGTTCCTAGTAAATATCATGCATTAGAAAAAAGATTTAAAGTATATGAAGCAAAAGACCTAAACAATTCGAAAATGAGAGTCCCCATTACATGCAATTATTTATGGCCGTACTGGTACTGACAAAACATATCTTGTTAAACAGTATTTAGAGATTTACATAGAGGAAGACCCATCATTGTGGTATAAAAAGATAAATCAGATTGGGAATGATATACAACGGCTGCTATTGCAGAAGTTAGAAAAAAATATGGAAGATTTCAAAGATGCTATAATAGTACTCGATGATATGGGTGGTAAGTTGAATAAAAATAACCTATTATTTTACAAGTGGGAGACATCATAATTATCAAATGATTGTTATGTGTCATAAACCGCATCAAATAGATAATACATAAAGGCCTAGTGCAGATACTATATAAATTACAACACATAATATTGGTGCATTCTTTCAGAACTTTAAACAAACTTATGGTTCAAAATATCATTTCAGTGATGTGTGTGTGACAAAGTTTTGTCTGCAGAAACCCAAGAGATCTTATCTACAAAAATTAAAAGAGACGAGCTTGTGGGAAACCGTGGGAATTTACCTAGGTTTAATATTCAATATGGTATTATAAAATATGATCCGAATAATGACACATTTGTTATTAAAGATAAAAATAGAAAAATATTCAATGATTCTTTTATTGGATTTATAGATGTTGAGGCAGTGAGCCTAAAAGGCGATTTATCAAGTGAAGGCGATTTATCAAGTGTAGTGTAACCAATTATCTAAAACTATGAATGGAAGACTGATTGGGCCACTATAAGGGAAAATAATTATATCTTCTGCTTTAATAAATATCTAAAGCTTAAAGGATTTGAAATTCAAAAATGTTTTAACGAAAGAACAAACTAGAGCTAAATGGTTAAACTGGACATCTGCTGGTTTTAGTATTCTAGGAAGTGGATTAATAATATATAATTATATTTGACCAAGTAATTGAATAAGAGTTGCTGGTGTAGCGGCTACTACTGCTAGTTGTGCAATGAATAGAACTAATATGTTAGTTAACAATAGAAGTTATGGCTATGGGGGAGACTAAGAAAATAACAGTGAATTTCATGATGACCCAGACCCGGTAAAAATATATTCAGAAGACTAAATGATTAAATGTAGCTGGTGTTAGAGCTATGAAAGGGGAATTTAATATTAACAAAAAATTTAGTTCTAGTGTTCTTGACTATTTAATAAATATGCTAAGGATGGAGGACAGCTTGTAGATAGGAGATATAATAATAGTTACTTAAATAATATTGGTAGAGGTCATCTCTCAGAGTTACATAACTCAAAAGATAATGCTGCTGACATAATTGAAAAATTAAACTTGATGGACTAAGATGATGGACTTCATGATGATAAGAGAGTTGTGTGTAAATGTGGATATGAATTATTTAATGGAATTTGTATTAGGAATGGTTGTAGTAAGAGTGAGAACAGTGGAAGGGGCTTTGCCCTTGGTTCCCCAATTGCTTCACGGATCGGTGAAGCCGCTTCGCGGATCAGTGACGAGAATGGAGATCACATTAATGACTTGTTTAAAGATATACTTAGAGATAAAACCCATAAGTTTGATAAAGATGAAGATTATATTTATGCGAGAGGCAATTTCACCGGTCCGCGAAGCGGCTTAGCCGATAATATTGGTAAAAATGTTAGACAGGAGCCAAGAAGAGCTGGTAATAAATGTAAATTTATTATACATATATAAGAATTTGATATAAATAAGTATACACGTAAGGATTGTAATGCTAGTAAAGTTAAAGGTGAACATTGTAGTTCTATTGTTAGTTTAAGTGGGTTGAGGGGTCATATAAAAAGAGTACACCCAAAGGTGGATTTACCTAGAGGTAGTTATTTTAATAAAGAGCCCGGTTGCTCTTGTAAATAATATTTTCTATTTTCAAAAATTGAAGTTAGTGGTATTGATATTGCTGACTTAAAAGAAATTTCGAAATCAGACCCTCTGCTCAATAAGCATAAAAAGCATAATAAGCATAAAAGCATGATTTTAGGTACAGGACTATGCTTATTAGTGCGGGTACGCGTATTCTAATATTTTGTGATAATGTCCTACATATTTTCTTATTTAGATTTCAAACCGAAAAAATAAGGAGAACTGTTGAGTTAAGCTGGTTTTTTTCAAGTTATTTTCGTAAGTTGGTTTTACTTGTTTTTTACACGGTCTCACTAGTTACACTAGATATCTGGGATACGTCCACTGAAGTCAGTGGAGATAGAACCCAAACTATCCATCTGATAATTACCAGCTTAACTTGATATTAGTGGATTTCACAATCGATAATTTTAAAATGTAAAATGGGAAATTTGTGTGTGTGTGTGTGTGTGACAAACAAATAAATGCAGATTATCAGCCGTACTAGGAATAGATTTAAAAAGCATGTATATAGATATAATATTTGAGGTGAAAATTATTTAATTTTTTTAAAAAGGGGGAAAATATCTGTCTTCTGTGATAAATTTGTGGGTGTAGTAGTGGATAACAGGGGAGTACCGATTAGGCGCGCGACTTGGCCCGTTTCCCCATACGCTGAGAGCGTGGTGAAATGAGACAAGTCGGGTGGCTGGTCGGTACCCCCCTTTTAGCCACTACTAACATTGCCAGTTACCAAGAGTTTATGATGAAAACTTCAGATCACTTACTGACACTAACAAAAATTCAGAAAACTGAAACATAACCGACTAACGTTGGGCAAATTGCTTCCAAACAACCGGCGAGCGGATGGCTTCGTCAGTAGCTAGCCACGGTTTAGTGAGGCTAGCTTTAGCTTGATTTGACTCAGTAACTTTGTTTTCTAGCCTTCTTTGTAAATAAATAAACTGATATTTTGAAAACTTGCAAAATATTGCAAAATTTAAAAGAAAGCTTCCAGATTTTGCAATGAAAATGTTCAAAATTATTCTTTGGCTTGCAGTTATGCTAAGTAGCCCATCTGCAAGACTTGAAAAGCTTCGTTGGCCCGTAAAGATAGTTAAACTCAGAAAAGGACAAAAATAATTTAAAAATTTTGAAAACATCGCAAACTTTAACAAAATCTTGCTTACATTCAAGATATTAAAATTTTCAAAACCATTTCAAGAGAATTTCAAGCATCGTTATTTCAAGCTTTAAAAAGTTTCAATGGCTCAAAGATACATAAACTTGGAACATAATAATTTTCCAAAAATTTGGAAATAAGTTTTCATCAAAAAATTGCATAAGCTGGAGTCATTAAAATATTAATAACCATTACACCAAATCTAGAAACTGCGAGAGCTTATCATCAAGCCTCGGAGGAGGTCCCTGGCGCCGGAAAAAATGATAAAAAAAAAGTTGAAAAATTTTTAAAAGTTGCTGATATTAAAATCTTAAAAAACATACCATTACATCTAGAAGCTATCCAGTAGCCTATAATCAGACCCTAAAGGAGGTTATGTGGCTCTTGAGGCTGGAGAAATCTAAAAAATGACAAAATTAAAAAAAAAACTTGAAAATTCAAGTTGCACAAAACAGCTAAAATTTGTGATAATAAAAGCTGAAAACTAATCCTTGGCCAATAAACATTTTCCTATAACTTATTATCAAACCCTAACGGATATTTTCTGTGAGGCTGAAAAGCCTGAATAATGACAATAAACGTCAAAAAAATTTGAAAAAAAAATGCTAAAGTTCGTGGTGTTGAAATCTTTAAAACCGTTCCATTACATTTAGAAACTATACAGTAACCTATTGTCAAACCCTAGAGGAGGTTCCTAGGCTCTTGAGGCTGGAGAGGCCTGAAAACTGACAAAAAAATTTAAAAAACTTCAAAAAAGCAAGTTTTATAAAAAAGCAAGTTTTATTTAAAAAAAAGCAAGTTTTATATTCTGGAAAGATGTGAATAATGAATAAAAAAAAATTGAAAAAAATTTGCACGTTTTGTCAAAAAGATGCTAAAATTCGTGATGTTAAAATGTTGAAACCATTCCACTACCACTAGAAACTATGCAGTGACCTATTATAAAACCCTAGAAGAGGTTCCTTGACACCTAAGGCTGAAAAGACAAAACATGACAAATCTTGAAAAAATCTTGAGAAAAAATTTGTATAAAATTGCGTGTTTTTAGCGATCGGTTGTTCGCCAGTAGCCACGGGGGGGGGGGGGGGGTGGGGTTGTGCGCCGGAGTATAATTCTCCAAAATAGTTTGAGCTGAAACAGAGCTGAAAGGCTCTAAGAACACTTTATGCCCGCTGGGCGCTACCTGTTTATCCCGTTTTTGAGGACCTAAAGTCAAGCGTCACACAAAAAATCGGTCAAGCGAAAAGCATAAAAAAAGACCGACAGGACTAATATAATTGCTAAAAACTTCGTTTGAGAGCAATTAAGTACTCCTGAACTTTTTTTCTACTTTGAAAGTTGATAACATTTGCGGTATATATTGCTTACCGAGTGCATATTATTCGCCCCTCCCCCGACGCACCTGCCATATTTTTTCTATTCAATATCACATGCTGTAACTGGCGGATGCATAACGTACTGCGGGCACAAACGGAAAAGATCCCATCATTTAAAGTCCAACCCAGAAACAAACTACTGGCAAGGGATTGATTTCGCCAGTAGCTAACTACAGTGTAGGGCTAGCTTTAGATTAATTGAGGGGGGAGGTAGCGCAGGTGTTGTGTATGTGGGTGGGAGTCAAGAGCACGGGATTACAAGTGGAACACTTGTAGGGTATGCTGGTAAAAGGTGAAGCTGAAATGGGGGAGCTCAACAAGCTGCTCCAATTACAAGTTTGAGAGCTCTCAATCTTCTGAATGGTGTCAGGACAATTTACCCAATTCCATTTTACTGAATGCCATTATACCCAATCTATCATTTTAACAATGCCAAATTTAATTTACCCTATTGTTAAAATTACCGGATCGACTATTTAGCCGACTATATAATTAAATGGCCCGTGGTACTTGATATGAAACTATCACAACCGAACATGGGATTATAAATGGCTATATAATTAAATTGCCCGTGGGACTTGATACAAAACTATCACAACCGAACATCGGATAATTGAACGAAAAGATCAAAGAGCATTCGGTCAGTTGGTATTGGGTAAAATGACATTGACTAAAATGGCACTGGGTAAAATGGTATTTGGTAAAAAAAATTGGGTAAATTTTCATGCAACCTTCAGAATTAACTGCGCCAAAGCTCACAAATTTTATGCTTCCTTCAGCTACTTTTAGCAAGTTTTATGCTGAAAAGGATTTCATCAACATAGCTGGCAGATTGCCAGAAAATAGCCGCAATAGATTCGTAGATCGGCAGTCTAAAAAAAAAACAGTAAAAAAGACAGACCAAAAAAATCTTTTCATTGAAGGCTGATCTGTTATATTTTGATTAAAAATCTGTATAAGTTATTGCTGCCTCTATTAGCTGATCTCAAATAACCTTCATTTAGAGTGATACACACCCATTTGACCTTACCTCTTTGAATTAAAGTAAATAAAAGTCAATTTCAAAGTGAGGAAGTCACTTTTGAGAGTGAGGTAAGTCAAGTGTGACCAAAAATTTAATCACGCGCATGAACAAAACAACTCGCTCCACTAAGAGCGAAAAATGACGTCACACATGCAATTCAATTGAAACTGCATGAACGAATGAACAAAAAATGGCTGTGACGTCATATGGTCGTAACAAAAATCATGACGACGAAATAAAAAAACCAAGAGAAGGCCAATAATAGCCTCAGCTATCGCTGTGCGGCTATTAAAAAGAACTTGCCCGTTTAAACACCGCAAACTTCCGGAATAGCTGCGAAAGAATAGACCTGCGTGCCATATAATAGAGATAGAAACAGATACAGATCTAAATTGAAAAAAAAATCGACGCCGCTCAAAAAACTAGGCTAAAAAACATTCAGCGATAAATTAATAAAGCTTGTTAAATTTCATTCCACAGAAGCCTCTTATTAGGGACCTTTACTGCACATATGAGTTCCTTTGACCTTAAACAAATTCAAATTAAACATAAGTTTTAAAGTGCAAAAGTCATTTTATTGAGCGATGTAAGTCACGTATGATCAAAATATATCTAATCACGTAAATAACCTATAAACTTTCGCTAAAGCGAGTGAGAAATGAAGTCACGCGCGCAAATGCCGTTAGTGAGAGGAAGAAGTCATTCCTCTCACTTACCAATTAATTTGCTAGTTTCTTGCTATTTGTAACTCTTTTCGTCAAACTTAAACCTTACTCTTTTTGAAACAATGTCAGTTTATTTTCCTATTGCATATTATCGATTAGGATCATGATAGATGTTATTCGGCAACCAATGTTAAATTGCATAGGACTAAAATATTTGTATTTACTAAATCAAAATTAACACTTCGAGCAGCCTTTTAAAGAAAAATGAAACTAAACAATTCATCTCAAACTTAAGCTTTTTCCCCAAAAAAATGCAAATTTGTAATCTCAGTTACATCGCATCAACGACTTAAAAAGCTGTTGTTAAATCGGAAACATCAAAACAAAAAACTGGACATACTAAAAATCCGTTTTTATCTGTAAGGTACTCTATCGCACGACAAATCATGAAAACAATCACAAACATTAAAAGTCAACAAAAAAGAGTTCTTATTTTTTATTGAAAAGCATTTAATGTCAGTTAATGCCATCATATATGTTTCTAGGAGTAGTTGCCTACTATCTTTGAGAGGACTTAGTGACAATTGCAGAGAGCAGATTTAAAAATACTCTTCGTACAAATGTTAAGGTGCAAGTAAAATACTGGAATACAAAGAAAGCACGCATCCATAATTTTTTATTCATATTCATTTTTAATTTATATATTTATGTTTTTCTCTGTAATACATGGTTGCTTATAAGTTTCGTTTGAAGATTTAATTTTCTCTTGATGTTCTAATTTCGTCATCAAAATTTTATCGTGTCCGTTACTTTCATTTTCTTTGACTCTTACATTTATCAGTGGACTAGTTTCAAAGTTCACCATGTCGTTATTATTTTGAGAGAGCACGATTATTTTGATTTCAGTATTTACCAAAATGCAGATCCATCCACTCGGGGGCAGCACCGTTTATGATCTGCTCTCGTAACCAGACCAATGCCACAAATGCCGCAATACTTGCAGAGACAATAAAGGCGCCATAGAAGACATCTGTCAAAAAGTTATTTGGACTTATCAGAGTTCCAGTCAACGACAGAAGTGATCCAACCCCATACGTGTTGAAAATAAATTTGTAAATTCTGTAAGCTGATAAGGGCACAACAATAAGCCAGGCTATAGCTACCAGAGTGTAATGAAACCAATCGCAGAGAGCTTGGAAGATCGTGTGAGCAAGACCCGTAACAAGTATCTTGATTGGGACATGCTTAGGCATATCTTCCTTGTAGATGGGCTTGAACAAGAATTTGTGGCCACATACTTCACATGAGGGTCTGTCATTATGCGAGAGCCAACGGTCTAGGCACTCCTTAAACAATGTAAAATACGGAATTAACAATTAAAACATAGCTGACAGATTGTCAGAAAATAGCCACAATAGCTTCGTAGATTCTCAGTCTCAAAAAGATAGCAAAAGAAACAGACCAAAACTAAACTCTTTTTTATTAAACGCTGAGAAGTTATTTTGATTACGAATCATATTAGCTGCCCTCAAATACCCTTCAATTAGAGTGACACGCACTCACTTGACCTTATCTCTTTAGATTAAAGCAAAAAATGAGAAAGTCAGAAGTAGGAAGAATTCCAGAAGCGGAGTCATACCCCTGAAAGAACTGGCTTTTCAAATAGACAATATCGCCTTGCAGAACGCATCAATAGAGAAGCCAATAATCTAAGTCAAAGAACAAAAGAAAATTGCCAGAAAAATTAACACGAAAAATTAGAAAAACTCAATTTATTTTTCATGTAGTACAAAAAGGCCTTTTCTATTAAATAAACAAAAAACTGCAGAGAAATGTACGAAAACTGCCAAAACCTTGTTTTTAAACGAACAAAGTACCATATCAAAATCAGGACCACGTAACAAGCGTAAGCATTCAGAAATAAAAAGCACTCATTTCCTCTGAGCACATTTTTCAACATTGGTTTTTAGTTTTATTTGGAAGGCATAATAATGCCTAGATTTTTCACTCGCTCTGGTACTGGAACTTTGTTATTTAGATAAAGGCTGGGTTTGATTTTACTTTTGATCGTTGGGAAGTAAAATACTGCATTATTTTCGCTTAGCTTACTTTATTTTTCGAACACCAATTCTTAATTTGATTTACAAGTTGCATGATTTCTGTTTCTTGTCACCAGCTTAAAGTCGCTGGCATAACTGAAAACTTCACACTTACAAACTTCCACCAGTAGATCATTGACAGAGATAATGAAAAAATGGGTACCTATTACTGATACTTGGAGTACCCAACTTGTTATCTGTAGAGTTACAATCATTAAGCTAAGCATAATTGCTAATGCGGTTGGCAACAACTTTCAAGATATTACAACCAACCCCTAGTGACTCAAAGAGCTAAAACTTAAGAAAAGTAATATCACAGTTACTATTGATCTACATCTTTGAAATCCATGCAGTGAACTGTATATCATCAATTTTACTGTATAGTACGGCTCATCAAAATTAACCTTTTAGAAACCTTTGATTCATTGCATATGCCTTAAGATGTGTACCATTTTAATCTGACCTGTTCTCTTCTTTAAGAATGGCAATAACTTCTACCTTTTAGCTCGTCCTAAAAATCTATCAACAAGGATTTTGATAGAGCAGGAAGGTTTCTTTCAATAGGAGGCGCTCATGATGACCGCGCCACATCTTTCGTCAGTTTCAAGTATAACCAAAACTTATGCATTTATTGCTTTGTTTATCTTCACTCAGATCTAGTAGATCATTTTTCCTTAAAACGCTTACAAAGAAGTTCACGTTTTTTTGCACGGTCGTTCCCCTTTCTTAATGTTGTATTTCATCGTTTTAGGACATCTACTCCGTTTGTGTATCAATCTCAAACATTTTTTAGGTCTAAGTCCTTTTGAAATCGCCGAAATTTATCTCCAAACTCAGTTTTGATCTTCACTGATGTTACTTGTAGTTTTTTTAAAAAAAGGTCAATTAAGAGAAAACCCATCCCATAAAACGGAAGTCGATCAACTCGGGGGCAGCAAATCAGCTACTATTAGTTACTATAAATCCTGTCAGTAGTCAACAAATAAAGCATCAGATGAAAAAGATAGAGAAAATAAAGTATCATAATTATAATCAAAATAGATATGGTAAATAGCAATCAAAGTTTAATGTGTAGTGATTTTGAATCAAGATTAGAAAAAATATAAAACATATAGGACAACAGCCTCCCTTCCTCAACAATGGTTCCTTTTGACACTTCTACTTGAGGGTGCCGGCGCATGGAGCGCGCTCCACGGAGGAAGAGTATGTAGCTACGCAAAAGAGCGAAACTTATTTTTGTCCTTATGTACTTTGTTCACTTCCGAATATGAATCTTCTTTCTAATCGCTGATCCTGGAAGCCAATCTCTACATGGCTTTTGATGCTGACGGCCCAGCTCCTGTACAAGAGAAGATTAACGGACAAAAGGTGGGTTTTTCGGATTCCATTATCCTTTGCTCGTATTTCAGCTTCTTGATGGACTCGTGATATTTGTAAGAATCCGGTATAGTTCTTGGGCAACTCCTCACATACAGATTAAGTACTTTCACATTGTAGAACGTTTTGCTGAAACGCGAATCGAAACCATTAGCTTTGATACCTAGCTGAGCGTCGTCATCAGAAGTAAAAGTTCTATGTGCGAAGGTTTCCCTTTGCAAAGTCTGAAGACAGGGCTCTATTTCGACATCATCGCAGACCTCATTGAGCGGACCTATTTATCTAAATTTTTGAAATCCATGCAGTGAACTGTATATCATCGTTTTTACTGTACAGTACGGCTCATCAAAAATAACTTTTTGGTAACCTTTGATGCATTGCATATGCGTTAAGATCTGTTCCATTTGAATCTGACCTGTTCTCTTCTTTAAGAATGCCAATAACTTCAACCTTTTAGCTCGGCCTAAAAAGCTAGCAGCAAGGATTTTCATAGAGCCAGAAGGTTTCTTTCAATAAGAGGCGCTCACAATAACCGGGCCACATCCTTCGTTAGTTTCAATTATAACCAAAACTTCTGCAAATACTGCCTTTTTTATCTTCACTCAGATCTAGTAGATTACTTTTCCTTAAAACGCTTACAAAGAAGCTGCTGAAATAGTTTTTTGTGCACGGCCGTTCCCCTTTCTTATTGTTATATTTCATCGTTAAAGGACATCTAGTTTTGCGTATCAATCTCAATTTTTTCAGGTCTTCGAACTTTAGACATCGAAAAAGTTTATCTCCAAACTTAGTTCTGATCTTTACGTAGGTTACTTGTAGTTGTTTTCCTGTGTTTTTCAAAAAAAGTATTAAACGGTTCTGCTGAAACAATTTCTGCTGAAACGTGAATCGAAGAACCCATTAGCTTTGATATCTAGTCTAACGTCGTCATCAGTAGTGGTAGTTCTATTTGCAAAGGTTTCCCCTTGCAAATCTGTAGACAAGGCCCTACTTCGACATCATCGCAGACCTCTTTGAGCAGACCTATGTATCCATATCTTCGAAATCCATGCAGTGAAAATTATATCATTTTTACTTCATATTACGGCTCATCAAAAATAACTTTTTGGAAACCTTTGATGCAATGCATATGCGTTAAGATCTGTTCCATTTGAATCTGACCTGTTCTCTTCTTTAAGAATGCCAATAACTTCAACCTTTTAGCTCGGCCGAAAAAGCTAGCAGCAAGGATTTTGATAGAGCAGGAAGGTTTTACTCAATAAGAGGCGCTCACAATGACCAGGCCACATCCTTCGTTAATTTCAAGTATAACCAAAACTTCTGCGATTATTGCCTTATTACTTTTCCTAAAAACGCTTACAAAGAAGCTGCTGAATTATTTTTTATGTGCAAGGTCGTTTCCCTTTTTAAATGTTATATTTCATCCTTTCAGGACATTTACTTATTTTGCGTATCAATCTCAATTTTTTTAGGTCCCCGAACTTTTGACATCTCCAAACTCAGTTCTCTGATCATAACTTAGGTTACTTGTAATGTTTTCCTATCTTTCTTCTTAAAAAACAGGTCAATTAAGAGAAAGCCGCTCCCCTAGAAGGGTAGTAGTTCAACACGGGGGCAGCAAGTCAACTCCTAAGTGTATTCATAAATCCTGACAGAAGTCAAAAATTAAAGCATCAGATGCAAAAGATAGAAATTAAAGTATCAATTATAATCAAATTAGATATGGTAAATAGCAATCAAAGTTTAATGTGTAGTGATTTTGAATCGAGATTAGCGAAAACATTTAGGACAACAGCCTCCCTACCTCTGCAATGGTTCCTATTGACGCTTCTACTAGAGGGCGCCCGCGCATGGAGCATGCGCCAAGGAGAACAGGATGGAGCTACGCAGAGCGAAACTTAATTTTGTCCTTATGTACTTGAATCACGTCCGAATATGAATCTTCTCCATTATCATTGATCCTGAAAGCCAACCTCTGCATGGCTTTTGATGCTCATGACACAGCTTCTGTATATGAGAAGATTAACGGACAAAAGGTTGCCTTCTCGACTTCGATTATCTTTTGCTCGTATTTCAGCTTCTTGGACTCGTGATTTTTGTTAGAATCCGATATGGTTCTTGGGCAACTCTTCACATACGAATTAAGCACGTTCACATTGACGATCGTTTTGCTGAAACGTGAATCGAAACCATTAGCTTTGATATCTAGTTGAGCGTCGTCATCAGTAGTGGTAGTTCTATGTGCGAAGGTTTCCCTTTACAAAGTCTGGAGAGAGGGCTGTATTTCGACATCATCGCAGACCTCTTTGAGCAGACCTATGTATCCATATTTTCGAAATCCATGCAGTGAAAATTATATCATTTTTACTTCATATTACGGCTCATCAAAAATAACTTTTTGGAAACCTTTGATGCAATGCATATGCGTTAAGATCTGCTCCATTTGAATCTGACCTGTTCTCTTTTTTAAGAATGCCAATAACTTCAACCTTTTAGCTCGGCCTAAAAAGCTAGCAGCAAGGATTTTCATAGAGCCAGAAGGTTTCTTTCAATAAGAGGCGCTCACAATAACCGGGCCACATCCTTCGTTAGTTTCAATTATAACCAAAACTTCTGCAAATACTGCCTTTTTTATCTTCACTCAGATCTAGTAGATTACTTTTCCTTAAAACGCTTACAAAGAAGCTGCTGAAATAGTTTTTTGTGCACGGCCGTTCCCCTTTCTTATTGTTATATTTCATCGTTAAAGGACATCTAGTTTTGCGTATCAATCTCAATTTTTTCAGGTCTTCGAACTTTAGACATCGAAAAAGTTTATCTCCAAACTTAGTTCTGATCTTTACGTAGGTTACTTGTAGTTGTTTTCCTGTGTTTTTCAAAAAAAGTATTAAACGGTTCTGCTGAAACAATTTCTGCTGAAACGTGAATCGAAGAAGCCATTAGCTTTGATATCTAGTCTAACGTCGTCATCAGTAGTGGTAGTTCTATTTGCAAAGGTTTCCCCTTGCAAATCTGTAGACAAGGCCCTACTTCGACATCATCGCAGACCTCGTTGAGCAGGTTGGCAAGGGTCACGGTTTTCATTATGTCTTATCTGCGAATAGCCACCTTTTGGACAATGAAGAGCATGCGCTATATTAAAATTTTCTCCACATGCGCATGTTGATGAATCCAATCCATATCTGAGAGCAATTCCATGTCTAAACTCTCCCTTGGTTAAATCAAAATATCTCTTCAATGGAAATGCGTTTAGCCAGCATGATGCTCCTCTCTTCATTGCAGAATTTAGAGAATATGCTTCTTTTTCATTGATGAGATCTTTCATCAACATTTGCCAAGGTTTTCGCTCGAGATTGTTCCTGTTTTTCTTTTCTGATTTTCTGAAGAATTTTTCCCGTTGAAACTCTGCGTCTATTGCGTTATGATTCTGTAACGGCTCAAATCCGAATAGATCTTTCATATTCATTTGCCCTGTCTTCAGGAAGAACAATGCTCAGGCCACCGTCTTTAACCGGATAAGAGAAAACCTTCCGGTATTTGTCAATGTAAGAGGGATGGTTCAACATTGAAGGCATGACTTTTATCAACTATTTCGGCTTCCCGAAGCAGACTGTCCGAGTTTGTAGCCCTAGCAATAAAAGTCAATTTATGTTGCAGTCCGTTTGTAAATGATTTGTACACATTCTGAGGGGACACCTTACTGGCAAGCTTCTCAAGCATGTTAGAGTAGTTCATTGACTTTTCTTTCAGAAAATCGTTGCAGCTTTTACCAGAACCAAAAACTGAACCCATAACTCGATGATCTTCAATAACATCAACATCTAATCCCGAAAAAACTTTGTTAGCCTTCTGAACAAACTTCTGTACAAAGGTTTAGTAATGAGATGCCATTTGATCACAATGTAACCAAAAGCACCGCCATGTTAATAGAGCTTATCTAGCACGATTCGCAGTGCTTCAAGGCTACCGGCCACATTGCCGTCATCTCCGTACCATTAATGAGTCAAATTTTGATCTTCAAGCATGTCGATGAGAGGAATTGTAGCCACTCCGTACATTGCCAAGGCTATTGGATCACCTTGTGTTGTTCCTTCCTGAGACTTGATTACTCTTTTATCAATAAAAAGGTCTGATGGGGTCTTATAAGAGTTTCTGATTGCTGTATAAATTGAAGGACAAAGCTTTCTGATGTTTTCAGTAATTTTGACACACTTGGCTTCATTTAAAAATTCTGCTTTATTGTAGAGACGGTTTTCATTAGGAAGAGATAAATCAGGGTTGAAGACTCGGCCTTTGTTTAAGCCATTGGTACCATTGCTTAAGAAATTCATTGATGTTTCTGTAGAGGAATAAAAAGGAGTGTCAGCTATGATAGCATTTTTTGCTTCATCCTAAAAGCATAATTTTGTCTTTTTCATGCAGGCGTGTAGAGCTACTTTGAAAGCGGTGTGATCTGAGCTGAATTATTTATTAATATGATGCTCACTTTTTCAAAAATCTGCTCATAACTACCTTCGGATTATCGATTAGAAAAACATGAAGTTGATTTTTAAAGTTTTAATGTTCGCACACGTCAGTTGAAAGCAAAATTTCCCAATTTGTACTATCAAAGCATCTGCAAGAGAAATAATTGATTCTGACTTTCACTTATATGGACTATTTTTGGGAGGATGCATATGCAGCAAATCATTTAAACAGATCTTTTGGCTTTATATTAACGGAAACACTCATTTTTAGATTTAAGAATAACCCTCTCATTGGGTATTTTTCGTACAGCAATAAGAACTCCTCCGTATATTGTCAATAGTTTTCTCGGTCTGTTCTATGGATTGTATAATTATTCAGGAAGAGGGCTTCATCTGGAATAACACTTATTAGCCGTGTTTCTGTTAATCATGATGTAATAATTAAAATGAAGTCACTCGAACATTCGCAACAAGCACAAGAAATTTGTTTGTAAAATCTTCTCCGATTTCCATAAAGAGCAATTATACACGACTTAAAAAGGATCAGAATGAGGAAACGTGCAATCTAATTTACATAAGTTGTTACCTGATGAACGTAGCGCATCGATCCAGCACAATGGCACGGATAAAACAAAGGCTTGGATGGGGTGGCTTCCATATAACAGTATCTGCAGCAGTCTCCTGACGCCAAATCCGAGGATGCATTCGCATCTTCGTCTAATTCCATCTTTTACATCATCTGAAAAAAAATAGTGAAAAAATCTTGCCCGAAAAGTTCGACATTTCCAGGCTAAATTAATTAATCAAACTCAACAATTCAAAATACTAACAGTAGAACTAATGATACTGGAAAACCGCTCGCTGTGTGCCACTCTTTCCAATGAGTTATTCACACCATCTCTCGGTAGTCAAGTTTCGATAGACCTTTCCAAGGTTTTACGGTTTCCAAATCGAATATATTCTGTCCAATCAGTGGTTTTTACGACCCCCACTTACAAATTATGTGTTGCCATATAGCACTTTACCAAGTAAAAAAAATATGACGCACGCTTGGAAGCGTTAAAGTTATATGCCCGGGGATTTGGAAACATCAATTGCAATAATTGACAATTAATTGAAGGCAATAATTGATTGGTGACTCTAATTCAAGCAATAGATCCTCCAATCCAAACAAACACGAAAACTTCGAGTGTATATATTAAAAACAACCGAATAACTTGGGAGGCGGGGGGTGGGGGGGGGCAACAAACGGGTGTCCGGAAAACTAGCCGACGTGAATATTAGCCGAAAAAAGTCAAAAATTTGCATAGTAGCAGAATTCATTGCTTGAGATAATTGCGGTAAGCAAACAAGCGGAACGCGCAGTTACTAACAAGCAAACACATGAAATTAAGGAACTTGGCCATGCCTCGCTGTCCACAGCCATGCCTCATCGGCCTATGGTACTTGAAATTAATCTATCACAACCGAACAATATATCACCACCGTTCTCAAATCTGATTGTTTAATATCTTTTCGGCTATTATTCCATTCCGCCAATTTTCCTGTCGGCTTAATTTCCTAGCACCGTGGCAACGGTTAAGGGGGTCTTTGGCTGCACAGGGCCTTTACGGCCCGAACGATGTGCACGGGTGGGGATAGGTGGGGTGAAGTGAGGGGGCTGTTTTTTGTGGGGGTTGTGGGGGGTCAACCACTAAGGACCTTCCATCCCAGCATAAGTATAAGCCTCCGAACCAGTTTCTGTGAATCGCATATTTGGAGACTAGTGAGCTGAAAGGCTCTAAGAGCACTCAATGCCCACTGAGCGCTACCCGTTATCCCGTTTTTGAGGCCGAAACGTCAAATGGGCCAAACAAAAAATCGGTCAAGCGAAAATTCGCATAAAAAAGGCCAACATGACTAATATAGACCAACAGGACTATATTCCAGGCAAGGAATACCCTTTTGACGTTAAGTACGTGAGATTTTTTTGCGTTCGGTTGCATTCTGTTTGCTTCAGCCAGTTCTCAACACTCTTTTGGCAGTGCTATTAATATCATCTTCGTACCATAACTTCAAAATCATCAACATAGCCATCACTGTCTCTGTATATTGTTGTTGTTGTTGTTGTTGGGGATTTACAGCTTTCACTGAGGGGATTTTCGTCCCAGTCGTTGTCTTAGAAAATTGTCCTATTATTTCTGCAGATCTGACAGTCACAGCATAGATGCCAGCTACAGATGTCATTTTCGTCGAATCGCTCGTTTACAAACTTCCACATGAAATTTAAAACTCGATTTTTAAGGCCTTTTTTCGTATTAAATTCAGTGTATTTTTCTATTCGATTTGCTAGTCTGCATGTACGGAAAAAGAAATCATTTCTAGCCTTTTCAGTTCTGGTTTTCGGGAGCTTGAATAATTCATTTGTTCTCCCTTTTTCTGAATTTTGTTTCAGCATTGGTAAAAAGCTATCGTCTTCTGTCAATTTCGATAAAAGTAGAATGTCATTTAGTTGCATGAACATTGGTAGTGGTAGTATGTTAAGAAGTCTCAGTTGATTTGAATACGGCATGACTTTTTGTCCAAGGATCCATTTGACTACTTTCTTTTGAAATCTTTCAAGCTGTTGTAGCTCACCTCGGTTCGGATTTATACATGCAGAGCCGTATAAGAGTACTGGCAAAATTAGTGACTTGTAGAGTCCGAGCTTGATCTCTTGTCTTAGTTGAAGAGCTATGTTTCGTCGAAGTAGGTAGAGTACTTTGTTCGCTTTTTTCAGTCGTTCTTCGATGTGTGTCTTCCACGTCAGGTCATGGGAAACATAGATGCCGAGATCTTTGATGACTTTGGATGACTCTAGTGTGTTTGACCTCTTTTTGTGTTTGACCTCTTATGCTCAGCTTTGCACATTTGTCCATGGCTAATTTCATTTTATTTTCGTTTACCCACTGTTCAATACCATTGAGATCGTTTTGAACTTGCCAAAACGTTTTCTTCACTGCAAGAATTTTTAGGTCATCCACGAAGATAAATGGGTCAGAGAAAACTAACACATCAGGTAGGTCATTGATGAATTTGCAAAACAGGAGTGGTCCGAGAAGAGAACCTTGGGGTACCCCACTTGTTACATCTAAAGTTTCAGATCTTGTGTTGTCTACCCGAACGAATTGTTTCCTATTGTCTAAGTAGTCAATGATGATTTCTAATAGGCAATCTCCCACTCCAATATTTGAAACTTTTTGTACAAGCTCAAAATGCGGCACTTTGTCGAAAGCTTTGGAGAAATGTGTAGAATGCTACAATTTCGGTGCTTGATTCGTTATCGAGTGCGTCGTGAATTGATTTCAAGAAGGATAGCGTATTTGTAATAACTGAGCGTTTTTTAACAAATCCATGTTGGTGTTCTGTTGGGAATTTTTCGAAGTGAGCGTTATAAGGTTGAACAAATGCATTTCTCAAAAACTTTACTGTCAATGTCTAAAAGAGAGACTGGTCGGTAATTTTCTACTTTCCGTCTGTCATTTTTTTTGTAGATTGGTGTCACAGCTGCAATTTTCCAGGAGTTTGGGATTTTTCTCAGTCGTTTTATCTGCTTGAAAAGTACATTTAAATTCTTACTTGTTTCGAGTGCTGTACGTTGGAAAAATGCAGGCGGTATGCCATTTGGGCATCGCGACTTTGTGGCATCTAGCGAAAGAAGTATTTCGTAGATAGCTTTCTTTGAGATTTCGAAGTTTGTAATTTCAGGATTTCTCAATTTTACATCTTGTATACTGAAAGGAATTTTGGCTGAGAACACTGAGTGAAAGAACTCGTTCATCATGTTGACTTGCTCTTGCATTTTTGTGCTCTGTTGATTTTCTTTGATTAGTAATTTTGGAAGGCTGGGTGATTTTTTCAGGCTTTTCAAGTGTTTGAAGATTGTACCGGTATTTCTTGCACGCATGGTTTTCTCCTGATATTCAATCCTGTCCAGTTCCAATGATTCTATCAATTGGTTTTCAAGTTTAAGAACTTCTTGTTTTCGATAACTAGTGGGTTTTTCGGATAAGAGTCGTTTTTGGGTTTGTAGTCTCTTCATGTTGTAAGAAGTGAAACCTGATATCCAGGGAGGTAGACATTGTCGGTGTCTAGTTCTTTTGGGGACGTGGACCTCGAATATTTGATCCATGTACTGGTAAAATTCTTCGCACATGTTGTTTATGTTAGTGAAGCAAACTGGTTTGAAGGGTTCAGTACTTAAAATTTTATTTATGCTTTCGTAGTCAGCGTTTCCGAAACTTCTAAAATTTCCAAGAGTTTCTTTGGCGTCTTGGCGTGGACATTCTATTGTTAACTGGATTGATTTATGATCCGAGCAGTCGTAAATTGAGGAAAATCTCTCGTCGAGATGTGCCACCAAATTACAATTTTTGTAAAATGCTACATCTAGAGTGTTCTGCCCACAGGTGGGGAAGTTTATGATTTGTCTGTATAGGGATTCCTCAAACAATTCAATGACTTTGTTTTCTTCTCCATTTGTACTTGCTAGAGTTTTCCAGTTTACATCAGGACAGTTTATATCCCCACATAAAATGGTCGTTTTTGATTTAGGAGTGATTTTAAGGAGTTTTCGGAAATCGTTAACCTCGTAACGGCACGGGCTAGTTCTTGGGGGTTTGTAAAAGGCACAAATAAAAATTTCGTTCTCAGCTTATTGTATTTTGCAGACAAGACTAGAATCCGGTTGCTCAGAAATGACTCTTTCGGAGATGAAGGAGTTCTTTATTGCTATGAGGGCGCCTCCGTGGGTATTTTTGTCTTGATCCATTTGTCTGTCTTGTCGGTAGATGCAATAGTCATTTAGAAATAGTTCAGATGATGGAATATTATCATTGAGCCAAGTTTCACAGAGACATATAATGTTGTAGTCTGAGTTTATTACAGCATTTGCAAACTTAATTCTCCTCTCTACGTTCACAAGGCTCCTTACGTTTAGTTGCAGAATGTTAACAAAACCTAGTCAGTTTGACTTGGTTTCTACGGAGGCAATCTTTACATTCGCACCATCGTTGAATAGTTCTAAATTTCGAATTTTGAGTTTATCTCGAGGAACTCCTTCTCTCAACAGTTCTCTTCTCTTTTTCAGAATCAGGTTTTCTTTGAGGGCATCTTCTTTGCTGAGAGCTGGTAGCAAGTAAATATTTCTCTTTGCTAATTCCTCTCGATGTTCAATACTTTTGGTTAAGGCTAGCCTGGCTTCATGTTCGTTAGTGACCGTTACTAAAAGAGTTCTTGGTTTCTTCCGTTCTCTCTTGAATTCACCTAGTCGTTTGAGTTCATTCACTTCAGGCCTAACGCCTATTCCACTCAGTATTTCATTTACTTCGTCAGTTGTGGGGACAAGATTTTCAGCTTTTGTTTTGTTATGATCTTCAGGGATCCCTTGTATTCTGAAACTTTGTTTGATGTTGTCGACGCCTTTCTCTTTCTTAATTAACTTTCCAAGTTTCCTATCTGTCTCCTGTGTGGATTCTACGGAGACCACGGCAGCATACGTTTTATCAACTTATTCACAAGTTGTTTTGATGGCGGTTTCTATCTTTTTGTCTAAAAGCTCAGTCAATCTCTTTTCCATGTTTTTGAGTTGATTGCTAAAGTCCAAATTTTCTATCTTCTCGGTCATGTTCGCCATTGTTCCGCATCTTATGAATTTATCTCTTTCGTTTTTGTCCACGCATTCATTGCAGAGAAGCATAATGTTGTTTCCAAGATCTATTATCCCGTTGAGGGAGGCCGAGGACAGTCCTGTGCAAATTGTCGTCATGTGTATATGACAGTTGCAGGCAACGCATGTATATGTTTTCTCTTGTGCCTGTATTGGCTTGTTACAGGTCTTACAATTTTTTCCCATTTGTTTTGTAAGCTCTGATCAATTCCAATTGAACTTAATCAGCAGGAGTTTCACAGAACTTACTACGTTGACTAAAAATTTTGATCAAGACCAATTGAACTTAATCAACAGGAATTTCACAAAATAGTTTGATGAAGATTTAAATTTTTGATCGATTCCAACTGAACTGAAACAATAGGATTTTCACAAAAAATTTGAATAGAAATTTTGATAGGGCTTAACAAAAGCTAAACGATTTTGCTTAAATTGACGACTGGGACTGAAAACTGGTTTTGATCAATTCCAATTGAACTCAATCAATAGGAATTTACAAAACCAACCTAGTGCTAGACTTACTCAAATTTTGGCTGCGTTTCGTTTCTTTTGCTTTTTCTTTCGTTGCTGTTGAGACGGGCTGTGTTTCTTTTTGATAATCGCTTTTAGATTGTCGCCGTGATTTCGTACAATAGTAAGGGTTTTGATTTCGAGGTGTGGTGCAAGATGTAGTTGGCTGTAGCTGCGAACAAGTTCTTTGTCCTTTTGCTTTCGCCTCGAAAGAAGGTCCTTTACGATGTGTAGAACAGGTATTCCCGTTCCCTTCAGCTCTTTGTAAACGTCTGGTGCTCCTTCTCTTACCCAGTAAACTATTCTAACTACTTTATGCTTGATATTCTTGATTTCGTTCACAAGTTGTTCTGGGGTAAGTGGCTTTCTGGGGTCTTTGCGGGGGCTTGTCACAGAGTTAATGATTAGATCGTGCCAAATAATAAACTGCTCATTTTTCGGTATCAATCGAACTCGTTTTTGAATAATTTTAGACTTATCTTGAGCTCCTCGGTGAAGATTGTATCCTGGCTTCGTGATCACTTGTCTGGATAATCGCTTCTTGATGTTTGTCCACCTCTCCAAGGAATGGTGAAGAGAACTTGCTCCAATAACAATTACCATTTACAAACAAGGGCCACCACGGCTGCCCTGAACAAACATTATAACCTGAAACTATTTAATGACTATTATGCCTATAACCTGAAGCATTATGCCTATAACCTGAAACTATATAGGCATAATGCCTCTGGCAAATCTTTGCTAATGATAAGAAAAAGCAATTGTCCTAAATGGAATCATGAGGCACTCCACTGGATAACTTCACAAAGAGTAGAGATCCCTCCATTTACTTTAACTATTTGCTTTTTTTCGCTTGTGTGAATCTGTTATCCACAGGAGTTATCCAACAATGCCAAAAGTTTTCAGTTTCTTTATCGGCGTGCCGCGTGGTACCATATCAAAAGTTTTTACAATGTCAAGATACAAAACTTCTAGTCATTTATTTCTATCATAATTGTTGTAGTATATCTTGTGAAGAAACATTAGTTGCTGGGGTGATACAGAGCAACTTTTACAAAATCTAAAATGAGTTTCAAGGACATTACTCTTGACAAATGCGTTTAGTTGAAGGAATATGAGCTTTTCAAAGACTTGCAAAATGCGACAGTCTAATTGGCCTCTAAAAGACATCAGCCTTATTTGAAAATTAGCTTTACTTGGCTGTTGCCCTTGCTGAGGGTACTGGCTTTTGTTCAAGCAGGTTCTAAAAATAAATAAAAAGGGCCGTGTACACCATCCGGCAACAATGGATGTAGGTAGGAAAGTAGGGGATGATGATTAGCACTTAGCTGAATGCTGCACTTCAGAAGTGCGAAGCTGATTTTCGTTCGGATGTAGCTTTTAGTGTCGGCGAACGGCTCTCCATGTTTTTCACTGATCTTGGTTGCAAGTTGTTTCATAACGCGCGATGTTGATGGCGCAGCGACGTCCATGCAACCCAAAACCAGTGCGTTGAAACTGCTGTGTTCGGTTTTGCGGATTCGCTCTTCGTACTCATTTCGCTTGAAGCTCTCGCGATAATTGTATGGATCTTATGGTCTGAGGGCAGCTCTTCGCATAAGGGTTGAAAATCTTCACATCGATGAAAGTGCGATTAAAAAGGGAGCCCCACAGACCGTTTGCCTGGATGTCCAGTCGAGCGTCATCATCAGTAGCGGTCGAATTACTCGAGAAAATTTCTGCATCGAGCGGTTGAAATTTTGGCTGTATCTGGACATCGTGGCAAACGTCATCGATCAGGTTTGCAAACACGTCTCTGATTTCGTTGTGTCGTAGGTGCGTATACCCGCCATTGGCGCCATGTACCGGATGGGTGAGGCCAAATTCTTTTCTTTCCCGCATGGACTAATGACTGGCGTGCTCTTCGCTTCCCAGGTGTAGCGAATTGCTATTCGATCACGGAAGTCAGTCTTCGTGAGGTCAAAATCATGTTTTGATAACGGAAGAGCATAAAGCCAGCTAGATGCTCCTTCCACTGAGGCCAGCTGGATGGTATACTTCATTTATGATAGATTGTTTTGGATTTTGGATTTTTTCGCGGTGAGTTCACGTTGCACGTCTGCATTCTGTCTGAGACTGATCTTTGTTTGTTCTAATTCACATTACTGAATTTCGAATGAATCATAATTGAATGATGCCAATGGAATTGAGAGTTCAATTGATTGATCAACGTTTTTATGAAGATCTTGTGGGAGGGCGTTGTCAGGCCCACCCAATCTGAGAGGCAGAGAAAAAAGTTCTCTTTCCTCTTGGATTATTTCCTTGCCGACGAGGTTCGGCATGACTCGGCCAAGCTGCTCCTCCACCTTGTCCACAACCCTGTTCATAGAACGTGTAGTACACGAGATGAAGCTCAACTTCTGTTGAACCCTCTTCGTCAAACATGCATAAGCATTCTGGCGAGAGGTGAGAGCAAATTGACCAAGTCTGTCCAAACTTTTTATGTATTTAATTTCTGCATCGTTCACGAAAAATTTACTGGCCACAGAGCTTCCAATAACTGATCCCAGGACTCGAGCACCATGCGTGATTTTCACATTTGTGCCGGCGAACACAGTTGACGCTTGGCGCTCGCCTCCTGGCTTAATTATCAACTGAAACTTCGGAGGATTGACAAGATATCCGCACTTGGGACCAAGCTGAGTGAACTTGTCGAAAAGTGCCATGATATCTTTCAACTTACCGACAACGCAATCATCATCAGCATGCCATTTTTGTGTCAAGGAGTCATTGTGAAGTCTTGTTATTAGGGGTCGGATTGCGACTCTATACAATGCCATCGCAAGGGGATCGCCTTGTATCGTAACTTCGTGAGACAAAATGGTCAACTTAGCGATGTAGAGATGAGACGGGTAGCTATAGGAATTCTGTGAGACAACATGCAAAGATGGACATAAATCTTTCACGTTCTCTAATGCTGTTCGTCTACTGAGCACTTTAAATCCGTTTTTGGCATCATTTAGTAGAATTGCTTCGTTCTCGGGATCATCAATACTGTGGCGAAGCGAATGTATGGCATGTTGTATGCCGCATTTTAGGCCCAAGCAGAGCTGCATGTTTCCACCGAGGGATGTTAGATCTTGCCTGATGCAATCGACGATTATACGTCCAGTGATGCGACGCATTACTTCAACAATACCAACAGGTCTCATACCTGGACATTTATCCAGAGCCACTAATCGACAACCATTGTATGCCATCAAATCATCCGGTGGTATTATGGACCTGGCCAGCCTCTCAGGAAACTTGGTAACAAGCTTGCACAGGTTCGTGGAGGTTTGCCCGAAGGCAGAAAGTAGTCTACGCCAGTCATCGGCATCGAGACCTGAAGGCCCGGCACTGCCATGAGTGAGTCTTCATTGCATGCCTTCGGAAGAGCGTGGCACTGATTTTGTCGAAAACAGCGGGTTGGTAGGGAAGCGTTTGTGGATGATCGCTCTGAGTGCAGTTGGTTTCCAAGGGTTGCCCTTCAGTATGTTTGTCGCGAAAAATCTCGAGGACCGGTCTACCGTCTATGAGATTGGTAGGCGCGAGCACACCGCCTTTATGCTCAACCAAAAGAACGCAAATAGCATTACTAACCTTAATACGAGACGTGATATTGTTGAACATCTTGAGGTCAGAGTGCCGTTTTTTGATCCATGAATTCATTCTAACATTCTAATTTGGATTGCCTTCGCTTCACAGAACAGTTTTGAGAGGTTGCAGCTGTGCCATGCACGCAGTTTACGCTTGATGGTCTTATTGTTTGATTCATCGTCCGTGTTTTTTGTTCGACTTTGGGTTAGGTGCGGAAGTATCATACAGAGCGTTGGGGATATATCGGATCTATTCGTGTTTACGGCAATCGGGGAGAGGAAGCGCTTCGGCAAACTGTTCCCCAACCTTGTTCTTACTGAGCATGAAGAATGAAGGTTTCGATGCGACAACCTTGCGGTATATTTGCGCACTGTTACCGCGTGATGATGCTCGAAGTGTTCCCAAAAATTATCCAATTGTGCGGCGGCGGAACGTTCGGGGGCGTGCGATGGCGTAGGATCAAATGAGTGCAGTGTCGGGAACGGTCAAAGCATTGTTTGTTGCCGGCGTTGCGATTGCTGTTTCGGTGGCTGCGGTGACCTCAGAGCAGCTTTTGCAGCTGAAGTTTTCGGTCCAATCTTTCGCTACAGCTAAACCACTGCATTTCACGTGAAAATGATTATAGCACGTGTGACACCAGACGTCTCCCCTACGTAGAGAACCCTTGCATTTTGGACAATGGGTTTGATCAGCCATAACGCTACGGGCTAGGAGTGGGGAAGGCTGCACACTGAGGGGGACTAGATTAAGTTAATTACTGGAGTGGAATAACAGCAACGATATTTAAAGTAGTGAATGAGGTTATACAGAATAATAGTGAAAACACGGTTTCCATGAAAGGAGAAGTGCACGGTGTCTTTACAGATCAGGTTAGGTTCAAGAACAAATCTAAAAGAGGTTGAAACAATAATAAGCAACATTAGGGGACAAGAATCAATATAATTATACAAAGCGTAGTTAAGGCCACTGATCTTCTTATTTATGAGGCGATTACAGCTGGTGGGTATAATTTTGGGAACAATCAATTTATTTGTGCTAAACTTAACAAAAATGAGCTGAATGAAGAATTTCCAATGCTCTATGAAAGTTTCAATACTACTACGGTGATCATTGAAAGTAGCAATTACAACAGTGTTCAGCTTCTGATTTGGGTTTTGATTGATAACATCACAGAGATCTAGCAGTTTAGCCCCCCGATAGGAGTGAACACAACCCTGTGCTCGACCATCGTCTGTATATTTGGTACGAGAAGCACCCAAGACCAAGTCTGAGCAGCTGGAGGGGAGAGGGTTGGCATCAAAACGTCCCCTTTCACGGAGCCTGCTAACATTCAAAACACAATGAATTTTTCTAAAAATGAAATCAGTTAGAATGGCACAACCTGATCTGATGAAGGAAGATGGTTGGCATCAAAACATCCCATTCACGAAACCTGCTAACATTCAAAAACACAAGAAATTGTTTTAAAAATGAAATCAGTTAGAAAGATACGACCTGATGTGATGAGTCGGGGTGGGAGATTGGTTCACTCGCCTACGGCTGGGGTGGCAAGGCTTGAAAAGGTGTAGGTTTGATTCATCCCAGCGCGCATACGTATTTGAAAATACAGTGGAGGTAAATTTGTTCGGGGGTTATTTAATAAGTTTATCTCAACAATGAGGCTCGTTCGAGCAGGTTCGAGGTACAAGCAATTCGAACAAGCAGTCTAGAAAAAGCAGTGATAACGGTTTTCTTGGCGTTTTATAAAAATTTCTTGAACAAAAAGGTTTTCAATTGTCATTGACAGTAGATTTGCTTGTGTCCAGTGCACTATGTAGTTTACGGATTTCTGTTTGCAGACAAGATATGATTTTCCTCTGTCGTCGGAGTAGTTTATTGGTTTTCGTTCTCCAAGAACACAACGTATTCGTTAAACAATTCAGATTTCTTAACTCTTGCTTCAGTGTCATTAAGTTTTACAAGTTTTTGAAATCTGATCGCTTTGCGGATACTTTTTAGGTGTTTTGGATTCCTGCTGAATTTTTACCGTCAAAGACCGTTTTGTCATAGTTGATGAGATCCTCTTTATTACTTTTATCAGGGTGCTTTTCGCGTTTTTTAATGTTGATTGCTTTTGCAGGAGATGGCTTTTTGTGGGTTCAATGAAAGGTGTTCAGCCGTTTTAAAACATTGGAAGTGCTGCTAGAGTACCAGGGTGGAAGATTAGAACTATATTGTGCCACCTTACGTACGTATTTATTCAGTAATTTCAAGTTCTCGCCGCAAAATATCAGGCAACTAGCAGCTATAATCTCAATAGAAAGTACATACTAAAACATCAAAAGACGATGATCGCACATTAAGATGAAAAAACAAACAACTGAACGAAGATAAGTTTGCAATGCATCGCAACATAATTGTCCGTCCTAGGCTGCCGCGGTTCTAAACGTGTAAACATGTTGATGCAACCTGCAGTGTTGTCCAGCAAAGGCGTAAAGCTTGACACCTATATGGTGTCTCGTAGTTTCAACGCTCTGCACCATTCCTGACGAGACCATCATAGTGCTGTACATTTAGAATACAATCCGCTTTTTCGATAAATTTGTAAACATTCCTGTGATTTTTCATAGTGTGGGCTCACTGTTAGGGGTAGATCACACACCTTTTTAATTTTGCTGGCCAATTCAAACACTTAATATTTATAAAAAAGATTAGAAAAGGCTGCGGAGTTCTCGATGCGTTCAAATGTCACTCAGACTTAGTGTCAAACAATTGATTGATTTTTTCGTGGTTATTTTTTTGGTTTTTAATTAAATAGATTTTCCTTCCCCTTGCCTATTGTAAATACTTCAATTATTGGTTTTAGACACGAATTTATCAAGAGATTTTTCAAAAACTATTACTGAATGGATTAGGTTATTAAGTTATTCAGCGGTGTTTACAATGTATAGGAAAAACGCAGGAAGAAATGTAAAATGTCGACGAGAAAAAGGAAATTATGACTAAAAGAAGAACAAACAAAATGGCTTTCTGAAAGGACTCTCTTAAAAATATGTCTCTTAAAAAATTGGTTAACTCAATCCTGTTTAAGAAAATCAGCTCTCGGTCACATTTAGAACGCACACACAATTATCTGCTGTTGTAGATTGCAAAAAAAGCAATATAAGAATAATCAGTTTTTATATATCAAATTAGCAATCCCTCTCATAGCCAAGAGTAAAATTATTAACAAAACAATTAAATCAACTAAACTATTGAAAATAGCATATTTTCTTATTCTGAGAATCTCCAAAGTTTTAGAAATTTCAGTCGAAACATTCAGAAAAGAAACTGAATTTATTTTTTTACTTAGTTTGTTTTGCAGTTTGACCAATATCTCTTCAAATGTTTATGTTTTCAGTTATTAGTAGTGATGTGTCTTTCTGGGCAAACTACGGGGGGGGGACATAAGTGTCTTCCCGTGAACACTACGGGGGGACACAAGTGTCTTCCTGGGCAAACTACAGGTTGGGACACTTTGAAATTCTTTCTCCTTATTTCCCCTGCCATGCATGAAACTAATCTTAGGAAACCATTTTCCCTCCACTTGCGTGACTGGTTTGCCGCTTTGGGCTTGAAGCCATTTTAACTACCACCGCTTTTGCTTTGAAAGTTAATTCGTCATATGTCTGCGCCAAGGTACTTTAATCTTGTTTTGGTCTGGGCCCATTTCAACATTTTACCCACAGTTATACAGAACCTACACACCCAATACCAGAATACGAATTCCAAATGCCACCAAGGCGAAAACGTTGCTTGTTGGACTGCTTTCTGTGTCGCTCCAAATTTTTAAATTCTAAAGATCTTTTTACTCATTTTGAAGAAATACACCCCAACAATTTTGGATATCAAAACATGTGAAAACTGCAATCAGAAAATTTGGCGTTTAATTGACACACGATACCACCAGTGTGAAAATTCAGCAGTTATTGCGCCCCCTCTAATTATCCAAAACCCTGTTTTAAGGTGTAAAATTTGTTTCAAAGTTTTTACCCAGCAAAATGGTTTGACTAACCATGTTAAAAGTCATTCCCCCATGGAAATTATTCTTAGTCGTCGTGGAATCCCGATAAAACGGCGTTAGAGAAAACTTTTATTTGTCTTCTTTTTATAATAAAGTTTCAATTTTTACATTAATTTGTATTTAGTTTATATGAATGCTTTTTATAATTTATCCATGCACTTCAACTACAACTAAATGTAAGTTATCAGTAATCTTCACTGCTTGAATTGTATAATACTAGACGTCTGCGTTTTGGTGTTGGTTCTATTATAAGACTATTACTTGAAGATAAATCGGACATATCACTATTATTGCTTGCTTCGCTTTCAACTGCTTCCAATTCTAGAAAAGAATTGTCAAGGACTGGCGGGGAAATTGCGTAGGCTTCATTCCAGTCAACAATATCTTGATCAAGCTCACTTTCTGAATAATCGGGCTGATTGAATCCTGGATCGGGGGGAGAAAAACTATTGTTTTCAGATATCACATTTTCCGGGGTTGGTTGTGAAATTGAATCCAAGTCGCTTTCGTTTTCTGACTCCCAATCCCAATCATTTAATATAACATTGTGAAATGCAAATTCTCTAATATTTTTATGTCCAAATGGTAGGGAGTTTATTGGGTCAAGGTAAGACCGCTTGTCACAGTAGGCCGAAAGCGCAACTCTGTTTTGTTCAAGTGTCATCAACTCATGTTTCTCTGATTTGATGGTCACATTTTTGACGCGGACAATTTCCCCGCTGTTCAATAGTCTCTTGAAGACCTCGTGCTTTAGTTGCTTTTGCCCCTCATGTGTTTTTCCCTTTGCACTTTTCTTCTGACAGTCTGAAAGAACATTACAATCAATCCATTTTCTATTTTAATCTATGTGCTTTCCTAATCTAGGTTTCAATGTTCCTGTTATATTAAAAAGACGATTCCATGAATTTGGTTAGTTTCAAAACTGGAATTTGTTTTAATAAAATATAATGTTACACATACCCTTCGTTTGTATTGAATACATTTTGGGTTTCAAGCCACAGAACTCTTCCATTACCACCCCTGCCAGTTCGTCTTTGAATTTGAGAGTTACCATGTGATTTTCTGTGTTGTACAATGCGTTATCAGGAGGGTAGTTGGAGAAATCGAATTCTGTGTTGACTTCTGCTCGTGCTAGCTCCTCATACAAGTCATCACAATCAACAGCATAGGTAAGTGAGTCCGTATCAGAGTATAAAAGTTGACACTTGAACCACTGTTTCATATTCTCGTAGTGAAATCGAAACATGAAGGCTTTTGAAAGATCCAGAATTGAAGCACCAACTATTGTAGGTTTCACCCAGTTTATTTTCGTTTTTCTTGTAGTCACGACTGCCATGTTTTCATCAAAAATTTTAAATGATTTCATGTTAAACTTATCTGTGTGGTTGAGGAGAGCTCGTTCATCTCGGACCAGGAAAGCGTTAATTCGATTTCGCATGCTTTCACAGCACTTTCCAAAAGCAGAGTTGTTCATGAGTTTGAAGAAGTTTTCAGCAATTTTTCTGGTTGCTGCTTGCCGCAATCTTGTGTTCAGTTCGATATACTTTGCCATCCACTTTGATTGTCTGAACTTGAGCACCTTGTGCAGTTTTGAAACTTTAAGGCTGTTTCGTTCATAAATCTTACGTAAATCGTTCATAAATCTAAAACGTTACATAGTGTAGTGTATAATCCTTCTTATCATAGAGTGTTTGAAGCAGTTTGTTGCACTTTGAAACTTTTGGGAGATGATATTCTTCCAAAAGGTCCAACTGGTAACTACTCAACCACATGCTGTCTACAGGTTCTCGGGTGGGTGCCATTGGAAAATCTTGGTGAGCATCGTGAATTGAGTCGGGGTAGTCCAAGTCGACGCAGACGATATATCCAAATTCAGCGTCGTCTGGAGTTTGCAAAATTTGTTCAATCGTCACTTCTGTGTCCGTCTGGAACGAATTGAGTGGCAAGCAGAAATCCTTCATGATCCCACCACAGAGGTTATTAGCATCTATGGTGAGACCATATGTTGATTTTTGCGTGTAATCAAAACGTTCCAGATATTTGTTGTTTGGCGTGAACAGTCCTTTTGTGTATACCGAGGACATACCCCCTCTTAACAATTCTTCTGCTATATCAAGATGGTTGCGATCTGTGAGAAGTTCCAGGTCGGGTTGACATATCTTCAGAAAGGCATCGCCCGCTAAGTGTAGTGCTGATAGATATTGAGCACAGTCCCAGCTGTACGAGTCCAGACAGACTGCTCGTAGCCGCTCAAACCAGCAGGCGAGCTGTAGGGTGTCGACTGTCAAGTACAGATCGTGATATTCACCCATTTTTCTACAATCAAATTTTTCGAAGATCAGCTTTGCTCTTTCGTAGTCAGCTTCGGTTATTGTCACTTTTCCTGATTTGAGTTTGTCGACCCAGCACTTCTTAGGCGGCAATTTTTTTAGCTTGAATTTTCTGAAGGTGTCCATGTAGGAGTAGGGGTAGAATCCTTTACCGTGCAGTAGTTTCACATCATTTTGGTCACAGTATTCAAAATGGTTATCGAGTATATCGAAAGTGTCTTCAGGCAAAGACTGAACTAGTTTATCTAAAGACGACTGCATGAAGCGAAGAGAATCGATAAAGCGAAGTTCTTCGTATATGGGTATGACGTTTTGATTTTTGTTCACAATATCTTTGATCCAAACTTTAAAGCTAAAACTGATATAATTCTCATCAGTTTGAGGTATTATTGAAAACTTATTGTTAGGGTTGCAGTGATGAAGACTCTTTACAACATGATGCAAGTCATATCCTGACAAGTTGTGTGCGATTATGGGGACGAAGCTCTGTGTTCTGCGCTGTAGGTTACACTTTGAGTGAGCCCAGCCAAGAAACTGATTTGAGAAATGGCAGTGATCCAAGACTTTTTCGTTGTCCGCAGAAAAACTATTTTCACATATCCAACAGTGAGTCGCAAGCTCTTTTGCTTGTCCAAATGCTCCTATGAAGTACTTGTGGTTTTGCTTTTTCTCGTAGATATCTTTTGCCAGTGTCTCCATTTGCTTCACAAAGACTTGCATGCAATCTTCACCTCTGTACAGATGGAAGAACTAAAAATTTGGACTTCCATGTGAAATGGCAACATAGCAGTAACCGCTCGGAATGTGTTTGTCCAACACACGAGTCCCTGAAGTCTGTGGGTTTTGTTCAACTGATGATACCGGAACAATGATTGACTCTAGCTCAAAATAGACAACCAGTGGAAGAGCTGTTTTTGCTTGAAATTTTTTGAAAGCGAGACTGTTGCTGTCCGGCTCAGGTAGCAGAACTTGACAAGTTTCGAAGTGATAGCAAAGTTTTTCGTGTTTTTGAAGCGTTTCGTTGTTCGAGCAAACATGAAAACAGTTGCGACAGATTTTTGCGCGTGCATCAATCTGTCGCCCTTGCACTTTTCGAACTAAGTTTACCAGGTCCGTTATCAGCACGTAGTGATAACGTTCACCATCAGTTATCAGTAGGAGATCAACGACAAAATCAGAGTTGTGCTTTGAAATTCGGAAAGGATACAAACTTTTCTTTTCGTATCGAAAAACGTTCACTTTTACTTCATTACATCTTTCAAACGCGCTTATTTTGTCAATTGGCATCGGCATCGGGAAATCTCCTACTGCTTGATGAGTTAAAGGGTTTGAGCGAGCGTATGTTGCGGGGTTTGTTTTTTTGCTGTACCGATCCCCAGGTTGCGTGAGGGGGCAACCTTTCCCCTGCAAATGGTAGGCAGCCGTGAAACAATACAAGAAACAGTTTGGATCGTTAAAGTTTCGGATATTGAGCAGACATATTAGAGCGCTAAGTTCAGTTGCAAGTGATATATAGGTTGATCCCCGAATAGGGTTGAATTTTGCAAATCGAATTTCGAGTTTTTCTACCTTTTCAAAAATCCAACCACTTCCACTTGTGGCATACATTGAAACCACGTTGACAATATGCTGCACGGACTCAAAGAACTGCTCTTCGGAGAGAGCATCCGTGTACACAATTTGCATTTCAGCGTTAGCGTAAATAGTTACGTGTTTTTCTTCTTCATTAATCCCCTTAGTGAGTGTAATGCTTAGAGAAAGTTGAACTTTCTGAGGACCTTCGAGGGTCTTTTGACGTATAAGTTCATTGATGTGATACCTCGATGAGTTCATGAAAGACTAAACGTCAGTGTGATCATTACCTTCAATCTCGTAGATCTCCAGAGCACCTCGAATTGCCGACTGTACTGGTACTGCTTGATTATTGCTTTGGCCTCTGTTCCAAACAGGCAATCCGTGAGCATTCTTCAGATGTTGATGAAAGTTACTCTGGTTGTTGAAAACCAGAGTGCAGTAGGCACACTGATTTTGGACTTCTCCACCGTGCTCCCGTCGGGTGTGTTGGTTCATTATCAGAATGTTGTGAGTCTCAAAACCACAAGTGCTACACTCCAAGGCTGGGAATTCCGGTTGAACTCCATGAACGCGCTGTTTGTGTCTTCGAAGGCTTCTTTTGTCGGCCAGTTCCTTTGCGCAAATTTCACACGGTTGGGTCATTTTTGAGTTTTTCAATTTTTTTTTCTTTCGAAAATTCAACTGACTGCTTTACTGAGAAAACGACTGAGCAAATGAAGTCAAATTGTAACAACAGTTAACTGGTACAATTAGAGGGAGTGTTAGTTGGTTGAAAGTTGTGTTCTACACGAGAAAAATTTCCCTATGAGGGTGTGCTTGCACTTTGACACCATTTGCCAGGTTTGGAACGCAAATCTTGGTAGGAGTGTAGGTCAACTTTAACCCATGTTAACTTTTGACCAATAAGCGGTGTGTTCATGTTTCAGAACTACTCATTTCCATTAATTCCATGCAAGGTAAAAGTTTATTGTGTAATTTTAGTTATATCTGTTATCTACCACAACTGAAACATAGCTAACGCAGTATACTTACAATATACACTTTTCTGTCGGGAAACAGTTCAAGTGTTCAAAATACTCTTCTACAAAAGTTGTTTTAGACTTTCTCTACTCTTCGAGGGTTGTATTGAAATTCCGTTCTATTTTCAACCTTATTATCAGTTTTCAATTTTAGGTTTCTGGAATACTTGGCAGTATTCTTATACCATTGACTAAAATTGTTCTAAACTGCTATTATCAGAGTGTTTCATGTGAACATAAAATAATTCCATGAAAGACACTCTATCTTATCATTGTGCAAAAGTAAATTGTAGCTATATATAAGACAAAGATAGGTCGAAAGCAATTGAAATTAAGGATTTGATATTTACCACTAGTACTGATAACACATTTACCAAATGTCATTTGGTGAAAACCATAAATGTGGTTGTGGAATAAATAAATGCATTCTATTTACAGAAAATGAACTTCTCTAGTGCTTAAAAACCTTTTTCTACTATATGATGAATGAAATAAAAGTTTTTTGTAACTACTTAAGTAGAGAGATTTTTACACTTTTACAGAATTCCTTCATATGAAGATTGACTTTTTACCATTTAAATTTTTTTTTTACCCTATGGTTAGTAAAATAAAAGTTTTTTGTAACAACTTAAGTAGTGAGATTTTTGCACTTTTACAGAATTCCTACCTATGAATATTGACTTTTTACCATTTAAAAACCTTTTTTTACCCTATGGTTAGTAAAATAAAAGTTTTTGTAACAGCTTATGTTATGAGAATTTTGCATTTTTACAGAATTCCTACATATGAAAATTGACTTTTTACCATTTAAAAAACTTTTTTTACCCTATGGTTAGTAAAATAAAAGTTTTTTGTAACAACTTATGTAGTGAGATTTTTGCACTTTTACAGAATTCCTACATATGAAAATTGACTTTTTACCGTTTAAAAACCTTTTTTTACCCTATGGTTAGGAAAATAAAAGTTTTTTGTAACTACTTAAGTAGTGAGATTTTTGCACTTTTACAGATTTCCTACATATGAAAATTGACTTTTTTACCATTTAAAAACCTTTTTTTACCCTATGATTAGTAAAATAAAAGTTTTTTGTAACAACTTAAGTAGTGAGATTTTCGCACTTTTACAGAATTCCTACATATGAAAATTGACTTTTTACCATTTAAAAACCTTTTTTTACCCTATGGTTAGTAAAATAAAAGTTTTTTGTAACAACTTAAGTAGTGAGATTTTTGCACTTTTACAGAATTTCTACACATGAAAATTGACTTTTTACCATTTAAAAACCTTTTTTTACCCTATGGTTAGTAAAATAAAAGTTTTTTGTAACTACTTAAGTAGTGAGATTTTTGCACTTTTACAGAATTCCTACATATGAAAATTGACTTTTTATCATTTAAAAACCTTTTTTTACCCTATGGTTAGTAAAACAAAAGTTTTTTTGTAACTACTTATGTAGTGAGAATTTTGCATTTTTACAGAATTCCTACATATAAAAATTGACTTTTTACCGTTTAAAAACCTTTTTTTACCCTATGGTTAGTAAAATAAAAGTTTTTTGTAACAACTTAAGTAGTGAGATTTTTGCACTTTTACAGAATTTCTACATATGAAAATTGACTTTTTACCATTTAAAAACCTTTTTTTACCCTATGGTTAGTAAAATTAAAGTTTTTTGTAACTACTTAAGTAGTGAGATTTTTGCACTTTTACAGATTTCCTACATATGAAAATTGACTTTTTTACCATTTAAAAACCTTTTTTTCCCTATGATTAGTAAAATAAAAGTTTTTTGTAACTACTTAAGTAGTGAGATTTTTGCACTTTTACAGATTTCCTACATATGAAAATTGACTTTTTTACCATTTAAAAACCTTTTTTTACCCTATGATTAGTAAAATAAAAGTTTTTTGTAACAACTTAAGTAGTGAGATTTTCGCACTTTTACAGAATTCCTACATATGAAAATTGACTTTTTACCATTTACAAACATTTTTTTACCCTATGGTTAGTAAAATAAAAGTTTTTTGTAACAACTTAAGTAGTGAGATTTTTGCATTTTTACAGATTTCCTACATATGAAAATTGACTTTTTTACCATTTAAAAACCTTTTTTTACCCTATGATTAGTAAAATAAAAGTTTTTTGTAACAACTTAAGTAGTGAGATTTTTGCACTTTTACAGAATTTCTACATATGAAAATTGACTTTTTACCATTTAAAAACCTTTTTTTACCCTATGGCTAGTAAAATAAAAGTTTTTTGTAACTACTTGAGTAGTGAGATTTTTGCACTTTTACAGAATTCCTACATATGAAAATTGACTTTTTATCATTTAAAAACCTTTTTTTTACCCTATGGTTAGTAAAACAAAAGTTTTTTTGTAACTACTTATGTAGTGAGAATTTTGCATTTTTACAGAATTCCTACATATGAAAATTGACTTTTTACCGTTTAAAAACCTTTTTTTACCCTATGGTTAGTAAAAAAAAAGTTTTTGTAACAACTTAAGTAGTGAGATTTTTGCACTTTTACAGAATTTCTACATATGAAAATTGACTTTTTACCATTTAAAAACCTTTTTTTTACCCTATGGTTAGTAAAATAAAAGTTTTTTGTAACTACTTAAGTAGTGAGATTTTTGCACTTTTACAGATTTCCTACATATGAAAATTGACTTTTTTACCATTTAAAAACCTTTTTTTACCCTATGATTAGTAAAATAAAAGTTTTTTGTAACTACTTAAGTAGTGAGATTTTTGCACTTTTACAGATTTCCTACATATGAAAATTGACTTTTTTACCATTTAAAAACCTTTTTTTACCCTATGATTAGTAAAATAAAAGTTTTTTGTAACAACTTAAGTAGTGAGATTTTCGCACTTTTACAGAATTCCTACATATGAAAATTGACTTTTTACCATTTAAAAACCTTTTTTTACCCTATGGTTAGTAAAATAAAAGTTTTTTGTAACAACTTAAGTAGTGAGCTTTTGCACTTTTACAGAATTTCTACATATGAAAATTGATTTTTACCATTTAAAAACCTTTTTTTACCCTATGGTTAGTAAAATAAATGTTTTTTGTAACTACTTAAGTAGTGAGATTTTTGCACTTTTACAGAATTCCTACATATGAAAATTGACTTTTTATCATTTAAAAACCTTTTTTTTACCCTATGGTTAGTAAAACAAAAGTTTTTTTGTAACTACTTATGTAGTGAGAATTTTGCATTTTTACAGAATTCCTACATATGAAAATTGACTTTTTACCGTTTAAAAACTTTTTTTTACCCTATGGTTAGTAAAATAAAAGTTTTTTGTAACAACTTAAGTAGTGAGATTTTCGCACTTTTACAGAATTCCTACAGATGAAAATTGACTTTTTACCATTTAAAAACCTTTTTTTACCCTATGGTTAGTAAAATAAAAGTTTTTTGTAACTACTTAAGTAGTGAGATTTTTGCACTTTTACAGATTTCCTACATATGAAAATTGACTTTTTTACCATTTAAAAACCTTTTTTTACCCTATGATTAGTAAAATAAAAGTTTTTTGTAACTACTTAAGTAGTGAGATTTTTGCACTTTTACAGATTTCCTACATATGAAAATTGACTTTTTTACCATTTAAAAACCTTTTTTTACCCTATGATTAGTAAAATAAAAGTTTTTTGTAACTACTTAAGTAGTGAGATTTTTGCACTTTTACAGATTTCCTACATATGAAAATTGACTTTTTTACCATTTAAAAACCTTTTTTTACCCTATGATTAGTAAAATAAAAGTTTTTTGTAACAACTTAAGTAGTGAGATTTTCGCACTTTTACAGAATTCCTACATATGAAAATTGACTTTTTACCATTTAAAAACCTTTTTTTACCCTATGGTTAGTAAAATAAAAGTTTTTTGTAACAACTTAAGTAGTGAGCTTTTGCACTTTTACAGAATTTCTACATATGAAAATTGATTTTTACCATTTAAAAACCTTTTTTTACCCTATGGTTAGTAAAATAAATGTTTTTTGTAACTACTTAAGTAGTGAGATTTTTGCACTTTTACAGAATTCCTACATATGAAAATTGACTTTTTATCATTTAAAAACCTTTTTTTTACCCTATGGTTAGTAAGACAAAAGTTTTTTTGTAACTACTTATGTAGTGAGAATTTTGCATTTTTACAGAATTCCTACATATGAAAATTGACTTTTTACCGTTTAAAAACTTTTTTTTACCCTATGATTAGTAATACAAAAGTTTTTTGTAACTACTTAAGTAGTGAGATTTTTGCACTTTTACAGATTTTCTACATATGAAAATTGACTTTTTTACCATTTAAAAACCTTTTTTTACCCTATGGTTAGTAAAATAAAAGTTTTTTGTAACAACTTAAGTAGTGAGATTTTCGCACTTTTACAGAATTCCTACATATGAAAATTGACTTTTTATCATTTAAAAACCTTTTTTTTACCCTATGGTTAGTAAAACAAAAGTTTTTTTGTAACTACTTATGTAGTGAGAATTTTGCATTTTTACAGATTTCCTACATATGAAAATTGACTTTTTTACCATTTAAAAACCTTTTTTTACCCTATGATTAGTAATACAAAAGTTTTTTGTAACTACTTAAGTAGTGAGATTTTTGCACTTTTACAGATTTCCTACATATGAAAATTGACTTTTTTACCATTTAAAAACCTTTTTTTACCCTATGGTTAGTAAAATAAAAGTTTTTTGTAACAACTTAAGTAGTGAGATTTTCGCACTTTTACAGAATTCCTACAGATGAAAATTGACTTTTTACCATTTAAAAACCTTTTTTTACCCTATAGTTAGTAAAATAAAAGTTTTTTGTAACAACTTAAGTAGTGAGATTTTTGCACTTTTACAGAATTTCTACATATGAAAATTGACTTTTTACCATTTAAAAACCTTTTTTTACCCTATGGTTAGGAAAATAAAAGTTTTTTGTAACTACTTAAGTAGTGAGATTTTTGCACTTTTACAGAATTCCTACATATGAAAATTGACTTTTTATCATTTAAAAACCTTTTTTTTACCCTATGGTTAGTAAAACAAAAGTTTTTTTGTAACTACTTATATAGTGAGAATTTTGCACTTTTACAGAATTCCTACATATGAATATTGACTTTTTTTAATATTTAAAAACCTTTTCTTTACTATATGGTGGATAAAATAAAAAGTTTATTATAACTACTTAAATAGTGAGATTTTTTGTACTTTTACAGAATTCCTTCATATGAAAATTGACTTTTTACTGTTTCAAAATCTTTCATTCCTCAATATGTGTTTTAAACAGAACTTTGCTTGCTTGCTGTGTTTTTATGTTTTAACATATGAGATTTTCTTCCAACGTTCACTAACTAACAATTTGACGGAATACTTTTTGATTCTGCCTTCTCTTTCCCGTTTTATTCTCTAAACAAAAAGGAGATATTATGATGTTCAATTAAAATTAGAAATGCAAATTGATATTTTTTTACATTTTCATACCAAAAAAAATAATATTAAAGCACACAAAAAGTTTCAAACAGTTTCAAAAAGTTTCAGTTTTCCGAGATCAGGTTAGTCCTCAAATATATCTATAAGTGGTGTTCGATTGGCACGTTTTTTCTGTGGAGCATTGCATACTTTGGGAGTCTCTGAATTCAAGGGTGTTGTGTTGGTTGAGGTTCTGTACGTTTCGAAGGATACTGTAGCATTCTCTGCACTCTGCGTTGGTGTCACAAAAGTTGTCTCTAAAAGAAGAGAACTATCGAAGTTCGGTTCGAACTGCTCAGTTGACCCCATATTCCAAGACATTTTGTCCATGATTGAAGCGATGACTGTTTTTCGTTTTGTATCTGTTGTTTCCGGCCTAACAATGGGGCTTGGGTCGTTCGTTGCCGGTGATCCAATTGGTGAAGTAGCTGGTGAAGTTGGCGAAGGCTGAATTCCCCAAAGTTGAGCCAGTTCTTCAATTGCCTGGAATTGGCCGAGTTGATTCTCAAAAATAGGCAGAGAGTCACAATCGTATCGGTACAAAAGTCTCTTTGTGTCTGGAGAAAGTGTCTCACTGTCATAGGGGAAAAGTAGGGGCATTTTCCGAGGAACACTGTATTCTCCAGCTGTTAGCACAGTTTTCGTGCCATTGTCTTCTGTAGATACGTGTTTATCTGGTAGTGTTGCAACAAAATTCACGAACATTTTTGGTATGATGCAATGTTCAATTGATCTCCAACAGCCTTTTTCGCTATTTTTCTTCTGCTGTATAAAAACTATGTAGTTTTCGTATTGAGTGTGATACACAATACTGCGCTCCCAAGAATCTTCAGACTCGCAAAGAATGTGGTAAGACATTATTTGTAAAGCACTTTTACAGTTTGTTCTCTTTAAAATGGAGCAGAACTGAACAACTATAGTCTTGAATTTAAAACGAATAAATAAAATCCGGCAAATACCAACATTAGCAACACTTGTGTGTGAAATTTGTTGAATACTTAACACACCCAGGTCAAGGGTTGTAACTGCAATTGTGAATGTTTACTCTACATGAACTTGTCTGTGTTATAGTTTTATGTTTTTGTAACTAGTTGCAAAGTGTATAAGAAAGTCTTATCTACACAGACTTAAACACAATAGTTTTCAGTTTTATTATGTTGATATGTACACTAACGTTTATAATGTATGCAATAGCAAGAAGTTTACAACCAGTTTTGTTTAGTATAGACTGTGTTATATCAAAGGCCTAAAGCCTTCTATCAAACGCTTGCTGTGTAATTGTGAGTTCTTTCTTATCTATGGACACACCGAGGTCACATTTGTTTTCCATTAAATTGTACTAGTTCCTGCTCTATGTTGAGTAATATTATCCAAATAAAAACTTTATTACCAACGCAATAAAACAGTTTACGTGAGGGTCACGAGTTTTGTCTTACATTTTGACAAAATTGCCAAGTTTTATAACCTAGACTTACATTCAAATTCAAATCAGAAGCATACATGTTAACCAAGAGCGCTCTTATCAGTAGTAAGCATTTAAAGTGTTGTTTGTGTTTTGTGTGTTAAAGGTACTTGTAAATAAAAATCATTTCCGAAAATTCTTTCAAAACAGGTAGTTTGACACAGTTTAAGTACACAATTCTTGAAAATGCCATTTACTGCTGATATGGACGCAGAGTTTGGAGAATAACGTGTATTTTGAAATATCTAGAACAGAGAAAAGATTGATACGCGCAACAGTGAAGTCTTATGAAAATACGGGTGCCTATGTATTTCTCAAGCTATTTAAAAAAGTTGACAAGGAATATGAACTTCAACAACGAATTACTCTAAATTTAGATGAGTTTGAGCTTTTGTCAAAAAGGTCAGCAAAAATACGGTCTGTTGCTGTAGGTACAGCTACTGAAAACGATCAAGCTAACAAAGCTCCAGCAGCGAAAAGACGTAAAACAAAAAAAGACGACGAGCACGACAATTCAGACTAATTATAATATATTAGAAAATGGTGGAAGCGATGTATGAGCGTTCTCCGGGTTTCTTCAAGCAGTTTCAGAAAAACTTTAAACATTTCATATCGGAAGAAAAACCTAATTTTTCTTCTCTCAAGAACTTTGCCTTTTGCATGCATTTTGAGAGTGTCCACTGTGATTACAACCCTACTAATCATTACCATGTTCTTATCGACGTGTCGGAGTTCTCAGCAGACTTTCTCAAACAAACAAAACCGTGTTCAGTTCCGTGTCTTTTTACAAATTTCAAGTATCTGTTCTCGTCTTCGGATACACTGGAGGCAAAGGGAGATGTTTTTCAAAAACTCTTGCTGGCAGTGGAGTACAACAAAAGCAATTTCAACGGATTCTCAATAGCAGACACTACTGCTTCCATTCAAAAGCGTTTGCCAATTTTTACGAAAAATGTCAGAAACAAGTTTCAACAACCTGACTGCTTATACCGAAACTTTGCTGGACACAAAATTTTGGAATTAAATGCATCGAAGCAAAAAAATCAACCAATTCAAACTGATCAACTAACAACTGAAACTCTGAAAAGATTTCAATCGATTCTCTCTGGACCGCATGTTGGTGCTTTTTGTCAAGTAATGGATATTTTTATTAGTGGATATGGAAAGTTGGAAATTGATTCTGATGTTCTGTGTATTCGTTTCCTTTATGAAGAAAAAGCTAAATTTTGAAAAAAAAATTATTTTCAATATAGGTTAGTAATGTTAGAACATCATATGAAGCGCAAAACGAAGCAAATCAATATAACTCATTTTTACAAGTTTTTGTCCACTGAAAATAATATGAGCAATATAAATAAAAATAGGCCACATAAAATTGAGATTTGTTTCTGTATAGGTTGGTTTCTCAGTAATTCATATACGGTATTAACATTAAAGTTTGAGACTATTCTGCTCTGCAAGTGTTTGTATGACGATAGAGTTTGGCCTAAGGGATCTGCAAATATAATTTTTTGATCTTTTTGGCAGAGAAGAATCCAATGGGTTCCAATTGATGCAGACTTTGAAATATTGACTATAATGAAGCTGTTGTCGGTTAAGTTGGTTGGAAAATTATCAGCCGCATAAACTCCACAAAATTTGCATTTGAGTTCCGAACATCTCTGAATTAGAGAGTTCAAGTTGTCTTCGTCCATTAGTTTGTTAAAATATGATTCTTTGAAACTTTCCGCGCCGAATCAATATAAATGGTACTTGCTTTTTCCCCAATAATGAATATTTCTACATTATGAGCTAAGGCAGCAGAAAACTTTAGGTCAATTGATACAGAACAATTTGTAAGTTCAGGGTGAATAAAATCGTGAGACGCCTGCTGAGTACTCGTCAGATCGAAAACCATAATAAAATGATTTGGGTAGTCTTTAGACTGATTCCATGTCCATTGTCGATATAGGCTAGATCTGACATAGTGTTAAAGTAAACACGTTTTGAATCATCAGTTGAAATAGGACTATCAGCAACGGGAAGACCATTACGGTAAATGCAAATTTGTTCCAAATTGAATTTTCTATAGTGAAATGGGTTAAGCAGCTTGCTTCCGAGGAAAGCTTCGTTCGTGTTTAAGCAAATGGCGAGTCTTCTAATGGGTTCTCTGCCAAAAACATCTTCTTGCTTCCAGCTTTGCAAACCGGCAGAAGCCAGAAAAGTTTTAGTAATCGTTTCTAGGTAAGGATAGGATGCTGGACTGGACAGCAGGGTCTTTTCTATTGCTGACACAACATCATCGTTCATCCCGTACATATAAGTTAGCTTCTGTAATTTTTATTTTGTAGAATTTTGCAGCTTCATCTGAAATTAAAGAAAAATCGTCAATTGATCGCCGAAAAGAGATTCGGAGTGTTACACCAATGAGAAGATGTCGATCACAGGTAAAGAAGTCAACCGCCACCTTTCCGTAAAATGTACACTCAGCAGATGCTCTGACTAAAGTTTTTCGTCTGGTGATTTCGGATGCTGCAATTCCCCGGGGTTTGCTTCATAAGAATAGCCTTGACATGCCAACCACGTGCTTTTGGCATCTTTATTGTGAGAAAACTCGGTTTCGATGAAACTTTTGTGGGCATAGTTACCATTGGCACTTGAAATTTTCAGACCGTTAGCAGATACTGTACAATCAGAAAAAAGTGAATGTAGGACATTGTTGCAAAAGTATGGCGCGTCTGTTTTAGTCACATCTGCAGCAGCAGTGTTGTCATATTTCAAATCAGCATCAGAAGACTATACAATCTTGCACCTGATTTCAAGAAAAAATTTTTGGAGATCAATGAAATTGTTGCGGTCTCCTGCAACTTCAAACTCTAGCATTGGTCCATTAGGGCTGTAAACCGGTCCCAATTTCTGACAAAAACTTCCATCAAATGTAACAAGGAGAGCTGGTTTCTCGAATAAATCCAACGAGCTATGCGTTGCTTCGGCTGGTAACATATTACCGATCATCTTTTTTTCGGCGAAGAAGTCCGACCGACTTCTTTTGGGTACTCTTTTTCGTGAAATGGTGGTTTTGCGTTTGGTTGTTTTCCTTGGTCCAGCGCGTAAGCGTTTTGAATTCCTTCTAATTCTTCTCGTTCGTCGCATTCGGAGGGCTAAAGATCCACCTGTTTGTTTTTTCACTGTGTTTGATATGGTGTTCTTTAGAGCTTGCTTTGGTGATTTCTTTTTACCGATAAAATCCATCAACTCAGGGACGCCTTGTAGCAACAGTTCTTTTCCGATGCGTTTAGCTGCTGGCAGAACAAACTTCCGAGCAAGTGGCAGTGCAACACGTCCAATACCGCTAGCTAATGCTCCAAAACCACTACCTCTTTGTCTATAGTGACCGGAAAAGTGAGGCAATGATGATGCTTGGTTTGCGTAGTAGGAATCCATTTAATCACCAAATTTTTTAAATTGTAGTGTTAAAATAACTTTACCAGTCCCCGAAAAGGGAACTAACTGTCCCGTTTCAGTTCGTAGCTCATTTGATATTGATTGAATGGTGTTCGAAAGTAGTTTTTTGTAGTCTAAATTTGTGAAAACTATCCGGTGAGTGGGCTCCAACTCACAAACGCTACCGCTTTTCAAACGCTGTTTTGAATCAATGACTCTTAACAATGGTGCTTTCGCATCACCCACATACTGATACTCAATAATGTTTGTGTAAATAAAAATTAAATGCTTTCCAGCGCAAAGGTCTGCTGGAAAATCACCATAATAGGCTTTCGTATCATCATTTTTCATTAATCGGTTCGCTGTTGTGGGAATCATTTTGTATCCAATATGAATTCCGTAACCATCTGGAATACCTTTAAAGCCAATTATACTGGGTATTTCTTCATTTGGAAAGATAATTCCTTCGTATTTACCAAAAATCATTTCGTATTTCCCACTGCTTTTGATTTCTCGGAAAGAGAAGTTAGGCAGTCCAACTGTTCTCTTGATAGTTGCTAAAAGTTGAGCAACTGTATCATAAGTGCCAGCCATAAACGCTAATTTTTCTCCATTGTAGGGTCGTGAAATGACGTTGGATCCAGTTGCGCCATTTTGTGATTCCTCATATCCCCTGAGACTGAACGCAACCAAATCTCTATTAACTATGTGTTCAATTTTTGTTGGAAAAATGATTTCAGCCACTCTCCAGTCTCCTGTGAGATTAATTTCATCAATAAAAAAATTTCTGAAATTTGCTAAAGTGGTTTCCTGGAAAATGTCCATCGAAGCAGATGATATAACGTGTACTGTGAGCTCATCCTCAAAACGGTTACTACTCATTTTGATTTGGAAATTCTCGTACTAGTTTTAATTCTGGCTGGTAAAACTTGCCCTGGATAATTTCTATAATAGAATCAATAAGAGAATATGTAGGTGGATTAAGCGTCGGAATACCGGCAATTTCAAAAACTTCGTCAGTGAAAGATTGCTTGTATCCTTTTTGGAAATTTTTTCTTTTTTAACGATTCGAACAAAATCACCCACGTAAATTTTTGGTTTTTGACTGCGACGTGTCTCCACAGTTAATGATACAAGTCTTGGTACATCTTTTTTGGTAACTTTGTTAGGAGCAAGTTTGGTGACACGATTAACACGGGAGTTGATAGTTTTTACGAATTGATCCAAATTGTTAATATAAGAATACGTCCATTTTTCCTCCAAATATCGGTAAATAATATTTTTAAGTGACCTGATGTTTCTTTCGGCAAACGCAGACTTCTTTTCGCTGAAAGTACTATACAAATTAATTCCTCGTTTGTTGCAGAGTGTTTTGAAAGCTCCCAAAAACTCAGTACCATCATCCACCCAAACTTTTTGTGGTTGCTTGTGTTTGATCATGTTTCGGAAGACCTTTGCGGTTTCTGTTGCATTTTTTGTTTTCAACGGTTCAACACGTAGATACCTCGAGAGGCAGTCAACTGCTACGAGCAAATATTTAACCTCACGATTGTATTTTGCAAGTTTATCAACATGAGCTAAATCTAAAGACCAGATTTCGTTCAGATCGTTGACGATTACTTTTAATCGCGGAAAATTCAACCGCTGTGCACGATATTTTGTGAAGGATGGTTTTGTTTCCAAATACATTTTGACTTTTGTCATTGGCAGTTTACTGAAATCTTTTAATCGCTTTGAACTTCCGAATGATGCTGGACCTTTAGAATAGAGTCTATCCAGTAGTTTCACATCTTTAATAGTTAGACCATTTTTTTCCTTTCGTCTCCTGCTCTGTCTTTTTGTTTGCTTGATTTTTTGGTTCTGCAGTTTTTGATCCGGAGGCTTTACTTTGACTTCCACTGCTGTGTTCGCTTCTTTGTTGTTTTTCTGATTCTCCTTGAATTTGTTCGGTTTCCTCTTCTTTCTCCTCATCGCTGTAAACTTCTTTGAGAACTTTTTTAGCATGAGTGTTGGATACTAAGCGCGGGGGTATCTTGAGTTCGTGCAAAAATATTTGTGTACACGGCTAGGTCAATTTTTTTTGTCGGCTATTGCAAATTGTACAAAAAAGTTGACACTTTAACTCTCATAGGTTTGTCCTCAATATGAAGGAAACCACTCGGGTCCTCAATGGAAACTGTTTCTGAACTTAATATCTTGTTTAGGATGATTTCCGCTCTTTGGATTTTGTTTTCGTCCATTAATTCTACTTCTGACATTATAGAGTCAAAGTCTGATTGTCTTTTTTTCAATGAGGGCTCAATTTCGCCATCATCACTAAAGAAAGACTGTACACTTTCACTTCCATCATCCAATTCACTTTTTAAATCAACACTACTTGTTCTTCTTCTTTTGCGCTTTTTCACGATATTAGTTTTATTATTTTCCAGTTCAGTCGCCTCTTTGCTTTCAAAATCGGTTGGGTTGTTTCGTTGGAGGAGTGACAATTGAGCAGCTTTCTGTTTATAAATGGGATTATCCAAAATTTCTGTCCTAGTCGGTTGTTTTGACACAAACATTCTTTTCGGTATCAAGACAAACTCTTCCGCATGCATTACTACTTCTTCAAGTAAAGGTAACAACAGAGACTTATGCTTCAAAGTAGATGTAAACTTTTTACCAATAGCTGACGCTTTTTTATCTCAAACTTGTCTCTTTGGAAAGAAAATGTTGGAATGATGTTTCGTAGTTTTCAAGTAAACTTTTATCTGTGGGCACGTTTCCATTTATAACATTGAGAAAGCATTCACAGAGAAATTTTATAAATTTATTTGATGATATTTTGATGAATTTTTTTAGCATGCTTTCCAGCATTTCGAGCATTCGCCTCAGCACACATATCTCCTTCTCTCTCATTTGTGAGGTGGGTAATTACAGCTTTGGAAGATGGCAGATAGAAAATTGTTGGCCCCGGTGGTACAATATTTGAACAATAACGTAGTGAGTCGGTTGTTTTTGGATCTAAATCAATGAATAAGTGTCCGAATGGTTGTTTTGTTGCAAGATCATAGCTGTCTTTTAAAAAGTTTGTGTTATTGAGTTGTTTTCCAATATAACTTATCTGCTGTATATCTCTGGGAGATTTGAACAAAATGATGTGTGTTGTGTTGAGATCAATTGTTCGAGACTATTTACTCTGTTGAAACAAATTATGCTTAACATAGATAACACTGATTTTTTTGTGGCGTCCAGCTGTTGCAAGTTTTGAAAACTCCTTGTCATTGAAAATTTCCTCGCAAGAATCGTCAAAGACGAGCAAACAGTTTTCCAACTGTGAAATGAATTCAAATCCCGAGAATTTGGTAAAATAGATGTTCAAGTTACGCTCCATTGTTTGAAATTTTGGTTGATCATGTTGATAGAAATAGTATATTGACTTGAAATTAGGGAAAAACGTATTCTTATGAAGCATTTGAAAAATAATTTTGTTCTTTCCACAACCTGAAGGACCACAGACTGCCATGAAGAGACGATCACTCGTTGAGATTATTTTATTCATAACTTAGGATTTGGAAGTGCGTATCCAACTGTGCACGATAGCAATTAAAACCAAAATGTTGATTCTTCACAATCGAGGTGGAAGAAAACTAATTTGGTCAGGGAAACTACAATAAGAAAAACTATTATCGAAACTTGTGTAAAATAAACTCTCTCAGAGCGTGGTAATCTGGAATTGCAAAAAACCTCCAAGACCGTCTCTCTTGGTTTTGATCATCAAAAACCAAGTCAGTGATTCCTGCTCGACTGCCAGCGCAATCTAATTGATCTCCTGATTGACTCATTTTGAAAGCAAATGATTTTCAGAAATGAATTTAATTCAAAAATTCTGTTAGTTTATTATTTAGTTAGTTCATCAACCATAAAAAATTCGTATGTAATAAATTCAGAGTTTTTGTCTTCCTTCTTATATTTTACTTTATAGTTCGCTTGGAATCCGTAGTCATTGCCATACTAGACAATTGACTCCACCTTTCCTTCTCTGACTACCTCTTTGATTTCATCGGGGAGACTCTCATCGTCCAGGGGTACTGGTACTGGCACTGGATACTTGGGCGTAGGTAAAGAGGTTAGTTTCAGTTTTTTCATTTTCTCTTATAAAGACATGATACATTTGAAAGTACTCCAGCAGTGAAAGATATTTCTTTAGTGTTTCAATTTCAGTAGTATTACAAAGTATTTGCTGCTTCCTCAGTATAGTTTGTCCACGAGAATCAATTTTTTCTTCTTACAAAAAAGTCACTGTCAACTGGTTATCACTCGCAATGCAACTGCATACTGTCAAATTTGGAGATAAATTCACTTGAAGAACTGAAGGAGTTGCTTTCTCCACAAGACGACTCATTAGTTGGTAGTGTTATCCAATAAAAGTACACCTGTGCCTTTCTCTTTGCGCAATGCTTTTTCTTTTGTTTGAATGGTAGTATAGATGAATGAAGTGAACAAGTCAAGTGCTCTACTGGAGTGAAGATTTCTTCAATTTTTGGACATAGCAATGTTTCTAAATTTGTGACGTCTTTTTGAAGGAGTTTTTGCAGTGTCTCGGTCTTCTCCTTCCCCTTTGCGTAGAATTTAGCAGTAGGAAAAGGGATCTTGATTGCTATAAATATTTGTGATAGAAACCAGTAAGGGTAGCTGCCGCTGTCCCACGAAATACCATGCAAATGCTTCGATACCCACTGATGCGATTTCCTCTCACTCGAGGACAGCGAGTTGAAGGAAATTGGAGGAAGAAAAAGAACCGTGTCTGAGTAGTTGCTTGAACAAATAGATAATTCTTTCATAATGAATCCACTCTTTTTGTGTCGAAAACCTTCAAAATCTATAACAACAATCTCCGGACTCAACATTCCAGCAAACTGAATAAGTTAAGTTTAAAAGTTTTCACGAACATGCAGAAGAATAAACCTGTCAGGTGACCAACGTAAGCGTTTGTGATTGGACAAGGCAAAACGTAAGAGTATCCTGGACCCTTTTGGTTATACTCTGCAATAAATGCAGAGGCATCATGAAGAATTGCATGTAAGCGAAGCACTTTAAATGATTTCAAATAAGTATCCAATGAAGAGTTATCTATTCCAATGATCCCACCATAAGGCCTCAGTTTTAGTGCAAATTCGAGGTTAACATCAGGGTCCAAGTGCAAGCAGGTTGCCAAAAAGTAAAGAAATCTTTCATTATGCTCTGGATAGTCTGTTTTTATTAAATTATAGATTTCATGAATGGTTTTTAAATCTACCGTCGCGATTGTTGTTGTCATGCTGTTTTTGAGCAAGCATTATAGACAAATGAAAATTAGGTGACTTTTGCAGGGTATGATAATTACTTTTTTTTGTTTGTGTCTACATGACAGCTCCTTTTCCCTCAAGGTTTTTAAAGTTCTTCCTGGTTGGTTTCCTTAAACTGATTTTTTTTAAAATGCAAGTGTCCCCCCTCCCCTCCATAAGACTCAGAGAAAAACAAAGAAGAAATCTAAGTGTCCCCCCTGTAGTTTGACCGGGAAGACACTTGTGTCCCCCCCTGTAGTTTGACCGGGAAGACACTTGTGTCCCCCCCTGTAGTGTTCACGGGAAGACACTTATGTCCCCCCGGAGTTTGCCCAGACCAAAACAAGATTAAAGTACCCTGGCGCAGACATATGACGAATTAACTTTCAAAGCAAAAGTGGTGGTAGTTAAAATGGCTTCAAGCCCAAAGCGGCAAAACAGTCACGCAAGTGGAGGGAAAATGGTTTCCTAAGATTAGTTTCATGCATGGCAGGGGAAATAAGGAGAAAGAATTTCAAAGTGTCCCACCCTGTAGTTTGCCCAGGAAGACACTTGTGTCCCCCCCCCGTAGTGTTCACGGGAAGACACTTATGTCCCCCCCCCCCCGTAGTTTGCCCAGAAAGACACATCACTACTGTTATTTGATCAACCGTTAAAATTATTTAGGGAAACGTGTACAAAAGTTTTTACGTCTTTTGAGACAACATCTCAGTAGTAGTAGTATTTGGTAGTAAATTCTCAGATTTTGGATTTGTCACCGTAGTTTTGGCTTCCGCAGAATTATACACAGAGCTTCAAAGCCATGAGATATCTCTTATTCAAATACCTCCGTGTAGCCAGATCACTCAGGCAAACTTGGCGCCACTGGTTAAATATTCCTTTTGGTGCTCGACAATTCTAGTCGATAAATATCGGAATGCCCGCCCAAAATAAGTCGAATCACATCAAATGAAAACAACTTTTTGAAGTATTCGGAAAAAACTTGGAAACATAACCGACTAACGTCGGACAAATTGCTCTCAAACGACCGGCGAGCATTGGCTTCGTCAGTAGCTAGCCGCAGTTTATTGAGGCTAGCTTTAGCTTGATTCGACTATTTTAGTTTTCTACCTTGTTAGTAAAAAAAAATCAAATAGAAAACAAACTGATATTTTGAAAATTTGCAAAAATATGACAAAATTTAAACAAAAAATTCCAGATTTCGCAGTGACAAATATGTTAAAAACCATTTTTTGTCTCTGCACTTCTGTCAAGTAACCCAGCTGCAAGACTTAAAAAGTTTCGTTGGCCAGTAATGATCGTTAAACTCAGAAAAGGACAAAAACACTCAAAAACTTTGAAAACAATTGCAAATTGTAATAAAACCTTGCTATAATCAAGATATTAAAATCTTCGAAATCATTTTGCTGTCTGGTTTGAAGACTAATCAAAATCCCTATTTTAAGCTTTAAACTGTTTCACTGGGCCATAAAGAACCATAAATTTGGAACATGATAATTTTTTTCCGAAGACTTGAAAAAAATTAAAGTTTTTATCAAAAAATTGTCAAAGCTGGAGTAATAAAAATATTGATAATCATTTAATTAACTCTAGAAACTATGCAACAGATTATTGTGAAATCTTGAGAGGTCACCAGGAGCCTACTGCAGGAAAAAAAACAAAGAAAAATTCAAAAATATTCGAAAAACTAAAAATTGCAAACATTTGCAAAAATGTTACTTAAATTTGTTATATTAAAACCTTGAACAACAGTCTAGAAACTATGCGGTATTCTGTTATCAAGCCCTAGAGGATTTTATGTGGCTCTTGAGGCTAGAAAAACCTGAAAAATGACAAAAATATAAAAAAAAACTTTAAAGTTTTATAAAAAAAATTGCATAAATATGTGATACTGTTGAAAGTTGGATTATCACAGTTGGACTGCGATAAGTTGGAAACTATTCCATGGCAAATGAAAATTTTTCGAAAATTTATTATCAAACACTTAAGGAAGTTTTCTGGCCCCTACGTACGGAAAAACGTGAAAAATGAAAAAAATGTCACGAAAATTGCACGTTTCTTCAAATAAAAATGCAAAAAATCGTGATGTTAAAATGTTGAAACCATTTCATCATCAAAAATGAGTCAGAAATTTACTTTCAAACCCTAAAGGAGGTTCCTTGACACCTAGGGCTGATAAAACTGGTAAAAACGTTGAAGAAGCTTGAAAAAAATTCTGAAAATAAAGGTAAATTTGCGTGTTTTTATCGAGCGGTTGTTCGTCAGTAGCAGCTAGCCAAGGGGGTCGTTGCACAGGGAGCCTGATGGAGGAGGAGTGAAGCATGACTGTGGTGGGAGGAGGCAACAGCGCTGTGGAGGAGGTTGCGGGCAAAAGTGGGGGAAGGGGTCAACAGAGGGGCTGTCTTCAACCTCTAAGAACCACCCTTCACACAATACATGTAAGTCTGCAAAACAGTTTGAGCTGAAACAGAGCTGAAAAGCTCTAGAGCCCTTACTGCTCATTGGGCGCTACTTGTTTATCCATTTTTGAGGACGAAATTTCAAATGGACGAAAAATCGCTCAAGCGAAAAATCGCATTAAAAAAACATAACCGGAAGAATTCAGAAAAAAAATCAAAGAGTCGTCTTCTTGAAAAAAAATTCCTATTCAATCAAGCGGTTCCTACTAAAGTAACTACTCTACTAAAATAAAAAAATCGATTAAAAATGAAGATAGACCATAAACCCAACTGAACAAAAGATTACATTACTCCTATACTTTTTTACGCAATTGAAAACATCAAAGTAAGCCATGAGCACAAATCAAACCATTTTGAACTTCCCAAAAACGGCAAAAAATGAAAAAAAGGGCAAAAAAATGGAATATTGCCAGAAATAGCAAAAAATTATTAAAAAGTATATCAATTTCTGTAATTTATCCCAATCGAAACATTACTTTACAATATAAAAACAGCAATCAATTGATAACTGGAAAAAATTTTCCATATTAACAATAGAAATTGACTTTCGTTTTTTAGTCACAATGAATGGGATAAAAATAAACAATGACCAAAAATTAATCAAATAGAAAAAATTATGAAAAAGACTGAGAAGACAGAACAATATTCATACGCAAACAACCGTTTGTTACCAAAACCATGCTCTAAAAGTTTTGGCCACAAAATTGTCCAAATATTGGAAAATTGAAGCTAACAAAAACTCAACGCGATGTAAAATCAATTTCAAACGAAAAAAATAAAAAATTAAAAGGAAAAACACAAAAACAGTCAATTCAAATCGATAACTGTCAATTGAACAAGACAAGGCGTACACAACTGTAGTTTTTAGCAGAATGTTGGAAAGAAACATGCTATATTGTGGAGAATACATACAAGGAGAAGGAGAAACAAATTAATTCGCACCAAAGACCAAAATACTAAATTGAAAACTCTAATTAGAAATGAAAATGAAAGAAAAATGAGCTGAAATACATGTATTTTTTGTTATTGAGCAATTGAGGTTTCAGGGCAGTACTTTTTCTTCTTTTGTCACAGTAAATAGGGAAAACAGCGCAATTGCGAAACAGTAAAACATTTTTTTGAAAAATGTGTTCAAAAATGTTTAAAATGATCGCTGAATTTTAAAGAGCTTTCTCGAAAAACAATTCTTCTGTCAAGAAAACCAAATCAAAAACACCGCTGTGCACGGAAATTTTTTGTATAAAAAATCAACTGCAAATACGAATAAAAATCTTAAGAAACTTCTCACAAAACCACCAAAATCAGATTAGTATGGGTAATATTTTTTAAAACAAAAACACCTCACGTCAAAGGAAGGCATCCAATTCCGGAGTTATCGAAGATACGTTGACATTAATTTGGTTTAAAAAATCCGCTCGAAGAACCAAAGTTGAAAAAAATAATAAAAAAATCAAAAGCTGCACAAAAAAATTTAGAATATCGTCCCAATTTTGCAACTGAAGCGTATTATTAAGCTGCCAGAAACATTGTGCTATCGATTTCAGATGACCCATCGACCAAAATTTATTTATACAAAAATCAAACTACAATAAAAAAATTGGCCAAATGGACAAAAACAAGGCTAAAAACTCATCTATATGCGCCAATCTCTCAATAGCAATTTTCAAAGTCAAAAGTTATTCACTGAACTCAGCGAATGAACAAAAAACCTCTGTGGCTCAAAGAAAGTTTGTTCACACGGCAATTTTTCTCACTTTCTTTATTAGGTCAAAACGCGGTGCCTGAATAAATAGTACTTACCGTGAAAAATACCTTAAGAAAACCAATGATCCTCTTCGATTGGTAAAAAGACAGACAGGACTAATATAATTGTTACAAACTTCATTTCAGAGCATTTTACCATATCTGAGATATTAGGGAAGGTAGATAAGAAGGAGTTTTTCTTTCAATAAAAATTAGATTAAGACAAGGATGCCCAATAATGTGCGTTTGCACATGATGTTCCCACCCGAACTCATCTACATTTTTGACTTAATTGTCAACCTAATGATGAAATCATTAAAAATAGATGTTTGAGTTTTAAAAAAATTGTTACTAAACCAAACTAATAATGCAAAATGCATATTACAAAGCCTCAGTACAGCGCTCACAAGATCTAACAATAAAACGACTACAAGAAAAAAAACAAACGCCAAAATAAACCAAAACAAACTTTTTCAGCGAACGCGCTAAAAGAAGAGAAAAAGAAACACAAATATAGACAACTCACAAATTTTTGTTGAAACGCATATTGTCCAACAAACAAAACATGAGTTCCGGCATGACATCAATGCCAAAAAAAATAGTTTTTGAATTACAGAAATTGGATGGAACTTCTCAATGATGTGAATAAATTACAAGCTGACGGACAGAACAAAAACTGAAATGTATAAAAAGTGTATGAGAACGAACAATATCACGGACTTTAACAGTATTCGCTATAATCTGAGTGCATGGAGCAAGATCATTCACTCAATCCTCAATTAGAAGCCTGGATCAGTCAGCATCTTACGACTACATGAATAATTAAAAAGGTAAAAATAGCAAACACAAAAAAAATTGAGCGAGAAAAGAGTCGAAGCCAATAAAAAACATTTTCGTAAAAAATTTTCTAATGTCATATAAAATTTTAGCAGCAGTGAGGTTGTTCTTTTTTTAACAATATGACTTCAAAAAATCAACAGATTTGAGGAAAAATAATAAAACCATAAAATTTTTGAGAAAATCGTTATATCAACAACGCTAAATTCGTCAGGTTTCAACGGATGACAAAAACCGCAAACTAAGTTGTGCCACAATGAGATGGCAAGGACGTTTGTCAATCATAAGTCATCAAAAGAACACCACTAAAAGCCTTATGATTATGAAAACAACAACAAATACATGCCAAAACTAAAATTTCGGAAGAGAAGTGTGAGACGAAAGTGTCGAAGCCATTTAAATCTTAAGCGTTTCTCTGAATACTTTATCTATGATCCATTGAACGTCTTCTATAAGCCAAAAGGGAGCTATCAGTTTTCGGATAATGAGATAATATAATATTTCAAAAGTAACCTAAATTACAAAAAAAAATCCGAAAATAATTTTTGAAATTATGAAAACTCGTGGCATCGAAGACATAAAACCATTACTTAGCAGATAAAACAACTCACCAGATGTTTTTACATGCATTTAAAAGGACTGGTGTCCTGTCATTACTGAGACTAACCTACAGTTCATGAAAATAATTTGATATTGATATAGGCAAAAATGATTTTTTAATTGTCTTAGCATCCAATAAACTCAATAGCTCTCAACGGAAGTCAATCAAAACGCAAGATTGTGCCTCAATAAGGAGATAAGAATGCTTGTCATTCCTATGTCATCAATAGGACATCACAAAAGGTCTTAGGATTATGAAAACAACAACAAAAGCAAGCAAAACCAAAAATTCAGTAGAAAAGTGCAAGAAAGTGAAGAAGCCGTTTAAATCATAAATTTTTCTCTGAGAAGTGTTATCTATGACTCATTTATCTTCTTCTCTAAGCAAATTCGAACTATCAATATTAGGATGAGATGAAAATTCAAGGTGAACCAGATTTAAAAAATAACTAAAATTTTTTTTTTAAAAAAAATAGGAAAACTGGTGGCATAGAAGTGATAGCAATCAGCATTTAGAAGATATAATCGCTAACCAGATCCATTAGAGGTTCTGTTATTACTGAGACTGTTTTAAAATTCACGAAAATAAATTTAAGATTGGTTAATGTCCAAACAAGAATTCCAAAAAATTATTTTTAAAGTCATAACAGCCATTAAATTGAGGAGCTTTCAACGGAAGGAAAAAAATACGCTACCTTATGACTCGATGGGAAGACATGAATGTTTGTTAATAATATGTTATCAATAAGACATCACAATAAGTCCTATAATTATGAAAGCAACGACAAACACAGGCAAAAACCAAAAAAATCAAGCAGAAATTTGAAAAGAAAGTGTCGAAGCCATTTAAACTATAACCTTTTCTCTGGAAAACGTGATGCTTCGGACGTATTGTTTATGCCAATGGGAACAGCCAATATTAAGATAATGAGATGAGATTTCAAAAGGAAACAAAATCACATAAAGACACAAATTTATTTTTGAAATTAAGAAAACTCGTGTTATCAAAGTAATAAAACCAATATTTAGCTGATAAAACCGCTAACTAGAATAATTGTTGTTGCACTAAACAAGAAAGGATCCTATCTTTACTGAAATTGACTAACTATTCATGAACATTAGCTTAATATCGGTTAATCGAATAATTTTTTGAAAAATTATTTCTTTAAAGTCTTGACAACACTTAGCTGTTCACTCAAATCGCTATATAGGTTTACCTAATGCACATTAAAAAGCTGATTTAATTTTCATTAGGCAAGTCTATGCAATAGGGCTCCAAAAATTAGTGAAATCTCAAAACGAAAACACAATTACATTGAAAATTTTGAAAACTCAGAGTCGAACACGAAAAAATCTTGAGCGATGCCTTGAAAACGAATGTTTTGTTCAATGGGTATTATTTAACTGTAAATGAGATTTTTTGTTAATGAAACCTCAATATGAAAAAGACAAGTCTCTAAGTGACTAAAAAACTAAATAATTCGGAAAAATTTTCTAAAAAAACAGCTCTCAAATTGAATTCGAGTTTTTTTTTATAGTAAACTTCCTCACGAGACCAAAACTAGTCATTTTATCGGTCTACTGGTAACACAAAAAAGTCTCTTTTTGTAGCATTGAATGTTATTTTGAAGTAATATTTTTATAGAAAAGCCGTAATTTGAACATAAATTACGCTAAATTGAACAAAGTCATGCTAAAAGTGAACAAAATACCACATGTTCACACAAAAGTTTAAACCTCGATAACTCCTCGAAAAAAAAACGAAATTCAAAAAAATTTTTTTGATTTCTAATTCTACGCTGGACGAGTTTTTTAATGATACCACTCACATTTCTCTACGATGAATATATCGATCGGCCAATATTGGGGTCGGAACAAAAAGCATATGATAATTCTTGTAAAAGCTAAATTGAAACTGATGTTCCCTTTGCCTTGTAGATACATCGTTGGTGTGGTTAGAAATTTTCTTTGTTCGAAATTTGAATTTTTTTGGCTTTCTATTAACATTTTGTAAGTGCAGCCCTCCTCTTATTTTTTTGGCCAATTTGTTTCCTTTTTCCTGTTTCTTCCCGAACAGTGGAACCGATGAAAAAAAAATCATTTAAAAATGCTTTTCTTAAGCGACCTTGGGGCACAGCTTCTTTTATTCCTTTTCGGAAAAGTAAGAACTGCTATTTCCTATCTCCCAAATCTCTAAAAATTTATATGCTCGAAATAAATTTTTTAATAGTAGGTTTTCTTTAATATAAATTGCTACGGCGAGACGGATGTCATTCAGACGAAGTTCGATTCAACTACGAATAAGACAGTCCATAAATACTTTTTTACATTAATAAACCTCACATGCTCTCTTGAAGCTCCGAAAAATGTCCTAACTCAGCTCAGATTCTTGTTTTAGTGCTGAATACTGAATGTGATGCCAATTGCTTGGCTGATTTTGTCTGCATTTGATCTGCTTTGTGACCTGAATAACTAAACTTTTTCTGCTAAATCGGAGAGTTTAGTCAAACATCTATTACTTTATTAATCCCTTATTTATTTGTAAAAAATCGTTTAAATTTTTTTGGAGAAATGTTAAACTGCCCAGGTTGAGGTGACCAACTCAAGGCAGTCCAACTAGGGTTGCGCACGGGGGTAATACACTACCCTTAGATAGTGTCTGACAGCACTAGTTTCTGAAAAATCTAAAGAAGGCCCCATCCAGAATGTGTACGGCCTGATCAGTGCTCTACCTACTGTCTAAAAGTGTCTGATCAGAGCACTAAAGAGTCAGAATGGCCCGATATGAGCATGGAGTCTGGTCTGGTGTCTCGATGGTCTGTTGGTTTTGTCTGAATAGTTTGAAAGTTCTTTCAAGAGTCCGTACGTTCTGATCAGAACTTATAAAGTCTGGATCGTCTGACCAGTACCAAAAGGTCCGGCCGCAAAAAAGCCAATCCTAACAAAAGTGTTAAAGGTTAAAGAACTCAGAGCTCCCGAGGACACTTATTCTTAAAAAACGCTTCACAATTCTAGTTGATGAGCATCAAAGATCACGCCAAAGTTTAAGGCTTGTTGAGTGCTGCTGAGTCCAGCAAATTGGTTTGCGAGGAAACTATTTTCTTTAGCGGAGAACATATGAAGTGCGAATTTCCTTTGTCCAAAATAAGACAATATACGAATAATTTCTGCTAGCTAAGCGGTTAGAAGTTTTAGTCTAGGTACAACCAGTACAGAACACAATTGTTTCTGAATACCCAGCGCGAGACCGATGTGAGTCTGGCAAGTAGCTATATGTAAGCAAGAGTGGGGGGGGGGGGTAAAAAGACGTACCTATGTATAAAGATTACCTATAGCCTATTTTCATCAATTTTACAAAGACGTACCTAAAAAAGAGTGAGAATATTAGACCTGTCATCTTATTGTAATTACCCAGGGGTAATTATCTTAATTACCCCAGGGAAATGCATCCAGTTTTCCGCTCTAATGCACTTCAGCTAATCTTATCTACTTAATAAAATTCATCTGCAGAACTTTTACCTTCAAACTTTTCATTTACGCATAACTTTTTCCATTATCAATTTTTTTAATTTTCGATTATTAATGAATTTTTGTTTTCAATAATTTCAAATTATCGGAAGTTTTTCACAAAAGCTTCTTGAAAGTTTTTTTTTTGAAAATTTCATTTTTTTTCAATTTTTTTACTCATGATGTGAAAGCATGCAAGAAGTCGATTTTTTGGCATTTTCTTTTGGTAGTTTCTGTTTTTTTTCTCGGTAGTTTCAGTTTCAAAAACCCGAAACCGTTAAAAAAAATTTGTATATAAAGTTGTTCTAATAATCGGTTGAAATTTTTTAACACAGATTTCAATGAAAAATACTAAAACACAGAAAACCATCACTGAAATATTTTTTGTTTTTTTTTGTAGTTTCAGATTCTGAAACCTCAAACAAAAAAATTTTTTTGGTCGAAAATGTATACTACAGTACAACTTTAGAGGGTATTTTTTGACGTGAAGTTCAGTGGTGGTAATTTCACGGTCAATTATAGATTATGGGTTTGGGTTTGTGTTTTTTGTAGTTTTAGTTTCTCAAACCTCAAACTACAAAACAGTTTTATCGAGAATGGTATGCTATATCAATTCTCTATATGTTGTTTTTAAACAAAGCATTTGATACTGACTTCTTTAACTCCTAGAAATTACACTTTTTAGTTTTTTCTGAAGTTTCAGCTTCTGAAACCTGAAAGCTCAAACTATTTTTTTGGAATTGTTTGTTACAGTACATCTTTATAGCGTAATTTTTAACGCAAAATCCAATGGGCATAGTTTAAAAGTCGTGAAAAGAGGACAAATTTGTATATTTTGAAGTTTTAGATTCTGAAACTTGAAACCAAAAAAAGTTTTTGGTAAAAATACTCAATACTTGTAAAAAATACCCTATTCTTGATACGGCAGATTTCGTAACGTAGATTTGTTTACCAATTTACCCTGAGGTTTACTCAGCGCTCTGTTACAGCAAGCTAATCTGAGGGTGAAGTTACTCAAGAGAAGAATAACTTCACTTCTATTTAGAGAAGAGTTGATAGCAGAAAGATATTTCTGGAACAAAAATCTGAAAATTAACAAACAGAGCACGCCTTGTATGTGTACACTCATTTTCATGCACATGATTTTTCAATGCAAACTAAACTGAACTACGTTTTCTTTTCATGAATTACATAAATTGATCGATTTTGATCCATTCCCTAATTCGAAGAAGACAATTTTTGGTTATCACGTAGATAGGAAAGACAGAATATTTATTTTTCCAGGTTATCCTACTAGGATGGTACATGATTCTTTTGGTACCAAACAAAGATCATATATGACTTAAAACTCAAAAAAATGATCATATTAAGATTTAAACTGTAATCTGTACAACATCCTATATTGTCCCTATAATACTCCAACCCAGAGCCTCTGTCAGAGCCTTTCAGTACTGATTCATTAGTATCTAAAGGTAAAACGTTAAATCAGTCCTGAATCAGAGTGACCTAAGGGTAAAATTATCTCGCGTTATGTGAAGACAAATCTCAGAACCATTTTTTTCATGAATTGTCCCTGAGCATTCTTAGTTATTGTTTTTTTCTGATCAGGGTAAAATCACAGTAAATACGAAGTTTTCGAAAACCGCAAATGTTGGTAAACGTGTCGCACAATCAGGCAAAAACCAAGTAAAATCATGTAGGGACACGTTACAAAATAGTAAAAAAAAAACTGATAGTATAGTAATTGTAAATTGTACCCGATAAACCGTGGAAACGGGAGGGGGTAGGGGGGTGTAGGGTAGGGGAGGGTAGGGTAGGGTAGGGTAGGGTAGGGGTCGTAGTAATTTCATCGTCATAGTAGTCAGATTTAATGTTTGGGCACATCCCGTGGACAGATAACGGGATCTGCCGAAACATAATAATATTTATGTTTATCAGACGATGGGGGGGGGGGGGGGGGGTTAAGAGAGGGGGGGGGGGGTTGAAGAGGAATGGGGGTGAAGAGGAGAAAGGAACTTTGGCAGAAGTTTCAGTAAAGACTCCCCCAATCCTCTTCACCCCCACTCCTCCTCACCCCCTTTCGCTCACCATCACCACTCCCATTTTTTTTAGTCTTGAGTTTCTTCAGTGAAGATTTGAAACGTATCGTTCCCTTCTGAACAGCCAGAAGGTTGGCCAGGAGCGGCCAGGATTGTGAATACCTGCAATCAAATTGTCCTGAAAGCAGATTCAGACAGTTGCGCAATAGTCAAATTTGGTATTGAAACTGTTAATGATGAATAGTTGATTACCAGCATCCCCCTCCCCCATATTGTAGGAGATAATGACGTTAAAAGCCGATAAATTGGATATATTTTGCAAAAATATTTGAAGTTCCAGAAAGCTGTCTTGCCCCACAAACGTAAAAATTGCGGGGAACATGAGACGCGGGGATTTAGATCCCGTGACGGTGACGAATAATAACGTCTTTTTGAGTGAATACCTCGGAGTTATTTCTAAGAGTGCAAAAATGGTAAAAAAAAATGCTGATTTTGATGTTGATAAATCTTGTCATTTCAATAAAGACGGCCATGGCTTCAGTCATTTGGCCGCAATGATCTTCTCCGTGTTTGAGGATTTTATGACTAGCTGGTAACGTTGTATTTCAACTTGCGTTCACTGCTGTGTCTTACTGTGTAAAATTATGTGGTATTGTGAATATCGAAGTGTGCAAGTGTTTAAGTGTGTTCAATTGTGTTGAACTTTGTTACCAAATCTTTTTGACAAATTAAGCCCAATTGTGTTTCCAAATGTTTTTTCCTCTTTATCAGCTTTTTTCGGGCGGCTTGGATTTGTTTCAGAGGTATTGTTATCACATTGGGCGATTTGACGAAGACCCGAGTGTTTGGGCTCAATTTCAGGAGGGTTTGACGGCAGTTGAGGATTGCTCTGGTTGCCATTGGTCAACTTTTCAGATGTTCAACATGGACTCAGACAACTCAAATCTTCACGGAATGTCATTTGTCTGAATGACTTCATTCGAACGGCAAGAGACTGAAATTGTTGGACTTGAAACTGCTGAAGTCTGAAACTGCTGTAGTTTGAAACTGCTGAAGTCTGAAACTGCTGCCAGAGTCTGAAGCCGCTGCCGGAGACTGAAAATGCTAAACATAGAAAGCTGAAACTCAGACTGAAAACAAAATTTTCCTTTGTTGAAGTTATGTATAATTTGCTTATTTTTGTTGAAGTTATATATAACCTTGAATTTTCTCAATTTGAAATCGTTTTACATTTTTTTTAAATAGGTAGGCATCAATAGGCATTGTTCTACTGTTCCTTCAAAGTTGAGATTTTATCATAATGCTCCGTAAAAAATTAGTGAATTTTCCGTAGTGCTCAGAGAGAATTCAGCGTATGAGTCATAAAAATTTCATTCTGCTCAGAAAAAGTACAGAAATTTTTTTCATACTGTGAAGAATAAATACAGAAAGACGCTCTGAATTAACCAGGATCAGTCCGAAAAGTGACATGATTAGAACACTTGGCAGAAAAAAACACACAATGAAAAAATTCTGAATCATTGCTGAAGTTGTCTGCGAGTGACTTCCGGGAAGTTATTGTCGACTCGGGGGACTAATTTTCCTATAATCAAGCAAACCACACAAAAAGCTATTGTAATGATAACTCTATAAACCAAGTACATCAAAGAATATCTAGTTCCTACCCACTTTTAATCGGTCTTTTCTGTCCTCTTTTTGTCTTCTCATCGCTAGGGAACTCCCGGGAATCGGATCGAATTGTAATATCATAAGATCCCACTATGATTTTGTTGTTACTCTGTTTCCACCTTAAAAGGTTGTTAAGTGAAGTGAAATTTGTGCCCTCTTTTTCGAATCTTTTCATCCCCTCACCCCATCTAACCTCGTTTTTAGACATTATATGCAAGTTTAGAAGCATTCAGAAGCTGTGATTGCCACACTGTAACGCCCTTTTTACATGTATCAAGATACGCTCTACAGAATGAAAGAGGTAAATGAACCAACCTGTCCATTTTTTAGGTAGGGGCGCTAAAGTGTTAATTTTAGTGTAGTGCCCTTTTGCTATAAGTTTCTCACGATACAGAAATAAGAGAAAACCTCCTAATCAAAATAAGCAAAACGCCATTATCTACAAAAACTAGTTTTCTGAAGTCAGTGAGTAATAAAACATTGAGGTTAGTTTGTAAATTGTTCTCTAGAATACCCATCAGGCAGTTTTGATGTACACCTAAGTTCATTTTTGTCTATTTTAGTCGACGTTCACTTCCTCAACTTCTTTTCCATTCTCGTCGACCTGTGTGCATCCGGCGGGGAGCACAAGGCATGCGAACACGAATGCTACCCAGGCCATTGTCTGGCTCCAGCCCATCTCACTGCCCAGGGGAAGATCCGTCATAAGAAAGACTGCCAAGCCCAGGAAAAAGGCTAAAAAACAAAGCAGAACTTTCAAAAAGAAATTAATAGAAAAATTCATAATCGAACTTAAGTCATAATCGGACGATTATATTGCATGTTCTTGGAAAACACTTGTAATAGTAGGTGTCCAGATTGCAAGAACTTGCAAGATAACCCTCTTGCAAAAGCGGCCAGAGAGATAACTTAGCTGCTATGTCAGCCTCGTTAGCTTCTTTGACACTCAGCTTATTAGCGATAGATTTTAATGTTTTGAATATTTTTCTATGGGATATTGAACTCGTGACTAACAAGCGGCATACGATAAAATCAAAACAGGGAAAATTAAGAGTGTTTTCTAAATAACGATTGAAAGCCATAAATAGTAGCCGAAAGTTAATGTTTTGAATGAAAAACTTAAGTGAACACCGCCACAAGGAAAAAAAAGTTGAATTTTTTCACGTAATTTTATAACAAATAAGAACATGCTCCTTGTTCCGACCCCTCTTGAGGGGGGAGGAACTAAATACTCAAATGGGTTTTTTTTTGTTCAGTCAATTTTTGCCGATCGATATAATAATCGTAGAGAGTTGTGAGTGGTTCCATTAGAAAGTCCGTCCGGCGTAGAATATGGAATAAAAAAGATTTTTTCAATTTTAGTTTTTTATATGGAGTTATCGAGGTTTAAAGTTTTGTGAATGTGACATGTAATTCAGGAGTTTTCATTCAAATTTTTGTCAATTTTGACCAAATTTTCGACCAAATGATTTATTTCGCAGCCATTTCAAGATTTGATTTTTTTTGTTACACGCGCAGCATTATCAGGGCTGATCTTGATCTCACCGAAGATCCTTATGACAAAAAATTTTTTAGATTTTAATGGGGCGCGAACTTTTTTTCAAAATATTTCCTCTTTGTAAATGTTTTTTTTTAAATTATGGACAAGATTTTCAAATCAGGGCTCAATTACTGAAGGATATTATCCACAAAAACAAGCCCCAACGAGGATATTTTATGGTTTCAGACTTAAGTTTATGGTTTTTGTGGCTCTCACGAACTATTTTTGTGGACTTCTAACTTGGTGTCCCCAATCAAAGATCCAGTTAGCATTTAGAAGTAATAAATGAACATAGAGTTTTTTTTCAGTTGTTATCTATTGTCTGTTATGAATTCGAATATATTTTATTTTGAAAAAAAATTGACCAGTGTTTGAACTTTGCCACTTTTTTATCGTATTTCTCTCAACTTCGGACGCAGTCTCAGTAAAAAAGGTGGAAATCAACTTCCTGTGAGTAATCAATTCATGAGGCTAACGGTTTTTTTCAACTAATGGTTTCTTTATTTTGTTACTAGGCGTTTTCTTTTTTTTTAGATTTTTGATCATGATTGCATGTTTTATGAAATCATTTTGTTTCCTTTTTGATTTATCAAATTTTTAACAAGTCAAATTGAAAAAAACTTAGTAGGGAAAATGCACAAAATTGGAAAAAAGAATATCTGGATACGTTCTTGGTATATACTATAATAAACTATATATGAATAGTTTATGCTTTTTGGGCTGAGAAACAGCTATCTGGCAAAACTTTGTGGGTTTTTTTAATTTGCCTATGCTTGTCATTCTTTTCGTCGTTGTACGCATTATATACCCAAAAACAATAGATCTTAGTTGCTTCCCTAGGACTTATAACACAACCTAGTTAAAGATTTCAGTTTATAGCTGTTTGTTTTAATGACTATCAAATTAAACTTTTAAAAGTTTTTTTCTTCTGTCTTCTTTTTGCTTTTCTTTTCGTCACCATTTAATTCAATCTCAATCATCAAGTATTTAAATTACTTTTGTTGATTCAAACATTTTTTGCGCTTGGTTATACTTTGTGACTGATCGCTTCGACCAATTAGTTTCAGGAAAAGTTTTCGAAATTTCTCTACTGTTCAATTTCTGGGATCCTTTTTGTTGTCATGTCTGAGAAGGCGTTTCATAAGGAAGAGTCGTTGGTTTTAAGATAAGGAGAAAATTATGTTTTACAGTTCCTGCTTGTAACCTCTTATAATTATGGTGCCTTGAACAGTGTCATGTCGTAAAACTGACTGAATTTTAGGCTTGTATATGCATTTGGTTTTTTTTTGTTGAATCGTTTCTTAGTTGAATTGTTAGCAGAACCAAGTGGCTTCCTGAGGTGTTGAAACTTAATCCATCGGTTTTTTCAATGCTAAGTTTTCATAATTTTTGAAAATATTTGTTTTTAAAAACAAATTTGGGTTTTTGAGCTGCGTCTTAAATAATTTTTGGTCAATTTGTTGCAAAGTCTCTGTAAACACAGGCCACAACCAGTTTCCAGTGAGCTATATTTCGCTCATTATAACGGTTTTAGCTGCAAACACTCGTTTCTCGGCTTTGTTACTACTGTTACTATCAGATGTCTCAAAATTGTAGATTTTTATATATTTGTACATTTCAAAGGATTTTTGATTTCTTTTTAAATTATAACAATAGTTGTTGATCCCATTGGATTTGAAATGTTGCAAACCGAACATTGCATAATGAAATGTCTCAATTGCTTCCTATGTAGTATAAAACAACTGTTTAGTGATTTCAGTTGATACCTAATGACTTTAATAACAGTGAAATTAATTGTTTTCAGAAATGTAAAATTATTTCTGAACTTCGTACCTATTTGCACTTTTTTGTCGACCTGTTAACCAGTCGCGTTGGGGACAGGTCCCATATCTCTTCTAATGAAGTATAGGTTGAACTGTTTTGCTTTGTTTTTTTTTATGGAAGTTTGATTTTGTTATGATTTCTTTTACTATGGACATCGAGTTTTGGTCGTAAATAATGTTTGTTTTTTGCTTTTTATTATTGTTCTTTGTAGTAGTCCTAATATCAACAACTTTCATCGGCCCTTTAGCGTGGCATGATCGTATTTCATTGCTGGTTTATTGAACGATATGTACGTTTTTGAAAGTTTTCTATCACTTCATCATTTGGTAGCCAATTAAGACAAGAATGTGGTTGAGCGGGGTCGGAACATTATGTGCGTACGCACATTACCGAGCCTCCTTGTTTCGAAACAAATTTCAAACTAAAAAAAGTACAAAAAAGGTTGTTCGTGCTTCTTTTAAACTCAAAGACAACAAAATAATCCTAAAATCTGTCTTCAAATTGAAAACATAGGAATAACCCTCTCGTTTCTAGCTGAAACAATTTTAAACCAATATTCTGACGGACTGAGATAGATATTGTTAGATAAGCAAACTTGATATTAAGTTTGCGTAGCTTACCATCCTGCTGAAGTTTACCCATAAATAGGATTGAACTTGCGGAGGGTCGTATCACTAGGTGTGTTTGCGATGAAAACATGACAAAAGATTGTTTCTTCATTACTTCCCTAATCCGCAATTACGTAAAAATTCTCTGAGAGCTCCATAAATATTTCCACTGGTTCAGTTTTCGAGTGTTTACGAGTGAATATGGCCCACAAATGTAATGTTTCGTTGTTTGACGAAAAATCCGTCGGTAATTGTTCTCAGTTCTCGAGGGATCATCTCTGATTTCACGTTGAGAGTCCTTTGCACAGAAAATTTGATGTCCTTCCACTCCTAAGCTACGATATTAAAAGGAAGCTGCATTAGTAACAGATAACTTCTAAATTTTTTTTTGCTGAGGCTTGTGGTTGCTTCTATCTTCTCTCTTTTGTTAAGACATGCGTTCCTGGCTTGTTCATTTTCGATTTTCTCGACCGCTATCTGACCAGGCTGTGTTATTTTCTGGATCTGTTTATATATTGGCTCGGTAGGGAGGGTAACTTTGTCGCGAGGTTCTTCTAATAAGATTACAAATGAGATTTTTCTCTCGTGGTTACGGTCATGTTCAGCTGTATTTTCCAACGTTCCCATTAAAGTGAAGGCACAAGTGTGGGATTCACCAAATTATTCTGGTGAAGAAGATTGATTATTCTGACTATTTGAGGGCTGACTGCGCCATGTAGAACTCCTATTCTTTACAAGTAGAGTGTTCGTAGTATAAAAACTTTAAGCGAGACGGAGTCGCTACGCGACTTATGGAATGAGCTGAAATTATTGTAGCAATTACCATACTGAACAGGATTGGTGCTACAATTCCAATATGTCTTGTAGTTCTCGCATTTGCATCACATTTGCTAGTGAGACAAAAGAGTGCAACTCTTAAAGTACTAGACAGAGCAATTGACTTGGATGAAAGAAAAATAGTGCATGACACATAACTCCCCAAAACTAGGGCAAATAAATCATAGTTGACCAGAGGAACTAAAATTGGTTTAAATGACTTTACATAATTTGTTTCAAATCAATGGATGTACTGTACCATTTATCCTTCTGTTAGAGAATAAATTTTCTTTTTCATTCAAATTGATGGCAATTATGGAAAACTGTTTAATATAATGTGGAAGTGAAAATTCAACATTTTAAAATTAAATCCGTTAAAAAGTTTAAAACATAACCGACTAAACGTCGGAACAATTGCTCTCGTACGACTAGTGGGAGCTCTAATCAATTGCAGCCTGCTTCAGTCAGGGGAGGGGGATTCTAAATGGGACTACGAAGGTCAAAAGTGGGCTTCAAATAACCACATTAGAGGTTAACATATATCACTATTAAGATTTAAAGTGAAAAATGGCACCAGTTTCTGCGCACTCATTTGACTTTTAGTATTAAATTGCCGCCAATTGAGTTCAGCTGCCTGAAATCTTGATTGAAAGAGAATTTTAGATCACGCGAAACGCAAAAAGTCACTCGATAAGTCAAAACGGTCAAGCGAAAATTTTGCATAATAAAGATACACATTTACAATAATTACTTCTACGAGAGCAACTAATGAGTACTCTTTGTTGAATTGAACCTTAATTTAATCAATTTATTGTACACAAATTAAACGATCGACTTGCAAATTGTAAAGTAAGGGGATTAGCATGGATTTATAATTTATTTGTATCAATTAAATTTTACGCGAATTATTTTCCACGTGAATTTACTTCCAACGCGAATTATTCAGTGTGAAATAAATGGGTTGTTAGGTAACATAAAAAGTTTTAAATTTCAGTCTAATTGAACAAGTTTTCTAAGTTTGCGTTCAGACTTATTTGCGTTCCAGGCAAGGATTGAGACTTCTCTTATAATCTTTGAAGTTGTATAGGCAAGAAGATGCGTTTATTTGACGTATTTTAGGATCTGATGAACGACAATGGGAAAACAAAATTAAATCGTTCAGTTTCATTAAATTTGCTGGTTTTACGGCGCTGTTTCACTTTCTCAAATTTTATAGGTTTTCTTGACATCATTAGTTTAGATTGTTAAGAGCTACGATGGTGTTTGATGAGGATTCTGACTTCGTGATGTCCTTGTGGCGTTGTCCTTTTTCTCCTCGTTATTTCTTTTTCATGTCTTTTTTGTTTATTTAGCTGGTCTCTTCATGCGCCGTCTTTTTGTATTGCGCGCCGTTGAGCGAGGCCAACAATCCTGTTCTTTCGGTGTTTGTCTCAAGCTTAGAATTATCGCTGTTTCCAACAACGTTATTTGGGAGGTCGATTTAATTAATGACAAATGTTATTGGGGATGTCTTTACTACTTTTGAATGGGGAGCGAGCGTGTGTCGCATGGCTTTTTAAGTTACGGGAATGGGGTTTTGTAGTTTCAGCAATCTATCAAAAAAATCAATCAATCTATTTATTTGTGTCGTTGTACCGTATAACGGTTTCTGCTTGAGCTTCATTCATGATACCGTCGATGAGAATATCACCTCTGTCTCACGTCCACTTATTTCGAAACAGAAGGAAAAATTTCCTATTTTGAACTCAAACTTTTGCTTGAACCAATATTACATAACAGCATGCATGGAACTCTTCCAAAATGCGCTTGCAATGGTGATATGTTTGTTGTTGTGGAGTTGACTGGAACCAACGAGAACTCTTTAGATTGAAAGATACATTGAGATTGAGACCATAATTAGTCTACTAAGTTTGGAGTAAATCTTGATTATAATTACTAAGTAATCAGACAGAAAGAAGTTGAGTGCAAAGTCAATGAGTTGTCGGAAAGACAAAGAATGACGTACAGAGTTTGCTGTATGCAGTAAAACGCACTTTGATTACAACAGGAAAAAATACCAATGGTAGTTTTGGCTCGGAGCCTTTCCCAAAAAAAGTGGATGCTCGAAAAGCCCTTTTAGTACGGAAATGGCTAAACTAACAAAAAAGAGAAAGAAAAAAAACTTTTTTGAATTTTCCTATAGAACTAGCAACGTAATTGCTAGCAAGATAAAGATTACCAAAAGCAGAGATAGAAAACAAAACTAAGAAGAATGACAGTTTATTGACATAACTTAATGAGGAGAGAATCAAGCCTAACTGTGCGTGGAAAAACAAATTCACTTATTGTTTTTTTAGCTTATGTTTGCAGAAAAGATTTTTTCGACCTGAAAAACTTTTCACAAAGTTGTTACGCGTTTTAATTTTTTGAGAACAAGCAAGAACAGAATAGAGAGAAAGATCACGCTTGAGTGGAGAAGAAGGCTTTCAAAAAGGTTTGAATTACATAGGGAGTTCTTTGTGAAAGAACGTAGTGGCGTAGTTGCAGTGAGTGCAACTGCAAAGTTAGCTAAAAATATTGACTGAAAGTATAATAAGTTTCTGACCAGAAACAGAGCTAATGTGAGGCAGAAGTTATCGAAATTATTTGGGTTTGGAAGTCAGTAGAGTGGATTGTGGATGCTTGCGGATAGACAGATTGAATTGGTTTGACTTAGAGTGACTTAAAGTGAGCCATTATCTAGTTTTGATTTAAAAATTACTCTGGGATTATTGAAGTTCTACAATTATAAATTTTTGGCTATAACTTTAATCGTTGGTGATATTAGAATTATTGATTATTAATTCAATTGTCTAGAGTGCATTTTTAACAGTCAAGAGGTCAACTTTTTTTGGCGACAGAACAGAACACTCCCAACAACAGCTAGAAGCGTTATAACGGCCAAAATACAAAATTCTACTTTTGTTTTTTGCTTTTCAATGCCTAATCGGTATACGTTTACTCGAAGTGATTTTTTTTGTAACTTCCTTGACTTTACATGCTCTTTCAGGCGGCCCAAACGTTGCTTGGTTCTTTGAAATAATGCTTTTACTAATGAACTTGATCTGTGATCGATAGCAAGTGCATCAATACTACGAATGTGTTAATTGTTGCGAAAAAATTTCAATTTTTTTGCCAATGAGGCAGTTACTTGACTTAAACGGATATTTCGTGGCACACCATGTATATAATTTGAAATTTGGCTGGCATCAGTCGGTTTTGTCTGAAATGTTCTGATCAGAGGTGGTTTCAAGCGCACAAGGAGCACATGCGAAATATGGACTGAACTTTGACCTCTACCTATATTTGACTGACCTTGAATGATACATGTGACAGAGTGTGCGATGACTCTTTTCTGCGCTTTGAGGATGGAGAGCATGGCCAGGATCAAATTCACCAACACTGCCAAACCCGCGAAGTGAGACAGAATCAACATGGCTCTGGTAGCCTTGATTTTTTCCCAATCGTCTGAAGAAACAATTATGGACTTTTTCCGTTTGTGCCTCACAGCTTGGTTGACGCATCCTATTTGAACCCCCAAGCGCATGTTTCATATGTCCCGGGTCGAGAAAAAATTGGAAAAATATGTAAGATAAGCGATGAAAAGTTAGTTTTTTCACCGCAAATTTCGTACATAACTTTGCGGTGAAATGCGGTGACTGCAGTGAAATTATGTAAGATCACCGCTAGAGTAAGCGGTTATCTTACAAAAATTCACCACAATTCACTGCTAAAATATGTAATTTAACCGCTAATATTAAGCGGTGAAATTACATATTTTTTGCAGTGAATTGTGTTGAATTTTCAAAGCGGTGAATTTATGTAATTTCACCGCTACCAGGCGATTAATTTTTTTCACCGTATTCACCGCCTGATTTATGTAATTTCACCGCATTCACCGCTTGCCTTACAAAATTTTCCGTTGAATGGCTGTGACGCCTCGACCCGGGGTTTAAATAATGTTATAATAGGTAATGGCATGTGCTCTAAAATTGGGGGATTGCATAACGTACTGGGGGTGGGGGGTGGGGGGGGGGGTACAAACGGAAAAAAGTTCAAGATACTAGTTACAGTTAAGGTCCATAACATAGTACATCCTTATGTGGTAATCAAGCAAACGCGCTTGGGTTAAGGGGTGCTAATGATATGAACAAGGTGTGTGTGTGTGTGTGTGTGTGTGTGTGTGTGTGTGTGTGTGTGTGTGTGTGTGTATAAGTGTGTGTGTGTGTGTGTGTGGGGGGGGGGTTGAGAGGATTGGACAAAGGGAGCGCTCAGTTGTAATGAATTTCGCTCTGGTTTTTAGCAAGGCTATGTGACATTTTACCGGAAAACCTAATATGCAAAAAGAGCCATCAACAATGTAATAATACTTCATAGGTTCTTTTTGGCCATTTAGGTTAAATAGTAGACTACAGATTGTTGGTATTATAGTAACTCAATATTGCATCAACTCTGCCACTGCCGGTCCCCAGCACGGAATAAAAAATGAGGAGGATATAAACCACATAGACCATACGGTCAAAAAAGTCAGTTTTCTATATTGACCTGAGAAAATTACCGACAACCTATTATATAATTTCTTCGATTTCTACAAGTATTGTATGAATTTATTTCTTTTGAGGACCTGAGAGCGGTAACAATGGTAAAACCTAGCTTGACTCACGAACATAATTATGAAGTTAACCTGATTCAGACAGAAATCAGAGTCTGATTCAGGGTCTGATTCAGAATAATTCAATGTCTGATTGAGAGTCTGAATGAGAGTCTTAATCAGAGAACATCAGAGCAAAATTTAACATGTGCAGACTCTGAATCAGTACTGAATTGTTTCTGAAAAACTTCATGATTCAGTACTGAATTACTCTGAAAGTTAGGTACGGGAATGTTTTGTCATATTTACCCGATTAGTTTGATCTGATGATCGCATGCGATAGTTGCATATCAAGCCACACATTACGCCATGAAAATTTCTCCCTTAGGAATTAGTATACCAAATACACTTTTAATAAGTTATAGTGTAAAATGGTGGATATATTTGCTTTTTTTAGGGGGGAGGGGGAGCAGTTTTTTTTTCAAAAAGACTTGTTCCAACCTGATGAATCAAACATTTCCTTCTTCAGTTTTCGACAACTTCCCCCATCTACACATGTCTCCCAAATTCCAGAGTGGAATTCACCTGTGTTGGCAACGTCGTATCCGTGTCCAAAGAACGCCATCACGAAAGCTAGTGCCTGCATCGCAATGACCACCAAAAGATACCACCGCACTTCCATTCGGTTAACCATCGAGAACAATTAATTTTATAAATCCCTTTTTATGTGAACAAACACAACTTAAACGCTCAGGCAGAACTTGATCAGCTGTTAAATTTTGATAATTTTTGAGCAAAAACTGAGAAACGTACGAAACGACTTAAAAACTGATGTTTGATTTAAAAAAAATTAAACGATGTATTTGCAATTTTTCGTAAGTTAGTTACTTGTGACTATCTGTAATTATTAAGCAGTTGTAATAGTTAATGTATTGAGTTATATGAACTTTGTGGCTTTAGAATTGAATAAACAGCTTTAAAACAAAATCAATGAAACAATTATGATAAAAAGAAAATTCAGAAACGAAGAATTCAAGTTTGAACAAATTTGACCGGCCGAATATTATAAAATTGCTTGAAAGCACTTAAGATTGAAATTGACAGGAAGCCTTCAAATTCGGTTTCTTAAATACCACTCTTACCACAGATAAGGTTTGTACTATCAAATTTACTGGCAATGTTCCATTAAAAAAACAGCCTCATTTTTTCGTATAAATTTTTTCCAATTTGAAAAGTAAATGTGACGATCTGAGAGCTCAAGTTTTATATTTTGATTACAGAAGACTTAACAACAGTTAGATTCCGCTTTTTAAAACGTTACCGACTAATGGACTAAAGGCTCTCAAACGTCTGTCTAAAACTTCGGTGGTTGCAGTGCCCTTATGGTTAGACAGGCTAACCCGAATTGTTTTGGGGGCGAGGGTGGGGATATAAGTTGGCAGGAATTTAAACCAATTAAAAGAGCACTTTAACCTGTGAATTTGTCTTTTTTTTACCAGGCTGCCAAAACAGCTCAATTGTCATTGAATCTTAAAATGTTCTCGCAAAAATTTTTTCTTATAATTCTTTCATTATCGTCTCGAAAATCAAAATTCGGGGAACCGTTTTAGTTTTCAAAAACTATTTCAAAACTAATTCTTTGTTGTCGATTTTCTTAACAATTTTAGGGAAACTTAACAACAGTTCAAATAAATAATTGGTCAGTACGTTCGTTAATCTTTGCTTTAAATAGGATAGTTTAGTTTTGCGTATTACGTTATGTTTTTTACTTATACATTTAGTTGATTATGATGCCATCGATTACAGAAGCTGAAGTCTTCGATTAGTACAATTTGTTACAGATTGTCATTTTCGATCTTTTTATGACCCACAACACTTTATTCCAGCCTTCATAAAGGCATTTTGTGGCAGATTTGTTTTTGTTCTTTTGGTTGCACATCTGTGTCGGCGTTCCAATTTCCTGACACTAGCAAAAAAACCCTAAATTTTTGTGGTTGACCAAATGAAATGAAAAATTTTTGAATCACTTTGGACATACTTCGCGCCATTGCGTTCTGTTCGCTGTGAAGTGTGTTGTCTGTTGAAAACATCTCGCGGTTGGGTTTTCACAAACATAGAGAAATTCAGAAAACGTAGGGTCAGTTTGACCAATTGGAACTTGTGTCGTAGGCGAAGGACATTGACGTTCAATTTTTCTAAATTGTTTCTCATTGCTTCCTGCGCCCTCCAAAATTGATTTTGGTCTGTTTTCTCGTAAAGAACCTTTTTTAATATCAATAGGACAATGGATATCGGAATGAGGAATTTTAAGTGGACTAAGGTTACCGCTGCAAAACAAATTAGTAACTATAAATCCTCATTTATGGTTTGGTTGAAAATCACTGCTCATGCAACAATCATAGAGAAATTCAAGCACTTTCATCTTTTATTCAAAAAACAAAGCAAAACACTGAACTTCATTTATATATATGTTACCCCATTTACCACAAAGAGGGCGCTCATTGTTTTTTTTATCGGCCAAGTGGCAGATCTCAGGATTTGCTTCAATCACTTACCAACCATAAATCAGAACATAGATGCAAATGCAGCAACAATTTCAGTATAGTAGAATTAATTAATCAATGGCAATTTGGAGAATACATGGTTAGCAAGGTTGGTCAATTGTTGTCCATTTTTGGTATAATCATAAGGATTTTTCATTTCCTTAAGATTTTTTAAACAATTACTTCATTCAGAAAGCAAATAGCGGTCTCTATTAGTAATTTATACAATTTACGCAGTTTTCAGATATATGAATCAGAAACAGTTTTTTCATGTGCTGACATTTATCAAGATCTTACAGCGTTTCTTTGAAAAATAATCCTGACCTATCTTAATACAATCTTGTAAACATCTTGACCGTGTTATAGGAACTTTCTGCCTGTCAAGATCCTGTCTTTATGTTTTAAGTTTTGCAAGTTTTGCAAGAATTGCCAAGCCCTCGATTGACATGGTAAAATGTATCAATTTTTGTTTCATTGTAATTCTTTTTTTTACTCTGCTGTTGTGTGAGTAAACAAAATTCAGGCCTGAATTGGCTAACCGCACCGAACTCCACGTTTATATCAGCACGAAGTAAGTTGTCTAATTGCAAGTCTTATTTCCTTTTTCAGCGTCAGGCAAGTCTTAAAACAAGTTTTAAAAGTCTGGCAAGTCTTTGTGAAGACTTGGGTGGGATGTGCAAACTAATTATGAACTCAAAAATAATTGGTCAAATAAATTCCAAATTAAAATTTTGAGTGCGGAAAGATACTGTTAAATGCCATTTTTTCGGCAATATTTTTACGTGGAACTGTGCCAATTGCTTCAAAGTTAATGCAAAGACCATAGATCATCCCGGGAAACGAAAACAATCAAAACAGTGCAAAATGGTACAATACTAAGCGCTTTTAGGTAGTTTTCAGCCGTTTTCAGCCGTTTTCAGCCCTTTTGAGCCCCTAAATAGCAGAAATTAGTGAAGTTTGTTTTTTTTTCGAGCCCGTCGAACCCAAATGTCGGTACCAAATAATAATAATAATAATAATAATAATAATAATAATAATAATAATAATAATAATAATAATAATAATAATAATAATAATAATAATAATAATAATAATAATAATAATAATAATAATAATAATAATAATAATAATAATAATAATAATAATAATAATAATAATAATAATAATAATAATAATAATAATAATAATAATAATAATAATAATAATAATAAATTGTTTTCAAGTAAGTTAGCATTGCTGTACAAACTAGGCCGCACAGAACCGCCACTTGCTTGATAGGTCATCAAAAGGTCCGATGGTCCTCGTCAAGTGATGCCAGTAGCAGTACTAAGAAACTTTAAAAGACAGATCGTCAGATGCTTAAGATGCAAAAGATTTGAAATGATCAACTCAATATATTAACGAAACTATTTGTTGGTTATTGCTAATGTAATTGTCTCTAAAACTATACTGATAACGTTTCAGTTCTTTTTGTCGTACCAAATGTCGAACCCGTCTATTCGAGAGTAAAGTGTTAAAAAGGGGTACAACAGTTAGGGTTCCCTTGACGGCTGGAGTCCGTGTCATCGGACATCAAGGGCCAATTGACCCAAGTTTGGTGCAAAACACTACTTGGACCCAAAATCAAGCTAAAATCCTGCCAGAAGCGGAAGCAAACCTAAATTCCCGTAACATTCTAATTTCTAGGACCTATTTTCTAGATTTTTCTGGCGAATTTTAGCGTTCCTCGGAAGTTTTGGCCAATACTTGGATTTAGATTTAGTCTTTGGATTCAGTCTTGGGCAACACTTGAAAAAAAACTGACAAGCGTAAAAAGTGACATGTTCAAAGTTTTAAATCAGTACTGAAATAAGTCTTGCAATAAGACTTGACTAGTACTGAAAATAACTTGGCATTAGGTCCGGGTTCAAGCACTTCTGAAATAATCTCTTCTTCTTCTTAAGAAAAGTTAGTTGCATTTTTTCTATTGTTGCTTTGTTTCGATCTTTACGCCAAATTTCTATCCTCATCCTCTTGAACTTCATCTATGACGTCAGCTGTATTTGCATCTTTTGCAACCGGTATGTCGTCAATATATAACTCTTCATTTCTAATTCCTTCTTCCTTTTCTTCAGCTTTCGCAATTCCTTTTCTTTTTCTCTTTTCCATGTCTGACAGCTTCTTTAGAGGAAGCCCCAAAAAGCCCCCAAGTGCCAAAAGAGATCCAGCTACTATGAACACAATGAGGTAGTGATCCTGTTTGGGAGTGTATGCAAGACCTACACAAAAAATAAGACTTTCAGGGTTCGTGTTTTTGGGTGGTTGCAAGTGGGACAATAGTAATAATGTGGTTTGAACTGACTGGAGTTATCGGATTAATTAAGACTCTTCGCCAGCAAAATGTCAACATTTTGTGTATATTTCGTCAAGTCTCCATTAGACCAACCCATTTAAGGACAAGATGACCCACCATCCGGCAGAAAGGTTAACAAATTAATCAATTTTCAAACATAAACCGACTAGTGTCGGAAGAATTGCTCTCGAACGACAAACGGGTGGAAAAACAATTGACCCCACCGGTATGCGAACCATTAACCTCCCTCTTCATAACCATATACACTGCCGACTGTGCTGTTTGCCTCATTTTTACTATGCTGCAACTGACTTTATATTAGCAAAGGAGTGAGAGTTTTACGCCGGAGTGAGAGCAATAGAGATCATGCACTCAAGAATGAAGAACGAAATCGTGAAAAAATCATTTGAGTAGTCAAAGAAAGTTCTAGAAAAAAATAGCAAATCGATCAAGCAAAATTTTTGCATAAAAAAGACCAGCACTTTTACAATGATTGCTTCAAACTTCGTTTGAGAGTATTTTATCAACACTCTTTTTCTGTAATCTTAACGATAGGTTTGCGGCTCCTTATCAAAACATATTACGTTTTTGACAATGAATAGAATGCAAATTGACATCGGTAAAAACTTTAACGATTTCTTTAAATAAAACAATTAAGCTATGGAATTATTTCAGCAACTCTGAACCAAAACTACAAGAGCAACATTTTCCTTTTTGAAACTCAAAACAACTTTCAGAATAATAAGAACCCGTTTACTGTCTCTTCAGCAACCAAATATTGATTGCATTGAACTTCAAACTCAGCCAAAAACTTACCGCGTAAACTTACTTACAGCGTAATATTTCAACTTTGTTTAGGTTTAACGGAAAATACCATTTATCAATCCTCAGAAAAAAAGAAACTTGAAAAAATAGAAGTTTTGGCAGTGGGTGTGAGTGGGGGGGGGCAAAATTCTAAGATTAAGAAACGCCCCGTCAAAATATGAAATTGGCTCTTCAAAACAGTTTTGGTAAATCGCATACTTAGAAACTAGTAAAGCGTACGGCTCTAGGAAAGCTGCGCAGCCACTGAATGCCCTCCTTAATGCTTTATCTGTTTATCCTATTTTTGAGGACGAAAAGTTAAAAGGGTCAGACAAACAATTGTTTGAGCAAAAAATTGCATAAAATGACCAGAGGACTGCTATAATTGCCACAACTTTTATTTTAGAGCAACTAAATACATAAGCTCATCAACTGTTTTCATTTTGAGCTCACAACTAGTGAATGTAAATCTGGGATCAAAAATTGTGATAATTAATAGCATAGTTGATGTCAAAAGTGTTCTTTTGCGTAATAAAGCACGTAAAATATTGACAAAAAAATGGATGAGTTCAATATTCTAGCAATAGTTTTCATTTTATTTTTTTTAAATATGTAAAAGTATCAAAAAAGATACGTCTTATAAGCTTCCAAAACGCTGTACACGAGTCTTGTTTCAATTTCCACATTCAGCTGATTTTTAACATTATCCGTATACAGCCGCCCGATTTTTCTAACCTAATAACGGAGGCCCAACGATGGCTGATATTCCAGCCAGAAGGTAACAGTAACCCAATGCGTTGGTTAGTCGATCCAGTCCCATCAACTCTACTATTGCAAGTGATTTGGTGCATCCAGCCGCAGCTGAAAAGTATTCACGGAAATTTCCTATAACCAACTTCAAAATTTCCTTATAAATTTGACAATAATTATAATTACCCAATATAATAACTATTTGACTATAATTAAAATTACCCTGTTATAACTAAACTTACCGCCAGCAAATCCAAGCAAAACAGAGTATATACACAGGGCCCAGTACACTTGTAGAAAGGGCAGACAAATTGTAAGAGTGCCTCCAAATATGGAACACCAATTCATTATTGTAACACCAGTTAGCACATTGTAAGATACGATAAGGCCACAGATTGGTCTTCCGATGCAGTTTGCGATTCCGATGATTGAGTTGAGGAATGCTGCGTCCCGTTCACTGATGCCATACACACCAGCGTGTGCGTTCAAGTAGGAAAATGGGACAAAATAGCCTAAAAAAAGAAGAAAAAATGCAAACTGTTGGCAATGGTAATACATGAGACCATGACATGATTGATTAAAAGGGACAAAATAGCCCAGGAAAAGATGAAAAATGTTAGCAACGGTAAAATATGAGACATTTAATTGCATGCACCTCACATAGGGTCAGGTAGTAAGCGGTTAAAATATGGAAAGGTCTGTCTAATTTTCTGAACAATAAAAGAATTTGCAAGACATTTTTATCAACTCAGCTAAGATCTGCAGCATAGTTTACATCGAAAATAACTTAGTTATCCGGGTTGCTACTTCCTAGTAATCACGTAAGGATCATATATGATGTCATATACAACATAGGCTATTAACAAAACTATGAATACTGGGAAGTCATTTATGATTGATGTATGACGACCTGCGAATCATACATTGCCAGACTATGAATATCAGGAAATCATATAAGCATTTGCATGATAAACGGTAAAGCGATATTCAGCGATAGTTGTTGGGGGAGGAACTATATAATCAAATGGGTTGTTTTTGCTCAGAAAATTTCGACCGACCGATATATGCACCGTACAGAGTTGTGAGTGGTATCATTAAAAACCCCGTCCAGCGCAGAATATGAAATTAAAATGATTTTTTAATTTCTTTTTCTAGAGCGAGTTATCGTGGTTTAAATTTTCGTGAACAACTTGCCTTATTTTTATTCACATTTTCCAAAATTTTCGTCAAAAATTTCGATAATTTTCCAAAAATATGTAAAAATTTTCAACAATAGTACTGTTGATTTTATTTTAACAGACAAAAGTGTATTGCTGACTATTTTGATTTAATCTTTTGGCCAAAATTGTGGCTAAAAATTTCAAATTTCAGCCCTTTTCATCAAAAATTGTCCGAAAAAGACTACTTTAGTCCACTTTAATTAAATTTACCGGAAGTACACACTCAAAAACAACTAACACAACCTTCTTAGACTACAATGGGAGCTAGGTCTACTTTCACAACCGCTGAGAGTTGTCTGGAATTAAATTTTTGCCGTTTTGGCTATTTTTACTCTATGATTATCGAAAACGCGCCATTTATGTCTGACATTTTAACTAACAAATTATCTAGATCTATATTATTGAGTGTTCTTAATGGACAAACAGCAACAGAAAGGCTGATTTTGGTACAATCGTTTTATTTGATATAGAAAACTTGATCTTTTCTTTGTTAATTAAAGAACAGAACAATTCAAACCAAACCTCACTTTTGATAGGTCCAAATGGCTTCCTAAGCAGTTCCAAATGTATCTAGTTTCTTCACCCGAACAAACATGGTCGTTTTGACAATTAAAAAATTTTGATTTTTAAATGAACAATGGCTTATTGAAATTTGCCAATATTTTTCTTTATTTGGTCAAATTGTAGCTTGGTGTCAGCAAAGAAAGAATGCCTCTTCTAGCTATTCTTTCTACTGATTTAAAATTTAGTCGTTTTTGCAGTTTTACGCGTTAAGTTACGGTTTTCTGGCTTTGATACGACTAAATTTCACACTTTTTTTTGTTTTTAGGCGTTGGCCCATTTTCACGTTTTTTTCCTCGTTTTATCCCATTATTTTATTGCTAACAGTTCACATATTACTTTTTTGGCGTTCAAAATAAGGAATAATAGAACATAAAAAAGTCTTTAGAGGCATAGAGGCATAGATTAATGTTTTAACGGCTTCAACACCCCTTTCTCGGAATATTTTTTTTCATTTATCTTTAACTATCGTTTTGACTTTGTCTTTTTAATCGCATGAAATTTCCTGAATAATGACAGGTCTCATTGGTTTTTTTAGGAGGCAAAAATTGAGCTAATTTTCTGACTTTAAAGGATAGCCGATAGCTTTCATGACTTTGAGAACAAATGTTTTCAAAAATTAAAGAAAATCACTTGAACTTCGCATTTTTGTACTTTTTTGTCTATTTGGGACCTAATCTCGTAATTACATGTCAGGTATGACGAAATTGTTGTCAGGGGAAGGTGTAGGTGCACAGAATTGAAAGTTTGTAAAGAATAAGTTCTCATCCGCTTCCCTTGGCCAACAAACTTACCCATTTAATTATCTCATTTTGTAGCTAAAGGCGTTCATGACTTTCATGACCGAAAAATACAACGGCATTTCTAATTTTTTTCTCTTTTTCTATATTTTTGTCTAGTTTCTACCTAGGCTCAATAATGAGAAATCGCATACCACCACATTTTGGATTTATCGAAGAAGGCTCAATCAAACAGTTTTTGAGGATCGAAATATGCCTTACGGCGTCGACAGCTTTTTCTCGCAATTTTTGATTGTTTTCTCTATTTGTTGTTCTTTTTTATCACCATTAAAAAACTCAATAGTGACCGGTCCTAATGCCCTCCTATAGAAACGGCTTAGGTTTTTAAAACATTTAGATGTTTTCAGTTGATATCTAATCGTTTTCATTACTTCTGAAACTAATTTTTTAAAAAATATTTTAGTGAACTTTTTTAATTTTGCTGATTTTGTTCTTTTGTCAAATTGTTACCAAGCCTTATTATCGACTGGTCACACATTTTTTCAAATAAATAGAAGTTATTTTTTAGTTTCAGTTTTATCTGATGCTATCTTGACTTTGTTATTAAGTTTTTTAAATGACATAAAGTTTTGGTTGTAATTAATGTTTGCTGTTGTTTTTTGATTTTGTATTTCGTCTGGCCTTGCTTTCTTAATAATGGCAGAACGCAGCAATCTAATACGGCGTTTTTTAATGCACCAGATTATTTGCGTTGGAGGCAATCTTTTTGTCCGTACACCAATTTTTTTGAATAATCCTTTAGTGTTTGTGTTGTTTTATCTATTCCGCAATTGATAGACTATTATGCGAAAAATGTGATGAGCGGGGTCGGAACTTCATGTGCGAGCCTCCTTGTTGAAATTAAACTATAAAAAGCCGCCATTGTTTCCCGTGACTCTCATTGGATTAGAAACATTTTAAACAATTGATTGTTTTTACAACGCTATGTGATGAGTGCGTGCTTTTGTGATGAGATTTTAATTTAGGCATATTACTTTTCCTAATGAAAGGGCACAGGTAAAGGTACATAAATCAAAAACCTGTTACTAGAGTAATTTAGAACAAGGTAATGCACGGTCATTTTATATTTTTGGGTTAAGCCGAATCGAATTTCGACTTTGTTTACGAACATTGATTTTTTTCATTCTAGATTGTGTTGCTGAGCGACTGTTGTTTGCAGAATTTTGAGCAGAATGAGCACTGACTGAAACTAGCGTAGAAAGTTTTCCAAAATAAGTTGCCCTTTAAACCATGAAGGGTTGATGAAGGTTCGCTTCTTCAGAATCCGTGCTGAAACCTACACAGCAACAATAAAGTTTTTATTAGAAATTATTGACCCTGGTTTTCAGCAATTTATCCAGTTTTCTATCTAAAAGTTAAATCACTCAAGGAAGCGAATGATAAAAAATGTCATTCAAAGCATTAGTATTTGTCTCCTCAAGCGTTTCTTCGGGCGCTTTGGCGCACCGAACTGCACAATTAGAATTTAATGAAGCACTAAAAAGCTGCACATAAACTTTCAGCTTTCAGCTTTTGTCAGTTTATTTGGTTTTTATTGACAAAGAACCGACGTTCAAACCTACGTTTATTAAAACTGCTTCAAATTTATTTGTCTAGCGATCAATAAGACAACTGACGATCACTACGAAATAATAAACTGATCAAGCTTTTTAATTTGTTTTTAAAGCTTCTTCAATTTCTCGAACATTTGCACCCCTTAAAAAGCAACGTATATTTTATATTAAAAATCAACGTGAAGATCTTGTCTGAAGTTACTGCAACCTCCTGCATACTTTTTTTCGCTGTGTGTAGCAGCAAAATTTTGAGATTGATTACAAACAACTAACGTTAGTGTTGTATATTATGAATTATATGACAAACCACGTTTTTCCTCTCGTTTTTTGTCATGCGATTTAGTTAACATTTTTAACTAACCGTACTACAAAAAAAAACATAACAGACTAACGTCGGGCGAATTGCTCTCAAACGACCGCGAGCGGTTGGCTTTGTCAGTAGCTAGCCACAGTTTAGTGAGGCTAGCTTTAGCTCGAGGAGTGGTGCCGGAAAAATGGCACCAGGGTCGCTCGAGGAGATTCACTGGCCCTTCAGGTTGAAGAAACCTAAAAAAAGAAATTTTCAAAAAAACTTGAAAAAATAGCAGATTTTGTCAAAAAATTGCTAAAATTCGTGATGGTAAAATGTTGAAAAACCATTTCATTACTACTAGAAACAATGCAGTAACCTATTATCAAACCCTGGTGGAGGTTGGGTGGCCCTTGAGGTTGGAGAAACCTAAAAATGACAAAATAATTTAAAAATTTGAAAAAAAATTGCAAGGTTCATAAAAAAAATTGCTAAAATTCGTGCTGCTAAAATGTTGACAACCCTTCTAATATCAATAGAAGCTATGCAGTAGACTATTATCAAACCCTGCAGGAGGTTCGTTGGCCCTTGAGTTTGGAGAAACCTAAAAACTGACAAAATTCGTGAAAAAAATTGCGAGTTTACTAAAAATTTTGCTAAAATTTAAAATAATAAAATAATGAAAACCGTTCCATAGTCAATAAAAATCTTCAATATCCTTATATCAAACTCTATTGGAGACTTCCTGGCTCCTGGGTCTCGGAAAACTTAGATAATGAGAATAAATTTTATAAATTTAAAAAAAATTGCAAGTTTCATGAAAAAAATGCCAAAGTTCGTGATGTTAAAAACGCTGAATACCATTCTATTACCACTAAAAGCAATGCATTAACCTATTAACAAGCCCTCAGGAAGTTCGCTGGCTCTTGAGACCGGAAAAACCAAAAGAAGTTTTTAAAAAACTTCAAAAAACATGTTTTATCAAAAAATTGCTTAAATTTTCTCATATAAAAAAATGAAAGCTATTACATGGCAAATAAAAGTTTAGTAACGTATCATCAAACCCTTAAGGAAGTTTTTTGCCACTTGCGTCCGGAAAAACGCGAATAATGAAAAATGAACGAAAAAAATTGAAGAATTGAAAAAATTTGCACGTTCTGTCAAATGCAAAAGTTCGTGATGTTAAAATTGTTCAAACT
>NC_134473.1:31946794-32064837 GCF_964194025.1 Convolutriloba macropyga | reverse complement strand
CTTCAACCTGTAAGAATCGCCCTTCACACCATAAGTATAAGTCTCCAAAACAGTTTGAGCTGAAACAGAGCTGAAAAGCTCTAAGAGCATTTAATGCCCGCTGGGCGCTACCTGTTTATCCCGTTTTTGAGGACGAAAAGTCAAAAGCGTCAGACGAAAAATCGGTCAAGCGAAAAATTGCATTAAAAAAGACCGACAGGACTAATATACTTGCTACAAACTCCATTTGAGAGCAATTAATTACTCATTTTATTTTGGGTGCTACACTTTAAATGCTTTTATAACTTTAACGCGTTTAGAGTTCGCTTAATGCGTGTAACAGGTCATTAGAAAGTGAAATAAATCACTTCGGATAAAAAAAAAACTGATCATGGCATTCACGTCCATGTCGTCTGAGAGCAATTAATTAGTTAGTATTTTCACCTAGCTTTAGATCTCAACTTATGAAAACACCAGGCTCAAACAAAAAAGTGCAGAAAAAATCATGCTCAGCCCAAATAGCTCTTGAAAAGAATTAACCCCGAGTTTTGTTAATACCTAGACTTTAGCGTGAACAAGTTTTCCAAGCTGAATTTTATTGTGACCAAAAACTTGAAGCTGAGCTTAAATATGACTAAAATTTTGATGCTGGAGTTCAGCTTGACCAAAACTTTGGTGTGAAACTTTGATTTTTTTTCTCAATTGACAAACTTGCAAATGGCCAATATATCCAATATATTTTAATGACAATCTATAAACATTTCTAGCTATGTGCTATAGGCCATCGGTTATTTGGCTTGACCTATAGAAAGACTTCAGCTCCAATGTTTAAAATTGTTTACTTGACCCATAAAAACTTTTACACGATTCAAAAAAAAATTTGGCTCGATTTTAACTAGGAAACTTGACTGTCTAATTTTAGTCAACAAAGCCCCCCCCCCCCCCCCCCCCAAAAAAAAATAGAATTTTAAAGTTATTTTCATCAATCTAGATCTAAACCTGGAAATTTTCCAAGGGGTTTCTGCTGCAGCATTATGAGTCAACCTTAAAAGTTGTCTACTAAGTCTAACCTAGAAAACTAATTGCAGTTGAAATGAGCAGCAGAATGTAACACCTATCTTTGAATATCTTCAAGCCAAGCATCTTCCTCGCCCCTCGTTTAAATTTCACACACCTCCCTTCTGGTACCCTTTCAGCAATTTCATTTTCCTGAATTGGTTCAACTGCAGGTCCATTGTCAACCTTGAATTGATTCCTCCCTTCGCTTGACAAATTCAAACTGCTCTGACTGTAAAAGATATCTTTCTTTTTAAGAGGTTCCTCGTTATCCGAACTCAAAAAGGATGAAGTGCGAGACATTTTATCCCGATTTCTATGGCGAACTTTGCTTTCAACCTGTGAGGTCTGATCTTTCATTTCTTCAAACGATTGATCGCTCTTTGGCAATTTATTCTGTCTTAATAAGTCTGCCTGGCTCGCTTTTTCGGAGCCAGATATGCTTTCGGTTTTTGGCAACGATCGCAATCTATTAGACGATTGCTTATCTGTATGTTGAGAATAGTCTTCGGATAAATTTTGCACCTCCATTTTGGAATCGATATGAGACCGACTTGGAATTAAATCTTCGTCTGCGGATTTCAAATCGTCGATATCGGCTGCTGGGATTCTGTAATTTGCGGGAACTGGTCTGTAGAGAAGGGCAAGTGAACCAAATAAGACGACCAGGCCTTTGAACTGTTTCCTCTAATTTTCGTTACAAAAGATGATTAAATGAATTGAATGTTTTTAAACCGTTTTTTTCCTTACCCAGGTTGAGGTCCCAGACGGAAAGTCGATATGTCCAGACCTAAATAACCTTCTATAGAAATAACCTAAATTAGCCGGAAAATTTAGAGAGGGCTTTTTAGGACTGCTGTGCTTTCTTAGCATAAATATTGAGATCATATATCAGCCACAAAGTCTATTGAGAAATTTGGTAGAGTTTTGAGAAAGTGTTGAGATAAAGATATCAATGAAGCGCAATCAGTACCTTAAGGTCTTTTCCTCAGTCAAGTTTTTAGGAGACTGCCTTTCCACAACCAATAGAAAATGACTGTTACACAAATAATTAAGAGTGCTCTAACACGCATGATTAGTCAACAGGGAAATATAATAGATCTAATTTTAGCTACAAGAGAGGAAGCAGTTGGGAAATGACCTGCAACACCGTAAAGAGAGTTTCTCCAACCCCAGTTATCGATCATGAGCTGGGTTAAGGGGGCAACTACGAACATTCCCACGCCACTGCCTGTAACCGCTATCCCAGTTGCAATGCCTCGTTTCTTGTTGAACCAGAGAGATACTATCACGATCGAGGGAAGGTACATGAAGCCAAGAGCCAGACCTGAAACATCCGTGTTTGAAGTCATATGGGATCTTGTCACCAAACTTAGAGTTTGTCCAGATTATTTTCTAGACTTTCTTTCAGCTTTCCGGACAACGTAATTTCAAGAGCAGATGTACCCATTGTGCTTAAATGTGGTCTAGCCCCCGTACTTTACTCCAAGTGCGTTTCAGTGCTGGGCCAGTGTAAATGCAATTCCTTGTCATTAATGAATCATAGACTGATTCATGTCACTTTTTTGAATTGCCAGACTTGCGTTCATCCTGATTTTACAATGGTCAGACTTTCGCCAATTCTGATTTTATACTTTTCAGATTTGCGCCAATTCTGTTTTTTACTTTTCAGACTTAGGCCACGTCTGATTTTTTATTTGTCAGACTGTCACTCATTCTGTTTTTTATTCAAAAAAATGTCAAAAATAGCCCGGGAAACGTCAAAAATAGCCTGAAACCACGTCAAAAATAACCGAAAAAAACGTCAAATATTCATTAATTTTTCTGTGAAATCGGAACACATCTACTCCAGACCTAATAATTTAGTTAGCAAACATAATGAGCTTACTCATATTTGCTCACATTCACTCAACAAAAAGTTATTAACGAATGAGCACACGGCATGACTCATAATTTCGGGGTACAGGGTCTGAAATCGAGAATAATTACTTAAATACTGATCAAATCGGACACAAACCCGGTTCATTAGACTTGCCGTAAACTCAGATTTATAAACATATATAGGACGCTGTATTTTGACCAGTGGTTCGTGAAATATTGGTAACCGAGTGCAGCGCATGTTGTCCCATATCGGTAAAAGCCACCCTGTGCTTGTTCGTAAATTTTTCCGTGAAATCGGAACACATAGACTTAATAATTTAGTTAGCACACATAAAGAGCTCACTCATATCAAAATTTGAGCCCAAAACATTCGCTCAACAAATAGTTATTGACGAACGAACACACGGCATGACCCATATTTTCGGGGTACAGGGTCTGAAATCTTGAATAATTACCTAAATACTGATCAAATCGGACCCAGACCTAATTCATTAGAGTTGCCGTGAACTCAACTTTAAAATCAAATATAGGACTTTGTATTTTGACCAGTGGTTTGGGAATTATCGGTCACCGAGCGAAATGCATGTTGACCGATTTCGGCATATGCCACCCTGCTCTCGTTCGTAAAATTATGACCATAAACATTAGATTAACTAACTGAGGACAAGAGCGGCTCTTTTACTAGCTGGTACAGAGGGATAGAACACATTTCTTCAGAAACTTCGCCTTGACTATCTTCGGGTCGAGACAATACAACAATCTGAAAGGTAAATTTCGTTAAATTCCTGCCAGAAACGGGCTGAAGCGGCTGAAAAACGGCCCAGAACAACTGAAATACCCTCAATTGGTCCAGATTTGAGCAGAACATACTCCCGGGTGCTATTTTACTGTTTTGTACCCCCTGTCATCATTTCATAGCACCCCGGAAAAGTGAGCACCCCGGAAATGTGAAAATCGTGGCACGCTATAAAATTCTTCGAAATTCAAAATTTTCACATCAATTTCTTTGAAAAGTTAATTTACACTTGGGAATCACTTGCTCAGTGTAATTAAAGTCTGATATGACTAATACACTTGATATTGTACTGAATCAGTACTGATTTTTGAAGAAAGACTTGCCTTTATACTGGTCCAGTACTGAAACACACTTGGAGATCGGTACGGGCCAGAGGTTATTATGGTGTAGGGTCCCCGGTTGAGCTCTTATTAGGAATAAAGTGCGATTTGCGGCAAATAGTGGTGAAACTTTTTCGCCTCGAAAATGCCCATATCTTTTAGCTGTCAATGCATCATAGCAGTGAATTTTATCATTTGCGGTTAATTTAGAAGTGACACCTCGATCCGGGAACATCAACGTGGGATTTTAGAATTTAAATGCGGAAAATGCCCCGGTATAAATTTAAATTTAAAAGGAACGACGTACAACGAATAAATGAAAATTTTGATTAAAATGAAGAAAATTTGTTTATCCATGCTTTAATTTGATGTTTACTTTCAGTGGAAGCTCCTATAAATCATCCAAATTAATTTCATTTACCTGTGGATGCACCCATGAATACAATGAGCATGTCTATGTTGTTTGCGAATGAGGCAACAACGAGGGAAGAGGCAGCCCAACCTGTCCCTATCAGAGATGTCACCCTACAGCCCATCAGATTGGTCATGGCGGCCGCCATCGGAGCTTAAATAAGTCAATATAGCCTTAAGATCACATCAATAACAATAAAAAGCTAAAATCAATCATCTCAGCGGTATATGAAGTTGCGTATGAAGAACTTAAACAGTTCGCAGATAGCCGGAAAATAGCCGTTGTTGATCCCCTGAGAAAGATACAAAATGACCGTTTGTTTTTCAAAGTGTCGAAAAGTGTTCTAATTTTATGTGCACTTTAACTTTTTTTACACAACTCTTTGAGTTCTAAACTAAATCGTTGGATTCTAAACTAAAAAATTCTAAATGAATTATTGAATGAATCTATTCAGTTGAAACAGCGGATGAGTTAAGTCAGGAGTGAAACGTTAAAGATGTAAAACGAAACACGTAATGCAAACGTAAAACGAATTTAAAAACATACACGACACGTCTTGATGCACGATATTGCACAATATTGTAGTCAGAAACTTTTCACTATGGACTCAATTCAAACGTTCTCAGCAACTTCAATACATTAAGCACTTCAAAAATCACTAAAAACAGCCGAGTCTCAATTGCAAATGCCCGTCGAGATTCACCAATTTATCCCGTTTTTAAAGCTAAAAGTCATCAACAAAATGTGTGATAACAGGACATGTCTTCAATTACAATCCACAGAAATGAGCAAACTATTTACCCGACAATCAACATTTTTTACTTTAACAACATTTAAGACAACTCACAAAGCGCCTGACCATATAGTACGCACAAAAAACTAAAAACAATTTGAGGATTTCTGTTTCCAAGATCCAGTTTTCAATAACTATTTTACACATCAAATTATGAAAAAATTGAGTCTACTTATTCTTAGACTTAGATTGAGATCAAAATAGAACAAAACATGTGGGAAAATAACGATAAACAAAGTAAACTAAAGCAAAATTAAAGAAACGGCAAAAAACAATTTGGGAAAAATCCAAAATCAATTGCCTTAGAGCAAGAAAACCACATAACTCAATGCCAAAATTCTTAGCCAGAGCATAAAATTAAACTTTGGATGTCCCTTAAAAACTGCTCAACTGATAATGGCAGAAAAAGAGACAATATAACTACAAAGGAAAATAAAATTCACCTGATCATTCACAAAATTTTTCGATCATCTTGAAAACAAACGGTATCTCAGTCAACAAAAATGTAAGCTAAACTTTGAATTTTAATATAGATTTGAATGCCAAAAAGAACTCTGTTACTTCCGAGAACAACAATAAAACTACAAGAAAAGTAACAATCACATGCAAGACTAAACGATCAACTTTAAGTTGTTGAAGAATGAGTCAAAATCACGCTAAAGTTTAAAGTTTTTGAAAACAATTATTTGTAGAAATTATATGTATTTCGATTAAATTAAATATTTATGGCATCAACGCCACTTGTCATAAATGAGACTGAGAGATAAGTGACAAAATTAGAAAAAAAAATTCTCAAAAATTGGAAAAAAAATTGAATAAAATTATTGTCAATGTTACAGAAAGCCTTAAGTTTGAGCAAAATTTGTTACATCGATTAAAATAGCTTCAATTAGAGCCCCAAATTTTTTTTTAATGCAATTAAATGATGAGAGTGCAAAAAGTACATTAATTAGTAGCAGAAGAAAAAAAATAAGTAAAAATTTTAGAGAAAAACTGTGAAAATCATGAAAAGCAGTAGCTATTAAATCAAAGCATTAGTTATGTTCTTTTATGTCTCATTAGCAATCACTCAGATCTATCATGACACTCATTGATACTAAGTAATAAAGAAACAGAAATAAAAACACAGGGACAAAAAAATTCACCAACATGTTATTGTGTCAAAGTGATAACAGGCGTTAACTGACCGTTGATGAATTCAAGAATTTGAAGAAAAGCGCAATTAGAATACAATATAATATAACAATATGCGTCCGTGGAATGACTGGGCAACACAAAACACTTGTGGCTTAATCATGTTGAAAGCTACGACAACAAACGATATAAAACATACGCAAAACACAAAAATTCGCTAAATAATATTGAAAACAAATAATGTCAAAGTCAGTAACGCCATTAAAACAAATCTATTACCATACTGTTTTACGCCTCATTATGAATTGACGAACACCTTTAGTAATGAGAACTTCAAAACTGGACAAAACTCAAGACACCCCCTCTTTTTTTAACATAAGTTGTGAAAAATTAATTAAAACCTTTAGACTTCAATTGACACTTGTACATAGCCTCTTTTTTCAGATCTCATTAAAGAACCAATCCAACGATTCAGTAATGGGACGATAGCAGTACAATAAAGAGAACAAACGACAAGGACAAACAAAAAATCACTGATATTTTATTTAAAGAAACAGTGCCATGGTAATATAAACCATTAACAGCCCTTTGGTGAAAAAAAAAGACAACTATACCTTATTAGAACACATGTCTGATCTTGCGACACCATTAGCATTAGTCAGAGTCAAAATAAATCAGAAGAAAAAAACGAAATGGCTGTAAAATTGCCAATGTGAAAAAAGAATTCGTTTTCGAAAACCCAAAGTTAGTTGAAATACAATTTTCTTGATCCAATTTCATACTAGTTCGAAAAAATTAGGTTTAAACATACTCAATGTATAAATTTTTATCTACCTCAGCTCAACTAAAAACACCACTTCAACTTGACTTCTGATTGTCATAAAAAGTAGACGAAAGTGTGAATAAATTTTTAGGAACCAAAGTGCACCAATAAAATTCAAATCCTGCTATAAGTACAAAATATAACCAGATTGCTCTGAAATGCACTCAAAAAATAACCTAAATAAAGCCCTGACCAACCACTAACTGACCTAATAAAGCTGTTTACTTCCTTACAGATACCAATTTGAATGAGCAAATGGTAGAATGCGATTAGAAGGGAAAAGCAAACCTAAAAATGTTTTCCAAAAATGTTGTTAAAAATTGAGAATCAAATCAATAATTCGGATTAGAATAAGTGATACATTTACTTTCCGTTCAATATGTCTATCACAAATATCAGGCACAGAAACAGACAAAATAAGTTGACAACATCAAAGTTAGAGAAATAATAGACCAAATTTAGAATTAGTTTAATCAATTTTACTTATAAAAAGCTACTCGAAAACCGATGTAATTAAAAATAAATGTCGCCAAAAATCTCTGGAAACGCTAAATTTATCCACAAAGATCCCTGATGTAAATTGAAAAAAGATACCGAAATTGCTAAAAACTAGACTCAAAAGGCAGAATGACAAAAAAAGATAAAAATACAATCATAAACTCTAATGTTGGTTGCCAATGGATAATTATTGATCCCAATTTACAGTTGTTTGTTGATATAGCTGAAAAAAACTTGACTTGTTTGAGTTGTAGTTAAAATTTAGAAAAAATCGGCTTTCAAATGTTGCACAGGGACCAAATTTTTGCTTGCTTACCAAAAATGAATTAAAAAAACAACAAAAAATTCTCTCCCAAATTTTGACTTTGGTGCAGCAGATTGACGTAAACACTTTTTTACGAGGGTTATATGACTTTCTCTAAATTGCGTTCTCTAATATAGAAGTTAACGATTAAAATAAACAAATCCAGAAGAATTCCGAAAACAACTCGAAGAGTCGTCTTGACAAAGACACTAAATAACCTGCCCATGGAATAACGCTAATGTACTGCAACAACACACGGTATCGAGAATGAATCTGAATCCAAATACAAAAATAAGCCAAAAGAGTTTATAGTACGAAATCAAAAATTTTGTCTACCAATGGATGACAAAAATTGAGTGAACGGACAAAAATCGCTAAATTGGCCCCAAAAATCAAAAATTAATTTAAAAATAATTACATATGCTCAAAACTAATTTTTTACTAAAGTATGAGTTGAAACATTGTCAAAATGTATCATTCAAGAGTCTATTTTAATCTTAAATACAGAAAGAAAATTTAATATAAAAGCTCGAAGAAAAATCCCAAAACATTTTGCTAGCTTAGAGGAAACATTTTCCCACCTCAATTTCTCGATCACAGAAAACTGGGGATATGAACAGAAAACCACTCACTTTGGTTGAGCTCGTCGCATTTGATCAGCCGTAAAACAAAAATTTCTACGAGTTTCACTTCCTTTATCAATTTACTCCATTGAACTTTTAATTAAAAAGACACTTCTCCAAAATTTTGCTTCAAATCTTTGTAGTAAAAATAGATAAATAGATCACGAGTACTTTTTTAGTCATAAAAATGGGATCGCCAAACTAAAACTCTTTGAGAGGCTGAAAGCGGCTTTTAAAAATTATTAGGCGATCTATTGTTTTGATTGTCCCTTTTTACGTTATATGAATTCAAACATTAGAAGCTCAATTTAATTTCCTTTGCGAGTAATTGAGGGAAATTTGAAAAATTGACCCTAAAATGTTTTTCATGGAATAATTAGGTTGATTGGCAAACCTTTGCTTCCTAAAACTGTTTGAGAACTATTAAGTTTACATTAAAAATAAAGCTGCTAGCATCTTGATAAAATAATTGATTTTGATGAATATTTTAATATTTTATTCAACGATTTGGTCACGAGAATATTATAGATTTTTTCCCAATAAAAAATAAAAAGGCATGTGAAAGGAAAGTAGCAATGCAGCTACCCGCTGCGTTACGAAAATTTTTGTATTCAATAGGAGAATCATGAGTATTACATCCAAAATGACTAGCAGTTGTTTAGAATAATTTAAAACATCAGACAAACGAGTCAATAGTAATAAAAGTTATATGACTGCTAGTACTTTTGAAAAATGCAAAATTAAAAACAGTTGTAAGCTTTTGAATGAATGATACGAAAAGTGTTATAGCTTCATGGTGTCCTGCTATTGTGTCATGACTTTAATGAGAGATCAATCGAATGTACAGAAACAAAGGGTTGCTCTCTCGATTGTATGCGATTTTTACTCAAGATAATTGAATTAGGAATCAAGAATTGTAACACAATCAACTAATAAATTTTATAGCCAGAAACAATTAATTTGAAAACTTCAATAAAACAAAAGTAACTTTTATATCAAATGTAACTAATGGCCAACACTAATTCAAACCAGTTCAATCAATCTATCCACAAGTATCCCAAAACTCATGAAATTAACTTCCAAACCCAAATGATTCCATTAATCTCTGCCTGCCAGTCGCTATGTTACTGGTCAGAGACTTATAGATTTCGCAAGCAACGATATTGAATAACTTTGCAGTCTCATTCTGCAACTAATAAACAATGTTTTTTCACAAAAAAACTCACTATAACACTACATTTTTCACACCGAGAAATTTTTGAGCTAACTTATAAGGACTATAGTAAACAATTCCGGAGGAATTCCGAAAACATCTCGAAGAGCCATCTTGACAAAGACACTAAATAATCTGCCCATGGAATAACGCTAATGTACTGCATTAACACAAGGTATCTAAAATGGATCTGAATCAATATGACAACAGAAAATAACAAGACAAAAAAACTTAATTTACGAAATCGAAAGTAATGTCTGACATTGGATGACAAAAATTGAGTGATTGGATAAAAATTATGGTTTTTATCCTTTTCCAATTACGGATACGTGTCCAATTTAACCTATGGTTACCTTTTGCATCCCTCTTAGAATGTAGCAACGTTTGTGTACCCATTCTGGGTAGTGGAAAACGCTCGTTGTTTTTTTTATTGCTTAAGCAACTGTCCAAGAGTTCACCTGTTTAAAATTGATGTCGATTTGGCGCTAGAAAGGTGGTTTTAGTGAATTGTGGGGAATGACGACTTTTAACCACCCTGATATTTTCAAAAATGAATTTCTCTCAGCTAAAACTCTTCTAAACAATTTTTTTCTGTTGTACATTTCAATCTAGACTAAACAACCTTCTAATCAACAATCTGTCCTATTTCAAACTTAAAACCTACTTTGTAACTCGTTCTTTCTATGCAAAATTCGTCCTCGTAACATTTAGTTTTTACAAAGTGTTCACAACTCTTATTTTTGCATCCTTCTTGACAATTTTCATTCTTTCCGATGTAAGATTCGAACAGTTTTAGAGGTTATTTTGTCCTAGCTTAAGATTCGAGTAGACACTTTTGACTTTTACAAATTTTAGCCGATGTTCTTTCTAGTCCGACAGGATATGAGTTTTGAAACTCCAACATCTAACTGTATTATTTTCGATAATTCAAACTTGATTTTTCACGTAATCTCAAAATTACTTCAGAATTATCAATCCAATGGATATTCATAATCACTGCCCACTAAGTTTTGATCCATAAGTGTACTAGTACCTTGAAAAACAATCATTATTCCAATTCGGTTTTTTTAATTCCAATACTTCATGCATATCTTTGCGACGACTTCAATGCTATACTTAACTTTTTTCTTGGCTTCTATCATGTACAGCTGTTCTACCTAAAACTCAAAATTTTGCAAAATTACAACATAAACATCAAATTTTAATGAATAATTTCTAGGAATATGAATGCTTTCAAAAGAATATTTTCTAGGAATCTGCTCAAAATAAAAACACATAGTCAACATTTTCATGTACAGGTTGCTTTGGTTTTCCCCGCATTGTGGTTTTTCTGAAAACTTTTACACCTTTTATCCTGTTATCTGTCCCCACTAGTGGTAATCTTTAGTTTGCGAGCATATAAGTTTCTAATTCCATGGAATATTCCAAAAATTGGCGAACAATTTCTTAAAGCATAATTTTAGATTTTCTAATCTTTTATTGCTTTTCCATTTCGCTTTTCCTGAAAATATTATATAGTCCCCCAATGTGATTTTTTGTTATACCCAGCAGAAGTAACTTTCTTTAAAAGGAAACGTGAATTTCTTTAAAAGGTAACGAGTATTTATTTAAAAGGGAACAATTTTTTAATACTCATTGGGCTTTGATAAGTACTTTCTAAGTCTTTTTGTTTGGAATTCTGAACGAAATGCCCGAAATATCTTCAACTTACGCTGCTTAAGTTCGCTCTGATTGTTGACATAGTAAACATGTTTAAGATTAGCTCCGAAACTTTGCAACTTAATTAATTTTGCAAAAACTTTAATGTCATGCTTGAACGCCTCATATTAACAATTTCCACAGCTGGCTTTGCAAAGTAGTACCGGCTCTGTGGTGATATGAATATTGCTGCTATCCAATAACAATTGAAATATTTTTGGTTAGATAGTCGTATATTTTATTGTGACAAATTTATATTCAGTCCCATGATCCGCACAGGCATTGCCATGACACCCGATTCATGTTCAAACGATCTAGGTCACAACAAACAATGTTGAATTCTATTGCGACCGAAAAGGGTGCATTCTTCTATAATACCTGAATGTAATATTTTTTTGTAATAAGAAACGTCGGTTTGAAAACTCGTGGCCTGAAATCACTTGTCGTTCAATTTAGCAATCATTAACTGTTTGGCAATGTTGCTTATTCGAGATGCGTATTAACTTACAAACGCCTAGATAGCAGCCAGCTGTTAGAGAACTGATCCAAGCTGTCTTAGATGCCGACGCTCCGAATTCATCTTTGAATACTCGAAAGTAAACCCCGCTTGAGTATGCTATCCCATCCACAACTAAGGCATTGAAAAATGAGCCCACAACCACTACCCAACCCCAACCCCCATCCGGTGCCGCACTCTCTAACTCGGTGTTTGTTGTGCTCGGTTTTGTACTTGCTGTTTCTGCGGCCCGCTTGCCGTTTTCTTTTACAATTTCGTTATTTCCTAAATTTGCTCTAGCATATAGAAAATGGTGGAACTGTTCCGATATTTCAATTTCTTGAAAGCATATTTATATGATTAAATCTCTAGTTATTCCCATGTCCAATTGTGAGATCAATCGTTGAGAGACAAAGGCCAGAATTACTTCCGGCGCATATTCTGCGCTCGAATTGCCTAACTGCATGGACTGTCAATCGTATCAAAAACCGCAAAAATGTGGAAAATGTTCAATGACTGTCTGCTCAGAGGTCATTTTGGTAAGGGACTTCAACTTGGGAATAGATGCTACCCGTTTTGGAAGTATTATTAATAAATTGGTTCGCCGTAGTAGATTATGACTATTTTTGGGTATAACAACCCTCGAATCTATTCTGTTTCGGCTTAGTGGCTATGCAAATTTTACGTACCCACGCGCACGTCCTATTTTTTACACAGAACGTGCTATATAAAACGCATAAATGGTAAATAGGTGTCATAAGGGGACTTGGGGGGGGGGGGGTAGAATAGATCCTTACCCTTATAACGGTTTGTTAGTTTTTTGTTTAATTTATAATAACATGCATGCGGGAAAGAGGAGGGGTGTCATTTTGGAAAATAACATTTTTCTTGAGACAGCGCAAAAATCGAAAGTTCATCCAGGAAGCGAGAAGAAAATGGAACAGATCCGTCATATATAATGATACTTTTTTGGGTCCCTGTTGAAATTTCTTCGTTCTTTGAGACCACGTCTTTCGTTGCGTCTGTAATTGCAGGAACTGTTTCAGTCACTTCTTCCTTTTGTTCAACTGGGTTTAGGTTTTCCTCGTGTTTATCGTTTTCGTCTTTGTCAAGTTCAGACTGGTTGTCAGCCATGATGTTTTTACTAGTTTCAGCCTAGTTGAGTAGCCGGTTAGTTCTTTGTCAAGTCGATTCGATTTAGTTGCTACTTTTTAGCTCCAAAATTGCATGGTTTCTGTTTTAGTCTTCCATTGTTTATATTGGTTGAGCTCGCAGTTTTAGTTTTTGAGATGTTGTTAGTTTTTTATACAGATGAAATTTAAAGTCACATCGAAATGTACGCGTATGGTGGAGGTGAGTGAAGTTAAAAGTCACAGAAGAGAATTGTACTAAATTAGAGGACAAGCTTGAAATTGAACAAATTCAAGTGATATCAACAAAGCCAAGCAACAATTTTTTGAAAAGAATTGTTCATCATCGTATATGGCAGAGCAGAGAATTCGAAATCCAGGAAAATTTAATTTAAGAGCAATTAGCTCACTAACTTTTGTGCATGTCAGCCTTGTGCTACGCGTCTTGAGCTATACTTCTAGTCTACACACTCAAGAACAAAATTGTTCTCATTTAAATGTTGCCTGGTTATATTCTTAATGATAGAGAAAAACAAAAATTACAATGTTTAGTTCATATCAAATCGAATTACAATAATATAGGAACAATAATTTTTCAACCAAGGATCAGCAAATGATTTGTTGCCGGTCCTTGATTGAGAAATTATTTTTCAAATGTTATCGTTATGTTTGCTCTTCGAAACTGATGGTTCCAAACCGACATTTTTTCTTTCAGGCTGGCCCGTCTGAAATCAAAAGAATTAAAAATAGCTATTTCAATAGGACATAATAAACTTATGCGACTTCATGAAGCCAAATCCTCTCTTATTATATGATCCCATGCCATAAGGCCTTAGACCAGATTTATCTACCAGACAATTTGTTTATAAAACCCTCTTGATACCCAATATTTGTTTACTTCAATTTTTTTTATCAAATGATGATCAATTTTTTCCTACGCTAACAATCTGCTCCTTATGCGGTGCAAAATATCACAAAGTTTGTGTCACCGTTTTATTGGGTCCACTCAAAACTTAGTTAGTTACAAGAACTCTGACATGAAGTTAGCAAATATGCTGACGTTTATTTGAAATAAAAAACATGTCCATATCATTGTCCAATATTCGAAGAAGAGTACAAGCAGCTGTCCCAACGGCCAGTAAGTTTTCTTTCCTCGTAGGCAAATTTTTGGCTATAAATTACTCTACAGTGTACGGTTCTAAATTTAACTCGTTGTAACGCTTTAAAACGCTTTCATAGCCGGTTTCGACTTAGTCTAAGTCACAATTCAATTATGTGATAATGATAAATTCGTTTGTGTATGTTACAATCCATACATAACGTACGTCAATTAGGCTAGAAGCCTGTTTTCAGACGCCGTACAAGATTTTCAAAAAGGGTCGCTCAATTACAAGATTCTTCCTTCCTTACTTTCATTTTTAAAAAAAGAAAAAAGAAAAAAACCTAGAGACAAAAAAAGATAAATATCACTTTAAAGAAAAAGAAAAAAAAAAGGAAAAAAAAATTGTTCGGCTTTTTTTAATGCACGACATCTTTTGTGATGGAAGACTTCTTTGTGGAAACGTTTCAACTACCTAAAAAAATGGTTTCTCGTAAGCGTTAAAAAAGTAATTTAGGCGAAAAAAAAAAGATTTATTTAGGTAAGTTTTCAAACATTCTGGAACTTTATCTCAACAATAAACCTGAAAAAATGATGGGCGGCCCTTTTAGATTAATCTGGATTGACGCTTAAATATGTATAGTCAGTTCACATGCAAATTCTAGCTATTTCAGTGGAAAGATTTCACTCTGAAATTTTACGTTTAGTTTTCTATATGTGTTTTCTATTCTTTGTAGTCAACTAAACAATTAACAACAATAGTGTAGAGGACAATTTTAATTGTAGTTTTGTTCAACAGATGATCAATAAAGTTGGAAAAACCCTCCAGTGAAAAAATGACCAGGCCAAAAGAACGTTTTCGATATAGGTTTATGTTTCAAAAACGATCGTTAACTAATTAAACATGTAGTAATTTCCTGATGTATTAGAGTGCCTTCAAACTATTAAAGCATTTTCGAAGTAGAGAAAGGCATAATTAGCGGTACAAAATGCCCAAATATTGATCTAGACACAATCTACAAAAACAAATATTGATAATATTGCCAGCATCATTCAGAAGCTGGAATTTTTTTAAATGCAAAATAAATCATTCGTAATTTGATTTTCATATGGTGTCTTGTGGCGCTGAAAATACAGCGATGAAACTTAAACGTTTATCGTGGACAAACGTGACGAAAAAGCATCAATTTTGTGGTTACATGACAATATACCCAATGCCAAAATACCCAATGCCATTATATCCAATATGCCAATATACCCAAAGCCAAAATACCCAAGGCCAATATACCCAATCGTAATAATAACAATAATCGCTTTGATGCTAACTTTGATAAAGAATGCTCATCTTAAGTTCAAAGGCGAATTGGTATGGCCTAATTGTGCTTTAAAGAAATGACGTCAACTTTTAGAAGGCTTGCACAGAAAAACTTAAAAGAGAACAAAAAATTTTGACAATTGAAATGCCACTTTTAGGTTAAACAGCCTTTTAGGTCAAACCAACTTTTACGTCAAATCGCCTTTTAGGTTAAATTTCTCTAAACTTAACACGTAAAAGATAACAAAAAATATCACTGCAAACATCAAAGCGGACTTGGCGCAGCGGTTAATGCATGCAACAAAAAACATGGCGGAAGTTCGAATTCCGGTGATTAAAAAATTTTCACGAAAAATTAAAAGTTGACTTAATAAAGAGATTGGAAACTAAAAAACTGGGAAGGAGTCGGGAAACCTTGCCGATACCAGCTATGGGTGGTGTTGCGGTGGATGGGGAATGGAATGTAGAAAAGTACCCCACACAGAAATTCTGCTGTCAAATTATCAGCTCTCTAGCTCTTCTAGTTTTTGAAAAAAATTTTAACAAAAAATTTATTCAATAGCACCACCAAACGCACAAATAACAATTAAAAAAGCTCAGGAGGGTGTATATTAAGCAAGTGAACGTAAATATGGGACAATATCATCAGTTTTAAAGTTTTTTGTAATACTTTTGACGTTTTCATTCAGATCTCTGTACTTTTTTCGGCTCTTGTTCTCCTTTCCGCTTAAAGCTGTGATAAGGTTGAGTTTTTGGTTAGCGGCATCAAGTGATATATTCTCCGGAAAAGTCCAAATGCAGGGAGGGTTGCCTTGAAAAAGAGATGTAACCCCCAAATGCCAGCCTTCAACTGCATTTGTTGTTCTTGCTAATCCTTCAGCTGCATCTTTGTTGTGGTTCCAAAGTGCCAAAGGGTTTTGAGGTTCTCTATTGATTCGGCCAATTGTTTCGCCTCAGATATACGTCCTCTGAAAGTAGGAAGCGAGGTCGTCTATCATCTGCAAATACTCTGTGTCTAATTTAGCAATTTCACAGACATCTTGTTTTTCCTCAATTACAAGATCGAAAGAGGCCGATACCATTGGCTCAGGGACGAAACTGAGTGCAGGAATCATTCGCAAAGTCAATGTTAGTTCCGGGTTGTTTTCGTAAATCTTTTTCAGACCGAGTTTGCATATCTTCCTGTTAAAACTTTGACAAAAGTGAAAAAAGCAGCCTTTTATCTCACTTGCTGGATATTGTTCTGAGAAGATATTGATTGCCGCTTTTTCAAAATCCAGGAGAATTTTTTCCGGCCAAACTCCACCAGTAAGTTGATTCAAGCCAACAAGAAGCTTCCGATAGGAGCTCTCTCTTTTGTTGCTAAGTAGAGCATAAATACAAGGTGGATAAAATCCTCCAATCTGAATATGAATGGTGTATAACTGAATGGGAGATACTTTGAAAGTTCCGTCACAGAGCCAAAGCGCATTGTTTGTTTTCAAGGATTCTAGATATTCTTGTGTTCAAAAACGTAATTGTTTTCCAGTGGTAATGGCCGTAACTTTACATTTATAAGGGCTCCATTTTGAACATTTCCAATGCGTAGTAGTTTTTGTTTCTAACTTCTTTTGGAACTCATGTCCATTAAGGATTAAAGTTGATCGGTTCTGTTTAGACGTATCCCAAGTTATTTCGCTCATGTTTAGCGTCTGTATTTGGCCAAGTTTAAAGACTAGAATAACGCGTCAAGTTTCTTTGAACAATTCAGCTCCTGTGATAATTTTGCGTCTTGTTTACTTAAATTGCGTCTAATTAGTTAGTTTGAATTTAATGGTAGACTGGTACTCTAATTGTGGGATTATACCTTAATTTCAAGATTATAACTATTAATTTATAAATAAGGTAGTTTGGCATTGGGTATAATTTAATTGGGTATAATGGCATTGGGTAATTTGGCATTGGGTAATTTGGCATTGGGTATTTTGGCATTGGGTATTTTGGCACATTGGGTATTTTGGAATTGGGTATTATGGCATTGGGTATTATGGTATTGGGTATATTGTCCTGACACCCAATTTTGTCACTTGTATTTGTGAACAATGAAATCATTGTCCACGACTTTGATTGTTCAGTTAGACTACAATCTAACTGTGAACAATTTTCACGAAAAATTAAAAGTTGACTTAATAAAGAGATTGGAAACTAAAAAACTGGGAAGGAGTCGGGAAACCTTGCCGATACCAGCTATGGGTGGTGTTGCGGTGGATGGGGAATGGAATGTAGAAAAGTACCCCACACAGAAATTCTGCTGTCAAATTATCAGCTCTCTAGCTCTTCTAGTTTTTGAAAAAAATTTTAACAAAAAATTTATTCAATGGCACCACCAAACGCACAAATAACAATTAAAAAAGCTCAGGAGGGTGTATATTAAGCAAGTGAACGTAAATATGGGACAATATCATCAGTTTTGAAGTTTTTTGTAATACTTTTGACGTTTTCATTCAGATCTCTGTACTTTTTTCGGCTCTTGTTCTCCTTTCCGCTTAAAGCTGTGATAAGGTTGAGTTTTTGGTTAGCGGCATCAAGTGATATATTCTCCGGAAAAGTCCAAATGCAGGGAGGGTTGCCTTGAAAAAGAGATGTAACCCCCAAATGCCAGCCTTCAACTGCATTTGTTGTTCTTGCTAATCCTTCAGCTGCATCTTTGTTGTGGTTCCAAAGTGCCAAAGGGTTTTGAGGTTCTCTATTGATTCGGCCAATTGTTTCGCCTCAGATATACGTCCTCTGAAAGTAGGAAGCGAGGTCGTCTATCATCTGCAAATACTCTGTGTCTAATTTAGCAATTTCACAGACATCTTGTTTTTCCTCAATTACAAGATCGAAAGAGGCCGATACCATTGGCTCAGGGACGAAACTGAGTGCAGGAATCATTCGCAAAGTCAATGTTAGTTCCGGGTTGTTTTCGTAAATCTTTTTCAGACCGAGTTTGCATATCTTCCTGTTAAAACTTTGACAAAAGTGAAAAAAGCAGCCTTTTATCTCACTTGCTGGGTATTGTTCTGAGAAGATATTGATTGCCACTTTTTCAAAATCCAGGAGAATTTTTTCCGGCCAAACTCCACCAGTAAGTTGATTCAAGCCAACAAGAAGCTTCCGATAGGAGCTCTCTCTTTTGTTGCTAAGTAGAGCATAAATACAAGGTGGATAAAATCCTCCAATCTGAATATGAATGGTGTATAACTGAATGGGAGATACTTTGAAAGTTCCGTCACAGAGCCAAAGCGCATTGTTTGTTTTCAAGGATTCTAGATATTCTTGTGTTCAAAAACGTAATTGTTTTCCAGTGGTAATGGCCGTAACTTTACATTTATAAGGGCTCCATTTTGAACATTTCCAATGCGTAGTAGTTTTTGTTTCTAACTTCTTTTGGAACTCATGTCCATTAAGGATTAAAGTTGATCGGTTCTGTTTAGACGTATCCCAAGTTATTTCGCTCATGTTTAGCGTCTGTATTTGGCCAAGTTTAAAGACTAGAATAACGCGTCAAGTTTCTTTGAACAATTCAGTTCCTGTGATAATTTTGCGTCTTGTTTACTTAAATTGCGTCTAATTAGTTAGTTTGAATTTAATGGTAGACTGGTACTCTAATTGTGGGATTATACCTTAATTTCAAGATTATAACTATTAATTTATAAATAAGGTAGTTTGGCATTGGGTATAATTTAATTGGGTATAATGGCATTGGGTAATTTGGCATTTGGTAATTTGGCATTGGGTATTTTGGCATTGGGTATTTTGGCACATTGGGTATTTTGGAATTGGGTATTATGGCATTGGGTATTATGGTATTGGGTATATTGTCCTGACACCCAATTTTGTCACTTGTATTTGTGAACAATGAAATCATTGTCCACGACTTTGATTGTTCAGTTAGACTACAATCTTTTTGCTTGCGTTTAATACGTAATTACTTAAGACCTAATTATTCTTGTGAGATGTGATATGGGTGGGTGTAAATTTGGTGCCTTCTAAATCCCCAATTAGTATTGAGGAAATTTTGTGGATTTAGTCATCAAGTATTCTTTTTTGATTATGGTTAAATTAACATGTTAACTATCATTGTTAGTAATCACGGACAACAGTGATGATGAGAACAAATTTGAAAAGGGGTGAGGGCCAAATTGTTTCACTGTTAATGCTCAAAAACGCATCGTGGATAATAGTGACAAATATTTCTAAACTTGAAGGAACTTTGAACTTAATTTGTTTACTGGCCCAAATGTCCGAACAAACTTATTACTTTAATCCGGAATCATGGTCGTGATATAGAGTGACAAACTCTATTAATTTTTTTCTACTACATACCGTTGGCTTTGCTTTCCTTTTCAAATTTTTGTCATAGTACTCGCCTTTAAATCTGTCGTAAAAATTTTGATGCCGTTTTATATCTCTCCTCATCTTTCGCATCGAGGCCAGTTCAGCAGATTGTTCATGGTCTAGTATTTGGAGAGCGGTCAAAAGCCAGTTGCTGAGAAAACCTGTCTATTTCACGCAGACTAATTTAATCAGACTAATCAACACGAAACCATTATGTGCTCCAAATCAAAATTTTTCACTCGCTTGGAAAACAAACTGATGTGAAATATTTTTAGAAAAACATTCAACATCAAAAGTACATAATACCAGGCCCGCAACTACAAACTACGCGCAACATATCACTTCACAACATTCAGTACATAAACTGCAGTAATCTACTCAATATGATCAAAATATACTAGAGCATACTCTCTATCTAACTAATCTAAAATTAGCTTTCTAACAATACTTGAATGGTGATAACTTGATCCATAAAATGCCACAACATTTAAACTAACTAAACATTAGCACCTCTTGGTTTCATCTTTACACTATTTAATCAGGTCGTTTTTACAAATGAACGGTTATATAAAAAAATTTTTAAATCTTTTTTTAACCATTTTTTGTAACTAAAATCATGAACGAATGATTGGAAAAGCATACAAACATAAAGTTGGCCGCACTGTTTTTAAGATATATAGTTGTTGTTGACCTTCTGCAAATCGAAGATAAGTATTTTCTTGTATTTATTGCTCTTTGTACCATTTATTCACATTTTTGTTTCATTTTCTGGATGAATGAAGTTAGACTTCGAGTTGATTGTTGTGCGTTTCAGTTGCGTCATTAATTACAATGCCGTTTGTAGTGGTAGCGGTGCCGGGTTGTTTGGGCACGTTGACAATTTGGGTTTTCGATGCCATTTTCCGTCTTTTGATCCGGTTTGAGATTGTCTGCAGAGGGAGGCCCAGAATTCCACCCACCATTAGCATAACTCCTGCCAGAATGAACACCAACAGGAAAGATTCGTTCTCCTCGTTGTAGAACAAACCTGAAGAAGATCATTTCTGCATAATTTAAGCTATTAAACAGTTTTAAATTCTTTTGTCGCTTTCATTGTACATCGAATTGTTTTGTTGACATTTTTTTGTTTGACAAAGATAACCAATTTTAACTTTATCATATTTTTCAAGCTTTTGGACATTATTTTTGGTCAGATTCATTCAAGTCAACCGTTTTTCAATCAAAAATAAATTATTCTGTCTTGGTTTCCCTCATTGCGAGTGGAAGGGCGGTTGGAGGTACCCAAGAACCATGAATAGTACTTCATTGTGGGTGGTGGGGGTTATGCCATGGGTCCTCGTCAACAGGAAAGTTGTGACTAACCCAGGAATGGTCCTCCAAGCATGGCCGAGACTCCATTCGAAAGCAGAACAAATCCTAAACCGTTTGTCAGTGCATCCAGGCCCATCAATTGAACGAGAGCCAGAGACTTCATGCACACGTGACCGGCTGAAAAGGAGCAACGTAATTAGATTAGTTACTAAATTAACTGACATGAGAATATAGCATCTTATTACAGCACACCCCATTTTTTTAAAAGATCTTGCTTTGAAAATCGGGATTGCTATAGTGAAATAGTCTGTAACAGAATGAAATTTACCCTATTAGATTTGAGATAGGATTAACAGCGGAGAATCATGTTCAGGAATAACAATTATTTGTTATTTAGATAACCAAAACATATATGATTTTATTAATTAAGGCTGTATTTCTGCCATCTCTGTAAATTGGCCATCTCTATAATAGCATTTCATAATAACTAATATTATTTCGATGTTCCTACATTTTTCGTTTTGAAGTTCTGGTTTCTGGTTGAGACCTTTTTCATCAAAGAAAGGTTTAGCAGCGTCTATATGGAAGGTTTAGAGATGTGAACACAATACCTATTGAAAGACCGAAAATGACACAGTATGCTGCAATGGCCCAGTAGGACTGTAGGAAGGGCAGTGCCATTGTACACAATCCAGCCACAATTATAGTCCAGTTCAACACTCTCACGCTGTCCAAAATCTAAACATCAAAACAGGACTCAGTGAATGCAATTGTACATTTGAGGAATGGACGAAATACCGAAGTTTTATTTGAACAAAAAATAGCAGGGTTATTTTGGGTTCATGATGATCTTCAGGAATATTTTAAGCTATTTTCAAAGTTTTGATAACATCTTAAAACTCGGATGGGTACTTCAAACAACCCAATTTAACAATGTATACAGACAAACTCCGTTTACTTTTATTTTCAAGACAAAACGACGATTTTTTATCTAATTTTCAACGGAGAACAAATAAAAGCAAAAGATAACTGCCGATATTTGAATTCTTGTTTATTCTAATTTATGTTTTCAAATTCAACTCAATTAAATTCTCTTTAAAAAATGTCTATGGCAATCAGATGAAGAGATCATATACGGCATCAAATACCTCTTGAAGCATAATTGTTGTTTTTCAGGTCCATGCTACTACTCTTACACATAAAGTTTAATGCAATAGTTTTTCCTGAACCAATTCTGAACAGCTCAGCAATACAATGCATAAATTGACAGATAAACTGAGGAATCTAAGTATACTACATGAGAAACAAAGAGAGGTCAAAAGATCTTTTAATGAAATTGAACATAATAAACATATTACCAGCAGAATTGTTAATCCTTTAGATGATCGTTTTAATGTTAATAAGTATTCATCTAAATATTTAACTATCTGAATTTACATGTTTGGAACCCAAAATCTAATGCGTTCAAGATAATAGACCTCAAGCAGCCAAAAGCTTAATTCACCAATCACGGACCAGAGTAGAATGCTACGTAGAAGCAAAAATGAGCATCCAGCGAAAACCCAAAAAATTTTGAATGAAATTAAACACAAAATCTTTGTCGTCTTGATAGAGGTTCTTGATAACTTAAGTTTATATATTAAGACACTGACCTTAAGGGAGACTAGCATTCCGAAGAGAGGTCGCCCGAAGGTGTTGGCAATCCCAATGAGGGAGATGAGGAAGGCTGCACTGGATGAGTCGATCTGGTTATTCTGGGCAAAAGCTGTGAGAAACGAGAAGGGCGCGAAGAAACCTGCAAAACGAATTTATTTCATTTTAGTCTCTAATCCAGTTACAATTTCCTTAATTAGCAAAAGTTTACCAGCAGAAACAGGATTTGGATTTATTATAACTATGTATTGTCACAATTGAAATATTTCCACAAGTCTGTTTAATACATACAATCTACTCCAATCTAAGTAGAAAATTTTTGCCTAATTTATTTGGAAAAAAACTGTGCTCCAGATCTAAATTCAAAGAACTTTTCCCTGTGAGTCTTTTTATAAGAGAAGCGGAGGTGTAAAAATTGAATGCTCTCAAATCAGAAATTACTACTACCAAACAATGACATATACCTAGGAATCCGATAATGCCAGAGACCATTAGAAGATCGTAGCAGGCATCTTTGAAAATGTCCACTCCAAGCATGCTGATCAATCCGTTCAAAAACTTGTTCTTGTGCATTACTTTATGCAATTTTTCGTCCTCTTCGTTTTCTGCTGGCACATTGTCATTTGTGGTACCGGATCCTGATGCAATTACTTGTTCAGTCGTCGCATTGGTGTTCAAACCTTCTTTTGACAAATTGATAGTGCTTCTACTATAGAAAATGTCCTTCTTTCTAAGAGGCTCAGCTGCCGAAACGCTCAGATGCGACACATTTGACGGCCTCGCCCGGGATCGAACCTCTGCCGTTGGCGAGCATTCAGAGACAAACACAGAAACAAATGCCGACGTCTTCCGTTGATTGGAACGTGAGTTTTCACCGAATTCAGAATGTTCTAGGGTTCGATCGGTCAAATCTTCCAGGGTTCGGGCGCATTGTGGTTTGAGACTTCCGCATGATTCCTGGTTTTCATGGACAGCAGTCATGCTTTGACACATTGATGCCTTTTTCCTGTTCAAAACAGCTTTTTTCAGAAGGTTCGGGGCTTTGCTATTCTTGGACTTACTTGAAGTCGCGGCTTGCTCGACACTCTGAGAGCTACCTCGCTTTTCAAACGAGGTCTGGCGAATTGTAGGTACAGCTATTGAATTTGGTTCGTCAGTAAAACTCTCCGAGAAGGAGCTCGAATCGTCCAAGTTTCCGACTGAGTTTGAACCCTGGTTCTCGGGAAGGCCAATCTTCATTTCCTTATCAATCAGCGCAACTTTTCTGGACTTTGAAATTTTGGTTTTCTTCATATTCTGTCCATTTTTATATGTTGAGGGAACTGGCCGATAAAGTATGGCTAACGGGGCACACGCGAATACCATAGTCGCAAGTCCGTACATTGAGTTTCTCCAACCCCACACGTCAATCATTAGATTACAGAGAGGGGGTACCACGAACATTCCTACCCCACTGCCAGCCATAGTTATACCCATAGCCACTCCTCGCTTCTTCTCAAACCACAGACCAACAATCACTAGAGAGGGTAAGTAGAGAAATCCAAAGGCCAGACCTGAAAATGTACAAGATTTGCGTTTTTCAAAAAATTCGAAGATCTTGAAAATGTAATTCAAGAATACTACGCTAGAAAGGTACTCAAACTATTCATTAGTTTTCTAAATAAAGAAAAGTTGCGAAAGGATAAGGAGCTCTACGTTTTTCGAGCATAACTGACTTTGAAACAAATTTTGCTTAATTCGTAAAAACTTACGACATATTTCACAACAAAAAATGAGAAAAAAAAACAACAAAATTGTTAACCAATGATGATTTTCTGGTGTTATTGCTTCGAAATTGCTGATGAGCATTAAATTTAATGTTTATCAACACGTACCTGTTGAAACTCCAAGTAACAAGATAAGCAAGTTTATGGTGGGCGCAAAAGAGGCTATGACAATGGATGTTCCCGCACATAGACACCCAACTATGGACACTTTTCGACAGCCAAATCTGTTAGTCGCACCAGCAGCCACAGGAGCTAAACACAGAATAAAATGCAAAACTTGAGAAACCCAGGTCCATTTGAAATGCCGAATCTCTTCAGTGCCAAATTCTAGGTGTTCTGAACTCATCACCTGGCTGAATTTTCATTTAAGTAGTAATAGTTAAATAAATGATGACAAAAAGTCTGATTTCTCATCATATAGGTGTCGAGGCGTTGTATAGTAGAGACATAGTTTGCGAGCAACTATACGTAATACAAAACAAGGAGGCGCGGTAATGTGCGATCACATAGAAGGTTCCGACCCCGCTCATCCACAATTTTGGCATAATTGTTTACCAAATGAGGAACAGATAGAAAAACACAAAAATTCAAGTATTTTTCAAAAAAACTGGCGTATGAACGAAAAGATAGCCTCCAAAGCAAATAACTCAGTGGAATAAAAAATGATGCATTAGATTGATGAGATATGCCGATATTAAGACAGCGAGCGAAGACGAACGGCAAAATCAAACAACAACAACAACAAACATTAATTACATAAAAAAATTTATGTCCGTTTTAAAAAACAAAACTTAATAACAAAGTCAAAATAGCGTCCGATAAAACTGAATATAAACAAAATAACTTGTAATTCAGCAAGAAAAAATGGTTATTCACCAGTTCATAACAAGGCTTGGTAACAATTAGACAAAAAAGCACAGAAACTTTTAGAAGTTAGAAATTTCGCTGAATTTTTTTTCAAAAAAAAACAATTAATTTCAAAGTAAGGAAAACCATTAGGAATCAACTAAAATATTCCATAGGTTTACAATTACCAATGCTTCTCCAGAGGGTATTAAGATTTCTTGGTATTCAATTTTCTATGCTGTTACAAAAAGAACAACAAATAGGCAACAAACAAAAAAATCAATTAAAACTTGCCAGAAAATGATTTGGAAGCCGTAAAGCCATACTTTGGCCCCAAAATATGTTCAATTGCACCATCGTCGAACACCGCTAATGTATTATGTGACCGCTCATTAATGAAACTAAGTTACAATTAGACAAAAAAGAAAAAAAGCAAAATTATGTAACACTTGTTTTTTTCGAATAAAATTTATTTCCAAAAGTCATGTAAGCCATTAATTACAAAATGAAAAATTTAAATAGATTCGTCCATTCTTGCAAAGGAAGCCCTTGAGACCTGCAATTATCTAGAATATGTCTTACGTCTACAAAAAGAACATCAAATATGACGAAAATCAAAATTTCTTTTAAATTTTTTCATTTACACACTGAAAAACCCGAGTGGAAGCCAGTAAGATCATAACGAATACTCTTAAAACATTAGATTATGTATTACTTGTTTTTATCGAAAAATTCATCTCCAAAGATATGAAAGCCACTAATTACAAAATGAGAAAATTGAATAGGTTCGTTTATTTTTCCAAAAGAAACCCTCGAGACCTTCAATTATCCAGAACATGTCTTACGTCTACAAAAAAACGTCAAATATGACAAAAGTCAAAAATTAAATTACTTTTTTGTCAAGAACCCGTGTCGAACTCAGTAAAGTCATAACGAATTCTTTAAAAACAATAGTTTTTTTGACAACAATCCCTTTTGACACCTTCTTTTGATAAAAATAATGTCATCTTTAACCTTTAATAAACAGGACAAGTAACAAACAGACAAAAAAGGGAACGAAATTGCGAATTGTTTTTTTTTCATTTTGGAAAACAATTGTTTTCAAAGTCATGAAAGCTATCGTCTATCTTCTAATATCAGAACATCGGCTCATGTACTCTTCCATGAAAAGCCAATCAAACCGGTCATTGTACAGAAGCCAGTCATTGTACAGGAAATTGAATACGACTAAAAAGACAAGTTAAAATGACAAATAAAGACAAAATTAAAAATTTCAATTAAATTCTTCGAGAAAGTATTGTCGAAGTGGTAAAGAACCACAGTCTAGATCTTTAAGGATTTAAATATTATAAATTGTGCGTTATTGTGAACGCAAAAAGTGTGATATATAAACTGCCGATAACGTGATAATTTGACAAAACTAGAAAACCTGAAAATTGGGCAAATATCAAAAAATTTTCAAAAAAATGTGAAATCTAGTAGTATCAAAGCCAGAACACCATAACTTAAGGCGTAAAATCTCAATAAAGACTAACTTTGAAATCAGCAGAAAGATGGGGCATTCTTTGATTGCTGACACTAAGCTACAAGCTGACCAAATTAAGAGAAAAATGGAGGCAAAGTTCAATAAGCCATTTTTATTTAAAAATCAAATATTTTAAAAGTCAAAACGAACATAAGCTTTCAAGCAATCATCTAGAAAAATTAATTTGGAGCTAATTAGGAAGCCAATAGGACCAATCACTAGTGAGCTTTGATTTGAAATGTTCTGTTATTAAATTAATATAAAAAAAGATCGAATTTTTTATATAAAAAACCGAGTGATGACAATTCGAATTATTTTTTGGATTGTAACGGTCCAAGATTGGTACACAACTAGTCCTGCTAATGATGACTATCCATAAGGAGTATTTAATTTTTCTAATGTCATTGATATAGATATTTTGTTAGTTAAAAAACCAAAATAAATGCTGCATTTTTGATAATCAACGAAAAAAGTTAGCAAAAAACGGCAAAGTTTTAATTACAGAGCACTCTCAAGGGAAGTTGAAGTAGAATTAGCCCCCTTTACAGTCTAGAAAGATTGTGTTAGTGGTGTTTGGGTGTGCACTTCATGCAAATTTAATCAGAGTTGACTAAAAAAAACTTATTTCGTGCTGTTTTTGATGAAAAAGTCTGAATTTTGTGAAATATTTGGCCCGAATTTGTGACAAAAAAATTCAATGAAAATAGCCGACAATATATTTTGTCTTTAAACGTAAAATCAACAACGTTATTTTGAAAAATTCTATTAACTTTTATCAAAATTGGCGATGTTTTAGTCAAAAATTTCGAAAAAAGTGAATGAAATCAACGGAATTCATTCTATTTTCTCGAAAGTTTAAACCTCGATATCTCCCTGTAAAAAAACGAAAATCCAAAAAATCTTTTTAATTCCATATTCTACGCTGGACAAGCTTTCTAATGATACCAGTCTCAACTCTCTACGATGAATATATCGATCGGCCAAAATTGACTGAACAAAAAAAAACCCATTTGAGTATATACCTCATCCCCCCCTCAAGAGGGGTCGGAACAATTACGCGCAAAATTAAGACTTACAAATCGCCAGATAGCATCCGCAACATAGAGATCCAATCATGGCCGTTTTTGCCTCCGAGGTGTTGAACTCCTCCATCAAAACTGGCAAGAACACCCCCCACGAGTACGAAATCCCGTCCAGAACTAGCCCATTTAGAAACGCAGCCAGAACAACCAACCAACCCCAGCCTCCATCAGGAGCATCTTTCAACTCGGGTTCTTTACCCGATTCTATCTCCTCTTCGGCTTCGACAGCATAAAATCCGAGTCGAGGATCGTTCGGCTCCAGTTCGTCTGGGTCGATTTGGGTCACAGACAACAATTCGGTTGCCCGGATTGTGTCCAGATAGTTTGGGGGCACCAAAAGCGGCGGTTGTTTAACGTTGTTGACCGACATTTGTTTATCGTTGTTTGCGTCTTCCTTGCTATACTTTTTGTTGCTGTTTACCCCGAAGTTATTCACTTCTTCGGTTGAGTTTCGATCCATTTTTCTGTCGCTCGATATTTTATTGTTCGTCTTTGATCCAAACGTGCCTTTATGTGTTTTGTTTTGATGAAATTTTGCTAAAAAGGATATTGGAAATAAATTATTACTCAGTTATTAAATTAACTAAAATCCGCGACAATAAATAAGTGTTGAAGTTTTGATCTTAAGATTTTATGGCTTACACAGTAAAAATAAATTAGTCTTATTAGGTGTTGGCTAAAATAAGACGTATCGCTCTGATGTTACATTTTTGAATAATGAAACTAAATTTGGCTCCGAAAAGATTTTTTATATTATTTTTTGGCAAACCGCAAATCATATGACGTTCGAACTTTTTATACAAATACATGTGAACAGATTTTTGTAATATTGTATTTATAGAGGAGATATAATAGTTAAAAATGACTGCTCAGTCGGTGGTTCGTTTTCGTTTTACAACGACAATCGTCACGCTGTTTTTAATTTGTTCCGTTTCAATACCAACTTAAGCACTTATGCTCTACAAGCTCAATATAATGCGCAAACTGAAGGAGAAAAAACACATTTTGTAAATTTCTGCCAAAGTGACTTTTAAATCTGCAGAAAAAACAGCAAGTTTTGCAACGAGTTAAACTTAATTTGCAAAGTGCATTGATGCAAAAACGTTTAATTTGCATGTTAAAATTATAGTGTTTATTTATAGTCATCTGAAATAACTATTACGTAAAGCCTATGTTAGGTTTAAATTGCTTGCAGATACTATTTGTTATAATATGGGAAACAGAACGGGAAAAGAGTAATCAATGAGAAATTGCTAGATAAAAACTGCCCATTTTTCAAACAAGGGGGTATCTTATTAGAGCTGAAACCTATTCCATATTGTTTCTAGACTGCTTTTTATGCCTGAACTACTTCAAATGAAACTCAACATGTAGTCGAGAATTGCGTCAATACATGTAAACGGAATGATCGACGGACTTATTCAATGAATCAAAAAGGCTCCCTTGAGCTTCAAACAGTTCAATTAGTTCGCATTTTTTCTCTCAAAAATGGGGAGTTGAGCTAAGCCCACAGTAACTAGAGATGCAGACGAAATTTAGAATTGTACTGGAAACTGGAACCAATGACGTTTGAAGGTGTTTCTTCGTCAGCCTGATCTATTGCCACTAGAACTTTTTTGTTGACTCCATGGTGTATTATTCTGGTTACAATTTTTTTTCAATTTGGGGCAGCATATATGCGAGGCTGGCTTTTTTTCTACAGTCAAAATTTCACTCTTTGTTTACAAAAAGTAGAAAAACAGAGAAACATCATTTTTATTTTTAGATTTTTGTTTTTATAATTTTATTTTTAGATTTTTATCTTTAGAATTTTATTCTAAATCCTACACATTTTATCGCACGTACAGAAAGGTAAGCTATTTAAAAACAAATGAAACAGGAAAAGAATTGGGGGAGGGGGAGGGTATTGAATTTTATAATAACTTTGTTGCAAAAAAATGTTAATACATTATATTAAGGAATGTGCTGTTAAAATGCATGTTCAGATACGGTTTTATAATTTTTTATAGATAAGCCGAATTTTATATTTTTGAAAATTTCAGCTATTTTGCGAATTTTTAAACCATTTCAGCCGTTTTTTGGTCATTTCGTTGGTTTATCGTGTTAAAAATGACATGAAATTGATAAATTTTGTAACTATTTTATTGCCTGTTTCTTGCCGTTTTTCGAATTTTCTTCAAAAATATAAGAGTTTTTGAGCCTGCGATGGCTCTTCTATTGCTGTGAGAGGAAATTGATGGCAGCAATTTCACAGAAAATAGACTTTTGTTAGGTGTACCTTTATTATAAATAAGCTATATTACTATGTTCTTTATATTACTATATTACTATAAGCTATGTTACTATGTTCTTTAAAAACAAAAAATCTCTATACTTTTAAAAAAACATTATATTCCAGACAAAACAAGAAACAACTTTTTTTTGCAATTTTTACGGGCTCCTTAATTACTTTCTGAGATCGTTTTTTATTTTAAAAATTGTTGGTGGTTAAATAAGTTTCCACACAGGTTCAAAAGAGAAAAAAGTTTAAAATTTTAATACAGAAAAAGAAAGAAACGTTTGTAGTTTCATCTTTTTTTCCTTTGAACTCTAGAACTATTGCTAAAAATAGTGCTTTATTGTTTTTTTTGTGAACTTTGTTGCCTGAAAGTGAATCCAATTGGACAACTGTGATACACTTGATTAAAAAAATATATGAAACCATTTTATTAGAGAACGAGGAGAAAACTATATTGAATTACTTCTTTCATCTTTACTGATTTCTCTGACTTCCTGAACACGCTATTTTGTGTGAAATGCTCATTCTTGAGATTGTACGCTTGTCCATTTAACGGAGGCAGTATTTGAAAATTAATTACACATTTTCGATTAAATAAGATAAAAGAAATTCAAAAATCATTCTGCCAAATTCTGTAAGCACGTACGCAAAACCCAGATCCCATAAGTCATTTGACAATTCAAATATTACAAAATTTGCAGATTTGCACAAATTTGAGTTACTTGCCAGCAGAGCAACAGAAAATTTGTCTTTTTGAGAAAAACAGTCCTTTTTCTATTTTCTGTTGATTATTCTTGATGCTTCCAAAAAATTAACAACTTCAACTCTCAACTGAGTTGCCATTAATCAGAGATTTCTCTGAAAATTGAAAATGAGAGGGAGGCACTTGTATATTTATGCTTTCATTTATAATTTATAATTCAAATCTCAAAACATTCAGAAAGCAAACTTGGAACATTTGGTAATATTTATAAACACTATCGCTATTTCTTATAACCCTGCGTCCTAAAGTTAACGGCGTTTAATTTCACCTAAAAATTACGGAATTGGTTCCCTAGGCATGATTCAGAAACGTAAAATAAACACCTGGCAAAAAGCGAATAGATAACGTTTCTTTTTCAATTTCCATGACTTTAGAGAATGACTTTAGATAATTTCTTCGATGCCTGCAATGTCAAGTTGGACCACTATTGAACAACACTTCAAATAGTTTTAAATCAGAATGAGTAAAACTTCGCTAGGATCCAATTTAAAGTTCTAAAAAGATCTGTTAGTGAGGTGGAAAAAAAGTGTTTTGCTGCTAGATACTTTCCAGAACCCTGTACTCTAGGTAATCAAAGAATCTCTTTGACGGAGCAGTGTTGGTTCCATTCCACAGAATACTTTTAGAAACTTTGAAACAACATCAGAAAAAATATTTTAAAAACATAAATTCATTAGACTACGAGTTCATCACTACTCTTTTATCGCCACTGTTACTTAATAACAGTGGCGATAAAAGAGTGTGATAAACTCGTAGTCTAATGCTGAAGTGTTTTTCCAGTATCGATCGGTCATTAAAATTTAATCAACGCCTGTTGCGATAATATCAGTTAATTAAACTGCCAGTGTAATGAATTTTAATGCCCGATCGACACTGGAAAAACACTTCAGCATTAGACTACGAGTTTATCACACTATTTTATCGCCACTGTTACTATGTAAAGAGTGGCAATAAAAGAGTGGTGATAAACTCGTAGTCTAATGATGGCGACAGTTTGATAAACTTGTAGTGTAAAAAAAACAAACTTGATCGCAACAGAAGTTGATTAAAAAAATCACCACACGGTTGTTATTGCCCTTGAAGTTATCATAACACCTCGGCTTCGCCTCGGAGTTTAATAACTTCTCGGTGACGATAACAACCGTGTGGTAATAATCATTATTACAATGGCAGTTTATTTAACTGCTGTCATCGCAACAGGTGTTGATTAAATAGTATCTTTAAACCAGAAATTACAGAACGTAAGACGAATTTATTGACAGATTTCAAGTTGCAAAAGAAAAAAACGTAACCAACTAACGTCGGGCGAACTGCTCTCAAGTGACAGCAGGCTAGCTCGTTTTGTCAGTAGCCAGCTATGGTTTAGGGAGACTAGCTTTAGCTTAATTGAAGAGGGGTGGGTGAGTGCAGCGGGGGGATTGAGCGGGATAGGTTACAAGCAGAATGATGTGCATGCGCTGGGATTTGAGGATGAAAGGGGGGGGGGGGGTGATGTGGTCGGAGGGAGGGAAATGTGGGGAGGGGGGCAAGTGGGGGGAGGTGAAACTCCTACGGACCGCGCTTCATACCATGAATTTATGTCTGCGAAACAATTTTGGCGAAGTATATTGATATAGTTTTGCGAAAGGCTCTAAGAGCGCTTAATGCCCCCGGGCTTTACATGTTTATCCCTTTTTGAGGATGAAAAGTCAAATAGGTCAAACGAAAAAGCGGTCAAGCGAAAAATGGCACAAAAAAGACCACAGCACTAATGAAAAAGACTACGGCAACAAGTAACTCCTTTTGCCAAAAAAGTTCACTTTATACACCAATTTTTTTCCAAAAACGTCTGAAGCAGTTGTTTAACTAATGTTGGCTAGAAATTATAAGTATTGAAGAGAACATAGGTCAGTAACGTCATGAAAACTTGGGAGCAACCTATTTTGTACTCCATGAAACAAAAAATATTCAACATATTTCAAGGCATGCGGCTTTTCGGTTGGTAGAACTAGCAAATTTTAAACATAACCGACTAAACGTCGGAAAAATTGCTCTCGAAAGACTAATTGGAGCTCTAATAAATTGCAGCCTGCTTTAGTCAGGCGGAGGGGGAGCCTAAATGGGACTAAGAGGCTCATTAGTGGGCTTCAAATAATCACATTAGAGGTTAACATATACCACTATTAAAATTTAAAGTGAAAAATGGCACAAGTTTCGGCGCACTCTTCGTCTGAATTTTAGTATTAAATTGCCGCCAATTGAGTTTAGCTGCTTGAAATTGTGATTGAGAGAGAATTTTAGATCACGCGAAACGCAAAAAGTCAAGGGCGTAAAAGTCACTCGAGAAGTCAAAACCTTCAAGCGAAAATTTTGCATAAAAAAGACACACACGTGTACAATAATTGCTATGAACTTCGTTCAAGAGCAATTTAAAAAAATGATGACGCGATATGAGGATTAATCCTTAGAAGATCAATACACCATTCAGATGAAGCATTCAGGTTGACCGCAATTTTACAAGACCAATGAACAATACCCGCCTGTCGTACTATTGCCCCTACAGTTCCATAGCTTCATGATGTCCAAATCAAACATACTTGCCTATCTGATGCTCACCATACTACAAAGGATGATAAAAAATAAATAATGATCAAAGTCTTCAGGCATATCAATTTTAACAAGCACAAAGTTTTCAAATCTGGAAAATTAGAGGAAATAGGTCGGTTGGCTTGAATGAAATAAAGCTGTCCGAGAAAAAATAGAACTCACTTCATTGAAAAAAAAACATTTTTCAGTTGATTCACTAGTTTATTTGAAAAAAAAACATTTGAAAAAACGGATAATAATTTCTGCAACCGAAAATTACATAGGTCAATGACGTCCAATAACAGAAAAAATCCAGGAAAAATCTGTTTTGTAGAGGCTCGATTTTGAGAGTAGGTTGATCTTTTACTAATAAATTTGCTTAATGACTATTCATAACACCCAGTTTTTGAAACAAAAGACAAGTGCCGTGCGATCTATCAACTTATCTAGATGAGATATAACTGATCTGTGAGGTTCCAAAGTTTCAATCGCTGCATAGAAAAAAAAACAAAAAAAGGTTATGCCATGCTACCCATCATTCAAAAGCTAACCCTAACAGAAAACTTAAGTAAACTTGATGAAGCTCATTGTGGTCTGGAAATCCTTAGATATAATATTGCCCATAGGGGGCAGTGACTCAAAGTGACGCACTCACTTTGAACCAAAAGACGGAGACCCGAAATAAACGCAGAGCTCAAATAAACGGGTAATTTACAAATATTAGACCAAAACCATTCAACCATCATTAATGTCAAAGCTTTTCACCGCATCTCAAAATGTGTAATCATGCCAGAATTCAGCATCAGGAACTGCAGGACCAGATCAAGATCAAACGCCACAGTTTGTTGCATATAGAAATCTTTCGCTCAGCATACCCCCACGATTAAATCATATATGCTTTAACATTATAATCATTGCATTTGAATTACTTCGTACTGGCCGTATAAATATGCACGAGAATAAAAAACAGCGGTAGGTTAATATTGGTGGGGAACTGTACAGTGCAACTGTACAGGGCGATAACTTTTTGGACACGAAACATTGATAAGGGACAAAATTTACTTCACTTCTAGACAATTGGTTTTTGTCAAAATTACTGAGAAACAAAAAAAAACATAGCAAGACAAGTCCTGACGTACAATTCAAAGAATTTTCATTGACTAAACAAAAAACTAGACCTAGAACGGACTATGAGTGAATTGGGAAAACCATTTAGAAAAAAAATCCGATCCAAAAAATCAATAAAACCATAAAAACCGAGGTGAAATTGCCGCATGTCAACAAAAAACCACCAGCGAGAGAGCAAATTTTTGTTTGTTCAAACACCGTTTTCTCACTCTACTTTAAAATTAGAGCGAAAAAATTTCACGCCGCAAAACCACTCGCTTTTTCGCTCCATTTCCTGTTTCGGCGTGACCAAAATCACTACTCCAATTTGACTTCAAAAATAATGAAAATGTGTGAACAGATCTTTAAAAAAACATATCCGGAAGAATTCCGTAAACGACTCGAAGGCAAAAATTGCCCATACTTATGACTAAACAACTAGAATAACTATTGTGAACCTTGAACCTCCACAAATGCCATAAAAAATTTAAGGAAGAAAAGAAACGGCATTCAAAAACAAATTGAACAAAAAAAACTAGAAAAACTTAATGAGTTTTTTTAAATAGTATAGGGAAACATAAAGCCGAGTAAAGTTCCTTTGCGCAAAACAATGGGCAAGTCATAATAAACTAAGAAACTTGTCTAAGATTTAAAAAAATAAAAAAAAACTGCAAAAAAAGAGAAAAATTGTTTATATTTTCTCAATTTTTATGTCAATTTTCCTAAGAAAAAAATGATTTTTACCATGAAAACTTAAGTCAATTAGTATCTGAATATTCCATAAGAAACAAGCTTCTATTCAAATCCCACTTAGAGCATTAAAACAAAAAAACAGGTAAAAATCATTAAATTTCGTCTAAAAATCAGCAAAACTGATCAAAAACCTCCAAATTAGCATTCAAATCAAAATAACTACTTAATACCTTCATTTCCTATCAAAACAAGCCTAAAACTAAAACAATATCATAATCAAACCTCATAACCATCAAAAGTTGCAAAAAAACTGCTTTTAAAAGCCGCACATGAACAAAAAAATTTCGCTCGCTTAGAGAAAATTTTCTCACACATAAATTTCTCGCTCTCTCAAAAACAGCGATATGAACGAAAAACGGACTATTATTGAATTGTAAAAACAGTTTCTAAAAAATCAGATTATAAAAATTTATTAAAAAAATACAGAAAATCAGTGCCCCAATGCCGCATGTGAACAAAAAACCACTGGCGAAAAATGGAAATTTGGTTCGAACACAAAAAACTAGGCCTAGAATGAAATATGAATAGATTGGGAAAACGCTTCAGAAATAAATCCGAACAAAAATATCGAAAAAACAAAAAATCAAAGTTAAATTGCCGCTTATGAACAACCATCCACTAGCGAAAAAGCAAATTTTTATTCAAACACCGTTTTTTTTGCTCTACTTCAAAATTAGAGCAAAAAAATTTATGCCGCCAAACCACTCGCTTTTTCGCTCAACTTCCTGTTTTGATGTGACCAACGTCTTTACACCAAATTGACTTCAAAAATCATGAAAATATTTGAACAGATCTAGCCTAGAAGAATTCCGGAAACGGCTCGAAGGAGAAAATTGTCCCTGATTATGACTAAACAACTAGAATAACTATTGTGAGCCCTAAACCTCCACAAATGCCATAAAAAAATCAAGGAAAAATAGAAACGGCATTCAAAAATAAATTGAATAAAACAAAAACTTGAAAACTTAATTAGATTTTTAATGGCACAATGAAACTTAGAGCCGAATAAAGTTCTTTTGCAATTAAAGCAATGAAAAGTTCGCAAAACAATGGGCAAGTCATAGGCTAAGAAACTTGTCTAAGATTTTTAAATAAGAAGTGCAAAAAAATAAGAAAAATGGATTAAAATTTCTTTAATTTTTCTGTCATTTTTCCTAAGAAAAATTATTTATACCAACAAAACTACAATCATTTGGTACCTGAAATTTCTTTGAGTAACAAGCTTCTATTCAAATCCCACTTAAAGCAGTGAAAGCAAAAAAAACTGGTAAAAAAATCATTAAATTTCGTCTAAAAATCAGCAAAACTGATCAAAAACCTCCAAATTAGCATTCAAATCAAAATAACTACTTAATACCTTCATTTCCTATCAAAACAAGCCTAAAAATAAAACAATATCGTAATCAAACCTCATAACCATCAAAAGTTGCAAAAAACTGCTTTTAAAAGCCGCACGAGAACAATAAAATTTCGCTCGCTTAGAAAATTTTTTTACACTTCAATTTCTCGCTCTCTCTCAAAAACAGCGATACGAACAAAAACCACTCTCTTTTCGCTCCGCTCTTCACTTTTGTACACGACCAAAATCACTCCAAATTTTTTCACGCATTTCATTTCTCGCGTCAAAAATCACTCCAATAAAATTGATGTTAAAAAAAGGACTTCTCCAATACTCCTCTTCGAGTCGTAAAAAAGACAGCGACCCAATACAATTCAAATTCTTTGAATTGTAAAAAGATTTATTTGCAAACGGTGGAATATGTTGTCGCAAAAAAATTGGCATGCATATAATGATATGTAAAAACCCAGTACTGTGATATACGGATCACATTCGACGGTGAACCAATGGGAAAACTTCCACAGAGTATATACAAACGCTGTAAAATCCAAGCGACATGAGACAAAGCGGGAAAACATGGTAAAAATGATATTGCACGTGCGAGGGGTTAACGAGAATGGATGTCAAAAAATAAAGCATTTATGGAACAAAATTACAACATATCTGAGACACAAAAGAGTTTTGTCAATTTTGAAGACAAATCGAATATATTGCAACGTGGAGGAGGTCTTGAAATTGAGCGGAATGAGAGGTCACACATTAAGAACCGAAATTCAAACCATGAATTTATATCTCCCTAGTCGAGAAATATTTGGCTTTTTAACATACGAAATCGTCGGTTTTTCTAGCCGAAAATGACGGAAATTCCTACGATTTGACTGTCCACATCATCGTTTGTTTTTGTTCGGTATTTGGCATAAGAAACGTTCGGTTTTGACTGTTTTAAACATAAGACCAATTCGGTATCGTTGTTGTTTAAACATGAGAGAGATTCGGTATCGTTAAGTGAAATACCATGAATTTATATTTTCTGGCTTTCGAAAGCGGATTAATCCAGATTAGTTAAAAATTTGCTTGTAAACTACAAGAATGTATGTCAAAACTCAGTGAATATGAATTAATCAAAAAACATCAATGTTTAACAATTATGTTATATTTTTGAATTTAAAAATAACCAAGAAACTAATATTCGTTCAATTAGTTATGTGAACCAGCTAAAGAACAATTTTCACTAATTTTGCACATTCTTTCAGAATTTTTCTGTAAGAAGTACGTTAGAAATTCCTGCAAAAAGAACGCTATCATAACGTTTGATTTCATTATAAACAGAAAAAATCAAAAATTTCCTATGAAAAACCGACAATTTCTTACTCCTAAAACCAAACATACCGACGATCTCTTATTCTTAAATGCCGAATATACCAAATCTTCTAAAATCGGACAAAAGAATCTCTCCTGCGTCCAAAACTGATGATACCGAATTTTTCTTACGTTTGAAACCGTCAATACCGAGCAAACCGAACGTACTGCCGCTTTCTTACGTTTGAAACCGAACTTATCGAAGATTTCTTACAAATTTTTCGTCGTTTTTGATCTGTCTTCTCAAATAGGGCTCCTTAACAGTCTCATTGAGAATCGCGGATTTAGAGAATAGTAAGGCACTAAAGGGTCTTCTCGGGGGAATTAATACCCTAGGGTTTTTATCAGATTATCCAGTTGTTCAAGTTCAAAACGATAAAACGATGTTCAGATGAAAAAGCTATCAGAGGAAAAATTAATAGTGCGAAAAATCGCATTAAAAAGACCAGCTGGATATAATTGCTGCAAATTTCGTTTGCGAGCAATTACCCCCTAGACAGTTACTAGAACGACCAGTTGTCAATTTGTTGTTAAAGGTAACTGTTATTTTACACAGAAACTCCCTGTAATTTATTTTTTGATTTTGAACTGGCTAAAATATTGACTGCATGATTTCCGTGCAATTAAATTGAGCAATATGACGACAAAAATTTCCAAGTAAATTTATCTGCAATTGCAGGTAGGTTCAGCTATACGTGAAAAGTTCAGATTGTTCAGATAATCAGATTTTTAGTTTTATTTACGTTCACGATTTTAATATATAAAAGCGAATTTTGGAGCGCAAGACGCTCAATAACTCAGCATTTGCAGCAAATCTGGCACCGCCTTTCCGTTGTAAATGATGAAATTGGCGAATTTCTGGAAAATCAACATCTGTACTTACCGGCCCGGATGAGATGCTTTAAAAAAATCTGGGATCTTTTCTGCTAGCGCCCCCCCCCCCCCGCTTAGTTAGGCACCCCCATTTATAAATGTGTAAACATATTGTTAAAGCTACGTAATCTTGTACGTGAACATATATGAGCAATATGCATTTACTAAAAGCTAGCATAGCTATGGTTCGAAAGTATTACGTATTCAACCAAAAGTTGTTGCATATAAAGCATCAATAAAAATTTCTGTTTTACATCATTTTTGGTGTTTTCGACTACAATAAGGGCTTGATTTTTTAAAACTTCTTAAGGAAACTATTCTAAAAGTGCCTTCAATCTACCTAGACACTCTTGTTGCAATGAAATGCAAATATCGCTCTCACAATTCGCGAAATCTTAGATTTGGGGGGGGGGGGGGTGCAAATTTAACGGTTATATAAGGCTGGGGGGGGGGGGGGGGGGCGCTAGCAGAAAAGATCCAAAATCTGCACCTACACAACCAAACTTCTTTTTAGATGAATTGATATTGATAAAATGAAGCTTACCTTGATCTAAAAATGTGTTAAACCACTTCTGTTCCGATCGCCCACTCCACTTAAATTTTGCCACATTCCAGAGTCGATTTTCCCGATTGGTTGTTCTGGAAACGAACCACCACTTTGCCTAGAACTTCGACAACCAAAAATTTGCCCAATATCTCGCGCGAAGTTTGCCCGAAATAACTGAGAAATAATTTTCCCAGTTGCTTGACTCTTTTCCCACTTGAAACAGCCGCGTTTTAGTATTGTAAATCGTCTCTTGTAAAAGTGTTCACGCGTTTTATATTTTCAAGTTTAACTTGACCGTGTATAATATAAAATTTGTTCACACTGCAGTTTAATAAAAGTTAAAATGAGCAACTTGGATAACCACAAATACAAAACAGTATTCAAACAATTACATGAACGAGAGTCGTTTTCGATTCTTCAGGTCACGAGGTTTTCAAAGTTTACATATATAACTCAATTTATAATAAATTATGTTAATCGTGTGAGGGGTTTTAATTTAACTTCATAACATAAAAGAGGGAAATTGGAATTTTTAAGGAATACACCTCTATAAGCTTATTAACAGATGTTTACAAAAACGACGTTAGTCTTTAGTGCAACGATGTTTTGCTCCAAAAATAACCGCAAAATGCAGATATATACATGCTTAGCATAATGTGAGCTTTGGGAGTATATATGACAGCAATAAATGATGAGATATATAAGCGTGATTTGAAGTCCTTACTTGCATTATGGAAAAGGAACGGAAAACAAGGAAAGAAGCGCTGCTGTGTGTATATGCGTGTTTCCAAAGTGCTGTGGAAATATCAACAAAAAATGTTCTCTTGCTGTATATAACTTGCTATCTTTCATTGTACTACTTAATGTACACATTATGCATTTTCGTATCCGCTTCTTAATTTGAACTACCCCACTAAGAGGAAGGTTTATTCCGCATAAACTTGTTTCTTTTTAGTTTAATTGTTGCTTTTAATCCATATTAACATTAAATTCAGATTATATTTATTTCTCAACTAGTTGAGCTGTGTTGTTTTTTTTTCACTACTTTCTTCATCTAACTGCTGACCTTAACTAATTAAATTTCCAATTGGTAAAATTATAGTTGCACAATATAGTTGCAAGAAATATAGTTATTAACTATAGCCTTAAAAATGATATCTGATGAAAAGCAGTCGGTTAACTGAGCACTTGATTCGTACTTCGTTCCATAATCCGCTTCCTTCAGTTCAGCGCTTCGGTTGAATAACTTCACTCTTCCCTGCTTTTACTGAAAACGCGTGAACAAATTTTGAAGGCAAACCGAGGGAATGAACGAATAAATGATTGAATGAACGGTGCTATGAATATTGGCCGACATGTGGTTTAGCCGACCAGAAAAAAGTGAAAAAAAAACTAGTCGACAGCTTAATTCTGATTGGTCGACTAATCTCTTTGGCCAAACCTGTTCGTCAACCATAACAATTGTGGGATCTTTTCAACAATGCCCCCCCCCCTTTGGTACCTAGTAGAGAATCGCCTCCCCTTCTGTGCTATACTTTACCACAATATTAGTTGGCCTAGTTTCATTCTATCCAGTTTAACACAGTATGAGCATACACGGATACTTATTACTCGTCTCTGATTGGTTAATAAATCACTCGCTTAAATTCTATTCAAGAATAGCCCCCCCCCTTTTGCAAAAGGGGGGGGGGGCAATTGTTGAAAAGATCCCAATTGTGTGCTGCCGGGTTTCTCAATTTAAAATTTCATTTTTTGGTGTCGGCTAAACCCGCCATCGACCAATTCGTAGATCGCCTAATGAACAAATAGCAACCAGCAATTGTAGTTGTTATGGCCACTTTTCATGCATTAGTCGAATAGAAAAATGCTTAATGTGCCCTTTATCCATGGTCGTTCGAGATATATTAGGTCGAACTCCGTACTTCGTCTTTAGGAAAATAAACGGGAAGTAAAATGTTACTCTTAATAACACGCGACAAAGTATACGAGCGAGCATTAAGCCGATTAAACATTTACTAACAGATGTTGTTTATTCAACAAAATTGCATAAATCTTTCTTGCTAATCATTGCAAGTAAAACATCATTTTTTACTTCAAACCTTAAAACAATTTTTATGAATTTTTTATGAAAAGAAAACGTTATTGGAAAATACCAAAAACAACACGAATTAAATTATTTCTTAAAATTATCGGACAAATACTCCGTTGGCTAAATTGTCATTGAAAACTATATATTTCCATATCTTCGACAACGTAAAATGAAGAAGCATAAGGAAAGATATAAAAGTCAACATAATTGATAAAACAGGATAAACTTTCTGACGCAGGTAGACAAGTACGAAGATATGAAACAAAAGAGGGAGGAAGGTTTAATTCAATACATAATTTGAAGGAGTTTAATTCAATAGAGAATTTGAAGGATGTCTGTTTAGAGTAAAAAGTTAGCAACTGGATAAAAAAGGATTAAAGCGTTTGTTTGTTAAGTCTTATTTCCATCGTATGGTGTATGAAGAGAGACAAACCCAATTGCCCAACCGAATCCCAACTGAGTGAAAGCGGGTTACACGTGGTGCCCATACGTCTGATGTAGAAGTTGAAAACGTTGAGGATAGTGAGGAAATTATTAAAATGACCTCAAAAATTCCACCTTCTGTGTTAATTCCAAAGTGATACCAGGGTGGAAGTCTTCCCTAATTCTATCCTTTTTGATGCAGTGTAAAATGTTTGGACAATGTTACATAGTGAAAATTAGCATGTTAGATGAATGAAGTAAATGACCAAGAATTCGTCAGGAGTTCGTATAAACTTTATAAAAATCCATAATAGAAGGAGTCATCCTAGTTTATGTGAACATACTTATCGTTTATATATACCCCAAATTGATCCTGAGCATTACAGTTATGACAAAAAAAATGCTTTGGCATAATTCGGTGTCGTAGCATATCGGTGTCGATTCAGCAACTAAACGTCACAAAATACAAAACTTAACGATTGTGATCGCTTCAGCGCTCGAGGGATTTAATATAATCATATCACAGCCAAATGTGATAATCGTTCGCCCAGAAAAATCTTATTTGTAAGGCAATTTCTGAGCATATTTATGTTGACATTCTAAATTTATACATGCAAGTTTTCTTGTGTGCATTATATGTCAATCAGAAAACAGTCTTTAAATTTCTTCAACTAAAATTGGGCTGCATTAGTTTCTATTATTTAATGCGTCAACCGTTTCTAACTTGCGTCAAAACATCATCATATCTGATGAAGCTAGTTTCTCGGTTTTTACACGTAACAAATTGTCGCTACCGCCTTCCTTTCTCGCCAAAAACGTCAAAAACCCTATGATTTTTTGGGTCGGCATTTAACATAGGGAAGATTGGATATCGTCATTTTTATTGGATCACAGAAAAGAACTTAGAAAATATCTTAGAGCTTAGAAAAACTTATAAAACCAGACTTATAACGACAACTGCAGCTAACAATTTTAAAAATGTACGTGAATCAGTTTTGAGCTATATGTTTGTCACAAATTGATATTTATCCACTAATATTGAATGGTAAACACTACTTTATGAACGATCTCATGTTAACTGAACTTTTTCATGTAATTAAGAAATGAAACCCACTCACAAGCCTCAAAATTGCCCGATTTTTGATACGTTAACTTTTTAACAAATGTAAGCTGTAAAACTCGTTTTATTATTTAGACTAAAAATACTACTATTTTTTGTTAAAACCTTCAGTCTTTTCGTCTCTTTTTAATCTTCTAAAATAATTTATCTTATAACTTTTATGCTTAAACACTTTCAATATCTATTTCGTCAGAACTCGTCCTGCATCAACGGGGTTGTTGCGCTACCGTGTCCTTAAATCTGTTAACAGAGTATGGGCCCAGCCATCAGACCCTTGATACGCCAATACAGTCTTTGATTGAGATTGTACTGTCAGTTTTGGTAGTTTTTGCTCTTCTAGATTGACGAGAGTCTTAAAATCTAAAATTTAAATTTTCCCGCGTGTGTAAAAACTAAATCAGAATTTGCGACAAAAAAGTTGAAGTTTAAACTTCATAACGAGACCATCAAACAATAGATTGAAGTGGATGGCAATTAGTGAGGTAGCAGGAGACTAACCAACATGGAAAACTAGTTTCTCACTCCGCTTCAACCAAGGGCCTCCTCGAAACTCTCAAAGACTCAGTTCAATTACTTGACAGGCCAGCACCGCTGAGGGAAGACGTTAATGATGAGAAAACACGTGAGAATACGATTCACAGACTGAAGCTAGAGCTACAACTGTACAAGAGAATGGAAACCCAAAAATCCAGATTTGGTGCTACCTGGAGATGACACTAGACCCTAGCAGCCTCATGCTCATTCAGCATGACTGTGTGAAGAAAGCCAGGCAATTTCTCCAGCAATGGATTAGAAGTGACGAGATAGCTACAGTCATAAATCTGATGAGGCACTTGATCAGGCTGCAACTTCGAGGGGACGACGCCATTCACCAGTGCTTCATCAGAGCGCAAGAACTGGTGTACCGCCTGCATCATGCTGGAGAGGAGCTTTCTGAGACGTTGTTTAATGAAATGGTATTGAACGGCCTTCCACAATGCTACGAACACTTTGTGTTGCAGGAGAGTTTAAATCCTGCATTGAATTTTGTAGAAATTCAGTGCAGGATTGAGGAGAGCCGCAGACAGAGAGATGATCTGAATGAGGATCAGTTTGTTGCCATGTCAGCAAAGAAAGTATCTCATCAAATTGCACTATATACCCTCCTCATGCGAATCATATCTGCCAGCATGCAAATCACATCTGTGCATACAAAAACACAATGTCAGCCTTCGGAAAAATTTTTGTTAGCAAAAACTTATTTGTTCACAAAGCCTTTTCTAAAAATCGTCAAGCCAATAAAAATTCAAAAAGTAATTCAAAAGCCAAAAAATGTCTGTTTACTGGTTACTCAGATATCAAAACAGCTTATTTGTTGCAAAACAAAAAATCAAGACAAAAAAATGTTGCCTCTAGAAACGTTATGTTCAGCGAAAACAATCCACCAGGTTTCCAAAACGAAACCAACCAAAAAATAGAAGACAGTTTTCTATATCTAGACTGAGATGAAGTAAGAGAAGAAGTTCGGGATACAAGCAACACAAGTAAGTTAAGTTCAGAGGTTGAGACAACTAAAACAGACAGTGTTTCGCATAGAAAGTGAAAACTAAACAGAAACCGAAGTTGAACAAAAAATTAAACAAGAAAGACCAAATCCAAGTGTCCAACCCAAACCAAAAATTAATGTACAATTTAATACAAATTGCACATTAAAAAATGAAGAGAGAAAACCTTCAAAATTTCCAACACCTGTCAGAAAATTAAGACAATAAAAATAAAACCACCCTCAAGACTACAAATGAAAGGTAAACTAGGTCAAATATCAATTTCTTCAGGAGACCAAAAGACTATACAGCTTTGGACAGAGCACGATGAAATGAAAAGATTTAGAAAGGAAGCAGTGCAAGATAGAGAACCTAAGCGAAGCGCACCTCCGTAACGCTTTGGTAAAATTTTTTTTATGCTCTTCAAAGCGCAAAAAAATTTCATCAAGCCTAAAAATTTAAAAACTCTCTCAGTTTTGAAAAATAAGATAAATGGCTGGAAACAATGAAAACAGAGAAAAAAGTTTAAATGAAACAAAACCTTTGGACTTATTTCCAAAAAAAGGACAAAATATTATTCTTGGCCGATAGGTGTGCAAAATTAAAGATGATTCAAACGGAAATATCGATAAAACTCGGTATATAGCGAAAAGTTTTTAAAAATTGAAGGAATTGCTTTTTCAGATAATTTTGCTCCTACATGCAAACATGAAACCTTTATGATTCTACTAGCTCAATCAGCAATAAATTTTGTTAAAGAAACAAATGGACGTAAAAGCAGCTTACTTGCATCCTAAAATAGACAAAGAACTCTATCTAGAGCAACCGAAATGTCTTGAGATATTAGACAGCAATGGCAACAATTTAAATGGTAACTTATAAAATCAACATATGGACGAAAGCAAGCAGCTAAAAATTGGTATCGGGAGCATTTACTTTTCCTAATTCAGCGAGGTTTAAGAGAAGTAAACACGATTACTGTTTTTTTCCAAAAACCAAAGAAGATGGAAAATTGTTTGTTTTGACCTGGGTTGTTTGATTACCTAGTCATAGCAGGAAATAGTCAAACCGAGATCAACAAATTGAAAAATTAAATGGAATCAAAAATTAAAATGGACGACAGAGGATGTCCTGAATTGTTTCTTGGAATGCGAATGCTGAAAACGGAAAAAGCAATCATTTAAGATCAAATAAAGTGTACCTAAATTATTTTAAATTTGTTTAAAAAGCAAAACTGCCAACAAAACAAAACACCAACAGAAAACAACCGAAAACCATGAATTAACTCCAAAAGATTCAGTAAGAATGGATTCACAAGAGCTTAGAAATCTAGATAGTTCATTACTCTAATTAGCTAAGCAAACTAGACCAGGTATCATGTAGATCTCAAATGTACCATCACGCTTCATGAATGACCCAACTGTTGTGTGGGGATTTTTAGCCTTGCAAACGTGTGTTGAGACATCTGCAACCTTCTGAATCTCTTTGAATTTTTCTCATCAACCAGCAGCAGCACTCTAGTTGGAGAAACACATGCAGACCTGAGTGGAGACTAGAATGACAGACGATCGACCACGGGATACTATCTCAAGCTGGACGACAGCGGCTGATATGTCAGTTGGCAAGTCAGGAATCAACCAACAGTGTCACTTTCATCTTGTGAAGGAGAATACCAAGTTTTAGCTGCCGCGGCTGAGGATGCCATCTTTCTGTTTTGTCTTCTTAGATGACTGGGATACAAACAGTATGGGCCCACAAACATAAGAGAGGACAACCTGAGTTGCATAAAACTTGCAACTAACCCGGTTCTTCACAAACGATCAAAGCACATTGACATGAAATATCATTTCATCCGAAAACGAGTTGGTGAAATCTCAATCAAATTGATCTCTGCTACAACAGATGAAATGACAACATATCTTCTGACAAAATCTTTGTCACAGAAGAAAGTTGAACAACATCAAGAACAACTATTGGGAGAGTTCAGAATCTTACCTTGCGGCAACAATCTGAGAGCGGGTATTGGATCAGAGAAAAAAAACAGACAATATCTTAGAGCTTGGAATCTTAACTTATGTTAAGAAACCCAGAATGAAAACCAACTTATCAGATTTTTAACGACAACTGCAGCTAACAATTTAGAATATGAATATGAATAGGTTTGAGGCTGTATGTTTGTCAAATGTTGATGTTTATCTACTAATATTGAATGGTAAATGCAACTTTATGAATGATCTCAAGTGAACTAAGTTTTCGCTTGTAATTATGAAACGAAACCCACTAACACGCCTCAAAATCGCCTTACTTTTGTTACGCTAAACTTTTAACAAATGTAAACTGTAAAAATTATATTTACATTTCAGACTATATATACGACTAATTTTTGTTAAATTTTTCTAAAATTAACCAATCTTATTCTCTCTAATATCTTTTGAGCTTAAACAGATTCAATCTCTAACTTGCCAAAACTCGTCCTGAATCATCGGGGTTGTGCGTTACAGTGTCCTTAATCCTGCTAACAGTTTTTAAATGTAAATCAAAATTTATGTTGTCAGTTCTGAACTTAAGATAGGTTCGTTATAGTTGCTTACAATCGAAAAATATGATTCAGATAACGTGGTTTTCTAAGCGTATGTCGGTTTCGGTATCGTTGCTGATCAGAGCAAGGACAATTCTGCTGCATATTTATTCAGTGCAATTGTTATTCAACCTTGCAGAATAATAAAACAGCAGAAAAAAGTCAGAATCACACAGGCTAAACGAATGAAGAAATTTGTGTGATATTTTTTGAATGCTTTGTTTGGTTTCGCCCTCTTCTTTTTAAAATGTGGGCTTGGGCAGTGCTTTAAATACTGAAATCACATAATAGAGCGCAGATGTGTCACTGAAAAAACACTTTTACCGATCTCTTGAAAGACCAATCTAAACAGGGAGAAAACATAAAAAAATTCAAAAAATGCATTAATTTTGTTTGTGATCACGATTCAAAATCAAATTTTTGCTTTTGATCCATATCCACTGGTAACAATCAATAATTGACAAAATTTACAGAGAATTGTTGAAGCCAAAACTCGCCTTTACAGAAGTCAACTGTGCAGAGTACAACAGAAAAATACCAACTTCGCACACAACAATGAAGCATGATTGTATCTTGTTTAGTAGAGATATTTGAAAGAATCGCCAAAAATGATGCAAATTTTCTAATTAAAAATACAGATCTTTTTTTCCAAACTGGTCAAGTACTTTTCACGAATTAGTACTCAGTATAAAAAATCAACCACAAAAATAGGAAGCATGGCTTTAACCACTAGAAATTGTTTTGAAGTCAGAACCAAAGAAGATATTTTCTGTTAATCAGCATTTCAATTTTGCACCAAATTTGTGAAAATGGAGATTACCAAAACCTTGTTTTGACCAAAAATTTTAAAGCAATATTTTGAAATTCTTCACATCTCCGCAGTTCGACCAATACACACACACACACACACACACACACACACACACACACACACACATATATATATATATATATTTGTACTTGATAACAAAATTGCTCTAAATTAATTTTAATTGCCCATTTTGAATAAAATAAGCGGAACCCAAAAACTTTCACTGCATTGCTTTCAAATTTTTTATTTAAAAAACTGAAAACAATAAAGCTCAGTCCAAAACATTTGTTACATCATTCTAGACTCTGCAATCAATCATTAATTTTTTAAAAAATTATTATGGATTATTTTTTACCAAGCGCCATTTTGGTTTTGGATTCATTATATTTTGTGATTCCTTGTTGACTCGATCAATATATAACAATGCATTCAAAATGCAATCATTTTATTTAAAAAATTGCCAAATGTTGGGTCATTCTGCTGAAAAAAAAGTTTAAAATACGTTATCATCAAAAATCACTAGTAATTTTGCAGGACTATTATTTTTCCGTAAGTTGTGATCTATTTACGGTCAAACAACATAAATCTTTTTATTCGAACTGAACTTCATTGGCTGTAAGGCAAATTGATAAAAAAATCAGGACCATTTTAGTGCTCAAAATTTTCTGATGGGAACACTGCTGAGACAAATTTAGCCCGTAACGAACAGTAAGTTAGCACCCGGGGGTATCAGCTAGGAAAAGAGCCTTTTCTGCCATCAATTAGTTAATCTGTAGTCCAAAGTCAAAACTTTACGAACGAACTCAGGGTAGCATCTATCGACATGGATCAGCATGCGCAAAGCTAGCGTTATATATATATATATATATATATATATATATATATATATATATATATATATATGGATATAAAACTTATTTAACGGCAAATCTAAGGAGCTATGCACCATCCCAATTGGATCAGTACTTAGTTTCTGGGTTCTATACCCCCCACTTTTGGACTTTTCCGCTTGTTGTTTCTATTACTCTTTTGATTATTTTTTTCTTGTTTTGACACCAAAACCCTTCCATCTTTGTGAGTTTGCTCTTGAAAACCTTGTGCTTTGCTTGGCTTTGCCTGGGATCAAATACAAAAAATATCAAATCTGATGTCTTCGTTTTCAAATACGATGCTCATATGTTCATTTGATTACGTTTCGTCGCCTTTGATTTTTTTCATCTTGGCCCCAAAAACCTTATATAAACATGGTCTTAAAATTTTACCTTGAGTCAATCTGGTCTCAAAATTTTTACACTTCCATGTTTAGGGTCAAAAACAAAAAAAAATGTGGCGCTTTTACTTTCCTACGATGCCCTTGTGCTTCTTGCTGTCATTTTGTAAAAACAATTTTGTCGGTGTTTTTGTATTCTTTTTGGCCGCTTGAAGCCATTTGAATGTTGACGCACCATGATTTCTAATGTAATTTTAGACAAAATGGACGGTTTTTTTTCACTATTTTTGACATATTCCGGTCCTATTTAGAGTAAAAAAAAATCAGAATTGACCCCAGTCTGGGAAGTGAAAAATTGGAATTGACACCGGTATGGCATTTAAAAAATCCAAATTGGCGCAAGTTTGAAAATTGTGAAACAGTTTGAACGCACGTCTGGCATGTAAACAAATTGACTTGAATCAGTGCATGAATCAGTACTGTCGAGGAATTGCATTTAGGCGTGCCCGGAGTTCGGTACGGGAGTTGTTCATAAATCTTTTCACTTAATAATAATTTGATTTGTGAGGAAAGTTGAAGTTTATTCACAATTCAGTCACGTGACGCCAATGAGTAATCATCACCAGGAGAAGTCAAAGAGAAAGAAGAGAGTTAAACGGAGAAGGATGAGTTCGGAAAATGACGATTACACATCTGCAGAAAGAGAAGAGAGAAGACCACCGAAGATGCGACCTAAAACTGCAGATGCTAAACTGGTTCCCAGACCACAGACTGAATTGTCAAAGGTACACCGATTATAATATTTCCTGAATGTGTTTTAATGTTTGCTCAAATCAGAACATATTGCGTTGAACTTTTTGCAAATTTAAAGCTGGACAGCGTAGATTAGCTAACCAGAAACATATCTGGTATAACATTGAGGCCTATTATCTCAGTTTTTCATTGTACGTTAAAAGTAAGATAGCATCCGACTGTTTTACGAAGTGAAAATTAAATGTCGATCATTTTTTTGCCTGCAAATTCACGGGTGGCTATTAATTTATTCGTCCCGTTTTTCTTTGAAACATTTAACGCAACTGTTAACGAATTATAACTTCAAATTCAGTTAAACAAATGCCAAATGTTCTTACAAAATGAAAACATCAGCTGGACATCTTTACCACTTGCAAGCTACTGTTGCACTTAATCTAAATTTCAGGTGTAAGTAAGAGTATTAGCGTAAAAAAAATCAAATACTCAATTCAATATAAGGTAATTTTAGGCCTAACATAAAAGTTTAATTAATTTTTTGCCGGTAAAAAATTATGGCATTTGGTATGTAATAAAAGAAACTCATATTAAACAGTTAAAGATTACAAGCAGTTTCTGACAAATTGAGCAAACACTTCAAAGAACGTCAAATTTAAGTTTAGTTTAAGTTTTAATTTAATTAGCACCCGCTACTTTCATGAAGTAAAAATTCAAATTTTGGGATGATGCGTAACGGTAGCTTGGCAGAAACCCAATGTAGATAACCTTTCTAATTTTAAACTCTAATGCGAGTTCAATAATATCTTAATAAACGTGAAAACATATCACAAGTGGAAAAATCATTTTCCTGGTGAAGCTTGGATGGAGTTCAACAAATTTACATTGCTGTTTCTTGTAAGCAATCATAACGAATTATCACCATCCTCGAAACTTAATCATACTTTGCGTTATTATTATGTTCATAAAAGACTTTGTACTTCATGAAAACATTTGGCGTTTCCTCATGACATTAAGTACCCCAGTCGAGACAAGATGGTTATCTTGCAAGATTCTGCCAGAATCTTGCAAAAACTGTCTATCTTGCAAGATCTGCCAGAAAAATGGTTATCTTGCAAGATCTGCCAGAAAAATGGTTATCTTGCAAGATTCTTGCAAGTTCGTTCCGGTCGAGCTGTCCTTTTATTGGCTCCCATTCAAGCGACACATTTCATTTTGACCAGAAATTTACTTAAGAATCAGTTGCGTATTTTTTAAGAAAAAAATTAATAAATTTAATTAGATTTTGCATCTGGAAATATGAATTATCTGAAGAAAACAAATTAAAACCTGCCTTTGAGAACTGTTAACACAAAATAAATTACTATTAAAAACTGTTTTTTTCAACTTTATCAAGATTTAGTTGATTATTCACGGCTTGCCATTTTTTTGAGCTTCGAAGGACTTTAGAAGAGCTTTTGCGCAAATCTATTGCTGTCAAAGTTACCCGCATTAATCAATTCATCTTGTAGGATCTTGTGCAAAAAAGTGGATATGTTAGAGGATTCTGACAGAGAATTGATTATCTTGTAAGATTCTGGCAGAAAAATTGCTATCTTGCAAGTTTCTGGCAGAAAAATGGTTATCTTGCAAGTTTCTGGCAGAATGAATGGTTATCTTGCAAGATTCTGGCAGAATCTGCCAGAATCTTGCAAGATAAACATTCGAAATCGACTGGGGTATACACTCATTGACAAAGGTAAACGCATATAATGTCATTATACATTTAGTCAAAATCTTCTGGGCCATTTCTTGTTATTTTCTTATTAATCGACGCATAATCATAAGAAATTTAATAGATCTAGATTCGGATAAAATGAGAAGTTTACTTACATAGAAAATTCAATTAAAAGTGGGCCAGTTTTCCGTAAGTTGAGTTCCAACTCTTTTCAACTCGCTCTTAAAGTTGTTTAGTTCACAATACAATATCCTGATTAAATTTATCGTGGCATGAGCAAGTTGAATAGATTTTACATGTGACTCAACTTACTACTGCTAATGGAAAACCGGCCAACTTTTATCTGGATTTTCTTTTTAGGTAAGCTTCTCAGTTTATCCAAGTTTGGATCTTGTAAACTTATGTTGACTATGCGCCATTTAATATAGAAGTCATAAGAACAGAATCAAGTTATGTTGAATAAAATTGGCTTCTAAAACTGGCAGTTTACAATGTAAATTTGCATTTTAGGTGTTTACTTTGGTCAACGAGTAAAAATAAATTTGATTGAATTTACTGAACAGCAAAAGTAAGTTTAGCACGCCCTAGGTTTGCGAAGTAAAATTTCAATTTTTTTCCCGGAATATTACTCTAACATAAAACTGATTTTCAAAAACAATTTTCACACCACTGATCCCCTGCACTAGCCATCTCCTCTTACTGTGAAATTGAAACTCACTTTTGCCGTTAAGTATAAAGCAATGTACTCTTGTGTTTTTTTGAAATAGCAGGTTCAGTCTTTTAACATTCATTGCGTTACAAAAATATTCTTGAAAGATTTTAAGCTTTCTTTTGGTCTTAGTAGATCATTTGAGATTTTTTTCTTTCAAAATTCTCTATTTGTCAAACCATTTGTGGACTATGCGTAATTTTTCATAGAATCAACAGAGAACTGCAAAACTGGAAGAAGCAGAATTATTGAAAATTTGGACAACAATACAGGTGAAACATTTTTGTTTTCAATTTGTTTACACCACAAAAATTCAGATAGAAAATCCGGCGGCCAGTGTTCAGTCTGTAGCAGTAAAATGATGATTGAGTCCCTCTTGAAGTATATTCAACTTTGCCAGAAAGTTGTTAAACAATCTTGCTAAAAGTGATGAAGGCAAGAACAAGCTGACCAAATTTCTCACGAGACTCAATTTACTGCTACTTACAGAAAACTGGTCACCTTCTTTCTTATATTTCTCGGTAAATAAGTTTTCAGTTTTTTTTGATATATCAAGGTTCTGATTATTACGCGTCAATAGATTTATAAATAGAAAAGGTCCAAAATAATTCTGACTCAAATTTACTTCAAAACTGGCAGTTTACCAGGTAAAAAGACATTCTATGCCTGTACATTTGTCAACGAGTGTATATCGAAACTACGAATGTATTCTTAAAAACTACGCGGTTCATTTCAATGGCAAATATTTGAAAAGTGTTCAAAATGTTTAAAAATAAAAAAGATTAGCTGTGATGATTTTACTTAGTTAATGTGAGCACTTGCGTTTCTTTTTGTTTTCCAATTAAAATAATCAGAATAGTAATTGCGTTTAAATGTACGGAAATGACACAGATACAGTTGAGTATGACCTAAGATCTGGTCAATTTGATTTGATGCTCTCGATAAAAATTTTTAATTGCTCGTGAACGAAGTTAATAGCAATTTTTGTAAACGTGTGTGTCTTTTTTTATGCAAAATCTTTGCTTGACGGTTTTGACTTTTCGTGTGACTTTTACGCCCTTGACTTTTTGCGTTTCGCGTGATCCAAAATTTTCTCTCAATCACAATTTCAAGCAGCTAAACTCAATTGGCGGCAATTTAATACTGAAAGTCAGATGAAGAGTGCGCGAAAACTGGTGCCATTTTTCACTTTAAATTTTAATAGTGGTATATGTTAACCTCTAATGTGGTTATTTGAAGCCCACTAGTGAACTTCTTAGTCCCATTTAGGCTCCCCCCTCCTCCCCCCCCCCCCCCCCCCCGACTAAAGCAGGTTGCAATTGATTAAAGCTCCCACTTGTCATTCGAGAGATTTTCATACTCTGCTTTTTCTTTTAATTGCTCTCAAACGAAGTTTGTAGCAATTATATTAGTCCTGTTGGCTTTCAATGTGATTTTTGCTTGAAATTTTTTTTATCCGACCCATTTGACTTTTCGTCTTCAAAAACGGAATAGACGTAGCGCCCGGCGAGCATTAGGTTCTCTTAGAGCCTTTCAACTCCCTGGTCTCCAATTATGCAATATTCTCAAGAGCATTTCGCTCTTTCTTAGTTGTCTATTTTGTTCCTTTTTAGTGGATAAGCATAGCAATAATGATGATTCTGTGCCAATCTTTTTGAAACCAAGAACAAATAAACTTGCAATTAAGAAATTGAAATTGAATTTTAAAATCGGGAATTTTCTCATTTGCATGTCACAACGCTTTATTCGAAGTTAACTGCGGCATAGCACGAAATAAATTTTTGTCTGATTTCATCCATAAGCATAAAAGTGAATCGACTGATAATTTTCGGAAGGATAAATATATTAGTCCTGTCTGTCTTTTTTAATGCGTTTTTTCGCTTGACCATATTTTCTTCTGACCTATTTGACTGTCTGTCCTTAAAACGGGATAACAGTTGGCACACATTGGTCATTAGGTGCTGTTAGAGCCTCTTAGCTCACTAATATCAAAGTATGCGATTCACAAAAACTGTTTTAGAGAATTAAAAGACCGCCTCCGCAGCACTCAATTCGCGACCGTTCATTTAAACTAAAGCTTGCCTCACTAAGCCGTTGCTAGCTACTGACGAAGCCAACTGCTCGCCAGTCGCTTGAGAGCAATTTGCGCGGCGTTAGTTGGTTGTGTTTTTAATTGCCCTCAAACGAAATTTGTAGCAATTATATTAGTCCTGTCGGTCTATTTTTTTGCAATCTTTCGCTTGACCGATTTCTCGTCTGACACTTTTAATCTTTTGTCCTCGAAATTCAGATAAACATGTAGTGTCTAGTGGGCCTTAAGTGCTCTTAAATCCTTTCAGCTCTGTTTCAGCTCAAAGTGTTCTGGAGACTTATACTTATGGTGTGAAGGGTGGTTCTTAAGAACCCTCCACTGTTGACCCCCCCACTATTGCCCCAACCTCCCCTCTCGCTGTTATCCCAAATCCAAACCACTCTCACCCCAGCCCCCCTTCAGCCCTCGGCGCATCCCCCCCCCCCGTTTCTAGCTAGTGACGAACCATCGCTCGCTAAAATACGCAAATTTATACTTGCATTTTTGTTTCAAGCTTATTGATATTTTTTTGACATTTTTTGTTTTTCATCAGCTCTAGGTGTTAAGAAACATCCTCTAGGTTTTCACAATAGGTTACCTTATAGTTTCCAGTGGTAATGAAATGGTTTCTACATTTTAACATCACGAATTTCATCAATTTCCTGACAAAACGTGCTATTTTTTTCAATTTTTTTGACCTTTATTTTTCCCTATTCATGTTTTTTCATTCCCAAGGCACAGAAAACATCCTAAGGGGTTTAACAATAAATTACTGACAAATTTTTGTTGTGATTTTTATTGTTTTTGGAATAGTTTCTCAAATTTTAATGTCACAAAATTTAAGCACTTCTTGATAAATTTGAATCTTTTTCGAAGTTTTATGATTTTTTAGAATGATTCTTTACGGTTAAGGAGCCAAAGAACCTCCTCTAGGCTCTGAAAAAAGGTTACCGTTTAATTTCTAGATGTAATGGAATGCCTTGCAAAATTTCAGAGTCACAAAATATAGCGTTTTTTTTCGAAAATTTTTGCCATATTTTTTCCTTTTTTGACCTTTATAATCTTTTTTCAGGTTTTTTGATCCTCAAGGGTCAGAAAACCTCCGTTAGGTTTTGTTAATAAGTTTTTGGAAAAATTTTGTTGATTATGGATTGATTTTTAAATTTTTAATAACAGATGTTTTAGCAATTTCTTTTATAGAAATTTTTCCTTGTAAATTTTTAGGTTTATCTAGCACCAAGAGCCACGGAACTTCCTCTAGGGTTTGATAATACGTTACTGCATAGTTTTTTACTCTAAGTGAATGTTGTTCAACATTTCGAAATCACGAATTTAAGCAATTTTAAAAAAATTACAATCTTTTTATGTTTTTGACTTTTTTCTGGCACCAAGGGCCCTGGTTCCAAGATTTGATGATAAGTTGCTGTATAGTTTCCAGGGTTAAGGGGATGGTGATCATTTTTTGCTCCAATTTTAAAATTTTTTGGATAAGCTATAATTTTTTTCAAATTTTTTTTGAAAAATTTTTGATGTTTTTCCATGTGTATGGATTTTTACGAGCCAGTGAAACTATTTCAGACTTGAAACAGGGCTACTGGAAGCAATAGTTTCTGGAGGCAGTAAAATGGTTCCTAAGATAATCATATATTGCATTTCAGCGAGACTTTTCTTCAAATTTGCAATTCTTTCCAATTTTTTCAATATTTTAACAGTTTCAATAGTTTAACGTCCATTACTGGCCATTTTTTTTGCCTGGGAGATGCGTTACTCGACAGAACATTCGATTCAACAAACAGTTTTGAACTTTTTTAAAGCGAGTTTGAAAATTTTTTTTATTTTTTCCTTTTTCAGTTTTTAATTTGATTTATTTACAAACAAGGCCAGAAAATTAGAAGTTGCAAAGTCAGATCCCATCATGAAAAATATTTCTATCACTAGTTTTTTCTGTTGGTTAGAGTTCCTTTCCTTTTCTATTTCGTTCACGTTTTATCTCCTTTTCTCACTCTCTCTCTCTCTCTCTCTTTCATTTTTGATGCCCTTGGTCAGCTGCTGTTGTGTGGCGTAATGTCGTCATCTCTGATCCTCATTAACATTGACTTATAGTAGAAAAGTTTTTTATCATAAATGATTTAACAAGCATTTTTAGGAGATCATTGTTAATTGCTCTCAAAAGCAATTTGTAGCAAATATGTTAATCCTGCTTGTTTCTTTTATGCAATTTTTCGCTCTGACCGATTTTTCATCTGACCCATTTGACTTTCGTTTTCAGAAATGGGATAAAGAGGTAGCGCCCCGTTTGCATTAGGTTTTCTTAGAGCCGTTCAGCCCACTAGCATTCATGTATTCGATTAACAGAAACTGTTTTGTAGACTTATACTTATGGTGTGAAGGGCAGTTCCTAGAAATCGATCCCACAACCGACCCACCCACCGCCCCCAAATCAGTCCCCCAATACAGTTTTGCACCTCCGCTGCGCTCACCTTACGTCCCTCAAGTTAACCTAAAGCTAGCCTTACTAAACCGTGTCTAGCTACTGACGGAGCCAACCACTCGCCGGTCGTTTGAGAGCAATTCGCCCGACGTTAGTCGGTTATGTTTATCCTATGTTAGCAGGATTACAAACACTGCAGCGCGACGACCCCGATGACGAGTTTTCGCAAAATAGAGACTGAAGCTGTTTAAGCTCAAAAGATATTAGAGAGAATAAGATAAATTAATTTTAGTAGATTCAAAAGAGAAGAGAAAATATGAGGATTTTAACAAAAGTAAGTCGTATATATAGTCTGAAATATAAATATAACATTTACATTGCACATTTGTAAAAAGGTTAATATATCAAAAATCAGGCAATTTTGGGGCGTATGAGTGGGCGTCATTTCATTATTACTTGCAAAATTTTCACTGACTGGATATTGTTCACAAATTTGCTTTTCCCATTCAATATTAGTAGAGAAGTATCAACATTTGACAAACATACAGATCTGAACTGATTTACAATTTTTTCTAAAATCTAAGCTGCAGTTTTCGTTATAAATCTGCAAGTTTGTTTTCTTTCTGAGTTTATTAACATAAGTTAAGTTTCTAAGCTCTAAGATGTTTTCAAAGTTCTTTTCTGTGCTCCAATACCCGCCTCAGATTGTTGCTGCTAGGTGAAAATCTCGATTCACCCAATAGTTGTTCTCGATGTTGTTATACTTTCTGATCTGACAAAGATTTTGTCAGAAAATCTGCTGCAATTTCATCTGTTGGCGTTTAGATCAATTTGATTGAGTTGTCATCAACTCGTTACCGGGTGAAATGATATTTCGTGTCGATGTGCTTTGATCGTTTGTGAGGCACCGGGTTAGTTGCAAGCTTTATGCACTTTGGTTGTCCTCTCCTATGGTTGTGCGCTCACACTGTTTGTACCCCAGTTCTTAAGGAAGACCACGCAGGAAGATGGCTTCTTGAACCGCGGCAGCTAAACCCTGGTATCCTGCCTCACAAGATGAGAGTGACACTGTTGGTCGCTTATTGACTTGTCAACTGACAGATCCCTCAATGTCTCCCAGCTTGAAACAGTATCCTGTGGTCAATCGTCTATCTTTTACGTCTCCACTCCAGTATGTATCTGTTTCGTCAACTGGAGTGATGCGGCTGGTTGATTGGTATGAGAGATTTAGTATGTTTTAGGTATCTCAACACGCGCTTGTCAGCAATGAAAAAACAGTAGGGTCATTCATGAAGCGTGATATGACATCTGGGATCCACATGATATCTAATTTAGTTTACTTAGCTAAGTAAAGTAGTGAAACTACTAGACTGCTAAACTCTTGTGAATCTACTCTAACTGATTTTTCTTGAGCTATTTCAAGTTTTAGGTTATATTCTGCCGGTGTTTTGCTTGGTTTGCAGTTTTGCACATTGAACTGTTCTAAAATACTTTGAGTGTTCTTTTCTTGATCTAAAGTTATTTCTTCTCTGTTTTTGGAATTCGATTCCAAGAAACCATTCAAGATCTCTTCTGTCGTCCATCTCAAATTTTGATACTAGTGAACTATTCAATTTGTCGATCTCTCTTTGACTTTTTCCTGCTATGACTAAGTCATCAACCAAAATTAGAACAAATAATTTTTTATCTTCTTTGTTTTTCAGAAAAAGACCGTAATCGTGTTTACTTCTCTCAAATTTTTGCTGCATCAGAAAAGTTGAAAGCTCCTGATACCAATTTTTGGCTGCTTGTTTTAGTCCATATATTGATTTTTAAGCTCACAAACTAACTTGTTGCCATTGCTCTCTAACTTTTCAAAACGTTGTGGTTGCTCTAGATAGACCTGTTTGTCTATTTTAGGATACAAATAAGCTGCTTTTAGGTCCATTTGTTTTGAAAAGAAGTTTTCGATAGCTGATGAAGTTAGTAGAATTTTTATAATTTCAAAGACTTCAGGTTTGCTTGTGGGAGGAAAAGTATCCGAATATTCAATTTCCTCAGATTGTTTGAAACTTTTGGCTACATAACGAGCTTCAAACTTATCGATATTTCCGTTTGAGTCATGTTTAAATTTGTACACCCATCGGTCAGGAATAATATTTTTTCCTTTTTGCTCTGGAATTAAGTCCCATGATTCTGTTTCATTTAAACTTTTTATCTCTGTTTTCATTACTTCAAGCCAATTGTCTGTTTGTTCCGAATTATTAGCGTTATCGAAGTTTTCAGGCTCGATGAAATTTTTTGTTTTTTGAACAGCATGAGAATTGCTTTTACCAAAGCGTTCCGGAGGTGCTCTGGACCTATCACTTCGCTTAAAATCTCTATCTTGTGCTGCTTCCTTTCTCAATCTTTTCATTTCATTGTACTCTGACCAAAGTTGGGAAGTTTTGGTCTCATGGAATTGATATTTGACCTAATTTACCTATCATCTACAGTCTTGAGGGTGGTTTTGCTTTTTTCTGTTGAGTTTTTGACAGGTACTAGAAGTTTTGAAGGCTTTTCTATGATTTTCACTGCGACTTTCGGATTAAACTGTACATTAATTTTGGACTCTGGTTTGACACTAGGACTTGGTCTCTCTTGTTTAATTTCTTGTTCAACTTCAGTTTCTGTATTGTGTTCACTTTCCAGAACACTCTCTTTTTCAGTTGACTCAACCTCTGAACTTAACTCACTTAAGTTGTTTGTATCCTGAGGTTCTTCTCTTACTTCGTCTAAGTCTAGATATAGAAAGATGTCTTCTATATCTTCGGTTTCATTATGAAAACCTTTTAGATTGTTTTCATTGAATCTAACGTTTCTAGAAAGGAAAATTTGCCTAGTTTTTTTTATTTTGCAACAAATAAGCTGTTGTGTTATCAGAGTAACCAATGAAAAGGCACTTTGTTGCGTATTGATTGAAATTTGATTTTTTACTGGCATCACGATTTTTTGAATAGGCTACACAACCAAATATTTTCAAATGGTCCCTTCTCGGTTTTCTACCGAAAAATATTTCAAAGGCTGACTTTGTGTTTTTGTCATTGACAACTAAAATTCAAGCATAACATGCTGTATCTACAGCTTGAAACCAATATTTTTTTTGGCAATTTGGAATTATAAGCAGGCATCTAGCAGCCTCTACTACGGTTCTATTAAAGCGTTCTGCAACACCATTTTGCTTGGTTGTTTCAGGAACTGTGTATTCGCGAGAGAATTCTTTGCTTATGAAAAATTTTTGAAAGGCTTTGTTTTTGTATTCTGTCCCCTTATCTGCTCGCAAAATTTTTGGTCGGCCATATTGTGCAACAAACTCCTTCAAAGTTTGCGTTGCTTGCGTTTTGTATTTCAAAAATTTTGCTACTGCTTAGCCACTGAATTCATCTATGAAACAAGTTGCACATCTGTTGCCACCTATACTTGATAGACTCACTGGTCCAATAACGTCAGAGTTTTTTCTTCTAGTTTTTGAGTTGCTTTGTTATCGCTCACTTTTGGAGCAGGCTTTTTCAAAATTTTTCCCAAAGCACAAGTTTCATAAAATTTTGATTCTTGGGAAACTTCATCTGTTGTATTTGCTACATCTCTAAAGTTCAAATGTCCAAAACTTTTGTTCCAAAATTTTGCTTGACATGTGCCCACTCTTAAGTTTGATAAGTGTTGCCTTTTTTTTCTTTTCTGTATGGCAAGAAGCACACTTTGCCTCTTCTAATCAGTCTGAAGCTTTCTTTGCTGCTGAGTTTCAGCAGGGACTTAGATTTGTGTGAAATAATTCGTGTTGCTTTGAACTAAACAGGAAATTAAAATTAAGTTTGTTTTGCACTCTGTTACATGCAAAACTTTTTAAAAAGTCAACTTCTCTAGGATACTTTTTATGTCTCGTGCTTCCACATCTACATCTGCTACTCAAATTTGGAACTAGACAAATTTTGCTTTCTAGAAACGTTAGATTCAATGAAAACAACTTTTGGTTTTCCCTCCATCTGGATCGTTAATTGTGGTTTCAAGTTTTTGATAATTTTTTAACCAAGTTTTGTCTATCATCATGTGATCAGTGCTGCCTGAATCTCTACTAAATCAGTTTTTGAAACTTCAAATGAGCATTCAGCGCTTAAACTAGCCTTTATGAGGACTCTTTTGTTGATGTTTACATGCACTTGCTAGGTGGTTTTTAGCCTTGCAACAACTAGGTGGTTTTTAACAACTAGCTGCTAAATGCCCAGATTTGTTACATACAAAACACAATCTAGGGTTTTTGGAACTACTAGGCATAGGAAAAATCTTCCTAGGATGTGATATGAATGAAGAGTGTATACCAATTTGATGGAAAGCATTCTTTGCTGACATGGCAACGTGCTCATCCTCCTCCGCATCATCTCTCTGTCTGCGGTTCTCTTCGAAGTTGGTGAGACGCTTCCTCGATTTCACAAAATTTTCTGCAGGATTGAAGCTCTACTGCACCACAACACGCTCGTATCCTCGTGGAAGTCCGTTCAATAACATTGCTTTAAAAAGCGTTTCAGAAGGCTCCTCACCAGCATGATGCAAGCGGTTGACCATTTTTTGCGCTCTAATGAAGTACTGGTGAATAGTTTTGTCTTCTTGAAATTATAGTTTGGCCAACTGTCTCATCAGACTTTTGACTGTGGTTGTCTCGTTGCTTCTGAAGTGTTGCTAGAGAAGTTGCCATGCTTTCTGACCGTCTCCGAAACACTTGCCGTTCACACAGTCATGCCGAATAAGCATGAGGTTGCTGGCGTCTAGTGTCATTGCCAGGTAGCACCAGATCTGATTTTTTCGGCTCTCATCTTCTTCTACAGCTGTAGCTTTAGCTTGAGTCTTTGCCTCGTGTTCTCGCGTTTGCGCATCATTGACATCTTTCCTCAGTGAGGCTGGCCTGTCAGCTAGCCCAACTGTGTCTGTGAGCGTTTCCAAGAACCCTTGGTTTGAGCAAAGGCAGAAAAACGAGTGCTCCTTGTTGGTTAGTCCTCTGCCAACCCACTAAACGTCATCCACTGCAAACTATTGTTTGATGGATCCACTATGAAGTTTAAACTTCGACTTTTGTATCACAAATTCTGATTTAGCATTATTTATGAGGGAAATCTCAAATGTTTATCTTGAAACTCTCGTCAATCTAGAAAAAGCAAAAACTGCCAACACTGACACTACATTCTCAATCAAAACTCTATTAGCGTATCAACGGTCTGGTGGCTGGGCGCATAACCTGTTACCAGGATTACGAACACTGTAGCGCATCAACCCCGATGAGGCGGGACGAATTTTGGCAATTTAGAGATTGAATCTGTTTAAGCTCAAAAGATGTTAGAGAGAATAAGATAAATTAATTTTGAGAGATTCAAAAGGGAAGAGAAAATGTGAAGATTTTAACAAAAATCAGTGGTGTACAGATTAAAATATAAATATAACAGTAAAATAAATGTATCACAACATATAATATAACAGTAACATATAAATATAAAGTGTAAAAAGGTTAAAACGTTAACGTATCAAAAATCAGGCGATTTTGGGGCGTATGAGTGGGCGTCATTCCATTATTAAATTCAAAAATTTAGTTCACTTGAGATTTTTCACAAAGTTGCACTTCACATTCAATATTAATAGATATATATCAATATTTGACAAACATAAAGATCTAAACTGATTTACATTCATTTTCTAAAATCTTAGCTGCAGTTGTCGTCATAAATCTGGTAAGTTTGTTTCATTTCTGAGTTTATTAACATAAGTTAAGTTTCTAAGCTCTTAGATATTTTCTAAGTTCTTTTTTGTTCTCCAATATCCTATTTAAAACTACAAAAATACCATGTTTCTTACCAAAAGAAAACACTCGAATACTTCACCTTAAAGTCAACTATTTTTGTTTTACCAGAATTTAAATTATGCGTAATAAATACAATAATTTCAATAAGTTTTAGATTTTAAATTATTATGTCATTGTCTATGCCTTAGCAAGTATATATTAACAATTGTTATTAACGAATTTTAACGGCTATTTGTTGAATATCATAATTAAATTAGCACCATTCAGTTCACAAACTGAACACTCCTTTTTACTCAATTTTTTAAAATCAAAATATAATCAATTTTTGCCATTATTTTTGCACCATTGTTCCAAGCATTATTATCTAAATCTAACTTCCAGATAAATTGCAACAGTGGTTTACAGTTAGTCCCAATCCCAAATTGTTGAGCACTATTCAATTTTCGCAGTTGGTTTCTATGTTTGTTCCTATAAAACTGAACTTGCATCTTTCCTGCAAACCTTTTCTTCTAAATTCTATGCGAGAAATTACGTGAATTACTTGTGAAATTGTGACAATGTTCATTTTGCTCTCATGATTTGACAAAGCTCGTCTTTCTGATTTTTGATATCTGGTAGTTTTTCGTTCCGCTATATTGTCAAAAAACACGATGCCAAAAAGTTACTTTCGTAGAGGATTGATGTAAACAGTTTCTCCAAATACTTGCTGAAATTTTATGTAGTTCTTAGAAAAATTTGAGGTTTTTTGCATATTTTCTACGTAAAAAAATTTTTGCCTGGAAAAAATTGAATATCGGAACTTTATATGGTGGTGACTCATTATTAATGGTTAGCGTTTTTTCATGCTCTTAAATTCCGAAACTACCGGAGGATTTTCCGCAACTCCCATGATTTACTTTCCATACTATGAATTTATGTCTCCTCGGCAATTTTGTTGAATGGCACACTTAGAGACTAGAAAAGCTCTTGAACTTAAAGTCTTGCAAAAAGCTCATCGTCATCGGCTTTTCTCATTTTCATTTCTCAAGGCGGAAAATCACATGTAAAAATGGTCAGACAATAAATCGGTAATGGAAAATTGGTATTACCAACAGGACTATTATTAGAGCTACAATATTGATTGGGGAGCAGTTAAGATGAAGAGCGCCAACACGATAACTGTTTGAATAGCTGATTGTGGCTGATAGTAAACCTGAACAGTGAAATGAAATTCACCAAACAGTGAAAAACGTAGTTTGTTTTCAAAATTCACGATAAATACCAAATATGAATAAAGGTTTTCACATCTACTTTTCACACAAACTTTTCTCTCGGTCAGGAAAAATTTTTCACATTTAAATTTCTTGCTCTCTCCCTCTCAAAATGTTTGCTCACGTTCTTGAATCTAGATAAATCTAAATGTTACATAAATGGGTTATTTTACAGAGGCCCGTTAAATCTTAAAACTTTGTCTCGAAAACAAATTTTGGTGAGTATTTTATGTTTCACGCAAATATTCAAGTCTCTTTGCTGTATGTTAGGACATGGGTCTGGCACTGGAAGGTGTCCTAGACAGACTTGACAATGTTGAGGACTTCTACCTGGATCCATCAACTAACGAGTGGACCCGGATTGACCTGGTACTAGTTCATCGCATCAAAAACAAAGACGACACTCCTGAGTACGTTCACTTCTAATTGGACTATTATCTTGCCAGACCTTGAAAGAATACTACAAGATAACACGCCTTAGCTGCTGAATGGGTCTCTTCAGCACCTTCTTTGACTACTAGAGGCAGTGCATTACTGAGATCACTCTCAAGCACACCATGAACCAAGTGGCTACGCATACACGAAGATTTTCTTTATGAAACATAGAAAACTTTCAAAAATATCTAAAAATATTAAAAATATCAGAAATATTTAGATCTAGTAATAAACGCGTTACTATATAGTTGATTTGATCTTAAAAACTTTGTTAAGGTTTTTGATGTTTCATAAAGAAAACCTTCGGGTGTAAGTAGCCACTTGGTTCATTTCGCCTTCAGTTTCTATTGTCTAGTAGATAGTTTGCAGTTTTCATACACTTTTCTTACTCAAGAACCAAACTGTAAACCTTTTCTTCTAAATTCTATGCCAGCCACTTTTTTACAATCCAAAGAAATTAGGTTGTGTTGGTGCCATTTTGTACGACTCGAAAACAAGTAACGGTGCCGCATCCTTCTTTGATAGATAATTTCGTTTGAGTGTATATGAAACAGTATATGCAGCACGTGAAAACCACGTACTTAGATTAAATAGGAGCACACAATTGACGAGCAGATCAAAGTAAGAGACTTTTTGTCTCAGCTATATTTTTCAGTAAGAAAAAAAAGTAGGCTCAGTGAGAGTAGTAACAAAAGTTCGCACAATGACTAATTTTTTGGAAGTGTCCACAATTTATGACCATGTGTTTGGATGAAAAGTTCTGGGATGTTAATCACTGATTCAGGAGCGTTGGTCGGACCATTAAGGGATTTACCTTTTGTCAATTTCACCCGTTAACTCATGTCTGAATTTTAACTTAATGCTCGGCCAGAGAATGAAATGCAAGTGCCAGGGTCTATAATTCCATTTCTTTAAAATAAACATTCCTCCTGATTGCATTTCCTCTTTATTAAAAACCTGTGTCCCGGATCAGTTGTGAATCCAAAAATACGCGGTGCACGAAACCACGCAAGGACGTGCAAGATCTTGCCAAGATCTTAGAAACGTTCACGTTGTTGACGCTGAGCTATCAAACATGCTTAGGAAAATGCAAAGGCACAAAAACTGAGTTAGGGAAATCACTTTTGTGTCAGTTGTCTGTTATTCATTGTAATAGTCTTAGTTTTAGTTATGGTTACTAGTGCAGTCATAGTCACGTGATGTGGAGAATAAAGGGGAAATAACAAAAGCAACACAACAACACACATGAAAAACAGCCGCGAAAACGGCTTTCTTCCTGTAGATCAACAAAATATTGTAAAACTAAACTGACTTGAGCAGTAAATGAAGTTTTACTGTGTCTTGTGTTTAAATTAACCTTGAGCAGTAAATATCTTGTTACTGTGTTTTGTATTGAAAGTTATTCTTGAGCAGTACATTTTTTTACTGTGTCATGTATCTACTAAATATTGGAGCTGCAATGCAATTGTTACGAACCCCAGCTTCCGCTATTTCAACTCGTGAGTACATAACGCAAAACATACTTAATTATAAGTTTAAATAATTTTGCATAAACAGGCTTTAGACATATGTCTTTGTTTTTGGTTTGTTTTTCAGTTGGAATGATCTGGTATACATATAGAGATCTCGTATTGTGAGATATGTAGCAACCCAGTCTGATTCGATATTGAAAGGATTAGCTAAGATTAGCAAATAGATTGCGAACTGAATTGTAACGCAACGGAAAGAACATGGCGGATGTACAGTTACAAAAGCTAACGGCAAAAACAGAATAACCGGACAGATTTTGAACTGCTGAGAAAGCTGGACGACGTCAAAACTTTCGTCGTCTCAACCGATTGGGAGAGCAGCCGTTATATTTGGTCCAACGGCCCGGACAGTGTAAAACAAACTGCTGGTCAATTAATAGAGAGAATTACAAAGCTAATTTCTCAACAAAGTCATTAGTAGAGAATCAAGCTGTTGCCTTAACTAAGTGAAAAAGTGACTCGCTCAAGGAGTCGCAGCAACTTGGATATGAACTTTGAGACCTGCTCAGAGCAGCTACGACAAAAAAAACCGCAAGAGAGTTACGATATTATATAGAACAGGGACCGGCCTAGCGAACTAAAAACAGTTTATCAACAGATACAAGAGACTGATAATCAATTCCAAAAACTGCCCGACAAACAGAGTGGTTTCAATTCGCATCGCACAGAACAACAGGAATTCTTTGATAGTTTGAATAAAGATTGGTTACCATATATTCATGGACAGAAAAGTTTGTCAAATCAGCAAAATTCTTCGGTTCTACAGAACAAGGAAGGAGAACCACCTGCAGATAATTTACAACCATTACAAAAAAATCATTGTCTCTCACCGGGAATTGGTAATGAAAACGACGACAACGGCTCAAAAACTTCGAGCCAGAAGTCAAAGAAAGCAGAGAAAGTTGCTGCGTTGGAGAAGGATTTTTCCTCCAATCTGTTATTGAAGAGAATAGAATTCGAGATGAAAAGAAAGGAACTTGAGCTAGAACTGCAGGTTTTTGAAGAAAACGGTGTATTAATTCTGGAATACCAAAAAGAAGCCCTCGACATAAATGACTTCGACTCAGAGGATGATGCTGCTCCGAGTTTAAGCAGTCGATCCCCATTCAAATGGAAGGAGATCAGAAACAGAGATATAATCTCATGACTTGACTGATCAGATAATCCTGAAAAAGCTTACAACCATATCTGTGAGCGTTCTTAAAATGAACCAAAAAACACATATCTACGAGTAACTTTTGATGAAGATTGGTGACCCAATCCAAGATCATCAAGAAAAGAGCGTTACAGTTTAACCCAGGGTCAAGAAAATTTTGTGCACGACACACCTAGTGGCAGCAGTCAACTATACAAACCTAAATTGAGTTCTTTTGACGGTAATCCACTTGAATGGCCAGATTGGTTAAGAATGTTTGTTGTTACCGTGCACCGACGTAATATCCGTGACTCAGAGCAAATGAGCAACCTGATTACGCGTTTAAGTGGCAAAGCCAAGTTACCGATATCGGGTATGTGTTATTCGGGGTCCTTCTACACTCAAGCTTGGTCGCTGCCGGAACGCAGGTTTGGCCCTCCGCATCTGATCGTTGACGCCCAGCTTGAGACATTGCGTAAATAACAGCCTATAAAGGCTCACGATTCACATGCCTTAATTAATAACTTAATAACGATGAGCAATTTTGTTAACGTCCTTTATCAATACAACTACGACCGCAATTTGCAATCAAGTGCAACACATTATCTCGCGATAGAGAAGTTGCCTTCAAATCTTAATGAGAAAAAGAGGTTGTATGTAGATGATTGCCAGGAAGATAGACCTGATTTGATTCTTTTTAAAAAGTGGTTGGGATGAATGGCATTCGCACATGAAGGGTTTTCAGTTTTTAAAGAAGAACGCAATGAATACAGACGAAATAAAAAAGGAGATAAATTGTTCTCCAAGACATCAAATATTAGTTCGAGTTGCAATGTAAAAGAAAAGAAGCCAGCACAATGGGATCAATATCCGCTAGCAGATGGCACCCATCGTATTTGGAAAAGCCCGTTATTCACAAACATAAATATGAACAACCGATAAATAGCAGTGAGGAAACAACGCTTATGTTATGGATATCCGCGAAAAAGACGTGCAATCAAAGGTTGCAAAGTCAACGCATGCTGTATAAATGTATGTAAAAAGCACAAACTATTGGTACACTCGTAAGACCAAATGAACGAAGGCAATCACGCAGTCAATGTGAGCGCTGTCAATAGATAAAAGTAACGAAAGTCTATCCTGGTGGGACATAGAAACCTGCGGTACCAAATAAAAAATTGTAAATCAATAAAAAAAACAACAATCCCGGAAAATCTTAGAGAGCACAAAAAAATTACAGGTGAGCGATTCAAAGTAGGCATGCTCTGGAGCGGAACATAACCTAATCGTCCGAACAACTACCACTCAGCCCTAGGTCAACTCTATTCACTGGAACGGAGATTCATATGAGACCCGAATATGAAAGACTTGTATCAACAGTCAATTGATACAGATGTTCAAAAATGTTTTGTGAAGATCATGAACACATCGGAAGCCAAAGGCACTTTTGGAACGGAACGATATTTATCTTACCATCCAGTACTAAACCCCAACAAACCGGGTAAAGTTCATTGTATTTGCAACTCTGCAGCCAGATACAAATATGTATGCCTAAATGACAAGCTATTAGCCTGACCCGATCTATTATATGGATTGGTTGGCACAATATTCAGATTTTGAGTATCGAGAGGGACCAAGAGCCCTAACTGCAGATATTGAGTCTATGTTTTTGCCAGTGCAGGTTCCTGAATAAGATAAAAGCTGCTCCCGATTCCTGTGACGACCAACAATGAGCGAACTTGTGCGGATTTACGAATATCAACGTCATATTTTTGGTGCAAAGAGTTTACCCACATGTGCAAATTACGCTCAAAAGCAAGTAGCAATTGTCAATGTGGACAATTTTCCAATTGCAGCAAAGGCAATCCAAAACATCTTCTACATGGACAACTTAATCAAGTCAGTCGACACTCCTGATGAAGTAATCGATGTTTTCAAGCAATTGCGACCTCTTCTGTCGAAGCATGGATTCGAACTGAAAAAATGGATCACCAACTGAAATAAATCCCTGAGGTCTTGAGACAAATCAGCTACACAAAGCAAGTATAAATAAAACCTAGTAAGGTGGCTTCTTCCGTGCTTGGACTTCAGTGGACCGTTACTGAAGATAGTTTACAGGTTTGAAGTGGTACTAGCAAAGAAATTGAAAATTCAATCACCAGAGGGAGATATTGTCTCTAGTTTCATCAATGATTGATCCTCTTGGGCTGTTTGCACCATTCAACGTTCACATGAGGCGACATCTGAAGAGAATTTGGACTGGAAATGGGCAACATTGGTACAACTCAGTGAAACTTAACGAAGAAGAGGAGTTTCTGAAACAGAAAGATCAGCTTCCAGAAGTAGCAGAAACCAGCATTGACAGAGGATATTTCAGCTCAAACAGAGACAACTATGAACTTCATGTTTTTGCCGACGCATTCAAAGACACAGTGTGCCCGTTTGCATACTTACCTTCAAACCCCAAAAAATACTCAGTAGACTAAGCATTTGTAGTCCAAAAGTGCAGAGTTTTACCAATGCCACACCTTTCAATACAACGTTTGGAATTACGGCGGCAGTCATGGCAGTTAGAATGAAAGGATAGATAGTTAAAGAACACGATTCAAAGATTCAAAGTTGTAATTTTTGGACAGATTCTACAACTGTTCTGCAATGGAGACACAGCTCTCACCATAAACAACAAGTGTTTTTTAGCGAGATTTTAAATACACCTGATGTTTCACAATGGAATCATGCGGGTGGTATTAACAATCCAACCGAAATCGGGACAAGAGCCATCAATGTTGATCAATTCAAGAGAAGTGAGCGACTCACTGGGCGGGCCTGGTTGAAGCAACCAGATAACGAATGACTGAACAGGTGAACTTAGAATTCGCTTCCGACGAACAAAATGGACAAACGGCCTTCAAATTTTCCACCAAAGAAGAAGAAACTATTGTTCAATGGGAACCATTAAGCAATTTCAAGCTACTGGTTAACTCAATGACATACGTGGAACGGGTTGTTAACAAACACAAGCAGGCAACAAAAATATTGTGTCGAAGAAAAAGAAAATGCACAAGCACGGTTTTCTAGACTATTACATCAAGAACAGTTTGCTGAAGAGATCAAGTCTCTCCAAGCTGAGAACGAAAAACCAAAAAACAAAAAGTTCTTCAATTTGCACCATTCGCTGAACTGCAAGGACTCATTCGTGCCCAAGGTAGAATTGGTAAAAATCAATTGAACTTCGAAACAAAGCATCCAATACTATTACATTGGAAACATCATGTCATTGAATTATTCTTGCAAAATGAACACAAGAAGAGCCATCTCGAGGCACTGAACATGTCACAACCATAGTTCAGCATAAGTTCTGGATCATAGGCATTCGAAATGCATTGAGATCGATCAAAACAATTCCATTGCATGTCGGAAAGAAAGACCCCAAAGGTACTGTTAATGGCAGATCTACCTGAAGAACGATTAGTCGCATCAACGTTGTTGTTCTCGAATGTGGGCCTGGACCATTTTGGATCATTCACAGTGAAGATTGGTCAAAGAAACGAAAAAAGTTTGTGTTTCCTATTAACAAGCCTTACTGTGCGCGTGGTGAATATAGAGAAAGTACCAAAACTGGACACTTATAGTTGTCTGAACGCAATGATGCGATTCATTGATCGAAGGAGCAAAGCAGTAAAAATGATTAGCGATAAGGGGACAAACTTCATTGGAGCTGAAGGAGAATTGGCGGATTACATAGCAGCATGCCACAAGAAGCGAATTGAAGAACATCTGAGTCAACAAGGAATCAGAGGAAAGTCCAAATCAAATGCCGCACCACACTTCGGAGGATTGTGGGAAAGAATGGTCAGAAGTTGTAAGAAGACAATGTACCCAGTGCTGGGATATTGGTCAATTTCTGAAGATGTTATCCCAAACACAATGTGTTTTGTTGAGCAAGCAATTAATGCAAGACCATTGAAACCAGTCGGTTCTGACTTAAACGATTTGGAAGCTGTTACCCCAAACCATTTTCTGTTTGTTAACAGAATTGTTTGACTTCCATTTTTACCAGGCACAGAAGAATTCGTTGATAATCGGAAACTCAATCGACAAAAACAAGATTACGCAGACCTCATCTGGGTCAGATTTCGTTAAGAGTACTTGCCAGCGTTGAACAGTCAAAAGAAATGGCAGTCCACAACGGACAGAAGTCTTCAACAAGGTGATATTGTGTGGGTAGTGGAAAATAGTGACAAACGGGAGTTTCACAAACTTGATCGAGTTTCAGAAACCATCCAGTGTTTCGACGGAATAATTCGATTGGCAACTGTTCAAATGAAAGACGGAGTCTACAGGAGGTTTGTTGTGAAGATCGCTTCAGTACTATCAATTGACGTGGATGTTTTTACAAAGAAAAACAGGGCCGGCGATGTTGACGCTCAGCTTTCACAACATGCTTTGGAAAATGCATAGGCATAAAAACTGAGATAGGGAAATCACCTTTGTATAAGTTGTCTGTTAGTCATCGTAATAGTCCGAGTTTTAGATATAGTTACTAGTGTAGTCATAGTCAAGTGATGTGAAGAATAAAGGGAAAATAACAAAAGCAACACAACAATACACATGAAAAACAGCCGCGAAAACGGCCTTCTTCCTGTAGATCAACAAAGTATTGTACAACTAAACTGACTTGAGCAGTAAATGAAGCTTTACTGTGTCTTGTGTTTAAATTAACCTTGAGCAGTAAATATCTTGTTACTGTGTTTTGTATTGAAAGTTATTCTTGAGCGGTATATTTTTTGTTACTGTGTCATATATCTACAAATTATTGGAGCTGCAGTTCAATTGTTACGAACCCCAGCTTCCTATATTTCAACACTCGTGAGTACATAAGGCAAAACCAACATAATTTTAAATTTAAATATTTTGTGTAAACAGGTCTTAGACATATATCTTTGTCTTCGATTTGTTTTTCTACCGGAAGGAACTGGTAAACAAATAGAAATCCCGCATAGTGTGATCTATATCAACCCAGTCTGACTCGGTTTTGAAAAAGTTAACTAAGATTAGCAAATAGTTACAAACTGAATTGAATTGTAATGCAACGGTAAGAACATGGCGTATATACGGTTACGAAAGCGAACTGCAAAAACAGAATATCTGAACCGATTTTGAACCGCTGAAACGAACTGGGCGGTGAAATGCTTTCCTCGTCGCAACCGACTGGGAGAGCAGCCGTTACAAGCGTGGAATTTGAACAGCCTCTGAAGTGCTTGGGTGGAAAACTAGGATTCAGCAAGTCTTAGCGTGGTTTTCTAACCTTTTCTTGGGAGCACAGGAAACAAATGGAGAACGCATAAATAAGGATAAAAATTGAGAGACATCAGTGTCGTTTCATGGAATACACACAAAAAATCTGAAAAAAAGTTTTCACAATGAAGCTTCTCGAGATTACCCCAAAACAGAGTTAAAACACAGAGAATTTTTTTATAATATTGCGGAACTTGAACCTTATGAAATTGTCTCAAAGTGATCTAATTTGAGAAAAGTTGTGAGAAATAAGAACAACATAGGGTTAGGAAAGTTATGTTTCCTTTTGCACTTTTGAGACGACCCATACAGTCTAACCACTTATACAAACATGTGTGCTGACTTCGTGCGGTTGCTATTATTACACCAATACGTCAAAAAGGCAACTTTTGTCAAACAAATCATTTTGAGGTAACAACAATGTACTTCGCAAAATAAACCCTAATTGAGAGTAAAACTACATTCTCTTCTAAATTTCGAGAATTTAAACCAAATAAATTCTTTTTGGGATTTTTTTTACACTCAGGGCTAAAAATCACTGCGCGAAATTGCTTAGCCAAATTTGAAGTGATATAATTTGGGCAAAACTGATGAAAAGACCTCTCATAAGAATAACATGGGCCAGGAAAGTCCTGTTGACTATTGAATAAAAAAGCAACGACGAAATTGTGCGGTTGCTATTTTGACTTCGATACATCAAGTGAGCAACTAATGACAAGCAGGGCAATCAAGGTGTACATAAAGTAGTTACCATGATTTCCCCATAAACAGAGTATAACAACATTCTGTTATCAAATTAGGGCACTTAAACCAAATCAAAATGTTGGTAGTGTTTGTTTTTGTTTACATCGAGTGGTCTAAAGTCATTGTCTAATCTTGATTAAACAAATGATCTAGTTTGAGAAATTTAGAGGGGAAAGCCTTTCAACACGAAGAACATGAGTGTTAGAATTCATTTGTAATTTTTTACGGTTCAATCAACGCATTCCTATTGACAAATTAAACAAGGAAGTATGCTGAAAAGCTATATCAGGAAAACATTCACTGTAAAACACAAGAAAACTGGTTAAAGTACAAGCAGCAGCGAAACAAAGCCAAGGCAGTTATATGAGAGTCCAAAAGAAAGTATTTTGATGTATATCTCTCCTGCAAAGAAGAACAAGGGAGTAAAAACTTTTACAAAACAATGAAAATTCTGAAACCCTCAGCTGCAAGTCTCAATGAGAATGACCTTAGCCCAAATTGTGAAGTGCTCAATACTTTCTTCAGCACGATAGGATATGACTTAAACAATAAGTTTGACTCTAGTCCAAATTACTCCCTTTTTGACAAAGTACCAGCAACTATGTTGCTTCTCGGCAGTAATGAAAAAGAAATAGAGTGTGGTGTATTATAGATAAATTATCAAACAAAATCTCTGAAGATCAATATGGAATCAGCAACAAATTCCTTAAAGCCGTAAATTTCACCATAGCACTCCTTTTGACTGACTTAATAAACCGATCAATTGCAGACGGCTTTTACCCAAACTGTTTGAAAACAGCCAAAGTTGTTCCTATACAAAAGTCCGGAGACAAGAGCGTTTGTTCTAATTACAGACCTATTTCCCCACTACCTACTGTAGGCAAAATAGTAGACTATTTGGACAAAAATAGCGTCTTTACAGAAAAACAGTTTGGTTTTCGTAATAAAAGAAGTACAGTGGACGCTATAGCAATTGTGATAGATAGCTTGAGTTCATACAAAATCACTAGTACAAAAACCTGTTGCACGTTTTTGGATCTAAAAAAAGCCTTTCATACCGTAGATCACAACCTGTTGTTAAAAAAGTGTGAACTTTATGGTCTCAGAGGTCATGTTCGGTAATTAATTACTTCCTACCTTACTGACCGAAAGCAGTTTGTGCTACATAACAGCCTAAGTTCTAGAGTTCTAGCATAAACTGTGGGGTTCCACAAGGCTCAGTTTTAGGACCCCTTTTGTTCCTTTTGTATATAAATAACATGCAGAAAGTCTGCCATATTCTTGAGGTCACTCTTTTTGCTGACGACGCCTGTTTGCATTGTAGTTACGATAACAAAAACATTGATTGTGTACAACAAGAACTAACCAAAATTGAGAAGTGGCTTGGTGAAATTAAACAAACGTTCAATCAACAAGAAACGTACTTGTTGACCCCAAGCTCAATTGTTAAGTCAAACTTGCAGTGATCTAGTTTGAGCAAATTTCTCAGCAGATGCAATTTTTTTGAGCGCAAGTGGTCTGATCAGAAATGATTTTGAGAGCAATTCGAGAGCAAAAGATTGTGACTTCAAGGGCTCTTCGAGCACAAAAACATTTTGAAACAGGTCCTTGCTGTCTTTACTGGTCGGAGATCTGAGATCGTTTCCGTCTCCCTGTTACTTTTTAGGGTACAATCAAGACGAGCAAAATTTGAGAACAAGTTGATATCAAATGGAATCAAAATGGTCAAAGTGAGAAACACGTTTGAGTCACGTGATCGAAGTGAAAAGATCTTCACATTATGCACTGTAGAAAATTACAAGCTAATTGAACAAATATCCAAATTTAACTGGAAAATGCCAATAGTTAGAACCGATTCAAAACAGCACGGGAAGGAGTCGTCGTTTAGTAAATGCTTACAACCCAAGAAATTTCCAGAAAAACGTGAGCGATATGATCCGCATAAGTACTTTAAAGCCCCCTTCAACAAATCCAGAATGGCCTTGTTTCCTTTGGAGAAAATGGGAGTCGATAATTTTATTACAGATAATGAAAGGTCGCGAATTGCTCATTATATTGTATCACACACCGAACAACCGAAGTTAAGTTTGAGCGAAGACCCGCGAAAAGGTCAACGCAATTATAAATCTGCACAAAATATAGAAATGTCAAGACTTGGGATTGCTAATTTAATTGAGACTAAATTATACACGGACGCTTATCCCGTACACTCTGGGCCTTACTTATGGTCCAGAAACAACGAAAAGCTTCTAGGAAAATGGGAAAATAACATCAAACTTCTGACCGACAGACAGAAGTTATTTTATTCGTGGTCATGTCGAAAGGCATTCTTCAAACAGCAACCTCTGGAACAAGTTAGAAGATATTTTGGAGAAAAAACAGGACTTTATTTTGCATGGTTGGGTTTTTACGCCCGCTGGATGCTATACCCGGCATTGTTTGGGCTGATTGTGTTCGTTTTGGGTTGGATTTTGCTCTTTTTCGACCCAGTGGTAAACATTGCATGTTCTGAAGAGCCACAACCTGACCTTGTATTGTGTCCAACTTGTGACTTTTGTGGGTTTTCTTTAATCAACAGTGCGTGTCAACAAGGTACGCTGAATTTTGGACCAATTGTTTTATTTTCTGTCATTTTTAAGTTCATTCGACATTTTTTTCTAGATTATGGTGTTGATCATTCCAATTTTTGTGCTAAACGAAATCGATCGAAGTTGTTCAGAAAGGAAATACGTTGACTTAATTGCGAAAACCGAGTTCCTTAAAGTTATTTTCTATCAAAGCGCTTTACGTTAAGATTTTGCCATGTAGTCTGTTTTTTTTTCAGTTTTGAACTGAAGATCACTCCGGTTAATTAACCATAAAGGAACCATATAAGAACCATATAAGAACCATATATGGTACCATTATAGCATAAAATGTTATTATGCGTGGAAAGGTTTAAATGTCGTGTGGTTTGTTCGAAGGTGCTCCTAGAACAAAAAAAATAAACTTGAAATCTTGGATGCCATATAAGAATAATTTATGGAATTCTTGGCAACCATAGCAAGACCATATGAAAAAACTTTGTATAGCCTGTATGGATTCATATATGAGTAGTATATCGTATGCAGACCTGGGGGGGGGGGGGGGGTAAAAGGAGGTACCTATGTATAAAGATTACCTATAGCCTATTTTCATCAATTTTCCAAAGACGTACCTAAAAAAGTGAGAACAATAGACCTGTCAGGTCTATTGTTCTCACGTACCTAAAAAAGGTCTATTGTTCTCACGTACCTAAAGATGACAGGTCTATTGTTCTCACGTACCTAAAAAAGTGAGAACAATAGACCTGTCATTTTATCGTAATTACCCAGGGGTAATTATCTTAATTACCCCAGGGAAATGCATCCGCTCTAATGCACTTCAGCTAATCTTATCTACTTAATAAAATATAATAATTATAATAAAAATCTGCGGAACTTTTACTTATAAGCATTTTCTCATTTTATTCATTCGCGGATAGATATCACAACTATAACTTTCTTTCATTCATTTACAAAAGGAGAAAACTATTTTATCATTTTTTCATTGTAATTCACTAGAATTTACACGATTTTGTGCTGATAAACGTAAATTTTGACAGTTTTACCATTTTTTGCCAAAAAACACCCAATTATTGGTAAAAAATACCCAATTCTTCCCAAAAAATAACCAATTCTGACCAAAAAATACCCAATTTTTATCAAAAAATACACAAATCATACCAGAAATACCCAATTCTGGCCAAAAAATTCCCACTTGGCAAGAAATACCCAATTCTTCCCAAAAAATACCCAATTCTGACCAAAAAATACCCAATTCTGACCAAAAAATAACCAATTCTGTCCAAAAAATACCCAACTCTTGGCAAAAATACCCAATTCCTGGCAAAAAATACACAATTCCTTCCAAAAAATACCCAGTTCTTCTCAAAAAATAGCAAATTCTTATCAAAAAACACTCATTTTTTACCAAAAAATACCCAATTCGTGGCAAATAATAGCCAATTCTTATCAAAAACTACCCGAATCTTACCAAAAATACCGAATTTGTGGCCAAAAATTAACACGTATGAGTTGAAAATTCCCAGTTTTATCAGCATATTTAAGAAAATTACCCAAAGTTCAAAGAAATTTACCCAAATTTTTCCTTAACTGTTCGAATTTCTTCCCATTATTCCCACAATTTCGCAATTTTAGGACCTTACAAGTTTCAAAATCTTTATTGTAAAAACAAAATCTCTCACGTGATCGCATTAATTTTGTCTGGAGGTAAATGACCTCTGATTTGTGAATTCTCCGAATAACAAATTTACTGTGTCATCTGTTAATGTGCCTAAAATTCTCACGTGATTAGACAATTAGTCACTATATTATTGTCACAATTACTCGCAAAAGTACAATTACATCATAGAAATCCACAATTACATCAAAGTGTTGTCATGATTAGGTCATAATAACGTCACAATTACGTCATTCTGTCATCACAATTACGTCATTTTGTCGTCATAATTACGTCATATTCAACACAGAACTTTTCATTTTCGTTTATTTTCATTTTCCTGATTTATAGAATTGAGTGCAGTTGAGTAAACTAATCTCTACAACTTCTGACAAAAATATTATTTCATCGCAACTTCCATCTTAACAATTTTTACTCCTCCTTTTCTCACTTCTAATCTTACAATTTATTTTATTTTCAGAGATGCCTCGAAAGTCGGACCAAAAAGAGCTTTGTAAGTCTTGCGATAATTTTATTTTGAAATCCAATATGAGTAGATATCAGAAACGTCACGCAAAAGTTTGCTCACATTGCACCCAGTCATTTCCGGACGACGAGAAACTGCGGAAACACATTGCTTCTGTACATGCACCGTCTCTGGTTATCAAGAAAAAGTTTTCTTGTAGCAGCTGTCCCTTATCCTTCTCTACATATTATCAACTTCTCCATCACAAACGAAACAGTCACCAACGTTCAATTCCTAGCACCTACGAGGACGTTGACTTAGCTATCTGTGGAAACTCTGCCGCTCTTCATAGTGAACTTCAAACAGTTCAACACTTTTTACAAGACTCAGTGCTTGAATTGTTTAGAAAGAAAGTGCATAACTTCAAGTTAGTCGAACTCAGCCACGAAACAGTGATCAACAAATTGAATTCCGTTTATAACGATTTACCCAGTTCAGCGAAAATTAGCATTTCCTTTGGTTTTGTTCTTCAAAGTGTGCATAACTCAGACGAATCTCAATACTTTTACGCCGCAGATAATATCCCCATTTTTTAAAATCCTTTGGTTCTCTCGGATGACTCAGATCTCAGTTATATCAAATCGAAGTTGAGAAGTGAAGATTTTCTACCCAATCTAATAAACCAACGTCCAGACACGAAATGGAAGTTTTATTGTGTTACAAATGTCACTTTCTTAGTATTTCTCCTCAGTGGTGTTCCTCTAGGCTGTATGACTCAAAATATTCCATCTATTTTGCTCAGGAACGGTTACGTTAAGTGTTTTGTTTCGGATTGTGAAAAAAGCCCTATCAAGACAACCTGTGTATGTTCCGTGCTTTGGCTTACGATTTGTACGGTAGTGATGAGCTACAACAAAATACGTTGAAATTGATGCAGTCATTCCTCTCAGCGACAAGGAGAGATGGCGAAACGTTTCCAGGAATACATGAAGACGATATTCCTGTACTTGAAGAGATAACTGACAGAAATATTCAAATTTATTCAATATTCTTTGAGGAACAATCTGAAATGTTTGCTGAACTAACTCGTCGATCCTGCTTAAAGTGAGCACAGACAACTTCGTTGATGAGATATGAAAATCATATCTGTTGGACAGCGGACATCAACAAGTTCTTCAAAAGATTCCGCTGCTACATATGTGATCACTTTTTCGATAGATCAAACAATTTGATGGTCCATCTAAGGAATTGTTCCAAAAACACACAACATAGGTATCCCTCAGGAGCTTATCAATTAGCAGAAACTATTTTTGATCGACTGCAAGACGTTAATATTATGGTTCCGCAAGAACTCAGGCTTTTTTCTCATCTTATTGTATTTGATTTTGAGTCAATAACCGTCCCCGACAGTACACTCAGAAACACAGATTTGACTTTGTGGATTGGGAAACATGTTCCCCTTAGCGTTTCGATAGCCACCAACCTACTTAAAGACCCAATATTCATTTGCAACGAAGATCCATATCATCTAATCTGTGATTTTGTATCCAGCTTGACTAATATAGCAGAAAAAAAGCACACCTATAATGAAGGAAAAACTCAATGCTTTTGTGCTGGAAGTGGAAGAAAAGTATTGGGCAGTTCGACAATTGGTTCCAGTGAAAGACAAGCAGGTACCCACTGGAGTGGAAGACTTATTTGACAACGAAGCTGAACCCGACGAAGAGGAGGATGAAGAACTTGAAATTAGGAGACTGAGGTGCGAGCTCAAGATGTTATCAAAATTGAGACAAGACTTTGAGAACTATTACAGCACCACTCCTGTTTTCGGGTTTAATAGCTCTCGGTATGATTTGAACCTGATAAAAGAATCTCTTCTGCATCATCTGTTAATAGAGAAAAACGTTGTTCCCAAAGTTATTCGTACGGGGAACAAATATATTGGAATGATTTTTCTTGGATTGCAATTTCTGGACTTTCTTAACTTCCTGGGAGGAGCTTCAACTCTGGATAATTTTCTGAAATTGTATGGAGCCAGTGAAGAGAAGGGTTTTTCCCTTATGAGTGGTTTGACAGTGCTGAAAAGTTGAATGAGACACAACTGCCACCAATTGAAAGTTTCTGGAGTAAGTTGAAAAACCATAACGTCTTGTCAGTCGATTACGATAGCCTCATGGATTGCAAACAAGGGGGAAATGAAGAAAAGGAAGCTTTAAAGAAGCTGAAATTAAAAACAGTTCCTAAAATTGCAGAAGAAAACTACCGGGAACTTCAAAACATTTGGGAAAAGGAGAACATGAGCACATTTCGTGATTTTCTCAAGTGGTATAACAACAAAGACGCCGTGCCCACTCTTGATGCGATGACAAAGATGATTCAATTTTACCACTTTTAAACAAATTGACATGTTGAAACTGGGCTATACGCTTCCCAACTTGGCAAACAGGTTTCTCCATTCATCAACAGATGCTGCATTTTTCCCATTCTGCGAGCAAGACAAGGATTATGATAACTATATCAGAAATTGGCTGACGGGAGGACCCTCGATTATCTGCACCCGATATGCAAAAGTCGGCGAAACGAAGATTAGAGAGTCCGAAAATGTGTGCAAGTCTATTGTGGGTATTGATGGGAGTCAACTCTACCCATTCTTAATGACCAAGGAAATGCCAACGGCACTATACACAAAATGGGAGTTCAATGACGATACTGCAAAGTTTCACCCAAAAAGGAATTGGAGGAGTTTGTTTGAGAAGCAAGTAATCGATTACTTGCAGAGCACTCGTACAGAATGTTTAATACAGTCACAGTTCAGTCACAAAAAACAGAAAAAAATTGGAACTTATCTCGTCGATGGCTTCTGCTCTCATTGCAAAACAGTGTTTGAGGCAATGGGATGCTACTTTCACTTTTGTCCCTGTCACGAAGAAAAGCTATTGTTATTTGAAGATATAGAGAACGGACTAAAGACACGGGAACGAGATAGTGATCGAAGAGAATATCTGCAGGGATTAGGATACACGGTTGTTGAAATTTGGGAGTGTCAGTGGAAACAGTGGAGGAGGGAAAACACAGATGGAGTAAAAGAGTTCGTCAACAAGAAATATCCATTTCAACCACCCCTTTCAAAAAATGCTCTTATTGAAAAAATAGAGATTTGTTTGGTGTGGTCGATTGCAGCCTCGAAGTCCCCGAACACTTGTACCCTTACTTTGAAGACTTTCCTCCTATTTTTAAGAATTGTGAAGTTGGACGAGACAACATCGGGCACCATATGAAAGAATTTGCTGAGCGACACAAGTTATTATCAAAACCAAGAAAAATGCTCATCTCTAGTTTCAAGGTCGACAGAGGACCAATTATTACTCCGCTGTTGCTGTTTTACCTTGAAAAAGGGTTAGTCCTAACAGATGTCTTCTGATTTTTACAGTAAACTCCACGAGAATGCTTGCAGTCCTTTGTGCAAAACGTTGTTGATGCTTGCCGCCAAGGAGACCGAAAAAAAGACTCTACAGTCGTTGCTGAAACTATGAAATTGATAGGTAACAGCTCATACGGGTATCAGATAATGGATCTTAGCCGGCATACGACCACAAAATAGGGCCGCAAGTTGATAAGTTTATCAACAACAGATTTTTCAAGACCCTAAATGATCTACTAGAAGAAATTTATGAAGTAGATATGAGCAAAACACGTATCGAGCACAAGGAACCAATAATTGTTGGCTTTTTTATTCTGCTGTACGCTAAACTGACAATATTACAACTCAAGTACAATTTCTTTTCGATTTTCTGCGACAAAAATAAGTACGAACTCATTGAAATGGATACCGACAGTCTGTACATGGCGCTTAGTGAGCAAAAACTTGACAAAATCATTCGACCAGAAATGCAATCATTGTGGTACTGGATGAGACAAAGCGACTGCAGTGATAATTTTGCAGCAAACTCAAGCAGCAACTTTTTCCCACGTGAATGTTGCAACAAGCATGCGAATTTTGACAAGAGAACTCCAGGCTTGTTCAAAGAAAAATTTAGATGCTCAGAAATGATTGCTTTGTGCTCAAAAACTTATTGCTGCTACGATGAGCAATCAGATACTGTAAAATTATCCAGTAAGGGGCTCAACAAAAACAACATCGAGGAACCCTTAGCCAAATACAGAAAAGTATTGTTTGATGAGGAGCGAGTATATTCAACGAACAGGGGATTTCGCGTAGTCGACAATAAGAAAGTATGCACATATGAACTCAAAAAAGTGGGACTGTCATACTTTTATCCCAAGCGTAAAGTCTGTGAAGACGGAATTCACACTACTCCTTTAGATATATAGGTCATTTTCTTCAGAATTTGTAAATTTTTAGCCTTCTTTCATTTTATATCTTTTTTAATTCACTGTTTACCTCACAAAATGTCTTTTGAAAAAAAATCTTTGTAAAAAATAACTAAATTAGATACAAATACACATACAAATGATTAAGTACAAATATTACAAATTTTTTTTTAAAAAAGTTTTGAAAACCATTTGCATCATTTTACGGATTAATGTTTAAACAATTAAAGATTTTGGTTGTCAAAACTTACAAAACATCAGCAAAGAACTTCAAAATATGAAAATCATTTAAATATTTAGACGAAACTTTAGAAAATAAAACATGTGCAAAATAAATAGCAAATAAACCACACAATTCTGAATCTTGGAGTTTTTCCTGTACTAATGAACAAAAGTTTGATTTTGTCCTGATGCCATATTTTTCCAAAACTTATCCCATCGAATCACCGTAGAACAACTTTCCAGTTTCATTGGCGAGCAAAATCCAGTGCGAGCCCGGTTCAGTAGATGGATCTGTATGGATTATACAAAATGTGTTTGTAGGTAAGTATTTTTGGTCGAGTATCTGCAGGGAAGGAACCGAGATATTTGAACTTTAGGTGTGGGAACCTGTTGACAACATGTAAGAGTTGTTGACTATCCATTTTTAGTAACTGATCCCTCCTTATCAATTGCAATTGAACTTATACGTTCACCACTAACAAATAATTCTACAGTATTAGCCAAATTGTTAGCAAAGTAGAGCTCTAAACGAATTCCTGCTCCAACTACATCAGGAAAATGGGTTTCGACATTGGCCTCTTGTGTTGAAGTAAGATCGAAAAATAAATGAAAGTGATATTCAAAATCCTTGTATTGAATGTTTGGACCGTCATCATCAAATTTGAGTGCTTTCATTGTTTCAGCATAAGCTCTCACATGATTTTCTGTTTGCAAGTTAACTATAGTTTGATTCCCACGCACAATTTTAACTTGTCGAAGACCAAATTTACGAAAATGGAACGGATTCGTGCTGTATGTTCCACTGAACTCATTATTCAGATTCATAGCAATATCAATCATTCGAATTGGCTTGTTTGAAAATATATTTTCTTGTATAAACTGATTCTGTCCAGCGGGAATGATAAACGTTTTTGGAAGTTCCTCATTATAGTAAAATATGGCAGGTTCTCGCAGCAGTCTGCTTTTGAAACTTCTCATCCAGTTATCTGAGATTGCTACCTGTCTAGTAAAAAGGCAAGCTTCCAAAATTAAAGCCTCAGAGTTCAGCCCACCAGAATCGATCATATAGAACGCTGGAGATGACCGGATCAATTTCAGTCTGAAGTTGACATTTGGGAGAAGTAAAGTTTCACAAGCAAATAGACCTATTGCCAACGGACCGTAAAATGTAAAATCATCTTTATCCTTTTTAAATACAGTATCTGTAAATGCTCTTTTTGTAAAATTGTTTGGCTCAATCTCGTATCGATATCCTTGGCATTGAGAAAAACGTTCCTTCGTTCCTTTCGTCCCTGAAAATTCAGCAGAGACAAAAGCTTGATAAGCATAAAGAGAATTGGCACTGTGAACTTGTTCATTGTTAAGATATACTTCGCAATTAGAGAAAAGAGAATGAAGAGCATTGTTTACCAATAATGTTTCTTCGGCATTATCTAAACGTGTTCGATCTCCTTTAATAACCCTTCCTCTGATGAATAATCGAGTAGAGCGCAAGTCAGTAAAAATATTACGATCAGTTTCCAATTGAAATTCGGTTGTTGACTCGTTTAAGGAATTTGTTGGAAATATTTGTTGTTCATTGGACAAAAGAATGGGGTCTAGAATTGGAACTTTCCCAAAAAAGTCTAGCATAGAGTGAGACAAGGAATTCTTTTCCATTTTAGCCGACCGTTTTTTATAATGATAATTGAGGAAATGATCAAGATTTTTTCTGGAATAATAAAGTAAGCTGAACTTGACCAATAGAGAAGAAGGGAACAAGGTACCCAGCAGCGTTTCTTAATTCTACATGGATACTGTGGAAGTTGGATTTGATTACTTTATGGAATCTCAAGTGTTCTAAACTGCGATAACTCAGAACCTGAGATGTCTTAAAAATCTCATCGTTATCTCGATGTTTGAATGGGAAGGAGCGTAGAAGAGGACATTTCACATCACCGACTGAATTGGGTTCAACTATATCCAAGTAGAGTAAAATTGTATGTTTTCCAGTAATATCAAAAGGGAGATCTGCCGTTGCCAAGGACTTGGTGTTGTATGATCCTTTCGAATCAGGCATAACAGGTTTGTCAGCTTCAACGCCCAAGTTAGCAGCCAAACTTTTGCTGAAGGATACATTTTGAGATCCTCTGTTGCAAAAAGTTAATCTTGGACTTTTTTTGTCGATGTTGATAGAAAATTGAGGATCTAAGTTTTTGGGATGTCGTGCTTTTTTGGGTATATCTGTAAGACTCTTCGCAAATCCGTCCATAGAGTTAAAAACCGCTGGTGGAATAGCGAATACATGCTTAAATTTCTCATCATAGTGAAATGTCATCAATCCTCCTTCAATGTTATAACATATACCGGGATATGATACTTCGACTAATGCTACTTCCCAAGAACCATCCAGTTCAATTTTGTCTGGAAGAAAATTAGTGAACGAAGCCATTGCATTTTGAGGATAAACTTGAGAGGAAGCGTTGGATACAAGTTCTATATAAAACGAATTCATGATGTTTGACTGTTCTGTGTGACGTTTGTTTGGGAAAATGATTAGTCAAGGTTCTTCAGAAAGTCTTTCCAAATTTTTTGTCGAGTAATACTTTGTCTAGTGTTTTTCCTCTCTTTAATACCTCCACCTACTTGTTTCCGTATTGTTGGTTTTGCAGCTTTCTTTACTGCTTTTTTAATTGAAGTCTGTCCTGATAAAACACCACCAATTTCGGGAATTGCTGACTCGATTACATCTCGTCCAATTTTTTTTTGCTGCAGATAAAACGTATTTCTTGAGAATGGGAAGAGTTGTCCTAGCGACTGTTCTAGCCAAGGCTCCAAAGCCACGCCCTCTCTTTCGAGGAACTCCTTTAAAATAAGGTAGATTGTAACCGTCCATTTTCTAGCGCGACTAATTGAAAAATGATTATGCAACTTTTGACATTTCTTGTTCATAAAAGATTCTATCAATGTTTTCACCTTTCTGATCAACAAAGAACTAGGTCGGGAAGGGGGCTAAAGTGTTTATTTTTCGAACTAGGAAAATTTCATGTGTATAGTGAGGTTTATATCCTTTCGGAGATTTGCCCTCTGCTAATGCCAACCTAACTTTATCTACTACTTGAAACTTGGGCTTTGTATTTTTTCGTAGCTTCATTCGCTTGTACATGACAGCCAAAAAGTCAGCATTCACTACATCTTTGGGCGCCAACCCAATATCCCGATTGATTTTCGAGTTAATGACGTCAACAAACATTTGCAGTTCCTTGATATAGGATAATGTGTCGTTTTCTTCCAGGTAAAGTCAAATTAAACTTTTCAGGGTTCGTATAGCTCTCTCGCCAAAAGCTACTTTCGTTTCACTATAAGTGTGATAATATTTGATTCCCACGTCCTCGCAGAAATTGGCCATATCTCCAAAAAACTCTTTTCCCTGATCTAGCCATAATTTTTTTGGGAAATTGAGCTCGCTCTTCTTTGAACACATTTTGATAAAAACTGCTTTCACGGCCTCTGCTCCTTTTCTCCGTAATGGTTCTACTCGCAGGTATCGAGAAAAACATCTACAGTAACGAGTAAAAAGTTGATACCTCGATTCCATCGTGATAGTTTATCCATTTGCGCAAGATCCAAGCACCAAATCTAATCAATATAGCGAGCATGCGCATTTAGCCGGGGAAATTTTTGTCTGATTCCTTTGTACTTCGTATAAGAGTCTTTTGACTGTAAAAATTCTGTTACTCTCTCACGACCGATTCCACTTGCTTTTGTTAGGTTGTTGATAGAACCGAAAGCTGCTGGTCCCCTCTCGTTATACAAGTTCTGCAATTTGATTCTATTTGAAACTGTAATTGAACTAGTCTGAGCCATATTGTAACCTAAAAATGTTGTTTTTAACCAGATGTGGTCTCAGATTTAGAACTTTAAGAATAAGGAAATAGTTTGGATCAACTGGAGCGTTCTTCAATTTTATTGAATGAAGGAATGTTTTTATGTCAACTCCTGTGTCAACGTTGTCGACAATAATTGTATTGGAAAGTGAAATTTTCAACCGTTTTCTTTCGTATATCTCTTTCGAAGTTTTCAATGTCTCAGGATAGTTCTTATAGTGAAATTCCAGGTCTGTCTTAAGTTCTTTAGGTGGACGATTGGCTTCTTCGGAACGTTCTTCTTTCACTTTTTTGATAACTGGGAAAACTGTTTCTTCTTTTTTATAGATCTCGCTGTAGGGTTCCGATGGTTTTTTTGGTCTCCCACAGTTCTTTTGGAACAAGAACAAACTTTTGACCTCACTCATTGAAGAAAGTTTAAAATTTGTTCATACAAGGTTGGTATATGTAACTTAATATTGTTATTCCAGCTTTTGAGCCCAATATAAGTCTTCTGGAACTTAGGGTTGTTAATTTTGATGTGAGCTTTCAAAGTTGTTTTTGGAAGCGAGTGAACTGATTTCTTCTTAATCCTGTGAGGTTTCCTTTAATCAAGTTTACAATACACTCACAGAGAAATCTGATAAATTCCTTAGGACAATGTAGAAGGAAAGTTGGTTGAAATTTCTTGTTGAGATTCCAAAAGAGCTTCAGAGTATAATAATTCTGTGCGTTTATCATTATTATCACTAATACGAGCACGACTGTTCGGTACGAAGAATTCTGAAGGAAATGAAGTTACATTTGAACAATATCTTAACAAATCAGGTGTAGATGGTCTCAAGTCAATCATAAGATGCCCATATGGTTCTTGTGTAGCGTCTTCATACCATTGTTTTAGTTGTCTTCCCAGACCCAGTTGTCTTCCCAATATATCAATTTGCTGCACATCTCTGGGTGATTTGAACAAAACAATGTGAGTAGTCTGAAGCGCGGCATCACGTCCAGTTTTATTTTTGTGGAAGAGATTATGTTTGATATAAACACAATTTAAATTTCGATGTCTGTCGGCTGTCGCAATTTCGTTGAATTTTTCCGACTTGGAAAAAGTTTCTAATGAGTCATCGAATATAAGTAAAAATTTTGTGCCGTCAGCTGGTAAGTTCTCAATTAATTCAAAGTCAACATCATGAATGAATTCTATGCCTGCAATTGATTGCATCATTGTATCGTAAATTGTCTGAAAGTGCTTATAAAAGTACAAAATTCGATCAAACGAGGGTTGAAGAGTTTTCATTTGTAGCATATCATTAATGAAAACAGTTTTCCCAGATCCGGAAGGACCAACAAGATACATCAGAATGCGTTCCTTTGTTGATATAATCTTGTTCATTTTATGCTCTGGGATTAGGAAGTATGTAACCAACAGCACTTGAAAGAATAGCTGTCCAAACTGTTCGTTCGTCACAAGTTCTGGCAGAAATAAGGTTGATAATTGAAAAAAGAAGAAGTATTAGTACAACTAAGCACTGGAATATTGACAAAAAAGCTGTTCGAGAGCAAGTGCGTCCACAAATTTTCCAAGGCGGTCGCTCCTGATTGTTATTATCGAAAATAAAGTCAGCTGCGTGGTTGTTATGATCTGTCATTAGAGTGCAACTGATTTTTGTTCGTGTTTAGGAAAAAATGATTCACACTTTGATTGAATGGAATCGTGGTGACAATTTCAGAAAACAACAAAATGCTAGACCTGTTATATGTCCCAAGAAACAAAGTTAAATTTTGAATTAAGGAATGGAACCATGTAACCGTACCCAGGACTAATATTTAGATTTGTTTTCAGGTATCCCGTTGCATCATGAAATGTGGCATGTAAACGAAAAAATTTCGACCAATTCAAAAGTTTTTCTAACTTTGAATCGCCAACCCCTATTAGTCCTCCAAAGGGAACTTCTCTGTTAATTTTTTCTAGGTCTGCATTTTTGTCAAAACTTCGACAGACAGCCAATAAATAATTTTTTCTTTTTGTATTTCCAACAAAATGTTGACTGATTTTTTTTTCGAACTCTACAATTTCCTCAATATTCAAATCAAGCAACTGTTCTGAAGGAATTTAATTCAAAAAGTGAATAAATAAAGACATCACATACATTATAAAAGTTTACAATTACTTCTATGCACTTTGCAATTTTGTCAGGTTTTTGATTTTGTTCAGCACTGAAATAATTTCATAGCTTATTCGATGTAATTTCTGCAACTCCCCAATTCTGACAGAAAGGAAGCATTTCCTTCTAAAACTGTCCTTTTCAGTCCCTCGTGTGAACAGCTTGATGGTAAAATAACATCGATTCGGATCATCTTGGTAAAATGTTCTGGTCACACATACTTCTCGCCTAGCAGTCTGACTCAATTCCCAGAACACATCGAATTTTGCTTTTTCCTCCACATCAGTTGGCTGGAACAAAGTTTCGTCAATCATCAACTTTGCAGTAACTTCTGTGGGTTCAAATTGTAGTGCTTCTTTTAACATCTCGGGTAATTTTTGAATGAAAATTTTCAATTCCAAGACCGACAGCATCAGAAACTGATGTAGAACAAATTCACCTTCAACATTTTCGCGAAAGACTTTCAAGTGGGTCCAATTCGAGCTTGTGTTGATAGTCTCATCTGGGATGCTGATTTGAAATTTCCGGTTGCTGTATTCTTGGAAACACCAAAGGTTGTTGTTTCCTTGGCGATCGTCATTTGGTTTGCAAACAGTGTCCTCAACTTTCACGTTGGTATCGGTAAACAAAGAATATATGCTTTCATTATGATAATCAAACTGGGAAGAAGGAATAACTGGTTTTCCTTTATGGTTTTGTTTGCGGAAGGGAAAGGCGTAGGGTTTTTGCTGTCAGCTGAGACTGAACTTTGATCCATCTGTGGCGTGTGAATTAAGTAAAAGATGAGTTTTTAAAGCAAGAAAGGAAGAATTGAATAAATAAGGTAACTGAATATTGAAAACAAAAAGCAACAATTGAATGAATTATCTTCAAGAAAGGGCTTCATAAATCGAACCAATGAAATTTTAGTAAAAACGAGATATATTGCGACTTCGTAACCAATGAGATCATGTAAAAGCAGTCGTAACCAATGAGATTTGAGTGTTCATCATGACGTAATAGTCATTTCTATTTTTAGAAACATCACGTGACGTGACAAATTTTGTCACGTGAGGGAGAATTTAGGAAAAAATACAAGCAACTGTTAAGACTTATATTGGAGAGCATATAAAGTTCGAGAAAGGAACTTTTTGATGAAGTGAGTGGTTTTCATCATTGTCATTTTCTTGGATAGGAGGAAGAATAAGATCTTGGAAATTGGGAGGATCGAAGGTTTCTGATTTTGTAGAAATTGTATCGGCATGTTTGGAGAACATGTCTTCTACCCACCATATACCGTAGTGATTTATGTCACGAGAGTACGGGAACAAAATACCTTTGCAGTCTTTCAGTGGATGAAATTCTTGTTCTTTTCGAATTCTCTCAATGGCTTGGAAATAAGTGGGGAGAGAAAGTACTGAATTGTTGACTTTTTTTCTGCTAAGTGGAGGTTATGATGTCTAGCAGCCTCTAAAGTTCTCCACAAATCTTTCGGAAGTGTTAAGCTAGTAGTCTGTGTTTTTATTGTTACTCTTGTGCAATCCACCTCAAAGGATAATTCGATGTTGTTATCGGTTACTGTTGTTTTAAATTTCGATTCCTCTTTGTTGGGAGCGAAATCTAAATCAGAATAAAGTGTCGACAGAAAAGATGTTGAAGGAAGTCAAGGAAGTATTGGAGTATTTTGCATTTTTTTAGACCACTGATGTTCCAATGAGACAAAACACAAAATGATCAGAGTTTCTCGATCTTAACTCATTTCAAAATAATTTATACAAATGATATGATTGGATAAAAAAATTTAGAATTTCGATTTTTGAAATAGTAAAAGAACCTTATGAAAAAAAAATTCATTACAGTAAAACATTTTTTTTAGAAAAATAAATATAAAACTTTTACATAAAAAACTTCAAAAATTGAAAACTGGAATGATAGAAAAGTAAAAAACATCAAAATCTGCATTTTTTGTTAAAAACCTTATGTAAAAAATGACATTTTTGAAGGAAATTTGTTTTAAGAAAAACGATTTCTTTTTCAAAAGTAAAAAAATTTACATAAAAAAAAACTTCAAGAACTGAAAAGTGGAAAAATAGAAAAATAAAAAACATAAAAAACATCTGCATTTTTTGTTACAAACCTTATGTAAAAAACGACATTTTCAAAAAAAAATTTAAGTAAATTAACGTTTTTTTTAAAAAAAATATTTTTTAAAATTAAACTCAAAAATTCAAAAAAAAAAAATGAAAACTATTTTTTTCGAAAATTAACAAATGGAAAAAAAGAAAATATCAAATTATGCAATTTTCATCAGAAACCTTATGTAAAAAACGACATTTTTCAATCAAAATTGTTTAAAGTAAATTAACATTTTTATCAAAAAAAAACAATTTTTTTAAATTTAAACACAAAATTACCAAAAAAAAGAAAACTGTTTTTTTTTTTCGAAAACTAACAAATGGAAAGAAAAGAAAATGTCAAATTATAAATTTTTATTCATAAAGCTTGTGCACCTGCTGGATCTATCCGATAAAAATATTATTTCTTTGAAAAAAAAGGTTAGGTAGATAAGATTAGCTGAAGTGCATTAGAGTGGATGCATTTCCCTGGGGTAATTAAGATAATTACCCCGGGTAATTACGATAAGATGACAGGTCTATTGTACCACTCTCTTTTTTAGGTACGTCTGTGGAAAATTGATGAAAATAGGCTATACGTAATCTTTATACATAGGTACGTCCTTTTACCCCCCCCCCCCCACCCCCAGGTCTGCTTACGATATACTACTTATATGGTTCTTGTCTTGGATACGGTTCCCTAGAAAAGTCAACCCGGGAAAGTCTGAATTTAGTTCTTAATTGCATAAGGTCTCCGAAATAAACTGTGATCTTTTCTATGCGATTTTTCGTCTGACCATTTTATTTTTTGTCCTCAAAAATGGTATAAACAGTTAAAGCCTGGAAGGCATTAAGTTCTCGCTTAAATCGCTTAAGAATGCGTTTCAGCAAAACTTATAACATATGTTTTTGGTGTGAAGAGCAGTTCTTGCAGTTTGACCCCCCTCCACCCACTTCACGCCCAACCCCCTTCACCCCCTCAAAGCGCGTTAGCCCCCGCTTCACTCCCAGTTTTCAGCCACTGAAAAAACGTTCCACCGTAACCCAGCGCGACCCCCCTGCACCCCGAGTGTGCTTCCCTAAACTACAGCTGCTGACAAAGTAAAACGGTTGCCAATAGTTTGCGCGAAGTTGGACTGCTATGTTTATTATAGCTGCAAAGCTGTATGCTGAGTGTATCTATATTGTCGGTGGTGTTCGTCGTTTTCGTCATCTGGCGTTCTCTTTTCTATAATTGTTCACACGCCTAAGCCGAAATAGTCAAACAAATTTTCTGATTTGTTTCTTCTCACTGAGAGCGTTTGAATGTGATGTCATTTCTCGCTTTCTCTCAAGTAACAAATTTTAGGTCCGTCGTTTTCGTGACTAAATTTTAATAATGCGTGATTTACCTCATTCAATAAAGAGACTTTGCACTTTAAAACCTAAGGTGTAAACTGATTTGTTTTATGGTCGAAGGAATTCAGATGTACAATAAAGAAGTTTCCAAATAAAAAGGGTTCAGCGCAAGAATTTCAACAAGATTTTCAATTTAGCACTCAATATGTTTTTACATAGTTTCTCGAGGAGCGAAAACTATTTTGTCAAATTAGATTAGCCATTTTTTCATGTCTATTATACGTCACGCAAGTCTATTCTGCAGCTGTTCTTGGAATCTGACTGCTATGTAAATTTTTGGCTGGAACTAAATTTCACACTTAAATTTTTTAAACATTATAATGTGAGGTAACGATATAAATCAATCATAAAAATTGTGTTTGGTTGTGATGCAAAAGTTTTGCTCCGTCATTTTCATTTTTGGGTGCATTTTTACGCACTTTACTATTCGAGATGTGCGTGATCTGAATGTTTCACTCTTTCACATTTTGAAAGAGTTGAACTTAATTGGCAATAATTTATCACCAAAAGACATACGAAGACGTGTAAATTTTGTTGCTTAATATTTAAGATCATTTTAAGGCCTTTAGTGATTTTTCCTCCTCCCCCCGCTGGTTTTACCATCAAGCCATGCCCTGTCCCCATTAAATAAGTCTGTATTAGAGTCCCCCTAGTCATTATAGAGAGCCTTTCAGAGTCATTTGTTTATTTTTACTGTTTCTCTGCAATTTGATTCAATTGCTTCTAAACGAAGTTTGTAACGATTATTATTAGCCACCGTCGTTTTTTCAGTCGGCTATTATTGAGCTTCTATATTTCTTATAACGGGAAGCAAATATCTGTATTACATCATCTAATTTTTCCTTTTTCGAGGTTTTAAGTGCATTCTCTTTCCATTTCAAGGTATTTTTTTAGTTGCTCTCAAACGAAGTTTGTAGCAACTATATTAGTCCTGTTGATTTTTTATACAATTTTGACCAATGTTTGTCTGACCAATTTAAATTTCGCCCTAAAAAGAATAAACAGGTGACGCCCAGTGGGCATTAAGTTCTTTTAGAGACTTTCAGCTCACTAGTTTCCAACTATGCAATTCAGAGAAACGGTTTTGTAGACTTATACTTATGGTGAGAGTGGTGGTTCTTACAGGCTGACCCCAGCACCCTCTACCCACAACTACCCTGCCCCATACACTCCCCCCGCACATACACATCAACCCCCCTCACATCACCCCCAATCCCCACTTGTGCTCATCGTTCAGGCCGTAAGGGCCCCGTGCAGCCAAAGAGCTCCCTCTCACAGTTGCCCCCAACACCTCCCCTCACAAAAACAGTGTAGCCCCCATCAACGCCCCCTCCTCCTCCCGTAGCGCTCACCTCATGCCCCTTCAATTAAACTAAAGCTATCCTCACTAAACTGTGGCTAGCTGCTGACAAATCCCACCGCCCGCCGGTCGTTTGAGAGCGATTTGCCCGATGTTAGTCTGCTATGTTTTCTTTTTTATTGGTTGGCGTTGATAACAATCTTAGTCTTTTTTCATTAAGATGCAAGAGTATGCATAAAATCAAAATTCAGTCTAGCAGACACGTCTGATATATTTTTTAAACCAATCATTTCTATTTTTGTTTCAATCCCAATTACTTCACTGTTATCAATTGCCGCTATTTTCCAGCAGTCTCTGGGGTATGGGGATTTGCGAAGGGACCGGGAAATTCCTCCAGCCTACTTTAATTTCAACAACAAAAAAACAGGCCTAACTGACTCGCGTTCAAACATATCGGACCGCACACATTAAGATTTAAGATCTGTTCACACATTTTCATGATTTTTGAAGTCAAATTGGAGTACTGATTTTTGTTGCGCCGAAACAGGAAATGGAGCGAAAAAGCGAGTGGTTTTGCGGCGTGATTTTTTTCGCTCTAATTTTAACGTAGAGTGAGAAAACGGTGTTTGAACAAAAATTCGGTTTCTCGGTAGTGGTTTTTTTGTTCACATGCGATAATTTCACTCTGATTTTTACTGTTTTTTCGATTTTTTGGATCGGCTTTTTTTAAATGGTTTTCCCAACCCATTCACAGCTCATTCTAGGCCTAATTTTTTTGTTTGAATTAAATTTTAATTTCTCGCTAGTGGTTTTTTTGTTCATATGCGGTATTTTGAAATTGATTTTCTGTTTTTTTTTCTTATTTTTTTATCTGATTTTTTTAAAAATGGTTTTCTCAATTCACTCATAGTCGATTCTTTAATCAAGGAAAATTCTTTGAATTGTACGTCAGGAATAGTCCTGCTTTGTTTTTTTTTTTACTTCGTCGAACTTTTTTTCGCTTTACCATTTGCCGCTCTTTCAGCATTTTGCGTGAAATCTTTTTGACTTCTCTAGGCTAGTTTCTGTCTTCTCTCATTTTGCTAAAAGTGAATATTACCATCAGTTGCTCAGCAAAACAATTCAAAATGAACAGAGTCAGAATTAAATTGAAGTCAAATAGAAACGGGATAAACCCATAAAGCCCAATTTTAGATGCCCGCTATTTGAACGTCGTTCCTATAAGTCTTAGTTACCATCTCTTTTGCTTATTAGTATTGATAGTAGCCCCTGTAGCCTCTCTCTAAGAAACAGAAGTATGTTTAACGACGAAAAGCCATCAAAATAAATTGGACTGAAAAAATGTTTTTGTACAAAAATCTTTTTTCGATATCTTCTATTCATTCAATCCCAATCATGCTTATTGGAATCAACGGCGGCTATTTTCCGGCAATCTGCCGGGTATGTTTCACCTCTTCAGTATTTTTGACCTATTTTTTTGTCATTTTTGATACAACATGTCAAAATGCCTAACTGTACTGTTAATGATTTTATCTCTAAAGATAGAGAACAGTTGCTCAGATGTTCGATCAGAGTTTTTTGGCTAGAATTTAAGCTAAATTTTTTTAAAAATCAGACTTTTTTGTCGAGAAAAATGGGACCACATTTGCTTTTTTAGCCCGCTTGCTTTAAATATTCTGAAAGTAGACACTTTGAAACTGCGGTCGAATTCATCTTAAACTCCGAAAAGAGCTATTTGTAATCACGATGGCTTTAAGAGTTTTCTGGATCAAAATTCTGCAAGTTTTTTGCAAATTTAAACTCGATAATTCAAGAGAAAGCATTATTTTTTTTGACAAACTGAAAAGTTTTGTTTAAAAACTGATCTATTTTGTAATCCTTTGAACAATTGACGGTTTTGTTAGGTGCGCAGCTATATCTGAGCCGATGTTGACCTCACCGTGGATCCTTATGAGAAAAAGTTTATTGGATTTAAATGGGCGCGACCTTTTTTCCAAAACCTTTCCGCTATATAAATGCTTTTATGTAAATTCCTGACAAAAATCACAAATCAGGGCTCAATTAATGACATATACTATTTACAAAAAAGATGTCCAACGAAATTATAACATGGTTTGAGAGCTAAGCTCATGTTTTTTATGGCTTTGACCAATTGGTTTCGTAAAAACTTTATAGACTTCTTTAGTTTTGCTTTCATTCGTCATACTTTTTGTAGCCCAATGACTTAGTGTCCTCAATCAAAGATGCAGTTAGCTCTTTAGGAGATATAGATGAACCTAGACTTTTCTCTTAATTGTTATCTAATGTCTGTTATGACTTTGAATATATTTGTAAAGAAAAAAATCGGTGATTTGTTGAACTTTGCCAATATTTTATCTTATTTCTCTCAATTTGGGCGCGGCGTCAATAAAAACAGGTAGAAGCCAATTTCGTGTGAGTAAAAAATTTTTTGTTGGAAATGGTTTTACATTCAACTAATCTTTTCCTGGTTTTGATGCTATGCTTTTTCAAATATTTTTTATTCATTTATTTCTGTTTATAATTGCAATTTTATGGTTCCATTTTGTTTCCTTCTCGAATCATCTTATGTTGACAAATCTAATTGAAATAAGGCATATTAGGAAAAATGTACAGTGTTGAAAAAATGCTTATCTGTATGTGTTAATTGTTTTCACTGAATAGTTTATGCTTTTTGGGCTGAGACCAAATTATCTTGCAAAAATTTGTGGATTTTTTGCTGTTTTTTCTATGTTTGTCTTTCCTTTTGTTGTTGTACGTCATATACCTGATAGCAATGAGTCTCAGTTACTTCTCCAGGACGTATAAGTTCACCTAGACCTAATTAGAACTCTCAATTATCTTTGATGATTCAACCACCCTTACGGCGCTTTGTTATACGTTGTGACGGATTGCTTCGACCATTTATTTTCAAAACGAGTTTTTGAGATTTCTAAACTGTTCATTTTTTGGGTTTCTTTTTGTTGCCGTGTCTACAATTTTTTAGGGAAGACTTGTTGATGTTAGGATGAGGGATAATTTACAGTTCTTACAGGTAACATCCTATAGGTATAGTGCCTTGAATAGTGTGATTTCGCAAAAATTGTTTGAAGTTTTGGCTTCTTTGTTTGTTTGTTATGTGTTTGTTTTTTTTTGGTGGGGTCGTGACGTGGTCTCATTATTAACAGGCTCAATTGGCTTCCTGGGGCGTTGCAACTTAATCCATCGCTTTTTGTTGAAATCTTAAATCTGTTAGGACTTCTGGAAAAATTTGTATTCAAATTATATTTGGGTTTTTGAGCTTCGAAATTTTTTGAAATAGGTTTTCGGTCAAATTGTAACTGAGTCTTTGTAAACACAGGTCACCACCCGTTTCCAGTGAGTTATAAATTAAACCCCTTTAACGGTTTTAGCTTCAAACTTCTGTTTCTCAGCTTTGTTACTACTTTTACTGCAAGACTTCATAAAAAGTTTGAGATTTTTATATATTCATTTATTTTAGAGGATTTTTGTCTTTATTTTAGTTTTTACAATAATTGTAAGTGGCATTGTCTTTGAAATTGTGCGCAATTGAAGATTGGTTTATGGCATGTCTCAATTGCTTCCTATGGAGATGTATTTGAAAATTTCAGTGATTTCAGGTGATATCTAATGACATTAATAACTGTGAAGTTAATTGTTTTCAAAAATACAAACGTATTTTTTAAGTTTGCACCTTTTTGCTATTTTTTTCTCTTTTTTGTCGACCTGTTAACCAGTTGCATTGAGACCCGTTCCCATATTTTTCTAATGAAGAATATGTTAAACTGTTTTGTTTAGGTTTTATCTGATGCGAGTTTGATTTTGTTTTAATTTTTTTATCATAGACATCGAGTTGTGGTCGTAAATATTGTTTGTTTTTTGATTTTTTAATGATCTATTTTAGTAGTTCTATTATCAAAAAAATTATCGGCCGTCTAGCATTCCATTGGTTGTTTATTGAACGATATGTATGTTTTTGATCTCTTCGTCATTTGGTAGCCAATTAAGTCAAGAATGTGGATGAGCGGGGCCGGAACATTATGTGCGTACGCACATTACCGAGCCTTCTTGTTTTTGTTTTAAATTACAAGTTCTGGTAGCATAAAAACGCAAGATAGTCTGATCGCAACGAGATTCAAATGCAACTGAGTCTGACCAGAGTTGGTTCCCAGCGCATATGGATCTAATCAGAGGTCACATTAGTCTTTGACTGCTTGGTCAGAGGTCAATTACAGTCTGGCATAGTCTGATAAGAAGTAATATGATGCTCCATCAGGAATCATTTTGGCCTGGGACTGCTTGATCAGAGGTTCTTCCAGCCTGGGACGGTTTCATCAGAGGTCATTTCGGTCTGGGAAGGTTTGATCAGAGGCTATTTTTGGCCTGGGATATTTTCATCAGAGGTTCTTTTGGTCTGGCATGGTTTGATCCGAGATCAATGTTGTCTAGAACGACCTGATCGTAGGTCATCTTAGACTGGGACGGTGTGATTAGAGGTCATTCCGGTATCGGACCTGAACTTGGGACTTCTTGTGCCCTTGCTAAGACAAAGTTTTATTGACAGTGAAATTTGCTCATCTTTTCGACAACCCTTTGACATTAGCCATGGCCTTATTTATTTCAATTTGGGCCGTGATGTGTCTGGAATTCTGGAAGAGAGAGCAGAATGCCTATTCGTACGATTGGGATCTGTTCACATCCAATGAAGAGAGTAAAATTGTGAGGCCGGAGTTTCTGGATTTTGTCAGAAGAAATTTTGTGTTTCACAAGAAAGCTTCACCGGGTTTTAAAATCTCAAAATCTTTCCAACAACTTTTTTCAGTCTTAACGAGTATTACGTTTGCGTTCAACATGTGGGGGGGGGGGTAATGTCTATGATCTGATCGAAACTGATTTTGGATGAAATGAACCCGAGCAATTAAAATGAACACAGTAAAATGGGCGGGGCAAACCCAAAAGATCAAAGAACGTTGAATTTGAACATAATCAAAGAAAGGGGGCACTGATCATAAATGAATTTGAATGCGGAAGCGCAAAGAATGATTGACCTTGTTGAACAATAAATGAAGCTTTGCTATTAACTTAAGATTTATTCTTCAGAGTTCACTCTAATAGATGCGTGAAAATTCATTAAAAAACGACTGAAAAGATAATTGTCAGGCCACCATAACCAGCAGTCTGAATGGCGCCAGAAAAGCCCTATTGATGGAAAATTGGAATACGTAATACCGAAGCATGTCAAAATTGTTCGAAAACTTCTCTCTGGTTTACTTGTGGCATTTGTGCTTTTGGCAGTTTTCTCTTTCTTCGCGTTTCTAATGATAGTGGGCGCCTTATTGACTTATGGAATTTATCAAAGCAGTTCTAACGAGTGGGTTCAAAACCAGGCGGGTAACATTTCCTATGGATTATGTACTGTAGGAACAATTATCATAATTGAAGTTTTGAATAATCTGTTATCAAAGATATGTAATCGGATCACTCAAATGGAACAGCATAAGACGCAGGCACAGTTTGAAGAATCATACTCGACCAAAATGTTTCTATTTCAAATGACAAATAACTATTCAGCCATTGTGTATTTGGCCTTTTTCAAATCGAAGTTTGTGGGCTACCCGGGTAACTATCACCGCATATTTGGACAGAGACAAGAGCAGTGTGGTTTAGCTGGCTGTATTACAGAAGTGGCCTTTGAACTGGCACTAGGGATCAGTTTTATAATTATGATAGTATTTTAGGATATTTGGATAGGATTTTTTTTTGGGTTTCGTCTGTCTAATTAAGCTATTAGTCGCGCTACGAGCTTTTTCAATCTTTTTTTTTCATAGAACGAATAAATTTTCAAATTTTATATGTGAAGCAAACCTCAATTTGATGAAATTTTTTAAAATGAGAATTAAATCTTATTTTAAACAAACACATTTGGATAATTCTTGAACAATATGTGGACCAATACACAAATTATTTTTTTTGGCACTGACAATTTTTCAGATTTTATAAAATGCGTTGAGCTATTTTAATTCATGCATGCATAAATTCATGTTGTCAACAAATGTAAGACGAATAAGTTTAAATTCGTAGAGACTATAGCAAGGTCTACTGAAGTAAAATAGAGTTAGGGTTGTCATTTAAACTTCCTTTGATAATTGGCTATTGCTACCCGAGATGTGTGATATATTTTAAACAACTAAATTAGTGAACAAAAGCATATTGAGCGTTATATAATTTTTTGAATTACTGTAATTGCATTTTTTGCATCAAGCAAAAGGCAAAATGATTGACCAAAACTCAGTTTGTTTTAGACATCCGCTAGAGAGCAACAAAAATTTTGAAGAGAACTTGGTAGTACAGTAGTAAAATGCAGTCTACAATTTGAAGTCAAGAGTCAAAACTTATGGGAGAAGCGCACCAAAATACATTCTAAACAGGACATTGTTTACTTTATTAATAGCCGCGTCCTCAATTCCAGGCGGCTATTATAGCGCTCCTAATTTTTTTTGTTTACTTCGTCTAACAGATTTTTGTTTCGTCTTACCCTGACTTCTTGGAATTGACTTTTTCAATGACTTCAGTGACTTCTACAGCTTTGCAGTTAAAATTTGTGTTCGTGAGGTCTTTTCTGCTTTTAGGTCAATTGCGTGACTTACCTCACTAATAAAAATGACTTCTGAACTCACTTACGGAACTTTAAATTTTATGAACATTTACTTGTTAAAGGTCAATAGTGTGCATCTAAGTAGTGCCAAACATATATGCCCTAATTCTTGATTATTAGAGTCTTGAGTTTTTGATTTCGAATATTAATTTTGGTATCTTCTCGTTTGTGCCCCAAGTACGTTATGCGTCCACCCGTTACAGAGTACGTGCCATTACATAGTAAGTAATTTTGTAAAAAATATTGCGCCTGCATCTGAGGGGTGCAAATAATATGCGCCCACTAAGCTGAGGGGGCACAAAAGGAAAAGATCCTAATTTTGAAAAGCCCTATTAGGGCTTTCTCCTTATAGAGCTTATGTGTCTCATAAAAATGACAGTCAAAAGCTAACCCAAAAAGTCTAGTGGTCTATTAAAGGACTGGTGGTTGATCTGTCTATCTAATCTTTTGAATGTTTTAACTCATGGAAGGCCCCATGCGTCTATCGCGGCTATTTTCCGGCAATCTGCCGGCTATGTTTTTGATCTAAGGACTTGCAATTTTGAGATAAAAATGTCGCCATGCTTAGTTCGATGTGGGAATCATTTGGGCCGTCCCGCACCTAACTCCAAGTGAATTACTGAATCATAGACTGACTCATGTCGCTTTTTTGACTTGTCAAACTTGCGTTCACTTTGATTTTAAAATGGTCAGACTTGGGCCAAGTGTAAAAATAAAGTTATGTATGGTGATCGAACCCACAATCTCTGGATCCCTAGACGGCTTCTCTACTTTCCGCGCCACCATGGCGATTGAAAGTTTGTCTTTTGCGCCGTTAATGAACGCTTGAAAGAACCAAATTCGGAGCGAGAAAGCGATTAAAATATATTACATTGGAGACTTGTATTTACAATTGCCCAGTACTGATTTACACTTGGAGTTATCGGTACGGGGTGTCCGTCGAGCCAGTCTGAACATTTTGCAACAGGATTTAGATCTGTTTGAAGTTTCTTATTTTTGCACAAAGTTACACAAAGACCAAGAGCTTTAACATTGATCAATAGGAATGTGCTTGCACAAATATAAATATAGTAATAAATAATAAACGCCATTAACCGCCCGAAGGCTATATCATTTAGGCGATCTCCTTTTCGTTTCATTTAGGTCACGATTTCACACTTGAGTTCTGTTGGAACTCAGTCACTGGTTCATCTGAAAGGAATTTAGATTTCATTCAGAACAATAACGGAATTGGGGACAATGTTAACCGAAAGCAAAATCAAAAGAAAACGATAAAAAAGGCCAGCACTAAGACTTGATGCCTAAATGATGGTAAATTAGGTAATCCTCAGAGAAAGTTAAAGTTTCCTAGAGTTTGCTGCTAACAGCTATTAAAAATTAGTGATAGAATTTTCAAGTGATTTTTCGATTGGCATGAAAAGTTGAGGGCAGACTACTTAGCTACTTTCGGCCCGAAAAATACAAGCATTTGAGGAAAATTGACGACCAACAATATTTTTTCGGATTCAACTCACATCGGTAGTTCTAAGCTTAGCTCTTGCATAGCACTGACCTATCTATAGTAGCCTTAATTGTTTAGATGGTGACTGTAATTTTTAATGAGCGTTTATTGTTTTTTTTCGCAGTTCATACTTTCCTTTTCGGACCTAAAATTGGCGACTTAGGATGAGTTGACTCTCCAAAACTCCCAAATTTTAGTTAATTTTGGTTTTAGTAGTTTTCCATGTTCCATGACCCCTTACAAAACTTCAAATGCAAATGTTTCGCTTAAGCACAGAAAATTTTTGTATGGAACAGTTCTCAACCAACAGTTTTGTTAAAAAATTTTAACCTGGGCGATTTTGACGTCTTGGTCAGGTGATATGACCTTTTGAATTATTGACTCGAATGGGACATCCCAAAATACGTGAACAGACACTGCTCATTAACAATTGGGAATTCGATGATGTTGACTATCGGTATCCCAATTGTTAATGAGCAGTGTCTGTTCACGTATTTTGGCATGTCCCATTCGAGTCAATAATTCAAAAGGTCATATCACCTGACCAAAAGAACCCAAAGTTTGTTTACTTAAGATAAGGTAATAGTTCAGCAATGGCTGATGTTTGTAGACAGGCGGAGAACATATAATTTAGTTAGCCTAAACTGATGATGAACTCTTCCAGTGCCCGACCAAATGGGATTTTGTGATTACTTTACTAATTATTTGTACTTAACTATTATTTGTACTATTAAAAAAAATTACCATTGTAAATTGTCTGGATACGGTTTTTATTAATCTAGCAGATGAAGGGTTACTGGTTTTATTGCAATTTATTTGCTTTTCAGACACTTGCTCGCAATAATTTACAAGAGCTGAAGAAGGGAATCAGTAGAGTGACAATGTATCGCTTGCTTCAGCAAAGTAAACGGCTCTTGTGTTTTATTTAATCATTTGTTGATCTCATGGCGACAGAGGCCCATCAATGTTTAGATTAGCTGAATTCAGAAGACGTGGAAAAATGAAGCAGTTTGGAATGCTTCGATTTTTTTTCTATCATGTTATGAACTGAAATCGGCCTTGTTTAACTTGAACTCTGTTTAACTTAATTTAAGAAATTTGATTCAAGAAAAAACTTGCGTATTCTGATTTGTTGTTATGTTCCGTGCGGAGAATGCAACATTTTACACAATCATCATAAATTGAACACAAACAAAAACTTTCATTCGTAAAAATCCCGCATGAGTGGTATTTGAGGCTGAAAAAGTTGCTTCCTCAACGAGGCGTTGGAATAAGCAAATTTCCTTGGCTTGTAGCAAATTTGAGTACTTCAATCTATAGATTTTATAGTTTTTGAGTTTTATATAATCTGAGAATAATTTTAGTACATTCAATTCTAACTATCAGTACTAAGCTCTCTTTTAGTAGAAAATAAACTTTTTATTTCTATTATGTTGATGAAAATAATTATTTTGGAAAACAATACTGTTGAAAAGGAAACTGATCCCTCTTTAGTAATGATTGGTTTGGAGCTCATTGCCAATGTTAAAGAAATTGGCTATATATTTCTACGAAATAGACGGCTGAAAAAACGGCACATAGCCAAGATTGAAAGTGAGACAGGATCTGTAGCTTGTTGGGAGGCAGATTTTTACTTATCAGCTCAAGATGACCTTCAACTATTTGAAGAGTATTTGGAGCAGGTCATTCAGTTTGGGTTTGCAACCCTATTTGCAACTGCATTCCCTCTAGCACCCTTCATTGCATTTTGCAACGCCTGTTTGGAGTTGAAATTGGATGCGTTTAAAGAAAGATATATCTCTTCAACACTCAGCTTTTTTGAAATGTTCCAATTAATTTTAAATCGGTTTACGAGTGCACTGATTTCTAAAGTTTCTCCCTTCATAGCGTTTACTGTGACAGTTGTATAGCGCTATTTGTAAAAATGCTATATAAAATTATGCTTTTGATGTGAAAGAACTTCGGCCTTGGACTCAGTCAGTGCAGCCCGTCTATCCTTCATAAGTATGTTTAGGTTCATCTCTCTAAAAAAATGTATAGCAATCACTTGAATCCAGATGATTTTTTGTTCGCTTTTTTGTTTAATTGATTTACAGTCTCACCTGACAGGCTGATCAATTGCTTTCGAACGAAGTTTTAAGCAACTATTGTATATATGTGTCTTTTTTTTAGTTATGGAAAACTTTCAGTAGCTTGAACGATTTAAGTTGACTTTCCGTTTTCAAAAAGGGGCAAACTAGTAAGGCCTCTGGGATTCAAAGTTTCTGATAATTTTTTATAGAGATTAAATAATCTCTAAGTGTAAGGTTCAGCGAAGCTGCTGAAAAACTATTGAAAGGCAGACTTCCATGGTTTAAAGGGCGATTTTTAACCGCCCCCTCAATCCTCATTTTTATCCCAAGCCCGTAGTTTTCTTTGTAATCGCGTTCTGAAGCTAAGCCTATCTGTGCCTCAGCTATCCAAAACCGAAGCCACTTACTCACTTGTGCTTCGAGAGCAACTCATCCCGACGAAAATTGATTATGTTCATTATTTAAAGCCGCCGTCAGCTTGTCAACGGCTATTATTTATACGCTCTGTTTTTTCAAAAATCAAACAATTTGAAGTTTTGGATCACTCTCTTTTCTGTTTATTAAGATCTATTGCCATAATTTAATGATTTTTGAAATCAAATTGAAGTGATGATTTTGTTCACAGGAAATCGAAAAGAAGCAAAAAGAGAGTAAATTTGCAGCATGACTTTTTAACTCCAAATTCAAAGTAGAGTAGGAAAACGGCTTAAAACAAAAATTTGCTTTCTTCCTTGTGGTTTTTTTTTGTTCATATTTGGCAAATTGATTCTAACACTGCGTTTTTTTTTCAATTTTTTAATTACAGTTCCTGGTTGGTGAGTTCACATTCCATGGATTGTTTATTCTATTTCTAAATGTTTCTGTTTACTCAACAAGAATTCTTTGAATTGCTCCAGAACTAGTCCTGCTACGCTTTTTTATTTCACTTTAGCTTTTGATCACTTTTTTTTTGTTTTACCTAAGTCACGATTTTAATCTTTTGACTCGTGACTTATTTCACTCATTGCTACAACTGAAATGAATTTCAACTCTTTTACCCATTGAATTGTGCAATGTAGTGACTACGACCAATGTCAGAGCGAAATGAAAAAAACAGGACGAAAAAAGAAAACCCGGTCATTAAGTCATAGTGCATTCCCGGTGAAACAAAACTTGATACAACTTGCCATGTCCTGCAAGATTCTGACAACTCTTGCAAAACTCGAAAGATCTTGGCAAGATCATGGTAGCAAAACTTTCTTGGAACACCTTGGTGAAATCTTGACAGGATCTTCTTAATACGTGCCATGAAATTCTCCTAGCGTAAAATGCTCAGATCTTGACAAAATTTGATATACAGAAAAATATCTTTGTTGCATGTTTTTTAAAATCATTTTCGAAATAAATTGAAGGTTGAAAATTGGGGAAAATTGTATCAACAACAATTTCGAGCACACTTTTTAAAAAAATGTGCGATTTTTTAGCACTTTCCAATAACTCCGCCAATTCCAATCCCCAGCTCGGAAAAAAAGGGAGAGATGAACCACTCAGATCACAGCGGAAAATCTGAATGTTGATATTTTAAAATTGAGAAGAGACAATTTTCCGACAGTAGTTGCTTAATCTTATAAATACTTGTTTTCAAATCCCTTAGACTTGCCAAATCTTTTTAAAACCTTAAAAAAATTTTTTTGTTAATAGACGCTGTCAGCCTCTCACAAAACTATTATTTAGGCCCTCTCTTTTTTACAATTCGAAGAGCGCTGTCTTTTTTTTAAGATCTGTTCACACATGATTTTTGAAGTCAAATTGGTGTAGTGATTTTGGTCACGCCGAAACAGGAACTGGAGCGAAAAGCGAGTGGTTTTGCGGCGTGAATATTTTTGCTCTATTTTTAAAGTAGAGTGAGAAAACGGTGTTTGAACAAAACTTCGCTTTCTTGCTAGTGGTTTTTTGTTCACATGCGGTAATTTCACATCAATTTTTACTGTTTTTTCGATTTGTTGGATCGGATTTTATTTGTAAATAGTTTTTGAAATCCATTTATATGTCACTTTAGGCCTAGTTTGTCGTTTGAACCAAATTGCTCTTTCAAGCTAGTGGTTTTTTGTTCACATGCGGCATTTTCAGTTTTTTAAATAATTTTTTGATCTGATTTTTTTGAAATGCTTTTCCCAAATCATTCATATTCTGTTTAAGGTCTAGTTTGTGTTTAGTCGATGAAGTATTTTTGAATTGTACGTCAGGACGTGTTGCACTAAGTTTTTTTTTACAATTCAAAGAATTTGAAATGTATTGGGTCGCTGTGTTTTTTTAAGATAAGTTTACACAATTTTCAATGACTTTGATCTTTCAAAACGGGATAAACAAGTAAAGCCAAGAAGTCATTAAGTTTCATTAGAGGCCTAAGGCGGGCTTTAGTGATCCTTCAAGTGCTTAGAGTGGTGTAGCTGTTGGCATAGCCCTAATTTAAGGTTTAAAGGTCATTTTTTGGAGTTTTGGGCTCAAAATGGTGAAATTTTTTGTGTTTTATTTTCAAATTTTTCATTGATTAATATTAGGTTAAAGTTTTAAAAAAGTGATGAAGGCTTTTTGCGAGACAAAATTACTTGTTATGACCAATTTATGAGCTATAGGTTTTAGTACTACAAACACAAACTCGCAAAATGATACTATTTTATGCAATCATTTTTAACATTTTTTGAAAATTTTTGTCACTTTCAGAATTTTTTCAGCTTCGGGGAACAGGGACTCTTTTTTAAGTTTTGATAATAGGCCACTGCATAGTTTCTTTTAAGAATGGATTTGTTTTCAACATTTTAATGTCTCGAAATTAAGCAATTTTTTGATAAAATCTGCCATTTTATAGGGATTCCCAAAGTTTTTGTTAATTTTGAAAATTGTCCATTTTCAAGTGCCAGGAAACCTATTCCACAGTCTTAAAAAATGTACTGTATGGTTGATAGTTTCATAGGATTTGTTTTCAACAATTTAACCTTTCGAATTTTGAAAACTTTGTGTTAAATTTTTGCCATTTGTTTCAAGTTTTTTTCAAAACATTTGTCTTTTATTCAGTTTTTCTTGCCGCAGTAGCCAGGTAACCTCATCCAGGGTTTGATATTGTATTATTAAATAGCTGTTACGGGCAATTGAATGGTTTTCAACTTTTTAATAGAATGAAATTCTATTTTTTTAAATCTGAAATTTTTGAAATCTATTGCCTATCGATTTTTGAGCCAAATTTTTTTACGGCTTGGAATTGGGTTACTGAATAGCTCATAGAGACAAAGGAATGATTCTGAAATAATTATTATCACAATTTTGAGCATAATTTTATTAAAATTTACAATTAATTTCATTAAAAAAGTTTTTCGGTAATTTTCGAGTTAATCGATCTTCAAGGGCCAATGAATTTTTTCCAGGTCTTGCAGAGATAATACTGGTTCGATTTCAAAAACAAAAAATGGTTCTGAACATATTTTTGATATAGGTAAAGCTTCAAAAGTTTTAGCATTGAGTACTTTTTTGTTTAGTTTGTTTGATTCTTTTAGTTTCTCAATTTTTGAGTTGATCTCGTTTGTGTTTTGGCTGGCATTGTTCAGTTCAATTTGTCGGCTGGTCAGATAGAGTACTTCTAAGTTTTTTATTCATTTCTTTGAATTGTATTTCAGTACTTGTCCTGCTATGTTTTTTTGCTTTACGTTCTGAGCACGTTTTTCGTTTTACATAAGTCACGATTTTCACATTTAATTTCTGATTTACCTCACCCACTGTTTCAACGGAATGCATTTTAATTTCATTCACGCATTCAATTACACAATATAGTGAATACTCTCAATGTCAAAAGAGCAAACTCAAAATCCAAAGGAACGGGATAAACCGATAAAGCCCGGTCATTTAGTCATAAAGCATTAGGATATCAAAGTTCATTAGAGCAATTGCTGGCTGAAATTTGTTTTAAGCTTAATACCCTTGAGTTTAGAAGCTGAAGTAAGTATACTTTCAGAATCTAACTGAATTTGCACAATGAATTTGAACAATTTACAAAAATTTCGTCTGCCGGCTATGTTTTATTTTATCAAGATCTTATTTCTTGAAATTTTGCAATGACCTTGCATGTCCATATAAATCCTGACATTTTCTTGTCAAGAATCAGACCAATATCTTATCAGGATTTGTCAGTTTTTATTAAGCTTCCTATCAAGATGTTTCAAGTTTCATTTCACTGGGCTATGTTATCAACTGAAGTTGAAAATAAATTGCTTGCAAAGGTAAAATCCAGTGGAAGTTGTGTTTTTTATGAGCCGTAAGCTGGTATTAGTGGTATTTCAAGCCCTTAGCGTGATGGGAACGCCAAAGTTCACGGGAAAACTGTTTTTTTTTCTCCAAATGATGCTTATTTAAACGCCATTTTTTTGAATTTTTTTCAGACGGGTATTCAATTGACCTTGACCGTAGATCATATAGACTTTGTGCAGGACACAGGATGAAGTCCGCGACCCAAGACAGGTATTGGCTAGACCGACTTGGGTCGCGGACAGGGGGGTCCGGTGCGTCTGGAAAAACTTTTTGGTCACGCTGGCCAATGGCAATTTTAGTCTGTTCGGCCTGGCGAATACCCATATTTCGGTCTGATCGGTCTGGCCAATACCCATTTTTCTGCCTGTTCGGTCTGGCCAATACCTAAATTTCGGTCTGTTCGGTCTGGCCAATACCCATATTTTGGTCTGTTCGGTCTGGACAACGGTCTGGCGGATGGTCTGGCCTACGGTCTGGACAATGGTCTGGCCTAAGGTCTGTTCGGTCTGGCCATTAATCTTGACAACGGTCTGCCGGATGGTCTGGCCTACGGTCTGAACAATGGTCTGGCCTAGGGTCTGTTTGGTCTGGCCATTGGTCTGGACAACGGTCTGGCCGATGGTCTGGACAACGGTCTGGCCTAAGGTCTGTTCGGTCTGCCCAATGGTCTGGACAATGTCTGGTCAGTCTGGCTAATGGTGTCCAAAGTCTGTCCAGTCTGGCCAATGGTGGCCAAAGTCTGCTCGGTCTGGCCAATACCTATCTTTGGGTATTGTCGGTCTGGCCAATACCTGTCTTGGGTCGCGGACTTCATCCTGGGGACTAATGCCTTTGTGTCTGTTTTTTAAGGTACTTTCTGGTAATGTAAACTTCAACACTGCAAATAGGTTACTAATCTGTATTACTTTCTGATTTTCTCTTCTGGGCATTGTCTCCTTAAGTTCTCGTTATATTTCACGGATTCACATAATATACGATTCAGTTCAACGCCAGTCAATAATAAATTGCCTGATATTGATTAAAACCACTGATGAGAACGTTCTGGTGTGTATTGTGAATCGGTTGCCTAGCTAGAAATTCGGTGCAAAGTAGGTAACCTAGCTTAAAAAACAGGCAACTTGGCACCTTGGAAGTCTGAAAAGACCAAAAATTCAATTCGTTTGATCATAGGTTCATAGATCTTTCTCATATAAAAAAGAAATTCCATAAAGGGAGAGTGTTGAAAAGATTATAATATTACAGTTTACGACTCAACTGAGACGTCCGTTTCCCGAGAAGGTGCAGAATATGGGACCATGGCTTAATATTCTACAGACTATTGCTATAGTGTCTGTCTTAACCAATGGCTGCATTGTGGCCTTCTCCTCTCAATTCTTAGACACTCTCTTCTACAAATCAACGCATTACAACAAGCAGTGCGAATAGAAGTTCAATAGTAAAAATATCAGCACATAAATAAGCATAAAAAGTTGACAGAATATGACAAAAAAGTTTGTGCCAAAATAGCATTAAACAGCTCGAGATAATTTTCAGAAATTGGGTAAGCAATAATTGATCTAATTTATCAATTTTTGAATATAGTCTTAAGAGATTCGAATGCGGTCATCACTAGAGATACCCAGGTTGAGGTGTCAGACCGAAAGTCGATATGTCCAGACCGTCCCAGACGGAAAGTGCCTATGTCCAGTCATTCGTGCGTTCAAAATTTTTGTGCGTTCATCGTGCGTTCAAAACTCCCTATGTCCAGACTTTCGTGCGTTCAAAATCTTAAATGACCAGACTTTAGTGCGTTCCAAATTAAAATTCGTGCGCCCATTTGTGCGTTCAAAAAAACCTATGTCCAGATTTTCGTGCGTTCAAACGTGCTTATGTCCAGACTTTCGCGCGCTCAAAATCTTATATGACCAGATTTTAGTGCGTTCTAAATGAAAAATCGTGCGCTCATTTGTGCGTTCATGTCCAGACTATCGTGCGTTCAAAAACAACTATGTCCAGACTTTCGTGCGTTCAAACGTGCTTATGTCCAGACTTTCGCGCGTTCAAAATCTTATATGACCAGACTTTAGTGCGTTTTAAATGAAAAATCGTGCGCTCATTTGTGCGTTCATGTCCAGACTATCGTGCGTTCAAAAACACTCATGTCCAGACTTTCGTGCGATCAAAAATGCGTATGTCCAGACTTTCGTGCGTTCATGTTCAGATAACGTTCTTATAATGTATTCGTTTCAAGTATAGATACGTTAGGGTGATGGTTGTGATGAAGTGCCCAAGCAGTTGCTACATTTTGTTTAATAAAAGATGTTCGATGAAGGCATTGGCTGAAGGGGTGCCAGCGACCTAGTTATTAAAGTATGATTTGCTTTGCAACTTCAGCAAGGGTTTATAATTCTAGGTGTGAAATTGTTTTAAAGAAAGCAAAATGTTGGATGCGAATTTTCCTGCGTTCGATGTTTTGTAACTTTTGAGCTCAAGTGAGTTAAGGTTTTCTTGGTAGAAAGCTTTCACTTGAGTGAGCACTCTATTAAGAGTGTTTTGTCAAACATGGACTCATTAGTTTTTGGCATTCTTGTTTCCATTCAAAAAATTTTCGTGCGATCCGAGTCACAATGTCCAGACTATCGTGCGTTCAAAATTGCATATGTCCAGACTATCGTGCGTTCAAAATTGCATATGTCCAGACTATCGTGCGTTCAAAATTGCATATGTCCAGACTATCGTGCGTTCATTTTTTTCCAGACCGTGTAATTTTGAACGCACGACGCCACCTTGTGCGTTCATTTCGGTCTGGACATATCGACTTTTGGCCTGGGACCTCAACCTGGGTACTCCAGAGTACGTCAACTGCTAAAAATTGTTTAGAAATTGAAGCGATAAAGTTTGGCGAAAGAAGAATGAAAGATAATCGCATCAAAGTTGGCTTATGATACAACGTAACGTGGATAGAAATTGAGGATCTGTTTCTTCCCCCACCCCCAATACTATATGGGAAATTTTTGCTTCAATTTGAGAGTCGTTCTTTTTTTTCAAAAATGGTTCAATTTGATGACGAAGTCTTCAAATCGATGGGTTGCTTTAAAAAGCACTAACAGTTCGATGATGTCAAATCGAATGCAATTTCGCAACCCAGCTTTTTTGTGAGCTATCTTTCTAACATTCTTTCGCCTTCTAGCTAAACATTTTTAAAACGCAATCGATCACTAATATTTGATCAGTCTTCTACGTTGAGTAAATGCAAACAGTAAAAATTAGAATTAAAAAGTTTAAATTTACCTCAATTTTAGCTCAAGCTATTCTATCTGGAAATGACACTTCGTTAATTTACCATGCTCAGGAAAATTAAAAACATCTGCCAACCAACAAAAAAGGAAGTAAGTTTTCGATCAATTTATCTTTATATAACTAAGAGCAACGCATTATACATTCAGTATTGGAAAAAAAACCCCATGCGAGGCCAAGATTTTACATTATTTGACAAATAGCTGTTTTTTAAAAATTCGGGCCTTTTTGTGAAATAATGCAACTAGATTATGCTTACAAAGGTTTCCTCACGAGCATGCAAAAGTGAGTTACGCGCCTTGTGACTAACAACGAGAACTACAGAACTTATGGTCCTCTATGTTATTCGTTTCCGCCCTCCTATGTGACTATTTTAATTCTTATTAACTATTCTAATTCCTAATACTTTCTTTGACACTTATGTAAATCAAATTGTTATTGTTAATTGCTCTCAAACAAAGTTTGTAGCAGTAAGATTACTCCTGTGGTCTTTTTAAATTGCAATTTTTGCTTGAACAGTTTGTTATCTGAAACTTTGGTTTTTTGTCCTCAAAAACTGGACATACATATAGCGCCCGGTCTCATTAAGTTTTCTCAGAGCCTCTCGGCTTTCTAGTATGTAAAACTTTTTTGAGACATAAATTCAGTATGTGAATGGCGGTTCAAAACATTAGCTCCCCCACTTCACCCCTTTCGACCCAACTTCACTCGGCCCACTTCACGCCCCTTCACCCCAATCCTCCTCATCAGACCCCTGTCCTGGCCTCCTTTAAATCGTTCCACACAACCCAGCACGCTGAACCCCCGTGCGCCTCCTCAAAGCTCACAAAACACCCCTTCAATTAAGCTGAAGCTAGCCTCACTTAACCGCAGCTAGCTAATGACGAAGCCAACCACCCGCCAGTAGTTTGAGAGCAGTTCGCTCAAAATTAGTCGGTTATGTTCATTATTGTTATTAATTTATTTATTACGTTTCTTTAACGCACCATATTTGGAAATAAATAAAAACCAATTAGTTTTAACCTTATGTACTTAAACGTAAAGTCTCCGAAAGGCCTGCGTAAATGGGTAACGATTTGTATGCGAGCATACTTTGAAAGAAGCAGAAACGTTTGAACACACGTCTAAAGATAGATGGAGAAAAAATTGTGGTAACAAGTTTTTTTTCAAAATTTGATCACAGGATAATTAACAAACTGGTTGCATTTTGCGGAAGAGACTGAGTTTATACATCAATTGGCAAATTGATTGATCACATAATCAAACGGATTTTTTTTGTTAGTGATTTAAAAAATATTTCGATTTGAGAACCTGAAATCTCTAAAATTACTTTTGAACATCCTATGCTTTTCAGTGATTCACTCTAGAAAAGATATTTAATCCCTGCCTTTCAAATAGTTGATTTTTTAAATTTCATAGCCGTCCCAGTGACTCAATATGTTTTGGATTATAATCTGAACCAGGCGGCTCGTTAATGTGCGTTCGCACATGATATTCCGACCCGAGCTCATCTACATTTTTGACTAAATTGTCAACCAAATGAAGAGATAACAAAAATAGAGTTTAAAGCAAACGTTACACAACTTATCTAATAATTGAATTACATAATGCCATGCCTAATTACAACGCCAACGTGATCTGACATTGAAAATAATAAGAGACAAAAAAAACAAATAACAAAATTAGCACAAACAAAAATTTCACGGCAAAAACGGAATATCTAAATTTAAAAGCACCTAGTAACAACGTCAAAGTGCAGTCAGGTAAAACCTTAACCACACAAGTTTTCTTAGTTCTAACACTACAGCAGATGGACAATTTTCCTTATGAGACTGGGTAACAAGTCGACAAAGAGAACGAATAGTGAGGCGAAACCTAAAAAATTAATCAACATTTTTTACACCAAGAAAAAATATTAAAAATCATTAGCTTTTAACTAAATAATCCTTAAAAAATTACTAAAAACTCATTACAAAACCGAAAGGACTTGTCTTTGGTTAGACTAAGCCATAGGAGCGAACTAAAGAGAAACTCAAAAAATTACAAACGATTTGCGAAATTACAAACTATTGCTACCATTAAAGTCATTAGCTATCATCTGAAAAATATGTGTTTTTAATTCAATTGTTCAATTCTACTGATTCAACTGAAGGATTTAAACTCAGAGATTAAATAAGTTTACTTGCGCCACATTTGAAAACCCTTGGGATCTGTTATTACGCGATTGTTCTGAAAGAAGAGAAAAAGAAACACAAAAATTGGCCAATCAATAAACGTTCAGAAAACCGAATATTATCCAAAAAACGCATATAACAAAACAAATATTGTGACAAATAATGTCAATAGATAAATTATCTCTTGAAATACAAGAAATGGGATGGAACCTCTCATTGATGAAAATAAGTTACAATTTGACGAAAAAGAACAACAAAAACTGAAAAGTTTGAAAAAAAAACGTCAATATGATAACCAACAACTTTAAGACTATTCGCTATAAACTGACTGCTTCGGGCAACATCATTCATTGAATGCTCAATTAGAAGCCTATGAGAACTGTTAGCAGTTTAGGGCTACCTACGGAACAAAAACAGCAAATTCAAGAAAAAATTGAGCGAGAGAAGTGTCGAAGGCATTAAAAAAGTGATCTTTTCACAAAAAGTCTTTCTATTTTCAGTCAATTTTTAAAAGCAATGTGATTTCTATTATTTATCAATATAGTTTCAAAAAATCAATAGACATAAACAAATACATTAGAACAACGAAATTTTCGAGAAAACACGTATTATCAACGCAATTGATTTCATTAACCTTCAACGCAAGCCAGTAAATACGCAATATTATTCCTCGACGGGACAATGAGTTTGTTTGATAATCATATTTCATCAATCAGAACTTACAACAAGTTATTGACTTTGAATACGACAACACAGACAGGCAAATCCAAAAATTCAAAAGAAAAGTGCAAGAACAATATGTCGAAGCAATTCAAATCATAAGCTCTTCTCTAAAAACTTTATCTATGATCCGTTGAAATTTATTCCTAAACCAATGAGGCCCATCAGCAGTAGGATGAGGTGATAAGAGTTCAAAGGGATCCAAAAATAAAGTAACGTACGCAAAAATTAAAAAAAATTATGAAATCTCGTGGCATTGAAGTTTTAAAACTAATAGGTAGAAGATAAATTAGATTAATTTTGGATGCAGTTGAACGGAAAAAGATTCCACTAGTACTGACTTTGACCAACAGTTCAAGAAAAAAAAGTTTAGGATTGGTTAATATTCAAAAAAATTCGAAAAATTATTTTTAATTTTTAACAGGCATTAAATTCAAAATCTTTCAACGGAGCTCAAAATCTACGCTCAGATATAGCACGATGGGAGAAAAAGGATGTTTGTTTATGACTGTGAAAACAATAACAAAAACAGGAATATCCAAAATTCGGTGAAAAAAAAGTGCGAGAAGAAAGTGTCGAAGCCAATTAAACCATTAGCTTTTCTCTGAAAACTTTATCTCTGATCCACTGAACGTCTTCCTGAAGCCAATGGGATAAAAATAATATTCGAAAAATGTGTATAATGTTTGGATAATGTGATAAGAGTTCAAAAGTAATCAAGAATAAAAAAAAATTACCAAAAAATTTTTTTTAAAAAATTGAAATCTTGTGTCATTGAAATCATATAACCAATAGTTAGAAGACTAAACCGCTAACCAGATTAAATTGAGTTGCATTAGGAAGGAAGAGGGTGCTGTCACTCCTGGACTGACTTACAGTTCACGATAATAAGTTTTATTCTTTAATGTTCAAAAAAAAATCGAAAAATTCTTTTTTAAGTCTTAACAGCCATTAGCTGTCCCCTCAAAGCACTAGATATGATCACTTAATGCTCAATGTGGAACATATTGCACTTTTAATCAATGAATTCATGCCATAGGACTCCAAAAAATAGAAAAACCCCAAAAAGAATTTCAAAATTTCATTTAAAATTACGAAAACTTAGAATCGAAGCCAAAAAAAACATGAGCAATTCCTTGAAAAGGATGTTTTTTGATCATTGGGCTTAAGTTGACTGTAAAAGAGTTTTGTCATTAATAGAACCTCGATACAAAAAGTGACTTGTCTCTTGTCGACTTAAAGAAGCAAAAAGAAAGAGAAAAGTTTTATAAAAAAAGGACTCTGAAATAGAATTCGAATTTTTTTTTGATAGTGAACTTCCCAATGAGACCAGAACTAGTCTTTTTTTATCGCCTTTAGTCTATTAGGAACAAAAAGTTGATCCATTTTTTGGCGTGAAATTTGATTTTGAATTTCTATTTTTATAGAAATTTTTTTAATTTGGGGATAAATTACACTAAAAGTGAACAAATATCGCGTGTTCACACAAAACTTCAATCCTCGATAACTCCTCGAAAAAACGAAAATCAAAAAAATCTTTTTAATTTTGAATTCTACGCTGAACCAGCTTTTTAATGATACCACTCACATTTCTCTACGACGAATATATCGATCGGCCAAACTTGACTGAACAAAAAAAACACATTTGAGTATATAGTTCCTCCCCCCACAAGTGGGGTCGGAACAATTATGATTGGACTACCTCCATCTGTACTCTGCTGACGAGCCAGATAATGTTCTGGTCTTATTTACTTAAATAAATTGATGCAATTTCATTCAATACGTGAAAGCTGCTCTGCTTGACAAAAATCAAATAAAGACGTCTTTTTCATGCGTCTCTGAGAAACAATTTTTAAAAAAGTATGTGAGTTGAACTGAAGCTTTTCTTGTGAAAGAAATCTGATAATTTTTTTGCTTAGTTTGTCTTTAGAATTATTTAAATGGCTAGTTATTCAGTCTCTTGTTACCATTGTCTACCTGTGAAACTATCGGACTTGAGTTCTAAAATCTTAAAACTTGAGGAATTGAAGGAATTTTGCGAAAGATATTTCAAGGTTTTACATAACAACGAAAATGACCCCAAAGGAAACATACCGGAATATGCTTGCTAAAATATGTGGGCGTTTCATCACACCGGTTTTGAGCGGTTTTAAAGTCTGCAGCTTGTAGGAACATCCAAATCGTTCATTTAACTTTGGTTAAAGCGTTCTTGGACACCCAGGATGAAGTCTGCGACCCAAGACAGGTATTGGCCAGACCGACCATACCCAAAACAGTCATTGGCCAGACCGATAATACCCAAAGATAGATATTGGCCAGACCGAGCAGACTTTGGCCACCATTGAACAGACTGAACAGACTTTGGACACCATTGGCCAGACTGACCAGACATTGTCCAGACCATTGGGCAGACCGAACAGACCTGAGGCCAGACCGTTGTCCAGACCAACGGCCAGACCCAACAGACTCTAGGCCAGACCATTGTCCAGACCGTAGGCCAGACCATTGGCCAGACCGAACAGATCCTAGGCCAAACTAATAGCCAGACTCATTTAAACGTGTATAAGCATCCAATAAAATTGATAATTTATTCATTTCATTTTTTTGAATGACAAATGAATATGAGATTTTAAAAAGAAATTATTGAAAAAAAACCGTCGATTTAAAGACAAATGCACATTTCAAAAGAAGGTTAATGAAGTATCCTAATCATCTAGAAGTAGATTTCGTTTACAATTTATGGGATGCTATTTTGAAAAACAGTCAATACAGCACGCATTTATACAATTTGGCTCTTATTTGGCTGGACCTCTAGGCCTTGAAATTAGGTATTGGCCAGAACGAACAGACCGAAATATGAGTATTGGCCAGACCGAACAGACAGAAGTACGGGTATTGGCCAGACCGAACAGACCGAAATATGGGTATTGGCCAGACCGAACAGACCAAAATATGGGTATTGGCCAGACCGAACAGACCGAAATTTGAGTATTGGCCAGACCGAACAGGCCGAACTTTGGTATTGGCCAGATCAAACAGACCGAAATATGGGTATTGGCCAGACCGAACAGACCGAAATATGGGTATTGGCCAGACGGAACGGACCGAAATATGGGTATTCGCCAGACCGAACAGACTAAAATTGCCATTGGCCAGACGGAAGGCGCGACCCAATTTTTTTCCAGACCATTGTGGACGGTCGCACCGGACCCCCCTGTTCGCGACCCAAGTCGGTCTGGCCAATACCTGTCTTGGGTCGCGGACTTCATCCTGGGCATGCTTGGTCGTTATTCGACATATTAGACGCAGAAGGTATTGACTAGATAAAATCGCGGAAATTAGTTACTTTGATTTGATTTAAACTAAAGAACTGTAGAATATATAGAATTACTGTAGAATATTTGGAAAATAGTTCACTTTGATTAGGAGAAAATTTGTTACAAAATGTCACGGATAAATATTATCATTTGCAAAAAACAGTAGCTAACTCATCACCGTCACTATAATAACCGCGTTGTAACGATTTTTCATTTCAAGAATAGTATCAACGGATTGATTAAATTTTAAAACCGCCGACTGTAATTAGCTTACCTCGAATGCTTTAAACCCTTATCTTAAAACTCGAGAACGAAAAAGAGTTACAAGTGGAAATAAACTCGCTAAAAACAGTTATTTGCCAGGTAGTGTATGAAATGATATATGAATTGAAGGGGTAAATTTTTTCTTTAATTGCACGGTCGAAGAAGCTAGTAGAACCTATCGAGAAATGTTTAGTACGTCTATTCCCTGACAAAAACGAACCCACCAAATTATTTTCATAGTCAAAACAGTCCAGCCACGTTTTTTTCATAGATAAAAAGTCTAGCCAAATATACATGAAAAACACGGACCAAAATCCTCCATGGACAGAATAGTCGAAGCAATTTCTAAATTTACGTCTTTCATTGTTAAATTTCAAACATTAAAGCAG
>NC_134473.1:31706255-31946594 GCF_964194025.1 Convolutriloba macropyga | reverse complement strand
CTTGTAAAGATTTTTTATGACTATTTTCATTGCTAAAAGTTCTTTGATCGTATTCGTCATGCGGAAATGAATTGTTAACTTGAAGGAAATGTTGATTTGTTCTCTTTTTTCAAAGAGAGTCACGAATTGACGTATCTTGAGTTTGTGAGCAGCCGTACTCAATGGAATGTGAGTGAGGGTGTGAGCTTCACTGTGGAACAGGATCCTCTAGCTGTGGCCACAAACAACATCTGCAGATACCCAGACATGAGATATCCCAATGCTCACCCGGAGGAGTTAGTTCACACCTCAGGTAGATAGCCTAAAATTAACTCTTAAGTATAAACAAACATTCAAGATCAAGTGACAGTACAAAATAGAGCGTTTTCTCAAAATTTGACTATAGTCGATAATGGATCAAACAAGGCCATTACGAGTAACATATCAATACGTGCCAAGAACAGAAGAGTATCGCGATCTCTTTTAAAGCTTGAGAATTGATCTCGGAAACACCTCTGATGAATCGGACACTGAAGTCAAGTACACTAGCGTATTTGAATTCAATGTTCGTTCCATCTACAGTTCTTTCAATTCAGTTTGATGGGGTTCACTGACATTCACAAAATCATCCAAAATCATCCACAAAGTCATCTTCCGCGACCCATACCTAGTTTTAAAAATGATAATTAATTCCATATTACCCATGATCGATTCAATTAAAAGTATACTCTATCAACAAAGTGGATCACCCGATTCTCTTCAGTGACTAGAATATTTTGCGCAAAGTACTTACCGGTTTATAATTACCAAATGTAGTAATCAGACGGCCAGTTTAGCAGTGGTAATTACGACTCTAAGAGGAGTATTGGTATTCTATGGGTTTTTACGTCTCGAAGAGGTGTTCTACAATTCGGTTTTCAGCTGAAGCAAGTTTCTTCATTGCTTGAACTATGACTTTTAATAAATTTTCTACCATAGCAGTCCCTGCTCCCTATCCAAACTCCAGACAACATCTCCCCACCTAATAACCCCTTCTCACTTACCTACCCTCCAACTACCTATCCGTCATCTACTTACTATGAAAAGTTCGACAAATCTAGCTTGATTTCTTAGCCGGTCTTAGTCTGAGATTGGTCACCGATTCAATTCGTTCAAAAAACCGAAAACTATTATGCTAAGCAAACGGTTTTGAGCCATTTTTGAAGTTATTCTTAGTGGGAAATCAGTTTGGATTTTCTCAGAAACAATACGTATGCTGCATTTAGAACGGAAAATCTAAGTGAAAGTTATGATCTGAAACGCACAAAAATTCTCTTTCTGGAGATATAATATATTTCTTTCAATTTACTCTGTAAAATCCTCCGGCCCGGAAAAAGATGTTGGAGCCGTACCGGAGTTCTTCAATCCGAGCAGTTGGATAGTAACCCCTAGGGTTGCTTTCTTCAACAATCCAAACTAAATCAGCGACCTTGAGGTGCTGCTTGGCAGGAGTCTGCCACTTAGATCTACGGTTCAGCGCATGTACATACACCTTAAGCCATTGGCGCAGGATTGTGCACGGGCGTACCGCTTAGGATGATCGAACTCGTCGACGCCAACGATGGACGGAGTTACGATTGCTTGGTCACCAAGTAGAAAATGGTTAGGTGCTATTGCGCCTAGGTCGGACGGGTCGGCACTTATGGGCATTAACGAACGTACGTTTAGTTCGTGTTCAACGAGACAAAAAGTAGTATTCAACACTTGATCGGTGAGGCGGCGTGTACCGAGGATGGTGTACAGTACCCTCTTAGAATTATGGACCAAACTCTCCCAGATGCAACATTGGTGCGGCGCACTGAGCCGGATTGAACCTCCTCTTAATGCCCTTATGTGCAAGTTCGGCGGCGATATTAATCGTATTCCATTTTGTGATACATTCACGGAGCTCTTTCTTTGCTCCGATACAGTTAGTACCGTTATCTGAACAAACCAAAGCGGACATACCCCGACCGGAAACGAACCGCTCCACACCCATTACACAGGAACTGGTGTCTATGGACGGAACGACCTCAACATGGACAGCACGAGTAGTCAGACAAGTGAACAAAAATCCCCACCTCTTCTCGGTAGTCGGACGAACGTTGACGTAGAATGGGCCGAAGTAATCAACCCCGGTGTTGGTAAAGGGAGGAGACTGGTATGCGTCTCGTCCACTTACTCTCACCCTTCGGAAACCTATCCCCCGTTACCCACCACGCCTACCCCCACCTACCCAATCCCAAACCTACTCCCACAATACCCAAATTTTTACTCCAATTTGACTTCAAAAAATCACAATGCTTGCACAGATATTTAAAAAATGGACGCCGCCACAATACAATGAAGTGGTTTTCTTAAGTACACTTCCATTCAAATTTTGAAGTCGAGTGAGAAAACGACGTTTGAACCAAAATTCGCTGTCTTGCTATTTGTTCAAATGCTGCATTTCGACCTTGATGTTTACTGTTTTTTGCTTTTTTTTGTGATCTGATTTCTTTCTAAATGGTTTTCCCAGCCCATTCTTAGCCATTTCCAGGTCTAATTCTGTTCAATCATGCAAAGATCTTTGAATTGTTTGGGCGGGACTTGTCATGCTATGTTTTTCTGTTTATATATCTTTTTAATTGCTCTCAAACGAAGTTTGTAGCAATTATATTAGTCCTGTTGGTCTTTTTTAATGAGATTTTTTGCTTGACCAACTTTTCGTCCCACCCATTTAACTTTTCGTTCTCATAAACGGGATAAACAGGTAGCGCCCAGGGGGCATTAAGTTCTCTTGGAGCCTTTCAGCTCACTAATCTCAAAGTATGCGATTCACAGGATCTGTTTGGGAGACTTATACCTCTGGTGTGAAGAACGGTTCTTAGAGGTTAAAAATTTTTGTATGGATTTAAACTATTTTGTTAGAACAAAGTTTTTTTTGAGCCTATACACCTACAGAACTAGTTTGACTATATAACTGCACATTAATTTGTGTTTGAGCATACTGGCATCTTGTTGCGATCAAACTGGGCTTCCTATTTCTGTTTGTGAATGTGGTGGCTGCAGTGGCGATTGCTGTGCGTCTTATAGTACCAGACGAGGCCAGCCGAGTGAGAGTGAAACGATTGAGAGAACAGTTCGTGGCCAATGAGAAACTGAATCCGAGTACTAATATTGCACCAGGGTTGGATGAGGCTCCTACAGTTTTATCAGCCACAACAGCCAATGAATAACTCGAATGGGCAATTAAGCCTTATGAAAGTTTTGTCAATGTATCCACAATGATAATATAAAAGTTTCATGTATTTGCATCTTAATAATTATAAACGCAATAGTAAATTGTAATTTTGTGTATGAAATTGAATTTAGAAATACAAGGAATTCAACATTCAAAAATTTATTTGATAGCTTTTTATGAAGTTGAATGAGTCCCATATTTGTGACCTGTGTGGGGTTCTTTCTGCATGAAAAATTTTGGCGGTATTGCTTAACGAATAGGTTCAAAAACTTCACTGCAGACCATGCAAAAAACTCCCAAATTAATGTAGATTCATTTCTACAATTATTGAGATTCGGGATTGACACGTTGTTTACGTTAGTATCTCAAAGTGTAATTTGAAATGTAGACATACTCACTTCAAATTGAAGTGATGAAAACATTTATTGATTCCGTTCTGCGAAAGAAATCAGTTGATTCGAGCGCTTTTTCCACGGCTGGCTTTTAATACTGGTTTTTGATTCATACAGCATATCTTTCCCAAAATGAATTGAACTCATGTTATCAAAGAAAGTATAGTACTTTTCTACCCTAAAAACTGTATTGATAATTAGTTTGTTGAATTGCACATTGTACTAAAATAAACAACTTGGAGTGAAAAAATTCACACTGATTTTTAGGAAACATTTAAAGAGAAAAAAATGTTAAATATTCTTTAGAGGAGTTTTGCATCAAGATATAATAATTTCAAAATCAAAGTTGAGAGCATAAGATGGTCATCTACCATGGAGGCACATAAGAAACGTGTTCATGTAATACAGCGGAAAATACTTCAAGACTACATAACCAATTACCTCAAAATCCCTAATCCTCCGAATTTAAACAAGCGACTACTTTTCGAACAGCTTTTACGACTACTTTACTACTTTACATCTCGACTACTTTACATCTGAATATACCGAATACTAAAATACATAATTTTGTGCTTGTACCCAACTTGCTTCCATTGATTGTTGGTTGTGAACATTTCATAACATGTCCAATAGGCCGCTGAGGCATGGCCAAAGGAACTACTCTTACATTTGAAACTTTTAGAATTTCGATTCAAACTATAGTCTCAAACTTAGTTAAAAAAATTAGAGAGTTTAATATCCCGGTTTAATCAGACAGGAGCAAATGATTCTGTCCAACCCAAAGATATCATATTTCATTTATTTATTTGATGCAGTAAATTTTATATGATGCATTTAATTTAGTTCAATTTCATTTGCCCTTGATTATTGTTTTATGCTAGTTCATTCCTTGACCTATGTTGGTCATCTTAATCCTTTCTTGGTTTCCCGCTTCGTGATCAGACATGTCTGATCACATTTTATTCAGTTGATTACAAGGAATTGAGTTTCATAAGTTTCCTGTCTTAATTCAAATTCAGTAGACAATTCTCTCGTTTTGTATCTCGCGCCGCAAGTAAACGAAAGTAGATCAACCGCGAATCGCACTTTAAACAATTTACGCTAACTTGCTCCGCAAGAGAGGGACGCATTTAAATAGTGTACGACGTGGCGCAGTCAGCAAACAAGCGTTCACCGCTCGGGATAGACGCTTTTTGGGACAGACCAAAACATGAACCCCCTCTTCGCTGGGAAAAATGGAGAGTGCAATACAAAATGGCGCTACTAACAAAGGACAACATAATCTTAGATACTTTGTTTGGACCAAAACCTGAAATGGTGGACCTACCTTTGGAGCCGATTTATGAGGAAACCATAATTGGATTGTCTGCACAATCAGAAAGAGAAAGGAATACTCGCAACGCTCAGCAAAAGATGAATTGGCAAAACAAGTGCCAACATCTAATCGAAATTGGCATAATTTGTGGAGACAAGCCGTGGCCACTTGTGGATCGAAAAACAGTGTCTCTACTCTACTTGAGCATCGGGGTGGAAGGACGCCGAATTCTAAACCGTAAGAATGTGAGTAAGAGTGAAACGATTGAGGGAACAGTTCTTGGCCAATGAGAAACTGAATCCAAGTAGTAATATTGCATGTATTAGGGTTGGATGGGGGTCCTACAGTTTTAAAAGCCACAAAAATTTCAAAAACTTCACCGCAGACCATGCAAAAAACTCCAAGTTAATGTAGATTGCTTTCTACAATTTTTGAGATTCAGGATTGACAAGTTGTTTACGTTACATAATACTAGCATCTCAAAGTTTAATTTGAAAAGTAGACATACTCACTTCAAATTGAAGTCATGAAAACATTTATTGATTCCGTTCTGCGAAACAGATCAGTTTATTTCGAGCGCTTTTTCCACGGCTGGCTTTTAATACTGGTTTTTGATTCATACAGCATATCGTTACCAAAATGAATTGAACTCATGTTATCAAAGAAAGTATAGTACTTTTCTACCTTATAAACTGTATTGATAATTAGTTTGTTGAATTGCACATTGTACTAAAATAAACAACTTGGAGTGAAAAAATTCACACTGATTTTTAGGAAACATTTAAAGAGAAAAAAAATGTTAAATATTCTTTAGAGGAGTTTTGCATCAAGATATAATATTTTCAAAATCAAAGTTGAGAGCATAAGATGGTTATCTACCATGGAGGCACATAAGAAACGCGTTCATGTAATACAGCGGAAAATACTTCAAGACTACATAACCAATTACCTCAAAATCCCTAATCATCGGAATTTAAACAAGCGACTACTTTTCGAACAGCTTTTACGACTACTTTACTACCTTACGACTACTTTACTACTTTACATCTCGACTACTTAACATCTGAATATATCCAATACTAAAATACATAATTTTGTGCTTGTACCCAACTTGCTTCCATTGATTGTTGGTTGTGAACATTTCATAACATGTCCAATAGGCCGCTGAGGCATGGCCAAAGGAACTACTCTTACAATTGAAACTTTTAGAATTTCGATTCAAATTATAGTCTCAAACTTAGTTAAAAATATTAGAGAGTTTAATATCCCGGTTTAATCAGACAGGAGCAAATGATTCTGTGAAACCCAAAGATATCATATTTCATTTATTTATTTGATGCAGTAAATTTTATATGATGCATTTAATTTAGTTCAATTTCATTTGCCCTTGATTATTGTTTTATGCTAGTTCATTCCTTGACCTATGTTGGTCATCTTAATCCTTTCTTGGTTTCCCGCATCGTGATCAGACATGTCTGATCACATTTTATTCAGTTGATTACAAGCAATTGAGTTTCATAAATTTCCTGTCTTAATTCAAATTCAGTAGACAATTCTCTCTTTTTGTATCTCGCGCCGCAAGTAAACGAAATTAGATCAACCGCGAATCGCACTTTAAACAATTTAGGCTAACTTGCTCCGCAAGAGAGGGACGCATTTAAATAGTGTACGACATGGCGCAGTCAGCAAACAAGCGTTCACCGCTCGGGATAGACGCTTTTTGGGACAGACCAAAACATGAACCCCCTCTTCGCTGGGAAAAATGGAGAGTGCAATACAAAATGGCGCTACTAACAAAGGACAACATAATCTTAGATACTTTGCTTGGACCAAAACCTGAAATGGTGGACCTACCTTTGGAGCCGATATATGAGGAAACCATAATTGGATTGTCTGCACAATCAGAAAGAGAAAGGAATACTCGCAACGCTCAGCAAAAGATGAATTGGCAAAACAAGTGCCAACATCTTATCGTAATTGGCATAACTTTTGGAGACAAGCCATGGCCACTTGTGGATCGAAAGACAGTGTCTCTACTCTACTTGAGCATCGGGATGGAAGGACGTCAAAATCTAAACCGTAAGAATGTGAGTAAGAGTGAAACGCTTGAGGGAACAGTTCTTGGCCAATGAGAAACTGAATCCAAGTAGTAATATTGCATCAGGGTTGGATGGGGGTCCTACAGTTTTATCAGCCACAAAAATTTCAAAAACTTCACTGCAGACCATGCAAAAAACTCCAAGTTAATGTAGGTTCCTTTCTACAATTTTCGAGATTCAGGATTGACAAGTTGTTTACGTTACATAATACTAGCATCTCAAAGTGTAATTTGAAATGTAGACATACTCACTTCAAATTGAAGTCATGAAAATATTTATTGATTCTGTTCTGCGAAATAGATCAGTTTATTTTGAGCGCTTTTTCCAGGGCTGGCTTTTAATACTGGTTTTTGATTCATACAGCATATCGTTCCCAAAATGAATTGAACTCATGTTATCAAAGAAAGTATAGTACTTTTCTACCCTATAAACTGTATTGATATTTAGTTTGTTGAATTGCACATCGTACTAAAATAAACAAGTTCGAGTGAAAAATTCACACTGATTTTTCGGAAACATTAAAGGAGAAAAAATTTTCAAAAATTTAGAGGAGTTTTGCATCAAGAAATGAAAATTTCAAAATCAAAGTTGAGAGCATAAGATGGTTATCTATTTTGGAGGCACGTAAGAAACGCGTTCATGTAATACAGCGGAAAATATCTGAAGACTACATAACCAAATACCTTAAAATCCTCTTCCACGGAATTTAAACAGTCGACTACTTTTCGAACAGCTTTTACGACTACTTTACTACCTTACGACTTCTTTACTACTTTACATCTCGACTACTTTACATCTGAATATACCCAATACTAAGATACATAATTTTGTGCTTGTATCCAACTTGCTTCAATTGATTGTTGGTTGTGAACATTTCATAACATGTCCAATAGGCCGCTGAGGCATGGCCAAGGGAACTACTCTTACCTTTTAAACTTTTAGAATTTCCATTCAAAATATAGTCTTAAACTTAACTAGAAATATCAGAGAGTTTAATATCCCAGTTTAATCAGACAGGAGCAAATGATTCTTTGAAACCCAAAGATATCAAATTTCATTAATTTATTTAATGCAGTAAATTTTATATGATGCATTTAATTTAGTTCAATTTCATTTGCCCTTGATTATCGTTTTATGTTAGTTCATTCCTTGATCCATGTTGTTCATCTTCATCCTTTCTTGGTTTCCCGCTTCGTAATCAGACATGTCTGATCACACCTTATTCAGTTGATTACAAGCAATTGATTTTCATAAGTTTACTGTCTTAATTCAAATTCAGTAGACAATTCCCTTTTTTGTATCTTGCGCCGCAAGTAAAGGAAAGTAGATCAACCGCGAATCGCACTTTAATCAATTTAACCTAACTTGCTCCGCAAAAGAGGGACGCATTTAAATGGTGTACGACATGGCGCAGTCAGCAAACAAGCGTTCAACGCTCGGGATAGACGCTTTTTGGGACAGACCAAAACATGAACCCCCTCTTCGCTGGGAAAAATGGAGAGTGCAATACAAAATGGCGCTACTAACAAAGGACAACATAATCTTAGATACTTTGCTTGGACCAAAACCTGAAATGGTGGACCTACCTTTGGAGCCGATTTATGAGGAAACCATAATTGGATTGTCTGCACAATCAGAAAGAGAAAGGAATACTCGCAACGCTCAGCAAAAGATGAATTGGCAAAACAAGTGCCAACATCTAATCGAAATTGGCATAATTTGTGGAGACAAGCCATGACCACTTGCGGATCGAAAGACAGTGTTTCTACTCTACTTGAGCATCGGGGTGGAAGGAAGTCGAATTCTAAACTGTAAGAAAGCACACACCATGATTGAAACACTCTCCACTGCGGAATTCTGGAAGATCGTGGAAGCCGCCTTCATTCGTCCTCGAAACATCACTTTCGACAGACACGTTTTTCTCATAACAAAACAACCTCGAGGAGAAACAGTACAACACATCTACGTTGAGCTAAAAGAACTAGCTGAGAATTGTGATTTCGAGAATAAAGAGCAAACCCTGATACGTGATGTATTCGTCACCAACTTGATTGATCCGGAGATTCGAAAAGAACTCCTCAAACAGACAGTGGAGCCAGGGCGAAGCATTGGAGTTGCCTATCAATATGGAGCTCGGGATGCAAAACCAGCATCAAATTCAACAGCATAACAAGACACTGATCCCGGCCAGCGCTAACGCAGTTCAGTTTCCGAGTAACTCTCGATCATCGAATTGATCCTTCTATAATAATTTCCAGAAGCCAAACAGTAGACCACTTCTATTTTGTTCAAATTGTGGTGGGAACTGGCTACCCAATCATCGCGATAATTGTATCGCGAAGGGAAAAAATTGCAACAACTGCGGGCTAATGAACCATTTCGCTAAAATTTGTAGAAAACAAAAAAATGCAAAACCCCAAATTTCCAAGAAGAGAGCAGTGATCACATTAGATGAAGAGTCTCACCAAAAAGATTCAGTAAATTTTCCTCGGTCAACGAAACTGAACGAGTCTGACTACAGCACTGGGGAAGATGATGAGGTTGCATTAGTCGATAATGACATAGTAAAGGTCAAGCCTCCCAATATGCCTATCAAAATTGGTAAAATCTCAACTACCCCTCTGGTGGACTCCAGGAGCGCATGCAGTATTGCTAATCGATCACTCTTGGCGCATGAGGTACAAAGTAGTCCAAAATGCTGTCTGGATTCATGAGAAAATCAGCCCTCAACTTAGAACGTTTTCAAACGAACCGATTCATATCGAAGGGAAAATACAAACTCCCATCACAAGTAACGGATGGACATTGACATTGGCAACTTTCACAGTCGTCGCAGATGGCCTCAAATCTCTCATCAGTCGAGATCTGTCATCTGGGTCTAGCGGTAACACAAACTTCTTCAGTACAAGGTAAACGGGTCAACACCATTTCTTCTTCATCAGAATTCAAGGAACATATCGCTACAAACTTTCCTAACCTAATTTCACGTAACGGAAGACCAAAAAATCATGTGGCTAAATCTAATTTTCATGAGGACCTTCAACCTAGACACCAAAAGGGGAGACGCATACCACTTAATCTTCAAGATAAAGTCAACTCGGAACTCAAAAAATTATTAGTTGGAAAACACATAATAAAACCTTCATGTTGTCCTGACAAATATTTCATATCCCCCATTGTAGTTACCGTAAGGAAAGACCAATCAATCAAACTGGCTCTAGACTCCAAAATATTAAATAAAGTTATTCATAAAAACAAGTATCAAATGCCTAATATCGATACGCTCATCGAATCTATTTCTCAACAAATAAGTGTTCCCTCACCAAAAGACTTAACATATTTCTCTACGTTGTATTTGAAATACGCGTACAGTCAATGAAACCTAGATTCTAACAAAGCAAATCACTGTAAGTTTTATATAATAAGTGGCGACATAACCGGCACATACAGATTTCAAACTGGATTTTTTGGCTTAACAGACATGCCGGCAGAAATTCAAAAAGCAATGGATTATACTTTCATTGGCTTAAAAAAACACTTACTGTTTTCTCAACGATATTCTGATTGTAATTAAAGGATCGGAAGCTGAACACGAACAGTACGTTTTGAAATGTCTTAAACGCTTAGATGATCGAAATCTTAGGATTAACCTTCCAAAGTGTCATTTCTCAAAACTAGAAACTGAGGGGCTCGGGTATTATATTTCACAATCGGTTATCTTGCCCATCGATAGTAAGACCTCAGCTATATTGTCTCTTGAGGCCCCAAAAACGATGAAGAAACTCCGTTCTTTTCTGGGTTCAGTCCATTACATCAGTAAATTTATACCCAACTTAGCTCAAATTAGCCATCCACTCCGACCTTTACTAAGATAATCATCTAAATTTATCTGGACTGAGGAAAATAAAAATTCTTTAATTGATATTAAAAAACCGCATCGCAAACGCCACGGAAAATAGTCACTATAACCCGCAACTCGAAGCGCGTTTAAAATGCGACGCATCTCGTTCCGGTCTCGGGGCCGCTCTCGAACAATTGACAGTTGATGGATGGAAACCAATTGCATTTACATCCCGATTCCTATATTCATGTAAAGAGCGATATAGCGTGAACGAACTTGAACTTTGTGGGATAGTCTGGTCTATTGAATATTTTAAATATTACTTCTATGGTAAACACTTTACAGTCATTACGGATCACAGAGCTCTTATTTCCATATTAAAAGAAAATCGATCCAATAAATCATACAATAGTCGCTTAACTCGCTAGATTGATAGGTTATTTCCATTTCAATTCGATTTTGAACACCTGCCTGGCGCAAAAATGGGATTAGTAGACTACATATCCCGACACACAAATCAAAAAGCTAAAAAATTTCTGTTTACGATAAAGAATTCATTGTAGCAAAGTTAAAAATTATCTCTGCACCAGTTCATTCTGTCAATTTAAACCCTAATTATTCTGCTGTTCAATTCAACAAATTAATCTAAACGCATAACCTTGCACATCAATTTACACCTAAATTTGAGGCTAGAAATAATACGATAAATTTAATTGACATACATCCAAACCACGTACACAAGCATGATTCTGACTTATCACTCGCGCCGCGAAATCATATTACAAATACCAGTGGTAATTTCAACTACTTAAGTTATGCAGATCCCGCGTCGCAAATACCAATTACCACTTCCCTCGTTAAGCAAAATTCAACTCATTGTAAGCAATTAATCCAAAATCGGAATTAAATAATTCTGGCAACGCGCGAAACTCTTTTCACTCAGTATAGATTCCCTCCACTTAGGAGACATTCCAAAAATATCTCTAAAAGTCACCACACAAAATTAGAACCAGTGCTTTTTGCCTTAAATCATCCTAGAAATCAGTTGTTCAATACTTGTTCAAATAATCAGTTTCATTCCAAAAACAATTTAGAAATTAATTCCATTAATAAAAACAAGTACAAAATGCCTTTTAGAAAGCGTATCACTATTGTTCGCTTCGTTGAAACCTCTCGCACTGCGAATCAACACTCTACACCCCCAGCTACATCTCGCTCCGCGAGTCAACGATCTAATTCTCCGAGTAACACTCGCACCGCAAGTTCAACCCAAATAACGACACCAACATCCCCAGCTCTTTCTTCCAACATCATTACCCCTCTTACGCCTAGTCCACAGCTCACAAGATTTGATTTTATCTTGATTAAAATCGTTAGTAAGTCCCTCATTGCATCTCTAACAAGCAAGGATGCAGTCTTAAAAGAGGTAGGTGACTGTATTCTTGCAAAAAACGAAAGCCTTTTAGAAGACCTCAACCCGTATATCCACTCAAATTGGAGAGACCTACACGTACGTTCCGGCTGTGTGTTTATCGACAAAAGGTAGCAATTCCGAACGTACTTCGCGAGGCGCTGATTGATGATATCCACGCAAGCAACCCAGGTACCTGGGGTATGATTTGCATGGCCACTATTGTTAGTGGCCACACATGATCCAGGAGCTTATCGTAAAAGCAACAGAGTGCAAATCTTGCACAGCGAATGGTAAGAATCCTAAATCTATAATTCTTGTTTCGCAATTTCGACCTCATACACCTTGTGTTGAACCAAATCAAGAAATCCAAATTGATTTTTTAGGTCCCAATTTGAATTATAAGGGCAATGAGGTATATTTCCTAGCTGCTATTGATTGTTTTTCCAAATGCTCCACTGCATGTATACATGACAAAGCTAATGGACCAAATGTTATAAAGTTTTGGACATGTACATCAAATATCACGGAATTCCACGATCTATTCGATTGAATCAAGTGAAATGTTTGATGGGTCATCAAGTAAAGTAAATCCGTAACAAAATTAATATTGAAATTATTGAAGCTCCAGTAAACGATCGTTGTGCTATTGGTTTGGTAGAAAGACTCATTCAAACGATTAAGAGTAGTCTTGCAGGTATCAAAGAAGAAAAATCGGCGAATAACGCATTCCATGTGAAGCATGCATTAATAATTGTCATTCACCAATTGCGGATATGTAAGCAAAAAACAACAAAGATCTCGCCCTTCGAAGCACATTTCGACAGAAAGCCTAATACCCCGCTAAGCGTAATATCGACTAAGCCTAAGTTATGTAACCTCTCGCATGAAAACATTGTAAACCACTATTTGAATGAAGACATAGTCATTCCAGAGGAAATCCTACCGGACGAGAAGTGGTTAAATGGTTATCGAAGCGACATTGAGATGGAAACTGGAACGACTGGGGCCGCAGAGGAGGCTCATAACATAGAACGAGAGAGCACGGACGTCGAATCTCGCTTTCGTCAAACGAGAGCCTGCCAACCACTTCCACTCAAAGAACGGGCTGTTGAAGTGAAATTGGCCAAGAAGATACACAGCAAGCGGCATTCCAAAGAAAAATTGGAAGGAATATATGAAGTACTTGCCCCAGGCTCGAATATTTTGAAAGTGAACCCCACAACATCCACTATCAAAGAGCCTGGAAAACCAATTGTCACGGTACGAAACAGCGACGTTGCAAAATTTGGAACGTTGCAAGAGAGACAGACTCCACTGATAGTGTACGCAGAACGTCGAGGACCAAGATTGGGTGAAACGTTGGTGGAGGAAAATATCCAAAGCCACATTAAAAAATTACAAAAAAAAATCAACGGGGACAAAAAGATGAAGCTTCGTAAACGTGAACCGGGCAGCGAAGCTTCATCCATAAAATCAAAAATTTCACGCCTGATGCGCGGGAGAATTCCAAAAGTTTCAAATTGCCTCGCTCTACGCAATCAATAGCAGGACTAAAGCGCTATTTTTCATACCGAGCAGCAAATTTTTTGCTAAACTACATCTTCCGCAATGACAAATCCGACTATACACCGCTAAGAAATCTCCGGACAGAAACCGCCCTAGCCCCTCTTACCATGGCTTTGATAATTCGTCATCAGATTTGACGATTTCTGCCTCACTAAAACGTCCACGCCGAGCGGGAGACGTAGAAATTTTTCAGCACCCACCTGCATCAGTTGTTGAAACTGTTCAAAACTTTGCCGAACAACACCCCGATGAGGTTAACATCTCCCCGATAATGGAAGCAGTCTCGCCACCTGCCCCTCATGCTCCTTCACTTCCAGAACAAGACACCACGACGTTAGTTCGGTCTATGACGGTTTTTGAAGCCCAAAATCAAGAGACATTGGTTGAGTATATTGTGATTCAAAACTGCATAAAACTAAACACTTTTCATTTAGTTTTATATTATTTTTAGCTATGATAACAAGTGCATATATTGTTATTATTGATTCAACCGGGGACCGAGTATTAATTTGTGAAAATAGTTGTTATCTCATAAGTACAAAAAATTGCTATTGTCACAATTTTTCTTTGTCGAAACAAGGGGTATGGGATACTCAAAGATATCATATTTCGCTTATTTATTTGATGCAGTAAAATTTTATACGATGCATTTATTTAGTTCAATTTTATTTGCCCTTGATTATTGCTTTATGTTAGTTCATTCCTTGACTCATGTTGTTCTTCTTCATCCATTCTTGGTTTCCCGATTCGTGATCAGACATGTCTGATCACACCTTATTCAGTTGATTACAAGCACTTGAGTTTCATAAGTTTACTTTTTTAATTCAAATTCAGTTGACAATTATCTCTTTGTAACTCGCGCCGCAAGCTAAAGAAAGAAGATCAACATTGGATTTCACTCCGCGAATCGCACTTTAAACAATTTGAGCTAACTCGCTCCGCAAGAGACGGACGCATTTAAATAGTGTACGACAGATTCCTCGGTTCGAGGAGTCACCACCACTCAACTGAAAATCTTGTAAGATAAGCAGTGAATGCAGTGAAATAACATAAATCAGGAGGTGAAAACTGTGAAAAAAACTCAAATTGCCTGTTAGTGGTGAAATTACATAAATTCAACGCTTCAAAAAAATTCTAAATTATGTGAGATTAGCGGTTAATGCGTTGAATTTACATGGATTCAACGCTTAAGTCAGAGGTGGATTACATAAATTCAATCGCTTAGAAAACAATCCGAATTTTTCTTTGTCCACCGAAGTTAAGATACATTTATTAAAAAACGCCCGGAAAATTTACCCACGAATAATCAAACATCTTTTTGAATTTTTTTTAAGCGGTCAATTTATGCAATTTCACCAGCAGAGTAATCAATGAACTTACGAAAAATCACTAGTTTCCACCGTTCAAAAACGAAATTTCAGCGCTGATCTTACAAAAATTCAATTCGCATGTCTTTTAGAACGTAAAGTGATTCTGAATTAAATTCAGAACAAAAGTTATATAGTTTTAAGTGAGCGGTGGCGCAGTGGAAGAAGAAGTGGCTGACGAGGACGAACTGAGTGGTTCAAATCCGTGTAGGGCCGGTAGCTTGTAGTAAGCGGTGAAAGGCAGTGAATTTTTGTAAGTTCACCGCTTAATATAGCGGTGAAATTACAATTTCACCGCATTTCACCTCAAAATTAAGTAAAAAACTTGCGGTGAAAAAGAACAACTGTTCGCCGCTTATCTTACGTATTTTTCCGGTTTTTCTTCGGCTCGGGTCTTGTAAATAAAATGACATATATCAATCTTCAAGTAATGATGCTGTGTATCAATACTAGGTTCAAACTGACGTTTCCAGATAGCTATTATTAGAGTTAGAATTATTGGTAAAATCCCAGCATCTTTTGAAAGATTATGATATCACCGGAGTGTGTATGAGCGCAAGTGCATTCTATATAGGGTATCTCTTGCAACTGATTTCTGACAATTTTACAGAAGCAAACAATTTGGATAATCTTTGCGACCCCAACTATAGATCATGGTGCCAAAATTGTTATTTATATCTTGACTTTTTAGCCTTGATAGTTGGTATATATACCGCTGATTTGTGAGTCCGCATTTATCCCTGAAATTGAATAAATTCAACATATTGATCAAATATTTAGATTTATCTTGTAAATCTCTAAACTCTACTGTAGATAAACAAATTTAATTTCTCTATTTTTGAGAAATTTTTTCATTTTATTAGTTAAAAACGCTTTTATTTCCACCACCGAAAGTCCATTACCCAACTGGTTATTGGCCAAGTAGTTTTCGTCATAAAAAAAATTTCTGAAAAAAATGGTTTTGTCATATTACTTTTCTGCTTAGTACTTTTTCTTTTTACAACCATTTTCGTCTGCTTAATTTTACGATTGGCCAAAAGACTGTGAAGCTGATGACCTACAACGGAAAAACACAGGACTTTCCCACCTGGAGCCCAATAATTGTGGAGACGATGCAGAGGAAGGGGTTCTACAAAGCACCACAGGGAACAGAAGAGCAATCCACGGTGCCTCCACAGCTAGCCACTGCGGCAAGCAACGAGAAGAAGGAGAACCACAAAGTGCTCAGAGATGCATATCAGACGAAATATCGTGATATCAAGGAGAAACGAAACAACGTGGGGTGTCATCTCACTCTGACTCTAGATGCAGGAGCCCCCGCTCTGATGAGCTATGAAAGTGTTGGAGATGATGGCATAGGAAATGGAGCAAAGGCTTGAAATATTCTCCGAAAGAGATTTCAGATTGTGGAGACGCCAAGAGTATTGGTTTTGGTGGAACAGCTGGTTCGACTGGAGCTTAGGATTTCTGATGATTCGAACAGTTTCTTCATAAGAGGACAGGAGCTCCTCACAAAGCTTCAAGAAACAGGGGAAGCAGTCTCAGAGACCTTCTTCAACGCTTTGGTTCTCAATGGCTTGCAAATGAGGTATGAAACTGGTGTTTTACAGAAAATATTTAACCCGGCAACACACTTCACAGGAAAAGGCAAAAAAAAGTTCATATGGGAGCACACTGCACAGGCACAGTGTTTTAGTGGCACTGGCCTTGAAAGAAACTGCAAAAAGGTGCTCAATAAAGGAAACTGCGTTGTGTCTGGAACCTCTGCACACTTGCGATGGAGTACACTAGGAAAGAAAGCGCGCCATGCAGCAAGGATTTCGAGAAAGGTCACCTGAACAGGCCACGGACGAGACAAAAAAGATGGGGGCAAACATGAGTTTTCGGCAAATGGTATGAATCTGGCTACACCAGACGAGGAATTTTGGGCTGATTTTACCGGAAGACAGCAGGCATGGTGGTGGACAGCATAGCTCCAATGATACAGAACATATAGAGACAATGATTGATGGCATCCTAGAAATTGCACATTCAAACTGTAGTCCCAACGAATAGTCTTCCAGAGTTGTTGGCTGAGGTTGTGTGGTGGTCAGCAAACCCCTACACAAAAAGAAATTCCAATGGGAACTCAAAAGACTTTAGAGTGTGCCTGCCTTTTCCTCAAAACACTTATCAGTCTCAAAAATGAACAGAATGGAGATATAGCTTCCATTTCGAATCGAACACAGTTGAAAAGGACTCCGGAAGGGAATTCGGGTAAAACTCGTTTTCATTACCATGCAGCGTTCTAGAGTTCAATATGAGTTTCAACAGTGCAAAGAAATGACCCCAGACGATTGGGTCACTTGAATCAAGCGGATGTGGTCAAAAGTGCGCCAGAGACAATGGGGGTGTGCAGAGAGGAGATGAAACTATTGAGAGCAGATGCACTGTTAGGGTCCAAACTTTGAATTTTGTTTGTGGAGGCCACTAGTGAAGCATTGGGCAACCTGAACAAGTTTGATCTCAATGTGGGGACAAACAAGAAACTGAGAAACGAAAATTCAAAGGAGTTTCCCTAAAAATCTTTCAAGACTTACATGTTTAGAATCACGCATTCTTCTTGAGATTACGATACCAGGGATGCCACAACAGAACAGGTTAGCTAAGGGGTGCTACAGAAGTTTCAAGAGATGACAAGATGTTTACTCACTGTTTCAGGACTTCCCAAGATTATATGTGAAGCGACAATTCTCCACACAATGAGGATCAGAAAATGGGCTGTGAGACGAGGAGAAGCCTAGAAGATTCGATGCGAGGCAGAAAACCTAAGCTTTCATTTAGTTCAATTATCTAACTTTGCTGCACCGTCTTCATGAAGAGGAGAGGCAAAGATGTCCGCAAACTCGAACAGCGGAAGGAAAATTAGTGGGTGACACTGATGGTAACAATGGATGCTTCGTGTTCATATCCAACCTCGACAAGGTGATTGCAGTTTGTGAGTTGATCATCGAGGAGGTCGAAATGGACTCATTCCCTTACAACACAGAGACGGCTGATTTGCTAGATCAGGGTTCTGATTAAGTGGGAATCTGGCAATCCATTTGTTAAGACGATGGCAACAAAGAGAAACAGGGCACATCTACTGCAATAAAAGAAAAATGTTATTAAGCAGAGATTGTGAACATGCAATAAGCAACACTGAGACATGATTCCTCGAATGTTGAGGAAGCACTAAATGAAGACGGAGCCCCAGGCACTTAGGTTTATTCGCATTTAGGTTTTGTCGCAAACAAATCTCATCACAGTTGACTTCGAAGATATGAACTGGAGTAAGCGAGCAAAGCAGAGCGCAGATGTCGGATAAAGCGAGGGTTGTTCCCTATTTTCGGAGAATTCAGAACCTCTCATGCTGTGACGAAGCTTGACTACTTTGAACCCAGAACAGTCTATGGTGTCAAGCAAAGTGAAGATTTGGACCAATGGCAAATGGGAATGCCGTAAGAGGTCAAGAAACCCCAAGACAACGAGACTTGGGATCAAATCAGAAAACAAACAGGTAGGGAAGTGATTCCTGCGAATGAATTTACAAGCTAAAATTAGGACCCACTGGTCAAGTTAACAAAAAAAACACGCTAGGTGGCGAAAAATTTAAACAAGTAGAAAGACTGGATAATTTTGAAGCTATTGTGCCCACCTGTAAATTTGGTGACAATCGGGTTTTTCTTCTTCTATCAGCTATGCAGGGGCATGTGATGCACCAGTTTGAATTGAAGACAACATTTCTACAATTCCCAATAAAAAAGACGTATATCTGAATCAGCCACAGGACTTCGTGAAACGAAGATCAGTTGGAGAGAAGTTAGTATGCCGACTAAATAAATCATTTTGTGTTTTGATACAGACTGCTAACAATTGGTAAAACCAGTTGGCGAACTTTCTACTGAGCAAAGGGTTTCGCCAAAGGCATCAACGATCGCTGCTGGTTCACAAGAGCCAAAACTGATGGTAACACCTTCATTTTGGTCTGAGTTGACGACATCTTTTTAACCTCAAGAAGCATGACAGTGATCTCCCTTGTCAATAAAGCACTCAAGGCATCATTCCACATGAAAGTCAGAATAGACCACAATGGTTCCTCGTCCTCAAGCAAGTGGAAGGACTAGACTGCATGCGCCCACCCGTAATCTACGGACATTCATGATTTTACTTCAACTATTAGCGAAGCAAGCCCTCGTGATGCATCAGTTTGATGTCAAGACGCTTTCCTACACTCATCAAAAGAGAACGAGATGTATCTGGAACAGCCACAAGAGTTTGTAAAACAAAGATCAGATAGAGGGAAGGTAATTTATTGGCTAAATTTTTCAAACTATCGTTTGAAACATGCTGCTAAGAATTGGTATAAGGAGTTGCCAAACTTTATACTGTAACAGGGGTTCATCAGAAGCAGGAACGGTCATTGCTTGATAGAGAGAGCAGAGACGGAGGGTCACACCTTCATCTTTGTTTGAGTCGACAACATCATAGTAGCATCAAGAAGCATGACAGTGCTCCCCGATGACAAGAAGGCATCCGAAACAACATTTCACATCAAAGACAGAGGAATACTACACTGGTTTCCGGGTCTAAGAATTAAACAAGAAGAGGGCAAAGTCACAGTCCACTATGTAAATTAACTTTGCCAAGCATACGTTCCAGACATCATGTTCACTGTCAACATTCTGTACAGACTCATGGATGTAGCTGCTAATCAAAACTGGCTCTGTGGAAAACGAGTTTTCTGATATGTTTAAGATTCGACATGTTTAAAAATCATTTAATGAGAAGAAACAAGTTATGAATTAGTGGGGTAAAACTGATGCAAGCTCGTCTGTTTTCAAGCTGCTGGGGTTATTTGTTGAGAGAACTTGCAGAAACTGAAACTGACTGTTGCAGAATCTCTGACAAATTGCTGACGTTTTGTTATCTTTTTATTTGATGTTTTTTTAAGATTTCACAAACATGATTATAGAGATTGATTGCTGTGTGTCTCCTGATTTTTAGCCTAATAGCAAGCAAGTTTTTTGTTCACTGTTTTTTTTCAAAAAGTTTTTAACAATTTAGAATTGGGCTGCCCAGAGCATTCACGGAAAGTCTTTTTGACTGTGCATGACAGACGAAGAATAGGATTTTTAACTGTTCAGAGTGTTTTTCATAGAGCCTTTTTTACTACGTTTTTTTTGAACAGTGTAAAATGTGACATGATCATAATCTGTTCGTAGTAAAAACACAGACCTTGAAATACTATGATTCAGCGCTGATTTGCACTGTTACTAGAATTTTGGCGTTCCCTTAATTGTTCTTAAGAAACCCTACCCCCCCCCCCCCCCCCACACACACACACACACACACACAGACACACAGACACATACACTCAAATTTAAACACACACACACAAACACGCACACAAGTCTGTTCCGCTTATTTTGATTCCAATAATTGTTGAGAGATCAATTTTTGCATTCTCAAATTGATTAGTATGCCAGGCAAAGTTCAGATGCGATAAAGCTGCGGTGATAGGATGTGCCATCGTAATCCATAATATATGATATAATAGAAATAAGTATTAGTTCTTTAAATATTTTTGAGATTCAGTGTGGCGCTAAAATCTATTTTGTATCTATTCTGTTTGGCGGTTTCCGGGCACAAATAACGTAATAGAGAATGCAGGGTACAATTGCATTGGTCAATAAAAGTTCGATAAAGAGAGCTTAGTCGGAAAACTTGAACTCATACTAAAAGAAGTAACATTTAGGACAATAATTTTAGGCAAAAAATTAGACCTATTTAGAAATCTAACTTTTATCACTTGAATCAGACGACTATAAATAATCGGATGTTTCACTATTGGTGACGTAGACGTTTGGTTTATTTAAACTCCTCTATTTTTATGAAGCAATCTTTGATCACTGATCTGCAAAATTGTCCTCTTAACTAAATTTTTAAACGAAATTCAACATTTTCGTATTTTTCGTTCTCTAAGCACGTTAGAACAAAGTCATATTCCCCTCGGTCATCGTGCTCAGGACCCGGGCGCAATCGCCTTCTTGAAGAGCACTAAGTCCCTCGGGCTGCTAACATTTTGTTGTAATATATTCTTGTTACATAGCAAGCTACTACTGAAAATATAGATCGTGGGGCATTTTGCGTCTGAGGCGTAAGAGTTATATGCCGTTCATACTGGTCGGGTCAAAGCAAAACAGGTCCCAATTTTTGTAAGTTAGGTTGTGTTTATGTCATAGATGAGCATCTGGAAGATGTGCTTTTTCAATGACAATATGATTGAATACTGCGCTCCTCTTTAGTTTTCTAAGCTTTGTAGTTTCTTTGACTACGATCTCACTTTCGATGCTTTCTCAGTTGTAGACCAAAAAGCCTATCTAAATTTCATAAAGAGCGCCATTGATGTCAATTTTGAGAGGAAAATTTCAGGTCTTTCTCAATAGGGATCAGATAATCACCCCAGCTTAGGGATCCAACAACACAATAATGTTAATTATAGTGTCATAGGGGGTATGATTTCATTGGGAGCTGTAATGGCAACGATCCAAAAATTATGCTCGCATCAATAAAGTTTTCAATTGCAAAATCAGAGCTCTGGGTTTTTTTTTCAATTTTTCGATTTTAATTCAAGACATTTTTTACTTTTGATGCTCTGAGTATGCGTGAACGTAAATTTTAGTACCCCTTGGGCCTCAAGGCCTCATACTAACTCTTAGGACGCAAGCGTGCTCGTGCTCGCTGATCACTTTTTCCTTTATAATGTTTGGGAAAAAAGAGGTGTGGAAAAGCTGTCTTTTTGAACAAGTACTATTTTCAAGATCAAGAATGCGCGAAACGAGTTTTTCAGACAAAATTTCATAATGTGCCTACGTGTTTTTGTCTTCAGCAGGATGGCAAGACCGACCCTTGATCACGACTCCTCCGTCTGAGCAACACCCAGTACCCTGTGTTCTGAAAACCGATCCTGCGAAATCTGATCCATTATTTTATTTTCATTGTATTCCTCAACCGATGGTACTGCATTTGATGTGATTAAAATGGAACAAACGTAAACGCCAAGAGGTTCTCAAAGGAGAATTTTTAGTCTCAGTTAGCTTTAGAAATAGAGCGAGGAAAATCAATAGTTGTGGGTTTCTTGATGCCGCGATTGCCCATTGCGTGAGGAGCTCAATATTTTTGTCTTATTGTAGGGACCATAAATCAATGATGTGAAATTTTAGGAGCAAAACGGGAGAAATAACTCAAAAGACTTTTCGTAGAAGGTAGCAAGAGTGATTCCATTGCTAATTTTCATTGAACTGATAATAATAATAACAACTGTCTGCTTTAGGCCAAAACTTCAAAATTTAAGAATTAAAAAATATATTAAAAAATTTCAAAAAATAAATTGAAAAATTTATTATAAATTATAAATTTCAACTACACACTACTATAGGGCAAATAATTTCAGGTATAAATTTATTAACGAAAAATATAAGCGGTCACTTTACATTCATAGCGTTTATTGAAGGAAAGGAGAATTTTGTATCATCTAAGTTTATTAAACTGAGCGTCCCACATTAAATGTGATCTGTCGTGATCACCAGTGTCTGGGTTGAGATTGGGCAAACAGTGACAGAGACAGAAATTGCCTTGTACTCGAAATCCTCTAATTATGCATTGATCATTCTGATGCCTCCGTTGAGGGCTCAGCTGGCAATGTCGGTTGCAGTTAGCAGAATTACTGACGGGTCCTATCCGCCAGACAAAGGGGATATCTGAAAAAAGTTGCCTAAAGAGTTGATGGTTATTTCCATCAGCTGAATTTATTTCCTCGTCAGAGATTTGGTTGTTGTAATATGGCAAACTAATAACAACTGATAACGAAATAACTAAGGTGAAGAGAATCTTCAAATTTAACGAATGCATTATGATAATCGATCCAAGCTTCCTAATATGTTTCTTTCAGCAAACGAATTCCTGATCAACTTTTTCTTCAAATAGTTTATTGTTGAATAAAAAACTGAAGCAGTTTCTAACGAACTATCAAATTGTTGTGACAGTGGAATTCCTTTATTTATAAGTTCTTTAAAAGTGTTTACAATTGTCAATGAGACCACTTGAGAGTGACATTGAAACATTTTGTTTGTTGTTGACAGCTGAAGAGACCTTGGACTTCAACTTTACGTGAACAAACCCATTTATACCTTCAATCTATATGAATCATATAACAAAAGTTATTTACACGACACAATTTCACGAAGATTAAGTGAAGTTTAAAATCCGTGAAAGCCTATATGCGAAGTTTTGTTGAAATTAGCTTGTTCAAATCAAAAGCAATTTCAATCATCTTACTCAACCAGCTGCGCATTGTTTTGAGATAATTTTAACATTGTCAATTATGAGCAATTAAAATGGTGAACAAAAAATTTAACAAAAAGGAATTGAAATAAACGTAATTGCGCATTTTTTTTTGTGAAACGGCATTTCCCGTTGTACTGGAAAAATTACAAATGTTAGCATAAATTAGGCAATAATCTTGTAAAATCTTGCGAGATTAAACAAGATCATACAAAAGTCTTGCACAATCCGGCAAGATATCTGTATGACTTAAAAGTAGCTCCAAATAGAACCATTGTTTCAACAGTAAGTTTACCCAGGTGGACGTCCAGTCAGAAATTGAGCTATGATTAGTGTCGTGGTTCATAACACGGGTCAAAAGAATTCAATAAGTTGAATTTTAAATTAAATTTGGAACTGAAAATATACAAAAAATTATCTCGTATTTATAGTACTTATCTATGCGAAAAAATACAGAGAAAAATAGGATTAGCTAAAAATATTTAACTTGATTGACATGTGAATAGATCTTAATTCCGAATCCAGGAGGTGATTTTCTATTTTCATCAACATTTCATGAGAATCATATATGGCCTAGGTACAATCGATTTCATTAGTTGGAGGTCGGTGGATGTTAGAATCAGGTTTCTGTTGGTGGGAAAATTTAATTCTGTTATATGATTGATAGGTCAATAAGATAATGATAGCGCAAAAACAAAAATAGAATTGAGTTTAGTTTTTGTGGCCATTACTCACCGACATAGCAACAAAGTTTGTCAGGTAATTTCTTTTCTTATTCCTTGAAACCATCACATCCTGCCTACTTTTTTAAGCAAGTTTGTGAGTATAGGTTCTCCACATCTGTCGGGTTGTTTTCTGGTTCTTGTTGATGTTTGTGAAGGCTCTGGTGGTTCGGGTTTGGGTGCTCTGCAGCTATTGTGGCTGCAGAAGCTTCATCCTGATGTGAAGGTCCCACATCTGTGTTCTGAAGTTGTGGTTCTGATTGAGATATGGTCTCATCCACTGCTGGTTCGGTTTTCACATTGTCCTCTCCTAGTCTCTCAATTTGGTTGTCGCTCACTAGAATAGTCCGTGTTGAGTTTTCGGTCTGTATGAAAGATGTGTTCAAGCTCTTCCTGATGATGAAGGTAACAGGAACTGTCTTTGTCTTTTCATTGGCCTTGAATAGAATGGGTTTGCACAAGTCGAAATCTGCTAATGCTGGCAGTATGCCTCTGCGTCCCAACAGGAGTTCAACTGGAGTTTTGCTCCTCGTCTTTGAAGTGTTGCGATGTGTCATCTGTGCCCTTTACAGGAACGCTCCAAATGACATATTAAGATTAGGACACCATGCTTGAAGTGCCCGCTTCACTGTCTGAACTAGTCCATTAGCTCTTTGATGATAGACGGGTGATTCCATTTTCTTAATTCCCAGTGATTTACACCACTGTTTAAGGTCACCACTTACAAATTCAGGACCGTTATCAGATACTTTAGTTTTTGGTGTTCTGAATCTTGCAAAGATTTGACTAAGATATACTCTAACTGTTTCTCATGTTCTATTTCCCGCGGGGAAAATTTCCATCCAACCAGAGCCCGCGTCAACAATTACTAAGATATTGCCTTGGTCCTTCAAATAACCCCAGTCCATGTGGAGATTTTCCCAAACGTCGGCTTCTGGCCACACAGAGACTGTTTTTTCCAGGCTAGGCCTGTTCATTTGACAATTCTTACCTTCACTAACCAAATGTTGAACGTCTCGGGTAATGTCGTAATGTCAGGCCACCATGCTATCTTTCTCAATGATGCATCAGTGGCATTCTTCCCAGGATGTGTCTCATGCGCTTTTGCCAAAACCAAGTGTCGTAGTTAGGATGGAATGAAAGGAATAACACCTCTGAAGATGATTCCATTGTGTATGGTTAGTGCGTCTTTGTGTTGTTAGAATCTTTTTTCCATTTTCGAACATTGTTTTGAATTCCCGCTTTTGATTCGTTCCATTATGTCCTGGAAGAGTCTGTTTGTTCCAAGTTCAGTTTTGATTTCTGCTTGGGTCACCAAATTACTCTGAGCGAAGTAGGTGTTATTGATTGCGAAGCACACTTAATTGTTGTCAGATTCCTCTTCGTCAAAACTCATTTTGCTCAAAGCATCTGCATGGCGTATCTGCTTTCCTGGTTTGTACTTCAACTCATAATCGAAGCCCATTAGAGCTATTGCCCATTTTGTGCTTCTAGCTGATGCTCTCCTCGGGATCTCATCGTCTGGTGCAAAGTGATTTTTAAGTGGTTTGCGGTCCGTCTGTAGCATGAATCGTATTCCAAGAAGGAATTGCTTCAATTTTGTGACCACAAACGCAATTACCAGTGCTTCTCGCTCTATGTTCGAGTAGTTTTGCTTCCTTGGAGTCAACTTTCACGATACATATATGACTGGATGTCCGTCTTGCCATAGAACCCCGCCGATGGCTTTTCAGAGGCGTCAGTAGTGACTGTTGCTTCTTTTTGTAAAATATATGGCTGTACCAGTGCATTTTACCCCATGAAAAATCGCTATCTCTCACGTTATTTAATGGTAACATTTTTGTTGCAAAATCAGGAATCATTCTTCCGCAAAAAACTGCTAGCCCGACAAACGATTCGAGTTGTTTGTTGTTAGTTGGCGTTTTTGTATTTTTTTATATTCAACATTTTTGGGATCTGGTGCTATTCTTCCCTTCGAAATGGAGTATCCCAAAAACTAACTCTATCGACTGGTTTTGAGTTAGACTTTTTCTTTTTAAAAGTTAAATTTTTCTCGCGTAGTCGACTCTTGACTGCAAGCATTCTTTTATCGAACTGTTTTTTGGTAGTTCCATACACCAGCACATCTTCTTGAAAGATTACAACACTTTTGATTCCTTTGAGTGTTGATTCGATACATTTCTGGAAGATTGAAGAAAAGTTTTTCAATCCCTGAGCTAGTAGGCACATCTTGAACAATCCGTGACATGTGTTGATTCTGCATATATCTTTTGCCTCTTCGTCAAATTCATTTTGATAGTAGGCATCTAAGAGGTCAATTTTGCCAAAATATAAGGCCACATGTAGGTTTTGGAAGATTGTCTCCATGTCTGGTTTTGGGCAGTCCTCATCCATCACCTTACCATTGATATGCACCTTCAAGTCCACCCACTTCCAGTTCTCCGCTCTACTTTCTCTGCCACACTTTTTGAGATGCATTAGTGACTCCGCCTGGCTGTACCGGTTCAAGGATGCCCTGTCTGACCATCTCTTCCAGCTTCTCTGTGACCTTGTCTTGAAGAGGTTGAGGTATTTGCAGAACATTGGCTGTGATCTTGGTATCAATTTCACATGAGGTTCGTTACCCTTTACAGCAGGTAGGTGCTCGGTTGTGATGTTGTTCACATTGTGCTTGGTTAGGTAGAAGGTCTCTACCAAATTTTTTTTCAGACTGCACATTGCTAGTTTTTTTTGAGCGAGCCTGCTTCCATTCCACTCAACGTCACAAGTAAGTGATGCCAGAAGCCTTAATTGATGACCATTATAAGCTTCGAGAAGTCTCATCTTACCATGCAACTTAGGTTTACCAAGCTCAGTCCATAATTTTGATGATATCACTGTGCTATGTGCACCTGTGCCTGCCTGCACTTTTACTTTGCAATTATTCATTGAGATAGATTCCCATGTCGCAGACATGCTAAAGTTTTGTTCTTTAGTATAAAACATTCCCATCGCCGATGCTGGAGTTGCTTGCTCTGAAGAATTGTTTTCCTCTCCACGAAAGTTCTATTTATTGTACTTACCTGAATTTGGTGGGGGTTTGCTTCTACACTTTTTTGAGTAGTGTCCCACTTTTTCACAGGTGTTGCATTTTTTACTTAGCACTGGACAGGGTCTACTAGAGTGTGGCTTACCTCCACACTTAGTGCACATATTGTTGCTTTTATTAGCCGTAAAATTTTCATTTGGCTTTCGAAAGTTCTTTTTGAAGTTGAACCCAACTTCTTCTTTTTCAGTAAAAGGCTTATTACCCGATGAAGAACTTGCAAAAACCACTGCTTGACTTCTGAACTGTAAGTTCTCGATCATTCCAGTAACCGACATTGCTGGTTTTGCTTTAATACCGTCTAGTAGCCTCAGAGTCTCTCAAAACTGAGATAAATTTTAGTTTTACTAACTCCTCTTCAGGGATGGCTGTTGTTTTCAGATTTTCGAAGTCACAATAGCGTGCTTCTTCTCTATGACGTGCTAGGAAATCGTCGTTTGACTCCCCTACACCTTGTATTACGGACAGAAATTTAGCCCTTTCTGCCGTTACTACTCTCTCTTTAGGAGAAATATAAATTTGAATTGCCAATCTGATTTCTTTAAACAGATTGTCTATTAATTTCCTAGGATATATTAGGCTCCTAAGTTTAATAATTGCATCTTGCCCGCAAAATACTAAGAAAGAGATTAGTTACTTGTAGGTCCTGTACCGTGCCATGGGTGTTGATTTTGTTCGCTTTCTTCTCTGCTCGACATTTCGGCATAATAAAGACAAAATCCACACAGAAGATGATTCTGCATTCTGTAGATGCAAAATTTGTCTGTCTGTAGTTGGTCTGGATACCATTGTTGTGGTCGATAAAATGGGTCAAAAAAATTCAAAAAGTTGAACTTTTAAATTAATTTTGGAACTCAAAATATGCAAAAATTAACTCATATTTTTAGTACTTATCTATTTAAGAATATGAGAAAATTTAGATTAGCTAAAAATATTTTACTTGATTGACATGTGAATAGGTATTAGTTCCGAATCCCGGAGGTGATTTTCTATTTTCATGAACAATTCATGAGAATAATATATGGCCTAGATACACTCGATTTCATTAGTTGGAGGTCGGTGGATAATAGAATCAGGTTTCTGTTGGTGGGAGAATTTACTTCTGACATATGGTTGTTAGGTCAATAAGAGAATGATAGCCCGAAAACGAAATTAGAATTGAGTTTAGTTTTGTGGCCATTGCTTATTGACATAGCAACAAATTTCGTCAGGTAAGTTCTTTTGTTCTTTGAAACTTTAATAAAGAAAACTTCTAAGTTTCTTGATGTTTCTTTGCAACCATCACAGTTAGACTATCCAGACTGAACTTACCTCTGATCACACTTAACGTTACTTCAAAAATTGTCTACTATGAAGGTTGTTATTTCAAGTTGTCTTTATTTTACTATCTGGTAACACTCTTGCTATAGCAAGAGCATCAGCAGATAGTCAAAATAAAGATTAGACGAAAAAATTCTTTCAAAATAGAAAGAATTTTTTGAAGCATTACCTTACAATCGTTCTAATTATGTTTAAAATAAACTTACGCTTGAATTTCGACTGCTCGCAGTTTGTGATATTTGATATTAATTTATAATATTAATTTATGGGCTCTAATATCTGCGCTGGTTTAAAAGTTATGGCATCATTAACATGCATTGCATCACTTCACCAAGTTTCTTAGAAGGAAACCCATGTTTCTTGCACGAATTTTTCAAAAAGCCGTCTTTATTACCAAAAAACCATCATTTTCAAAACCTTCAAAGATAAAAATTTTGAGAAGGGATTTGGCAAGAAGAGCTTACACGCTAGTCGGAATTATCAACTTTATTACAATCAAAAGCAATTTACATTATCTTTTAGCTGTAGTATTTTTTGTTAATTTTAGAAATATGCATTCACTTTTTCCAGATGTGTATACATTTATAAACTTTCTCTCAACAATTTTTAAAACCAACTTTGGGCTCTGATTGCAATTGAACCATTATCGCAATCTCATTTCGAACACAACTAAAATTTTTAGCAATTGAAATAATTTGGAATGCATTGATCCTCCGTTTTCGTTTTATGTGATATGTTTCCATATAATGGTTGTCGATTACTTTGAGCTTCCAAAAAGGGATAAACGAGTAAACCAGGAAGCATTACATTGATTTGAGCGCTTTAGTGAGTTTATAAAACATAAACTTTGTTTAGTAGTCGACAAAAGTTAGTTTGATTAGAATAGACGGGAAAGCATACGTTTGCTAAAAATGATGAGATAGCAAAATTTTGATGTTTTCGATCCCCAGAGGCTTTTCACTGTTTGCAACTTTTTTGATTTTCTTGACAAATGGGCCTCCAGTTCACGTCGTTCGCCGTTAACTTGGGGTATTCTGCCAATAAAGGTACATTTGTTTCTAGACTTGTTTATGAAGGTATATGAATGTGTGAAAAATGTCTGGGAAAAATGAAGATCATTTGTCACCTTTAACAATAATTAAGTTTTTTGTGAGTTTCTGATTTATTTTCGCTTTAACTTGTCTCTGATACAAGATTTTTGAGCTGCAAAGTAACTGTTCTCGCGTTCTTGGTTTTCTAATGAGACGTTGGTACTGGACAATTTGACACCCAGAACCTAAACAAATTGTAATTATAAATTTTTTTTACGAAGTTGCCCGAAATTTGTGTAACGTTTTTAATGTTTGGGTCGTAATCGGTGTGTTAATCGGGCTCATATGGTCAATGTTTTCCAAATTTTTCAACTTCATATAAAGAGTGGTTTTGTTATGATCCGCAATTGAGGCTTTCGAAAAGGAGAAACAGGTACAACCCCTGAAACCTGAAAGAGTGTGGGAAATTCAATTTTTAAAAAGATAAAATAACTTTTTGGATTTTCTCCGCCCAAAACGCGTGGGGTCTTTCATGTTTTCTATTCATATTTTAAGGTTTTTGTCAGTTGGGTATTCAATCGATTTTGGCGACAGTACATATATGTCTCTGAATAAGGATTTGGTTCTTCTTTAAGGATTTGGAAAAATGCTGTAATAAAGACATTACGATATTAGAAACCAAGCAAATTAAATTTTGTCTTTTTATGATTATTTAGAACATCCTGCTTTGTTTTGAGCTTCAGAGGCAAAAGATAATTTTCAGCTAGAAAATGGGTTATTCCAGATTCTTTATGAAAGCAAGATGAAATTTGAGGAGGCTATCGTCCTGAGTTTTTTCTTTCGCCTCTTCATTTATTACATGCCCAGCAAAAATTTGTTTGCGTTGCATTTTTATCTGTACTAGAGCTCTTCTGTTTTGGGTACCTTTCTTGTTTTTAATGAAATTATACCAAGTTTGGATTCAGCTTAAATCGTTAGGACGCAGAACTATAACCCAAATTTTCCACCTTAAGGAAAATGGCGCGAAAAATGGACACATAAAATGAACAAAATTCGGAGAAAAACTTTGTATCTTGTTTTTTGCAAAAATGGTTGCGCCATTTTTGCGAAATGGAAATACTTTAAAATTGTAAAATAGGTAACAGGTGCTGTAGCACCTTTCCGCTTATTTTAGGTATCTATTTTTTATCTAATCCATTTATTAAAAATATCTCCAATCCGCAATTGAGCCTGATTAAACACGCGCTTTTTGAGCATCCAAAAATGATTTAATACTTTGTAAAAAGCACTTGAATAAAGATTTAACTGAAGCTTTTAAAGCTTTAAAGTGATTTAGATTTAAACAGCTCTAAAAACAAAGTAATTTACTGGTATTAGTAGTAGTAGTTTGTTTTGATAATTTATTTTGCTCTATCCACTGCTCGAATAGATCTGTAATCCTTTCAGGCGTATTTGTTCAGTTTAAACTTCTTAACAGTTTGTACTTTTCTAAAACTACTTTTTACCAAAAAATTGTAGACACCTATAAACATAAAAACAGGCCGACTAAAATGTTGATTCAAGAATCAGTAGACCCCTCTAAGCCTCTAAAAAGACGCAAAAACGGATCAAGTAATTGAGGTATTTTTCAGAAAAAAATGGACATCTAAAACAGACGGAGCATTGAAGAAATTTTTAGAAAAAAATGCTAAACATCTTTTAAATTTTGTTAATAGAGACAACAAACTCACTCACTATATCAAATTGAGCAAAAAACTGAAATCATTTCACATGTGATTTTTTAACGAAATTTCCCTCTGTCCGACGTTTTCTTGTTATGTCAAATAAGAATAGTTAACAAGTTGCTACAGGGCGAACCTTTGTTTTATGGGAAATAAATTACCTGATTGTTAGATATGTTTAATGAAATAGCCATTCAACCATAGAGAACAAAAAACCAGACAATTGAAACTGGGGGATTTCCATAGGTTAGCCTATTTGACAAAATTTCATTAAAATCTCTCAAACAAGGATGCTTGAAAACAAATAAAAGCCTGAAAAACCATAAAGAAATTGTGAGGCGACGATTAAAAAATTTAGTTGATGCTGTTTTCATTATCCATTACCCTGAAAAAAAGACAGGCATTCTGCAGAATTTAAGTTATTTAACAAATTTTCTGAAAAATCCCCCAAAAAGCTATGGGTGATGCCAATTCCATTTCCCGACCTAAAACTCACATCAAATCGAAAACATTATGATAAATTTGAGCCCTAAATGGTATATTTTTAACCTGTAATTCACTTTTAATCACGGAGTTGCTATAAGTTAATAAACTCGCTTTAAATTAGGCTTAATTGCGGATTTTATATACATTCAGTTCGAAAAATAGATACATTCAGTGCAAAATAGAGCTACCATACTCATGGAAAAGAGATACATAATTCCAGTAGGTTTGTGATACATAGCGGGCAAAAAACAGAATACACAGCTTGTATCTTAAATTCGCGGTTAAATTTTGGCCATTTTTGCGAACACGGGTTGCGCAATTCCCTTCAATTTTTCTTGTTTTTGCAAAAGTATCTGTTTTTCGCAATATTGTTTTCTTTTCAATGTGTTAACATAGGAAAAACGAACAAAGGATACGCAGATCGGGCATATTTGCCCCTGACGAATTGGGTATTACTCTGCGGCGTAATGACACAGTTAACGTTTTTTTTATAGATGTGAGAATCTGTGTGTTGTTCCTGTGGTTCTTATAGCCCAGTTGACATGCTTGTCAATTCGTGACTTCCAAAGTCTCTAGATCGTATTTCAAGACTATTCTGCTCTAATTTTGTGAAGATACCAGCGTATAATCAGAGGATTACGTCAAAGTTTGGCCCTTTTTAAATTTTTTGGACCACTTTTACTTTTTGTTGCTTCTGCTTTCTCTTGCCATAAATTTGCCCTAAAAGTTCCGATTAAATCATCGGATTATCTCTTCCTGAGTTTTGACATTTTTGATAAGAATCAATTGTTATCAATATTATCGAATTAATAGCTGACAAATATGTATGCTTTTATAGCAATCTTTCTTTTAAATTTGTGAAGCTATTTACAAAAGTTTTGTTCTCCGAACTTTGCGGAATACTTTAATTCTAGATTTTGTGAAGCGGTATCAAGTTTATTTTGCTTTGGCAGATTCGCGGTGTGTTCCGTTTAACGTTTTTTGAGAATTGATTGAGTTTAACTTTTCAGTTAAAGAGAGTTACAAATGAAAATTAAATTGAAAGATTTTGGAATGAAAATGGATCACAATCAGATCACCAGTATCCTTTAGATGAAACGAACAACTATCCAAACAAATTTATAGTGATCGACCAGACTGATAAAAAGAGGACTTCCAACTAGTAAAATTAGACTAATTTGGAATTTTACTTGCTGGAAGAATAATTTGGACTTCCAACAAGTAAAATTACTAAATACGGAAATGACAACAAATGGAAGCGGGTGACAAATTAAGGAAAGAACAATGAAATGAAATGAAAGTCATAATGAACAGTGATGAGTCAAATTGATGGTTTAAACAATTAATGTTTAAAAGTATAAGTTTTGGTTTAATTGAGGTAAAATCAAGGTACATCATATAGTGTTCATATTTTTGGCTTTTGTGGGTTATTTGTGACGTCAATAGCTGACATTTTTTGACTATTGTAGGTCACTTGAGAGGCCAGTGGATGACAGTTTATAACTTTTGCAGTTCACTTCAGATGTCACTGGGTGACAATTTGTGACAATTAGAGGTCCCTGGAAAAGTCAATGGGCAAAAATTTGTGACTTTTGGAATTCACTTGAGAGGTTAACTGCGGAGGGTGCACTGCGTATCATTTGTGACAATTACAGGTCACTTAGTGGGTGACTGATAGACAAATAATGACTTTTGTATGTCACATGAGAGGCCCCGGGGTGATAGTTTGTGACAAATAGAATTTGTCATTTGTTAGGTCAATTGGTGAAAATACATGTCTTTTTGAATTCACTTGTGAGGTTTCTGGTGATTGCTTGTTACAATTAGAGGTCACCTGGGAGTTCACTGTCTGACAATTTTGGACTGGTGTAGGTCGCAATTCGATTGTCACCAGGTGGCAATTTGATTTTTTTAGCCAATTCAGAGATCAAGCGGTCTGTTACAATTTTTTACTTTTAGAGGTCATCTGTGGGTCACTAGTTGTTAATTTATGGCTCTTGGAAGTCGCGCGAGAGGTCACTGAGTGACAACTTATATCTTTTTGAGGTCACTTGTGAAGTCTCTAGTGACTGTTTGTGACAATTTTAGGTCACTTGAGAGGTCACCGGGTGACAATTGTGGACTGTTGTAGGTCACTTGGGGTTTCACTGGGCGACGATTTGTCTTTTGTTGGTCACTTCAGAGATCACTTGTTGTCACTTTAGGGATCATTTCAAGAGATCATTTGTTTTGACTATTAGAGGTCACCTCATGGTCACAAGGTGACAATTTAGGGCATTTGGAAGTCACTTGGAATTTGTGAATATTTTAGGTCACCTCACCTGGAGGTCTTTGGGAGGTCACTGGGTGACATTTTGTAATAGTTAGATGTTATTTAGGATATCACTGGACGACAGTTCCGGCTTTTGGATGTCACTTGTATTGTTACTAAGTGACATTTTCTGACTTTTGTAGGTCATTTGGTGACAATTTGTCAGACTTAGAGGCCAACTGACTATTTCGGACAATTAGATGTCAATTGTGAGGCCACTGGAAGACAATACAGGCCTTTTTGAGGTCACTTGCGAGGTCTCTAGTGATTGTTTGGAGATTTCAAAGTGTGACAATTCTTGGACAGGTGTATGTCACTTGGTATGTCACTGGGTGAAAATTTGACTTTTGTTGGTCACTTCAGGGATCATTGTGCGACAGTTTGTGGCTCCTAGAGGTCAACTGAGGGTCACTGGGTGACAGATTGTGGCAAAATGTATGTCACTGTGAGGCCATTTGTAACAATTAATGTCTTTTTGAGGTAACTTGTAAAGACTCTAATGGTTTTTTGTAATAATTCTGGGTCATTTAATAGGTTATCGGATGACAATTGCTGTCTGTTGCAGGTCACCTGGGTTTTCATTGGGTGACGATTTTACCTTCATTGGTCACTTCAGAGATCACTGGATGACAATTTTTGGCAAATGGATGTCTTTGTGAGGACACTCGGTGACCATTTTTGTCTTTTTGAGGTCACTTGTGAAGTCTTTATTGACTGTTTGCGACAATTATAGGACACTTGGGAGGACGTCGGGGTACAATTCTTGACTGTTGCAGGTCACTTGGGTTGCTACTAGAGGAAGATTTGACATTTGATGGTCCCTTCAGAGATTACTGGGTGACAGTTTTGACTATTAGAGGTCATCTGGGGGTCACTGGGAGACAATTTATGACTTTTGGAAGTCACCCGAGGGTTCACTTGGAGAAAGTTTGGGGCAATTAGAGGTTAATTGAAAGTTCAGAGAGGACATTAGTGGTCGTTTTAAGGGTCACGGAGTGACGATTTGGGACTTTTCGAGGAATCTTGTGATGTCATTTTGTAGGGACATTTTCTGTTTTTTGTAGGTAATATGAGATGCCATTGGGTGACAATTAGAGGCCAATTGACAATTTCTGACAATTAAAACTCAGTTTTGGCGCCAATGAACGACCATACATGTACTTTTGAGGTCCATTATGAGGTCTCTAGTGTATGCTTGTGACAATGAAAGGTCACTTGGGATTTCACTGTCCGGCAATTTTGGACTGGTGTAGGTCACTTGGGATGTCACTGACTGACAATTTGCGACAAACAAATCTCATTTAGGAGTCACTGGGTTACACTTTGTGAGGGATGATTGGGCGACTACTTTGTGAATTTTTTAGGTCAGTTGAGAGGTCACTGGGTGATATTTCATGACTATTAGGGGTCAGATGCTGGTGTGGAAATTGACAATTAGAAAAACCTCGAGGGGTCATTGGGTGGAAACTTCTGGAAATTAGAGACCCTAGGTACAACCTCATCACTCACTAACAGTTTTAGACAGAGAACTTTGTTTGAAATTAGATTTGATGAAGTGAGAGACACCTGGAGGTCTCGCGAAACGTTACTGCGTGACATTTTTTAATAATTACAGGTCATTTAAGATGTCATTGGATAACAGTTACGGTTTTTGAGTGCGACTAGTGGGGTTGCTAAGTGACATTTTCTGTCTTTTGTAGGTCACGGTGTGACAGTTTGCCCAAATTAGAAGCCAATTTACTGTTTCTGGCAATTAGATATCAATTGCGAGGCCACTGGATGACAATATATGACAGTTTGAGGACGCCTGTGAGGTCTCTAGTGATTTTTTAGGAGTCAATGTGAGAAAATTATTGACTGGTGTATGTCGTTTGGGGTGTCACGGGGTGACGATTTAAGTATTTTTGGTTACTGCAGAGATCACTGTATGACAATTTGTGACTCCCAGAGGTCACCTTAGGGTCAGTGTTTGACAATCTATGGCTTTTAGAAGTCAGTTGAGTGGTCACTGAATGACATTTTGTGGCAATTAAAGGTCACAATGAGGCCACTGGGTGGCAATTCATATCTTTCTGCAGTCACTTGTGAAGTCTTTAATGACTGTTTGCAACAGCTATAGGTCACTTGGGAGCTCACCGGGTGACAACTGTTGTCTGATTTAGGCCACTTGGGGTGTCACTAGGTGACAATTTGACTTTTGTTGGTCCCCTTAGAGATCACTGGGTGACAGTTTGTGACTATTAAAGGTCACCTGTGGTTCACTGGGTGACATTTTATGGCTTTTTGAAGTCACTTTTGAGGTCACTGGATGAGAAATTGTGGTAATTAGATGTTATTGTGAGGCCACTGGCTAACAATTTATGTCTTTTTGAGATAACTTGTGATAATTAGAGGTATTTTTAGGGATCACTGAGTGACTATTTGTGACTTTTGGAGGAATCTCTTAAGGTCACTAAGTGACATGTTCTTACTTTTGTAGATCCCTTGAGATGCCAATGTGTGATAGTTTGTCACAATTAGAGACCAATTGCCTGTTTCTGACAAATAAATGTCCTTTTTGAGACAAATGGATGATAATACACGTCAATTTGAGGTCACTTGTGAGGTCTCTGGTGGTTGTTTGTTACAATTAGAGGTCACTTGGCATTTCGTTGTGTGACAATTTTTTTTGGTGTAGATCACTTGGGGTGTCACTGGGTGACGATTTGACTTTTGTTGGTCACTTGGGAGATTTCACTGGAGAGGTCACTGAGTGACATTTTATGACAATAAGAGCTCGCTTGAATTTGACTTGGTAACTATCTGTCACAAATAGAGTTAACTTTAGGGGTCACTGCGTGACAGTTTGTGACAGTTAGGGGTCAGCTAATGGGTAACTGGGAACCATATAGGACACTTAGAGGTAACTTTAGGGGTCACTGGATAAGAGTTTGAGAATTTTAGAGATAGTTGTATGTGTGATGGGGCTCAATGGTTGACAGTTTATGACAAGCAGAGTTCACTTGAGAGGCCCCGGGTTTCTCTGGAGGACAATTATGGCTTTTGGAGGATACTTGTGAGGTCATCAGCGACTGTTTATCACAATTAGAGATCACTTGAGAGGTCAATGGGTGACCATTTCTGACTGTTGTAGGTCACTTGGGTTGTCACTGACTGACAATTTGCGAGAATTAAACGTCATTTAGGGAGTCACTGGGTGACTTTTTGTGATTTTAAAGGTCACAGAGGAACACTTTGTGACTTTTAGAGGTCACTTGAGAGGTCAATGGGAAGCAATTTTGTGACTTCTGAAGGTCTCTTGAGAGATAAATTGGTGATATTTTATGACTATAAGGGGTCACTTGCTGGTTCACTGTGTGGAAATTGACTATTAGAGGTCGCTTAAGGGGTCATTGTGTGGAAACTTCTAGCAATTAGAGAACCTTCATCGGTCCCTGAAAATTCGAGACAGAGAGCTTTGTTTGAAAAATTGAAACTGGACTTAAAAAAATGAAAGTCTAATTCTTTATCCTAAACTTATAAGTTTACTGTTCTATAAACTTCCCTGTTCAATAAGTTTATGGCAAAAAATAGGTTGCACTTCTTTAAGTCCAAGATCAATCTTTAATTCTAAATTCAATCTTTATCATTTCCATGAAACAGCTGCTAAAGCGGCTTCTTCGCTCTCGGAGACGAAGAAGTTTGGTTTATTTCAAAACCTGAATGCTTTTAAGCTTTACAGAGTTTTTATTCGACTCTTTTCTGTTTCATCCTGTCTCAAAGAATTGCAATTTGCGGAATTAATAAATCAAATGTCTTGTTCCGTCATAGACATGCAGAGCAATGACTCCGATGCTGCTTTGGGGGGAAATGAAATGACTTTATAGAACTGAAAAGGCGAAAAAACACAATTAATTTGTGTTGGAAATATATGGTCATGTTGATGTCTCCAATCATCAAAATGGTCCAAAAATTTCAACAGGAACGATGAATTGGAGAGAAGGATGATTGAAATTGCTCAAAAAAAAAGAAAAAATCTGAGAAATCTGAGAAATATTTTCGTTCAAAAATCTGAAGAAAGGCACTCTCAACTTCCAATTTGAGCAAAATCAACCCTTTTGTTCCATTTAGTTCCCTAAATACGTTAGAACAAAATAATTGTCCCCTAAGTCCTCGTAGCCACCCACCGATCGGACACAATCGCCCTTGTGTCAGGGCACTTCGTCCCTCACGTTACAAAAATATTGTTCTAACGTACAATTGGAAGTCACTTGGGGGGTCACTGGGTGACAGTTTGTGACTTGTGAAGGCCACTTCAGAAGTCACAAGGAGAGTGTGTGCGACAATCAGTGATGACTTTGGAGCTCACATGTTGCTTATTTGTTAATTTTGGAGCTCGCTTGAGATGTCACTACGTGAAAGTTTGTGACTCTTAGAGGTCACTTGGTGGTCACTTAGTGAAGCTTTTTTGACTTTTGGAGGTAAATTGAGATGTCACTGGTGACAGTTCCTGATAACTTGAGGTCAGTTGAGAGGTCACCTGGTGTCAGTTTGCGATGTTTAAAGTTGACGTGGGAGATTGTTTCGTGACATTTGGTGACTGTTAGAGCTCACTTGGGGGCCACGGAGTGGCGACTTTTTACAATTAGAGGTCACTTTTGGAGGTCACTGGATGACAATTTGTGGCACTCAGATGTCACTTGGGGGATCACTGCTTGGCTGTTTATGATTTTCGCAGTTCACTCAAGAGGCAACTGTGTGACAGTTTGTGGCATTTACAGCACAATTGGGAGATCATTGGGTGACACTTTTTGACCATTGGTGGTCACTTGAGAGGGCACTGGGTGGTCGCGTTCACACAATCAAATATCAAGTTTTCCCCAGATTGGCGGGGTAGGGGCCCTGCCAGATAGTATTCCTTTAACTAAGGATCCAGGGTGCAAAAACTTTTACGATCTCGGAAACTTGATTGTAACTTTTGATGAGACTTTGCATGCGGTCCCGAAAGGGTGAGAAAATGATAAGTCGATAAGGTCACATCTCCCAAATATGCTTGTGAGAAGAGATATTGCCGGTTGGGGGGGTCAAAAACCGACTTTTTGAGAAAAGTCATCCCCGCTCACATTTTTTTGATTTTTTTTCAACTTTTTTGTTGTGCAGTTCGATCAAGCACAGGTAGGAGTGTTATATCGCGCAGAGAAGTCGGAAGTCACAGAAGTCAAAATTTTTCAAAAAATCGTGATTTTTGACATTTTTTTCGTGATTTTTGTCTTTTCTCTGAAATGATTGACTTTTGACCTTTGACCTCCTTGATAAAAGTTGTCTGCTGTCGAAAAGTAGTGGGGGTCACAGAAGTGTAGTTTTGGCGTAGGGGCACTCTAAACGTCATTTTTGATCAACAATTTTTTGGCGGTTGGGGGGCAAAAGGGCCCTTTTCTAAAAGTGTTTGCTGCTAACCTAATTGAGATATTGATGTTCTGTAAAGTCAAGTCGGTCATCCAAGTAGTTAGTAATGCATGCGAGTAATAAAAAATGCGAAAAAATTAAAAGTTTTTTTTAAAAAAATTGAAATTTACTTTTTGAAATTTTGACCCAATTTTTCGAAAATTTGACCGAAAAACGCTTAAGTTGGAAAAATCAAACTTTCAAAAAAGTGATTTTTGATGCCAAAACTGTGCTTCTCGGGCAAAAATTACTACTGGCCGATGTTTTTTCTGCTAAAAATCAAAGAAAAAACGCATTTTTGAAAATTTGAAAAATTTGTGAACTTAAGATTTATTCAGTATAAAGTAAAATCGGGACTGTCTGAGGGGCTTGCCCCTGAAGACAGTCCCCACGTTAAACACGAGGACATGATGCTGCTGCTCTCTTATTGTTTAATCCGAGCCATAACGGCTCGGCCAAGCTGGCATTGATGTTATAACATAAAAGCAATTACTGCCTCCTTATTGTTAATTTTTGTCAAAAAAACAAGTTAGGCATTGTAATCATGGATCACTCAGCAAACACAAATCAGCTACGGGATTTACTGTGAGCGGCAAACACTTGACCCAGTTTGACCGCTTGCCGAGAGGCGAAACTCCTGACCGCTCTAGGTGACCATTTATGATTTTAGGAGGTCATTTGACTGTTCACTTAGTAACTGTTTGTGACTATTAGAGGTCATTTGCGTGTAACTGAGCGTACGGTTGGCCGGAATATGCTGACTGGCCGCTGAAACGCACTAGTATGTCGGTATTACAAGACAATTTTTTTGGCTGAACGCCAGGAGATGTCGGAGATCTGCAAATGACTTTTGAAATTTTTTACCTAAGCCAAAATTGCTATTAATAGCCGCCCTCATCTTCTCAGCCGGCTATTATAGTGCTCCTAATTTTTTTTACAATTCAAAGAGTTTGAATTGTTTGCGTGCGCTGACTTTTTTACGACTCGAAGAGGAGTATTGGAGAAGTCCTTTTTTTAATCAATTTTATTGAGGTGATTTTTGAAGCGGGAAATGAAACGCGTGAAAAAAATAGGAGTCATTTTGGTGCTGAACAAAAGTGAAGAGCGGAGCAAAAAGAGAGTGGTTTTTGTTCATACCGCTGTTTTTGGGAGAGCGAGAAATTGATGTGTGAAAAAATTTTCTCTAAGCGAGTGAAATTTTTTTGTTCACGGGCGGCTTTTAAAAGCAGTTTTTTTGCAACTTTTGACGGTTTTGAGGTTTGATTATAATATTGTATAAGTTTTAGGCTTGTTTTGAGAGGAATTAAAGGTTTCAAGTAGAAAATTAGAGTTTAATGCTAATTTGGAGGTTTTTGATCAGTCTTGCTGCCTTTTAGACGAAATTTGAAGATTAATTGCTTTTTTTTTGTTTTAATGCTTTAATTGGGATTTGAATAGAAGCTTTTTACTCGAAGAATTTTCAGATACCAAATGATTAAATTAATTGGTATAAAACAATTTTTTCTTAGGAAAAATGACAGAAAAAATGCCTTTTTATAGCATTTTTCTTATTTTTTTTGCAGTTTTCCTTTCTTTTCAAAATCTTAGATAAATTTCCTAGCCAATTATGACTTGCTCATTGTTTTGCGAGCTTTTCATTGCTCTAATTACAAAAGAGCTTTATTCGGCTTTATGTTTCCTTGTACTGTTAAAAAATTTCTAGTTTTTCTAGTTTTTTTTGTTCAGTTTGTTTTTGAATGCCGTTTCTCTTCTTCCTTAAATGTTTTAAGGCATTTGTGGAGGTTCGGGGTTCACAATAGTTGTTCTAGTTGTTTAGTCATAAGTATGGTTAAACTTCTCTTTCGAGTCGTTTCCGGAATTCTTCCAGCTATGTTTTTTTTAAGATCTGTTCACACATTTTCATGATTTTTGAAGTCAAATTGGAGTAGTTATTTTGGTCACGCCGAAACAGGAAGTGAAGCGAAAAAGCGAGTGGTTTTGCGGCGCCAACTTTTTTGCTTTAAATTTAAAGTAGAGTGAGAAACGGTGTTTGAACAAAAATTCGCCTTCTCGCTAGTGGTTTTTTGTTCACATGCGGCAGTTTCACTTTTATTCTTTTTAACTTTTTTCGATTTTTTGGATCTCATTTTTTTCTAAATGGTTTTTTCAATCCATTCATAGTCCGTTCTAGATCCAGGTGTCTGTTTAGTCAATGAAAACTCTTTGAATTGTACGTCAGAACTTGTCCTGTTATGCTTTTTTACTTCGTCGAATAAAAAAATGTTGCGCTTTACCTCATTTTGCCGCTTTTCAATATTTTGCTTGAACTCTTTTTGACTTCTCTAGGCTAGTTTCTCTCTTCTCTCATTCTGCTAAAAGTAATTTTGAACATCAGTTGCGCAGCAATTCAAATTGAACAGGGTCAGTATAAAAAATTGAAGTAATATTGGTCTAAATGAAACGGGAAATAGAAACGGGATAAACTAATAAAGCCCAATTTTAGATGTCCGCTATTTGAACGTCGTTCCTATAAGTCTTAGTTACCATCTCTTATGCTTATTAGTTTTGATAGTAGCCCCTGTAGCCTCTCTCTAAGAAACAGAAGTATGTTCAACGACGAAAAGCCATCAAAATAAATTGGACTTAAATGTTTTTGTACAAAAATCTTATTTTTTTCAATATCTTCTATTCTTTCAATCCCAATCATTCTTATTGGAATCAACGGCGGCTATTTTCCGGCTATCTGCCGGGTATGTTTTCGATTACTAACAGTAAAAAGCGTGTTTATTCAGTAAGCAGTAAAAACCTATAAATTTTGAAAAGAGTTTTTTAAGTATCAACGCTTGTTTCACCCTTAAAAATGGTTTTAAACCTTTTGAATTGGTTCATTTTCTAAAGCCGATAATTTTGTCACCAAAATTTAGCGAAGGGATTTCCAAACTTTTGGAGGCCCGGTCCTGTCCATATAAGTTGAAACGGAATGGAAAAGATTTTTAGTCATCCACGAAAACGCTTATGCATGTGCTACGTTTGTGAGAAAACACAATAATATAGCTCATTTCTTATCTGTGCGACATCGTCCTAAAAATGCAAATTTCCGTTTCTTGTTTGATACTGGTTTTCTCGATTATTTCATCGGGTCTTGACCGAAATTGATGACCGAAATTTGAGACAATTGCTCTTTGACCACTTCTCTACACTTCATAACCTCTAAGAAGGATAACAACTGTTGAGGGTAACTTACACACATTTCATTTGATGGGTTCATTGGTTTAGCAGGTGGTTCATATTTCCAATTGCGCAATAATGATAACTCTTGGCTCCTCATGGAAAAAGTTGGGTTATGTCATTTGTAATTTGTGCCTTTATGTTACAATTCGATACAAGTTTCAATTCGACTTGTTTATCATATGTTTTTCTCGGCCCAACTCATGTTATTTCCGGTTTTATTATCACACCACTTTTGAGAGCAAACATGACATGCTATAGGGGTGAAATAGCTCATTTACAAAATAAGCATGCTAGAGAAGTTAGACAAAAAATTGAGGTGACAATGGAAGTTAAATATCGCAAGGAATCAAATTTAGAGAGCTGCGTATCATCGATGCACTCGATGTTTCTGGGGTGCTGATTGCTAGAACCCCTTTTTCTATTACCAAAGAGACCCCAATCAACCGCAACGCAGAGTCCATTTTACTGAGAGCACAAAATACACAATCTTCATCAAAAACACCTACTAATACTTCTAACCTACCGCAAAAACCAACATTAAGTCACAAAGTAAACCAAACCATTGCCTCGAAGCAAATGTCTTCGATCTCCGCACCCAATACCAGATTCCGAAGAGAAGAATTGATTATGGCATCCCATCTAATCCTTCCAGGACCTACAAAAAATGCAAAACAATCCAGTCTTGTCAAAAAGGGAGACAATTATATCAAGAAAAGTAAAAGATAGGACGCTCACAGAAAGAAGTCGAAAACATACTTTATTTTGCGGAGCCAGCACTGACCCCAACAGCTTCAACACTAGTTTTGACATCCGTGCACATTCCTATTTCACAGGTTTATCTGCTCGACGAATACCGCTGAGAACTGAGAACCAACATTCCTTGACGTATCAAATCAGGATTAAATAGTTCCGTGTTGTGCTCCATCATTATTGGTGATGCTTTCTTTTCTTTGGGTAAAAAACGTTTTAATCCTAGTGAAGCTCTAATTTGATGTGAAAACATTGAACTGGAAAATTAGATTGCTTTTTGCAAACATAGAGGGTCATTTTTTAGAGGGTCATTGCAAAAAGACATCACCATTGATACAACTCTATCTACGTTTTGCAGGACTCAGGTTGAATCACATCGTTTTCCAACAATTATTTTGTCTTCTTAATTGGTCACTCAGTATCTTGCTTTCTAATTTCGATTGTCGGAGCTCCTCTTCAAGCGGGGCCCTGATAGTTAACAGCATTTTACTGTTCTCAAGTTGCCATTTCTGATCCTTTAGTTTGGTGAACTCAATTAGTTCATCAGACTAATTTGAGCTCTGTCAACGTTGTTTGCCGGCCGAAATTGCATTTAGAGCACAATATATCACTTATTGGATGTTACTCCAACAATGCAAAAGACTTGGTGCCAGACGACCGATTTTAACTCTTAAAAATGTGGCAGGCAGTAGCAGTTTTCACCTGCTTTTGCCAACTTCTGTCACTCCTTCTGTTTTCTCAGGGGTCTTCACTCCTTAAGTGTCTTTACCGTTTTCTCATAGTGATCAACATTGGTCCAATTTTTTTCAAGCTTTGTTTCTTGTTTTAGATCAAGAAAATAACATAATTCCCCAGTTGGGTTTATGGGTTGAAGCGCAATAGTGGAATTTGTTCCACTTCGCGGCTGTTGAAAATTTTTGACCCAACGAGCATCTTTTTTTTTGTTTACTATGTTGCCGACATGACAGAATTGCGTTACTTTGCTACCCAAATAATTGAAAAAAAACAGGTGGTGCCATTGGTTTTCGTTTATTGTATCAAAACTGAAGTACTCAAAGGTTTCATGTCCATTGCCCTTTTGTCTTATCATTTTTGTACCAAAGAAATTTTTCCTCTCACAGTTTTTCTCGAATTACTTAACCTGCTGGAGGTCTTGTTTTTTTCAAGGTTTTTTATCCAAACGCCGTTTCATTGGTGCTGATTTCTGCCAATGTGTGACCTGGCTTACCCTTGGGCTGATCTATGTGTGCCAACTGTTAGCTATATGTTATCAATGACCCGCTCTGCATTTCAACTTGTTTGTTTACGAATAGCAGAATCCAATTCGTTAATGTAAAAGTTTTCATAAAACACTCTTGAAATGTTGGCCATATATTCAATCCCTTCTTAAATAACTGAATGCTCTAAATAATCAGAGCATTCAGTTCAACATCTCGATCTCTTTATACGCAGCTCAACAAATCTATTTGTTTCAAATTTTCAAACAAACTTCAAAAATCCAACACAATACTTTGATCTGACTTTGCGGAACTGAAATCAGTCTAATATCTCTTTCATTGAAACCTAAGGCTGTTACCTCTACAGCTGCGTCCTTGAAACAAAATTGTCTGTGGATTGTCTCTATAGGTTCAAAGTTGTCTTTTCGCTGTGTTTTGTTTCTCGACGGTACAACTAAGTTTCTGTTCCCAAGTTTTACATTGATATGAAAGTTTCTATCTTTTTTCGCTACGTGTTGAAATTGTAATCGTGTTCCCTCACTGGTCTTTTTGCTTTTGTGAACAGAATTCCCACAAAAATTTTATCAATGATGCCTATGTTTTGTTTTCAGTTATTGGATTGATCCAGTCAAAAGAATATGCATAATTTACTGCTTTCTCTTCACCTGCTTTTTTAAAATTTTTTGAAACTCTTTCAACCAACTGTGAGTCGTTCTGCCCATAAACAATCTCGTTAAGAATTTTTCTAGAAACACCCATGCCAACGTCATCCATACACTGCTCTTTTTTCCCTGCCATATGCTTAGCTGATTCATTTCTTTGTCTCAGAGGTAAGAACTGTTTACGATTTTTCATTGGATATGCAGCATCGTCATACAACCAACTTCTTTCGGTTCAGTTACAGTGTATGCGGCTCAGCGCATGCAGAATTTTAATTTACGCAAGCAGATTTCAGAGTAGATAAGTCCTCTTCTGGTCCTCTATGAAATGGGTTGCTTTGCAATTGGTCCGTTCCGTCATGGCATATATTTGCTGGTGTAGGATGATTTCAAAGTTTTACCCTACAATCTTAATGGATTTCGATAATCCTAACACATCAACCAGGTGAATAAATGTCAAAATCAATTTGCGTCCGAAAGGGTGTTTCATTTTGTTGTATCGTCCTTCAAAAAACATCATTTTCAAATTTATTATCTGTATCGTTTGTAGCATGAAATAGGGGCATAGAGAGAAGGGGGGTTATCTTTCGATACTTAGACATTTGACGGTAGGGGGTTATCGCTTGATACTTAAACATGTGAGGATAAAGGTTTTCCCAGACAGGGAGGAATTAAGGGGCTTAGGGGTATGAAGTGACTCTCCGGAACTCATTTCAGCAATGACAACGATTGTAACGGTTGATTCGGAACGTATTCACGAGATTTACCAGAAAGTGAAAAAAGAATATTCAGAATATGGTGAAAGATTTTTATATTTTATAGCAACTTGTCTCTACCTAGATCCGGACATTGATTTGAGGCCTTATGGTGGTTTGATTGGCATTGATAACTCCTCGGCTTGACAAATACTTCAAATCTTACAAAATGTTGAGATTACATGCAATTCTTCATGACGCTTTTGGATTTTTCTTTGAATACAGTGAGAAAGGACCTGGTTATTCGTATGTTCTACCCTGCCCCGTAAAAAACGAGTACCTTGTTCACGTGTCGGGTCTTGTTTTTTGCTTGTATAAGAAAACTTTCAGAAACAATTTACTCACTTAATTGGAATGTTGAAATTGCTGGCGGTTTTTCTACATTTTGAAGGCTTTCGGAACAAAAAATCTGGTTTTATTATAAAGGAACGTGCCTTTTTTACTGATAATTACATGATACCGTGTCTTTTCTGCCTCAGACCGCATTAAACACGCTTTCAGTGAGTGAACAAAAATCTTTTGATTGGGTCTCAAAATTTCTTCATGGTTTGGACTGGGAGAGCGGTGACTACCCTTGATGTTATCTCCGAGAAATTTGTCGGAGCATAGTTTTTGCTTCCCTTTATCGAATCAGAATTTTATTCGAAAGCGACGGAAAAAACAACGACTTTGCAGAAACTACATCAGAAAGCTAAATGCACCTAGAGAGCCCGCTATGTCCAAAAAAACGAAAATTTGTTGCTGTATCGAGGGACACTAGTTTGCGATTTGCATTCGATTAGTTGCCCACAACTACAAGAAGCAGATACTGCACTGAAAAGACAGCCAGATTTTTTTTATCACTGGCTGACGAATGAACCGTCGACAGAAAAAAACGGTCCCATATTTACTTCAAGTGAATTGATCTCCTAGTTTCACCGTGTACAGTTGCATAACTGTGAAAAATCAGTTAACTGTAACGTTTGTTAAAGAAGAAAAGACTGACAGCCGACGACAAACTGTTCTGAGAAAGCAACAAAATGTTTGCAATAGTGTTGAAATTAAAGTTTTCAAAAAATATCTATCACTGCTGAAATACTTTCATTTCTGCCATATCTATACAAGGAAAAAGCAAAGGTTGAAACTAACCCCTTTACCTACGCCCAAGCGGGCACTAGCAGTTCAGATGTCTTTGACCCATGAGAGTCTTTTGGATGAAGTTAAAGAAGTTCTTCAGAAGAGAAATGTTGACTCAACAAGAGAAAGATTGGGGCGTGAAAGTCACTTACACTGGGATCTACAAAAAAACTTAAACTTTACAACTTATGAATTTTTTATTGTTGACTAACAAAGTTTTCAACCAGTGCTTTGTCAATTCATTACTTTGAGAAACTTTGTTTTGAATGAGTCTACTCGAGGATTTAAAAAGATTCAGGTGGAGGAATAACTGATCTAGTCTTTGATGACAATAATCAAAAAGAGTAGTCTTGGCAGTTTTTTTATTTCAAGACTGCCTCAATCTGAAGTTGTATACTTCACAAAAATTTTTATAATACTGTTTCTTTTTGATTTTTCTCTCATAAAGTTGATGTTTTTCTTCCTTGACCGCATAGAGTGAACATTTTGGTTCTCACTTCCTTCTTGTACAGTTCGATGAAGTCTTCCGAATCCAAAACTAAGAATAAAAATATTTTGAACTACCGACATATTGTTTATGGCAGTTTGTGGTCCATTGTCCTGTGGAAAAACTGTGTTGATTTTCAAAATGCTTATTCAAAAAACTTTTGCACCTAATTGTCAGTCTATTTTTTATTTGTACCAGCATGAGCAACCTAAATTTCAGGCTTTGCAGAGAAAAGTAAACATACAATTTTTAAAGTTTTCTAGTATTGCTTTTTAGTGTTTGATGATTTTGGTGAACAGATTTTCAACAACAAAGAGTTTTCAATGTTAGCTACAGCGGGTCGCCACATAAACTTAAGTGTTATTTATGTGAAACATAATCTGTTCCAACAGAGCAATTTGTCCCGAGCTATTGACCCCAGTACAACACATTTTATTTTATTCAAATCTACACGTGATGTGCAGCAGATTGCTTTAATTGGTCGTCAGTTCAATAACACACATTTTTCAAAAGAAAGCTAGCAAACAACCTTTTGGTCATTTATTAATTTGTTTGGACCCAAAAACATCGGTCGCTTTACGTTACTGCTCTAACATTGTGTCACCAGGACCATCAATTTTTTTACTAACCGCCTGCTAAAGCTGTAATTACAAATCTAACCGATGAAAAGGAGAACACCATGTATGCTGCGGCAAATGCTGGAGTCAAGCGACGCCAACATAAAGAAATTGCTAAAAATAGCTTCTAAAAATTCTATTTAAATTATCTGCGGAGCTTTCTCACTGTAGTCAACGGTAAAGCTGCAATTAATAAAAGACTAATCGAAACTCACAAAAAAACATTTCGAAGTATTTTATATAAACAAACAAGTTCGAGGAAGAAGAAACGCATTCTTTGTAGAGAACCAAAACTGTTGAAACGGTTGGTCTTTCCTGTTATATTTACTTGATGAAATTATAATGCATACAGAAGAGTTTTTTTAAATTCCAGAACGATTGTTTATAACCAAGAAACCGCAAAAGAGCAAAATTATTGAAAACCCAACATATAAAAACAAAGCTATTCAGTTATCACTTATGCTATGAAAACAGCAAATAAAAATAGGGAATGCAGGAAAATCAGATAGAGTGGTCCAATTAGATTCAAAAAATGCTGAAAGAAAAGTAGGAAAAGCAGATAGAGTTAATAAAACAGATCCAACTTTAGTTGAACAAGAAGAGGAAAAATGGATGCTTCTAGTAATGACAGTGAAATTGATCCCATTATCACAATAAAAACATCAATTGAATCATTTGAGTCAATAATTAAAAACGTAAAATTTATAGAAACTCACAAAGTCAAACATGCGGAATTAGTGTTTGATCTAATCTTGCCATCAAACAGAATGACTAGTGGAGATGAGAGCCAATTTATTAATATTGATAATAAACCCACGGATAGACAAGTTTCATATTTTTTTTATAATACTGTTTCTTATTGATTTTTCTCTCATAAAGTTGATGTTTTTCTTCCTTGACCGCATAGAGTGAACATTTTGGTTCTCACTTCCTTCTTGTACAGTTCGATGAGCTCTTCTGAATCCAAAACTAAGAATAAAAATATTTTGAACTACCGACAGATTGTTTATGGCAGTTTGTGGTCCATCGTCCTGTGGAAAAACTGTGTTGATTTTCAAAATGCTAATTCAAAAAACTTTTGCACCTAATTTGTCAGTCCATTTTTTATTTGTACCAGCATGAGCAACCTAAATTTCAGGCTTTGCAGAGAAAAGTAAACATACATTTTTAAAAGTTTTCTAGTTTTGCTTTTTAGTGTTTGATGATTTTGGTGAACAGATTTTCAACAACAAAGAGTTTTCAATGTTAGCTACAGCGGGTCGCCACAAAAACTTAAGTGTTATTTATGTGAAACATAATCTGTTCCAACAGAGCAATTTGTCCCGAACTATTGACCCCAATACAACACATTTTATTTTATTCAAATCTAAACGTGATGTGCAGCAGATTGCTTTAATTGGTCGTCAGTTCAATAACACACATTTTTCAAAAGAAAGCTAGCAAACAACCTTTTGGTCATTTATAAATTTGTTTAGACCCAAAAACATCGGTCACTTTACGTTACTGCTCTAACATTGTGTCACCAGGACCATCAATTTTTTACTAACCGCCTGCTAAAGCAGTAATTTCAAATCAAACCGATGAAAAGGAGAAAACTATGTATGCTGCGGCAAATGCTGGAGTCAAGCGACGCCAACATAAAAAATTGCTAAAAATAGCTTCTAAAAATTCTTTTTAAATTATCTGCGGAGCTTTCTCACCGTAGACAACGGTAAAGTTGCAATTAATAAAAGACTAATCGAAACTCACAAAAAAACATTTCGAAGTATTTTATCTAAACAAACAAGTTCGAGGAAGAAGAAACGCTTTCTTTGTAGAGAACCAGAACCGTTGAAATGGTTGGTCTTTCCTGTTATATTTACTTGATGAAATTATAATGCATACAGAAGAGTTTTTTTAAATTCCAGAACGATTGCTTATAACCAAGAAACCGCAAAAGAGCAAAATTATTGAAAACCCAACATATAAAAACAAAGCTATTCAGTTATCACTTATGCTATGAAAACAGCAAATAAAAATAGGGAATGCAAGAAAATCAGATAGAGTGGTCCAATTAGATTCAAAAAATGCTGAAAGAAAAGTAGGAAAAGCAGATAGAGTTAATAAAACAGATCCAACTTTAGTTGAACAAGAAGAGGAAAAATGGATGCTTCTAGTAATGACAGTGAAATTGATCCCATTATCACAATAAAAACATCAATTGAATCATTTGAGTCAATAATTAAAAACGTAAAATTTATAGAAACTCACAAAGTCAAACATGCGGAATTAGTGTTTGATCTAATCTTGCCATCAAACAGAATGACTAGTGGAGATGAGAGCCAATTTATTAATATTGATAATAAACCCACGGATGGACAAGTTTCATATTTTTTTATATAAATTGCAGCAGCCAACCTAGACTTACATAAAAAAACCAAGCGGCATCCTCAAAAATCTTGTAAGTTTTTCAACTTGAGCCTGATTTTGTCTCAAACACTTACGCTAAACAAGTATTGGAAAGCTTTGAGAGCAAACAGAAATTTTTCCCATTGCAACAAAGTCCGCAAACAGGACACTGTGACCCAAGACGAACCTAAAAAGAAAAGGAGAAACAAAACAAAACGACAAACAAAAACAGACCAAACAGAATAAATGGTCTCGTTTCGTCTTTTGAGAGAAAAAGTTCAGACAAACTCTACACAAGAGGTCCCGCATCGTTTGGAAGCGCAAAACGTTTACAAAAACACACACACATCAAACTGTCATTAGCAAAGTTGAAGTTTTATTTAGATACCCAGACGTCTTTTACAAAAACCCATGGATTCATTTAAAACTTCTCAGACTTAAAATAATTGTGAATGATATTAATGAAATTTATTCAGTCGATTTAGCATATGTTGACAAACTTGCAAAACACAATCGCGATGTTAAGTACCTTTTGGTAGCAGTTGATTGTCTCTCACGATACCATAGAGTAGAGCCAACAAAAAAACCAAAAGAAATAGCTGATGCATTCAAAAAAAGGATCAAATATAAACAACCGGAAAAAGTAAAGTTGATGATGGAACAGAATTTCTCGGAGCTTTTAAAAGACTTTGCGACTGAAAAGCAATTCATTTGTGTAGCACTTTTAGTGAAAAAAGTCTGTTTTCGCGAAGCGGAATATTCATTTACTGAAAAACATCATCCATAGGTACCTTGAAGAAAAATGGACTTATTCCGACCTTGACAAAGTAGAGGACTTCGGAATAACAATAAACTCACTTATTAATCAGGTAACAATAAACTCGCGTATTAATCGGGTGCTGTTTTCCCTGTTCTCTGACTGTACAGTGTCAACCAATGGACTGAAAATATCAAATCTAAATGAGAATTACGCCCACAAAAGTTTTATTGAGATTGAGTTCTCACATAACAAAGACGCAAAAAACACTTGGTTGGCTTGTCAAGGCTACTCGTATAAGGAAAACCCGGGAGCCTTATCAACTGCTGAAGTAAATAGAAGGAAAGCTTTAGTCGGACAGTCAAACGAATGCCGTTTTATGGATAGGTTGCAGTCAATTTTTTCACATGTGACAGGCATCTACTGAGTGGTGTAACATTTCGGACTGCTTTTAGGAGGTCAATTGATGATTTTGTGATAATGTCAGATGATGCCGCTAAGCATTTTAATGTGAAAATTGTCGAAGCAATCTTGTATATGCGCAAGATGACTTTGAACGATGATGTTGTGCCGGCCCTTGACAAAATGTTGCTTTATAGCCCGGCGTCCCATCCTTATCTTGAAACCCTTACAAAAATATTTTAGTTGGTTCTGGTCTTCACAGTTGGAAACAGGAAGACATTTTTGCAAGAGAACCAATCTGACAATCAGCAATATGTCTGAACACGAAACTAAAATTTTCTTGGTAACAACAGACAGAATCCATTTTATTTTGGCAAATTTGATTTCGAACAAATTAACAGACAGAATCCATTTTAGTTTCGCAAATTTGATTTGGATTTATTTCTAAGGAGATGGAATGCCAGTCGCAGACAGCCTGTTATCAACAAATGATTATATGCGTTATTATTTCAATACAATATCAGATTTAGCCTAAATTGACAACGGTTATGGCATAAGTTTGACAGACTACGCAAACCATTCAATTATGGTTTTTGATTTGACTAGTGCTCAAAAAGTTTCTCACGATTTTGTTAATCCCGAGCTAAACAATTGCTCAATTCCGGTCAAGCTGAAGTTTTCGGCTGCCTTGCTCAACAACACTGAAATATTCATTATTGCAGAAAACGCTACCACATTTTTCGCGATTTCTGCGCGCCGGGTTTCAAAAAATCACTTTAACGAATCAATGGTTGAAGATGACATCAATGTCCTCATTCGATAATGCAAAGAACTAAAATACAAATTCCGTGATGTATTCAGTGCCTATAGTTTTTCCGCCAAAATTTTAACCAAATAGTTTTCTCATTATAAATGCTTCACCTTTGAAAAACTCTGGTACACACTGGCTTCTTCTATGCTATAGAAACAAACAAAAAGTGTTTGCCGACCCCTTGGGACAGTCAATTTTTGCCTATAGAGATGTAAATCGCCGACTTTCGAGCTGTAAAGCACAACTTTGCCAATTTCTTGAACATCAGCCAATCCAGAGTCAAAGACTTAAACTGTGTTGACTTTTTTGCATTTATATTTCGCGTGCAATTTTTAGTGAAAGACAAATAGAAAAAATTTATGATTTTCAAATGCTTCGCTTTGCACTTCACATGAAGTTTTAACTATAATAACTTGTTAATGTTTTTTTTCAACATCAATTTTTTCTTCAAATACAAGACGAACAATGAGTAACTCAGAATCAATATCTGAACTTCCACAACCACTCTCAAATATATCCATAACTTTACAAAAAGCACCAGAATGAGGACCATAAAATATTCTTTCAACTCGTTCTAACGTTTCCGTGCAAATATTTTCAGTTTGAGTCTGTTAAGTGGCTGAAAGCAAAAAGACTTTGTGACTTGGTTCATGTCCACCTTTTTTTGATTTTTTGAGGATTCCCTTTTTTGTCAAAGTGTTTTTTGCCGGGGCAGCCGACGACGCGAATATTGGAAGCCATTTGCGTGCTGTCACAGGGTCAAGTTTTTCTCCTGGTTTGTTGTTATATTCAATGGCCAATCTCAGTTTTGAAAATAAATCTCCATTCGTCTGCAATTTTGCAGAAGTTGAATTTGGTGTTTGAAAGTTGTGAAAAGACAGGGAACTGCATAGCATTTGATTTGTTCCTTAGCCTCGCCGAGTTCAGTTGAGCTGTCTTACAGAACCTGAAGTGGTTAGTGGCAAGCTGAAAAGATTCAGAGTCAAAATGGGGACAAACAGCACAATTAGTCAAACGCGTAATTTCGTTGGGTTTTTCTTCAACAATTAAAAAGTTTTTGAAAAAGTTGCTTGAAATAGTTTGGAGAGCGCTCAAACCTTGCTCAACTATCTTTGCTGGCAATTTCTTTCTGGATTTTCGGTTTCTTGCTGGTGGCGGCTTTGTTGAGACGTCCTTGGAAAGTTTTTCTGAATAAAGAATTTTGTCTGCCGTATTTACCAAGCTACCAAACTATTTCAAAATTAGAGAAATTCTTTGTTCATACTGGCGCTTTTTTGAACGATTTCAGAAACACATAATTTCCCGTCTTTTCAGCGTTTTCAGCGTTGCCCTAATCAAATGCTTATCAGTTTTAGAAATGTCAAAAATCTCCATACTCTTTATCTTTAGTAGAAGTAAAGAGCACTGTGATCAAATTGATTTCATTGCGTTCCAATGTTCATGTAATTGACTTTTCATTTTAATGGCAATGGCAAGTTAGGATTAAACCAAAATGTCGTCATTCACGTAATTGAATCCAAATGACGACGGAATACAGACTCAAGTACACCTACGGCGTTCTTGACTATGTGTATTAAACACAAAACAGTGCATACAAACACTTAGTTAGGACATTATTTTAATAATTTTTAAGTATAAACTTAGATAAGAGTTTTATTAAACTTCATGTACGCCCAATAATAGTGAATATTGTAAAATGTGTGAAAAACAATTGTGTGCTTGGGTAAGGTGTGTATATACTAATGTAAAGAGCAAAAACTATGCACCACAATTCATATTAATTAGGAACACATGATAATACTGTCTAATGTGGCCCTAGTTTTAATACTTTAACGTACCACAATAAATGTAAAAATTGCAGAACGTGAGTTAAGTAAATGTGCCCTTAGATAACGTTTGTATATACTAATGTATAATGCAAACACAATGCACAAAAAATCAAGTCAATTAGGACAACATGTTAATTCTGTCTACAAAGACCATAGTTTTATCACCCTTCATGTACGCGCAATAAATATGAACACACCTCTAGAGCAACTAGATAAGAGTTTTATTAGCTTTGTAGACCACACACAGAATAAACCATCACAAATACACAAGCCATATACACAAAATAGACATAAAAAATTGAAAGGCAAAATCTAGGGTGTATGAAACTCGTTTACATCGAAACATTTTGTTTTGTGTCTCTCGCTAAACAGTTGTAATAAAATTTCTGTGGATGGTTACTAGGTCAAAATATGTCTTGCTGAACCCGAATTTTATTTTGAGAGAACACTTGTTTATCAGACTGTATAGGAAACTTTTGTAGTTCATGAAAAAAGTAGTAGAAATTTGGACGTTTTAATTCTAACACGTTTTAATTCTAAAACTTTTCATCAATGCAATTGCTGCTTATCCGAATAAAACAGAACCTTCGGACAACACCATTTTTGTTTCTGGTGGAATTTTGCGCCCAAAACCACACCTGCATTCGAACACCACAATGTGGACAAGTTGACGGATGAAGTCCGGCGAATTTTCTATCGGTATGATCGCGAGTGCATTCCTCTTTCAGAAAAACCAACTTGGATTTTTTCAGGCATGCGACGAATTGGTACATATTTGGGGACTCATGTGAACACCTGAATAAGCAGACAGTCACACTCCACTAAGTGAACCAGTAACGCCTGCAACTGACCCCAGTCCCTCGATCACTCCTACTCCGAGCCCTTCTCTCTTTGCAAGACTGGCTCAACAACGGCAGTTTTCAGTGTGCAACGTAGATCAGCCATTTGATTGCAACGTTTTGTTGGTCACAGACTTCCAAACACCACGACAATCAAACGAAAGTCAATTCGAAACACCACAGAGCTCTGAGACCCCTCAAGTTGCTGCAGCGCCCAAGAAGCGGAAGCCGGAGCAGTCAATGATGGACTTTTTCGATTGCTAGAACTTCAACAAACTTGGGCAAACAAAACAGTAGTAATTTGCGGAAATTACATATAGATACGTGTACGATCATTTTCAATTAAACATTTTGCTCACTTTTCATCGTCTAATGGGAGGTATTACAAACGTAAGAGATATCATGCTAGGTCGTGTTCAGTGAAAACAGTGTTCATGCTTTACATAAATCAGGAAAATGTCTCTTATACAAATTTAAAATTTGACAGTACCATTGAAGTATGAAAATTAATAAAATTTTTTGCATGATCATCAAAAGAAAAAAAAATCCGTTGAACGTGTTTTTGAAAAAGGTCTTTACACAGAGAAAATCATTTTTAACATGGAAAAATTTTTTCACAATTAAATCAAAATCTGTTGAAATTTAAAGCAATTATTTCCCTCAGCAGAAAACCTCAAAGAAGAACTGTAGAGAACCTAATGAAGTAAAAAATTGGCCTTTTTTGACCTAATTCTAATGAAAAGGAACAAGAAGTAAGATTTCCAGCAATTATCAACAAAGTCTCTTCAAAATTCTACTACCACCGAAGCTTTCGAGGACGGAAAGAGCTATTCCCCTTGTTTTATCAGAAAAATCGTTAACCTGCTTAAAAAATGACATCAACCTCTTTCTCAGCGTATTTCGAAATTTTTTGCGGTCATTCTTGCACCGCTCAATAACTCTGATATCTGCTTGAATTGTGTAACAATCCATTAAATCTCAATGGTTCTTAAACAAATCAAGTAAGGAACAGGGTTATAGGCGGAGAAATGATGACCCCAAAATATGACAGTTATGCCCATTCAGGCATGGGGGTCATCATCTCTGCAATAGCAAATTTCGGGCTCTTAATCAAAATCTGTAAAAATTTAATTGCATTTCTTCCCTCATCAGAACGCCTCAATGAAGAACTGTAGAGAACCTAATGAAAACAAAAATTGACATTGTCGATCCTATCTATAATGGAAAGGTCCAAGAAGTATCAACTTTCTAGCGAATGTCAAACGCTTTTCAAATTTTCCTACCACCAAAGTTTTCGAGGACGCAAAGAGCTATTCCCCTCCGACACGGCTTGAATCATTTTGTGGCACTGGAACTTATTATTTGTCAAAATTTTGGACAATAAACAGAATGTAACTATGCCCTAAAGTTTTCAAACTTTTCAAGTTTTCAATATACTCGATTTCTTAATTAGGGCCTTTATATTAAAATGAATTTCGGCTTTTTTCCATTTGTACCCTCATATGGTACTGCATGGAGTTGTGCACCACCAGTTACAGAGCACTTGCCATTATATAGAAAGTGACTCTTTTTAGTTTATGCCCCTATACGTTATGCTCCCCCAGTAACAGAGCACGGAAAACAGATCATAAATATTTTTGACCCACAGGCGCACGTGCTATTTTCTTACATAGTAACGTGCTATATAACAAATTATATTTTGTAACGAGGGTCATAAAAACACTGAGGGCCGAAACAGTGTTTCAGTTTGTGCCCCTATACGTTATGCTCCCCCAGTAACAGAGCACGGAAAACAGATCATAAATATTTTTGACCCCCAGGCGCACGTGCTATTTTCTTACATAGTAACGTGCTATATAACAAATTATCTTTTGTAACGAGGGTCATAAAAACACTGAGGGCCGAAACAGAATAGGTCCTATTTTTGGATCTTTCCCATGCTCTGTTGCTGGTGGTAGCATAACATACTGATGGGGCAACAACTGGAACAATCCTTTTTCTATATAATAGCACGTGCTCTGTAAGCACACCTGCCATATTTTGAATCCATTTTGTTTCGGCCCCCAGCTTAGTTTTAGCATAAATTTTTTATTACCACCAGCCGCAAGTGCTATTTTCTTACATAGTAATGTGCTACATTACAGCATATAATTTATAACTGGCGGTCAGAAAAAAACACTGGATGCCGAGACAGATTAGATCCAACATTTCTATATGATGATTTTCGATTTAATAACACGGTCTCTTTAATTGGGAGAGAATATTGTACCGGTGGCACAAACGGAGAAGATCCGTTGTCTACCTTCCAAACAACCCCGTCAATTCTTGCTAATTGAGTTTGCCCCTGGGATCTTTTCCGTTTGTGCCCCGCCCCCGCAGCTTAATAGGTGCTTGTTACTTGAACCCCCGGAAGCATGTGCCTTATTTTCATATAGTGGTTTACCATGTAATGACACGTTGTCTGTTATCAGAGGGAGGGGAAAAGTATTGGGGACATAAACGGAAAATATCCGCATTTAATGCAGTTTTCAGGCGAAGGCGTGGATTAGCCTAGCCGCATACGTTCTGGCGTTCGGAACACAGTTAAACGTTAGCCAGAACTTGCTACCCCTGCAATTAATTTAAAAGTACATCAAATTTTCTTCTGTGCCTATCATTTTGGGCAAGTTTGTTTTCATAAAACGCTTGTCCAATCTTTGAAACTTTTCGCGGCAATAACCTAGTGTTAATAGTTTTGGATCCTTCCCGTTTATGCCCCCCCAGCTTAGCGGGTGCATGTTATTTGCACCTCCAGACGCACGTGCCATAATTTTATACAGTGATTTACTATGTAATGACACGTGTTCTATTTGGGGGGGGGGCATAACTTACTGGGGGACACAGACAGAAAAGACTCTGAATTGTTATTTTTTTTAGAAATCTGCCGTCAGTGCATTTTAATTAATCAAATGAGAGGCAGCTCGTTTTTTCTATACCATCGCATGTTTGCCTGGTGGTGGTTGCTTTTATCAGTTGTTTAAATCTGTTTTAGACCACATCTGTAATTTGTTCTGTGATTTTTTCAACCACTTGTGTCTGTTTTATCAGATAAATCGTTGTCCTGCTTGAAAAACGACATCAACTTTTTTCTCAGCGCATTTTGAAATCTTTTGCACTCATTCTTGCACCGCTCAATAACTCTGATATCTGCTTCCTGATTTGTGTTACAATCCAATAAATCTTCAATAATTGGACCCAATCGTTACAATTAAGTCAAACCTCTTCGAATTACGGCAAAAAAACTCCCGTACACAATTCAGTTAAGGAACAGGGTTTTAGGCGGTGAATTTATGACCTCAAATTATGACAGTTATTGACAGTAAGGCATGGTGGATATATATATCATAAAACACGCCATCGTCTCTGCAAGAACAAATTTCGGTCCGTTACTACAAATCTGTCAATATTTTATACCATCTATTCCCTAATCAAAAAGCCTTAATGAAGAACTGTAGAGAAACCAATGAAGACAAAAACTGACTTCGTTGGTCCTATCTATAATGAAAAGGACCAAGAAGTTAATTTTCTCGCACGTGTCAAACGTTGTTCAAATTTTCCTACCACCGAAGTTTTCCAGAAGGCAAAGAGCTTTTGCCCTCCGACACGGCGTGAACCCATTTGTAGTACTAGAACTTTTTGTCAAAATTTTGGAAAATAGAACGAATGTAATTGCGCCCTAAAGTTATCGAAAGTTTTCAAGTTTTCACTACTCTCGATATCTTAATTGAAGGCTCTATGTTAAAATGATGTTCGGTTTTATTCCAATAACTCTGATACCTGCTTCCTGATTTGTAACAATCCAATAAAACTTCAATAATTGGACCCAATCGTTACAATTGACCCAAACCTCTTCGAACTATGGCAAAAAGATTCTTACATATATCAGGTAAGGAACAAGGCTTTAGACAGTGAAATTATGACCCAAAGATATGACAGTTTTGGCCTTTCACACATGGTGGTCATATACGAACCACGCCATTTTCTCTACAAGAGCAAATTTCTGGCCGTGAATCAAAGTCTGTTAAAATTTAAAACAAAAAATTCTCTCAACCAAAAGCCTCAATGAAGAACTGTAGAGAACCTTAAGAAGACAAAAATGACTTTCTGGGTCCTATTTATAAAGAAAAGGACGAAGAAATAAACTTTCTAGCAAGTATCAACCGCTTTTCAAATTTCCTACCGCCAAGGTTTTCGAGGACGCAAAGAGCTATTCCCCTCCGACACAGCTTGAAACAATATGTAGCACTAAAACTTATTGTCAAAATTTTGGATAATAGAAAGAATGTAATTATGCCCTAAAGTTATCGAAAGTTTTCAAGTTTTCACTAATCTCGATTTCTAAATTGAAGCCTCTATGTTAAAATGATTTGCTGTTCTTTTCCGTTTGTGACACTACCAGCTTAGTGGACGCATTTTATTTACAACCCCGCAGACGCACGCTTCTTATTTTTACACAGTGATTTTTCATGTAATGACACGTGATCTGTCTCTGGTGGATGCATAACGTACTGGTAGGAGCACAAATGGAAAAGATCCTGAATTTCTATTGTTTTTTGAAAGCTGCCCTCAGTGCAATACCTGTTCAAAATGTTTTTCTCTATTGGTTATAGATTTTACAGCATTTTGATGAATCAAACAACATCTGCTGGTTTTTTTGCTTTATCGCATGTTTGCATTATGATGGTTGCTTTTTTCAGTTGTTTTCATCTGTTTTAACCCACATCCGTAATCTGTCCGGGAATATTATCTACCACTTATGTCTGTTTTATCAGTTAATCGTTAACCTGCTTGAAAAATGACGTCAACCTCTTCCTCAACGCATTTCGAATCCTTTTGCGGTCATTCTTGCACCGCTCAATAACTCTGATATCTGATTCTTGAATTTTGTTACAATGCATTAAATCCTGAATAATTGGACCCAATCGTTACAATTGACCCAAACCTCTTCGAACTATGGCAAAAAGATTCTTACAAATATCAAGTAAGGAACAGGGTTTTAGACAGTGAAATTATGACCCAAAGATATGACAGTTTTGGCCTTTCACACATGGTGGTCATATACGGACCACGCCATCGTCTCTATAAGAGCAAATTTCGGGCTGTAAATCAAAATCTGTTAAAATTTAATGCCATTGACTCCCTCAACAGAAAACCCCAAGGAAGAACTGTAGAGAACCCAATGAAGACAAATTGACTTTGCCGGTCCTATTTATAATGGAAAGGACCAAGAAGTAAACTTTCCAACAATTATCAACCGCTTTTCAAATTTTCCTACTGTCGAAGTTTTTGAGCTTCGTTTACGCAAAGAGCTTTCCTCTCCGACAGGGCTCGAATCGATTTGCAGCACTAAAACTCATTATTCGTCAAAGTCTCGGACAATAAAACGAATGTAAAGATGCCTTCAAGTTTTCGAATTTTTTTTTTAAATCTCCAATTCTTAATTACGGCCTCTATGTTAATATGAATTGCGGCTCTTTTTCGTTTGTGCCCCGCCCCAAGCTTAGTGGGTGCACATTATTTGCAACCCCCCCTCCCCGACGCACGTGCTTTATTTTGATACAGGGATTTACTATATAATGGCACGTGCTCTGTATTTGGGGGTTGCATAACTTACTGGTGGGGCCCAGAAACGGAAAAGACCCTGAATTGCTATTAATTTTGAAATTTTTCGCCAGAGCAATAATCGTTTTGGTTCCCATTTGGTTGCAGATTTTTCAGCGTTTTGATGAATCAAATGAGAGGCAGCTCGTTTTTTTTATCGCGTGTTTTTGTAATATGGTGGTTGCTTTTACCAGTTGTTTAACCTCTTCGAATTATGGCGGACGGATTCTTAGACAATTCCAGCAAGTTTTAGAGCAAGAGTTTTAGGCGTTGAATTTGACCCCAAATTATTTCCTAATGAGGGTAACATTTTTTGCTCACAAGCAGGTTTTGCGCCTGGAAACGAAGTAAGACATCGTCCTGCAGATTTGGAATATGGCGCTGAAATAAATTCATTAAATTTTACTCAAAATATTGAATAATCAATTTAAGATTTTTGAACAAAATTGATCCAATAAAATTTGTCAGCGCAATTCAGTCTGCTACTCACTGCAATGCAATAATTAGCTGCACCATTCATTTAAATTTTACTGAAATGAGTATCGGGTGCCGCATCGGGAGGTATTGGGTGGAATTTCTTGCGAGGTATTGGATATCGCATTGCCTGTTAGATATTGTTGTTGGGTGTGCCTAGAATTTGGCCGGATTAGGGCTGAGTTTCGTCACTTAATCTGACTTTTTAGGTTTTTTGAGACCATTTTGGCATGTCCAATTTAAAGTTGCTGATCGATTCAGATATTCCTAAAACCGCTGATTAAAGGTCCTAAAAAACCTTGAAAGGTCCCAGTTTGAGGTCCCACACCGAAGCCGTATATGCCCAGACCAAAATGAACGCACAAGTGGAGCGCGTCGTGAGTTCAAATTAGCACGGTGTTTTTGCTCTTCGGACGAAGTCTTGCATACCAAGCAAACTTTTCAATAATATTTGTATTTCTGAAAATCGCACCCATGGTAGCAAATCAAGCTCTCTATATATTGCAATTCGCAGCTTTGACACATATGTTATGGTCAAAAACAAGCAGTCCCCTGCTATAAAAAATGTTGGAAGTTAACGTCAAACTTTTCTGACTTCTTAATTAACTCAACAAAAATAAAGAGCACCATTGGAAATAGGATGGGTGAATTGGAAAAAAAAGGTTCGGGAGGACGGAAATGTTTGCAGGGGCGAAAAAACGTGTGTTTGGGAAGAGACAGTATAAAGGAACTTGGTTCCTCTACACTCCCGGCAAGAAAAAGTCAACTTTTGAGAAGAATGTGTAAACGCAATAAAATAAATTAGAAAAGTTTATATTCTGATATTAAGTCTTTTTTGTGTGCGTTTCAATGAATTCGTTTCAATGAACCTCCGGAGCACTTGACAATGGTTATAACACACTGCTCAGGGTAACTGTTGCTCTTTGGACTATTCCTGTAGCCGTCTGGATGTCTAACACTGTGTGCCTTCACAATCTTCCCAAGAGGCCAGATGCCTCCGGGTGTGATGTCCTTGAGCACACACAAAATGTCACTTTCATCCAGCTCATCACTGATTTTCGCCATTTCGTTGTCTTGTTCAGCTTAGAAATATGTTCCTTTAGCAGCCCGCCCCAGTATTGATCAAGTAGTGCCTGCGTCAAATTGAAGTCTTTTGTGGAGAACCGCTAAAAAACTCAAAACACATTAAAGTTCTGCGAAGGAAGAAATGTATCGAAATTAGTGGTCCCTCATGTGAGATTCTGCAGTTCACATGAGTTAATGACTTGGAGTTCCAAATTGCCTTGGCCTCCGTTACAACTGTCTGGAAACAGTGTTAGCGTCCAACTGCCCATCACAAATAAGACTCCTCTTTGCGGTCTGTAGCACTCTCCCAGACGAAATGTGGAGCCAATGGCTGTTTGAAAATCCTCTCGATGATCAGCTGAGCTAAAAGCAGTCTGAAGTGCTTGTGTTCTAGATAGTAGTTTCTCTGGATATTGAACGTTATTGCTTTACTGGCTCCAATAATGTTTTTGCTATTGTCACTCAAAATGAGGTCAGGGTTTCCACGTCGTGATACAAATCTGCGGATGGCCATAAGAAATTTGGTTGAAATGTCATGGCATACTTCTAGGTGGAGAGCTCTGGTGACCAGGCATTTGAACAAAACGTAGTGCATCTGGGTGCCCTCTCTCTCTTGTCCTTATTGTAGAAAGGTCCAAACATGTACATTACTGTATTGACGACAGGGTACTGCTTGTTTAGATCTGGAATTTTGAATTCAGGCAGATCAACCATCTTCGGTCTCACGTTGTCTGCTCTCCGTCTTCTGCAAATGAAACACTATTTCCAAAACAGCTGAGCATTTTTTTCCCATCCAATGATCAAGAAAGACTGCTGCAGCATGCCCACAGTCGTGTACTTTTTCAATCAGCAGTCTTGTAAAATTGCTTCTGCTATGGAGAACGAGTGGATGCTTCCCACTGAAGTTTAGTGGCGCCTTATTGAGTCTTTCTCCTACCCTCCGTCGTCATCTAAAAGGGGAATGAAAGGCATCAGTTTGTCACCTTTCAAGATTTCTTCCCTTTAAATGTGCAGAAAGTCTTTGAGAAAAATTCGTTTTCCGACATTGCGATGAGGTATTTCCTTGCCTTGCTCTCATATGACGCAAAATCGTCATTGTTGGAGATCTCGGGTGACTCGTATTGTCCTCTCATTTGGAGTTTTGACTTGATCACTTGTATTGCCTGGAACACCATTCTATCAGAGTTGAGTAGTCGACTCTGTTGAAAACTTTCCAACCTCAACGGCGGGCGGCTGAGGTTTTGCCGCTTGTGTAGAGCATATTTGATCACTGTCCTTGGTAAAACTCCATGAAATTTGAGGTGTGCTCAGAAAGTCAGATGATTCAAGCCACTGTGTTGGTGTGTATAATGGGGTGAGGCCTCGTGTGCCGTGGTCACCGGGATTCATCTTTCCAGGGATGTGTCATCAATTCTCTGCGTTTGATTTTTTGTGAATTTTGGTCACTCTGTTGGAAATTTAACCTTCTGTCTTTGCTTGGATTGGATCCATCCAAGTGTAGCAGTGCTGTCTTATCAAAAATGCTTGAACTTAAGTCGATATCTCGCTCTCACAGAATTCAGCTGACTCTGCTCCTAGTTCTGCCGCTTCCATTTCGATTTGGAATTTTCAGCTGCTTGATCTGTGCCGTTTTGTGGGATTTGGACAATTCATCGGCGTTGATTGTACTCGTCGTAAACACACTGGCAGCAATTGCAGTCATCGAGACGTCAGTGAACGATTGAAGTTGATGAGTTCCCCTAGGATTCATGCATCTCAAAATTTATAAAGAAATCATGCTGTCAACTCATCCGTCCACTCTTATAATTCCACTTCGTAAAATTCTTACACGGTTTGATCCGAGTTTTCCCCTCTTTAATGATTTTCTGGAGAATGCATCTAATTTTGATGGCAAACGGTGAAATCAGTCCAACTGAATCAGAAATTGCGGTTGCCATTGATAGCCTTTTCCCTTGAATCAGTTGTCCTGTATAAAAAAACTTCGGTTTTGCGAATATCTACAAGTAAGTCTTAGGGTCTTTGGTCTCACCATGGATTCTATGGGTTTGAATTTTTGCTTGTCTTCTTCCAGTAGATTTTGTAATGTGTTTAGTTTGCTGCTTAGGAACTTTGTTGAACTGAAGCCTCCTTTCTGCGAAACAGTTTTCATCTGCTTTTGTGAGGGCCTCCTCTTCAGGAGGGTAGGTTTGCAAGAAATTATCCAAATAAATTGCTAGAGAATTGATGTGTAAGCCTCCGGATACTCTTGTTTGTGGTCATTTGCACAGTTCTGCAGAACGAAGATTGCACAAGGCGAAAATCTGGCTCCAAAAAAGTTGATTGTATATAAAGATTTTAGCAGTGCCATCCGCTGTCCAGACAAAACGTAGATTGTTCTGGTCTTGTGGTTGACGAGAAAAGCACCAAATGACATTTCTGCAACTGTGGTCTGTAGTTGTGATGTAGTTTTTATCCAATTCCCTTTTGATTGTTTCCTCGTAGCGGTCTTGAGTTCAATTCCTCGTCCAATCTTCCTTGCAGGGCGTGCCACTGATCTTTGACCGAGAAAAATTTTCAGGGATTGTGATATTTTTCTCCACGCGAAGTCCAATCTGGGATCTGCCATTTGTGTTTTATGGTATCATTGAGGATAGACACAATTTCATTGTCATCTGGAGGCTTTTCCTTGGAGGAATAATGAGTGAAGTTCAATCCTTCTTTTCTCTATAAAAGATTGGGAAAATCTTCGTCTGGTTCGTCTTGTTCTCTTGATACGATTGCTATGCTTGTGTTGCTTGTTTTTCCAAACCTCTTCTGCGAGTACCTCTGGAATGTACCCTGTCAGTTTCCAACCATGCAGAGTGTTAACTCCTTATGCGGTGCCAGTGCGTCCAATTGTGAACTGTCTGGGAACTGAAGCTGTAAGTGCATTTGCTTCAATCAGTATTCCAACCGGTTGTCCCTGAATGCTGGAAAACTTGTTCTGGAGGTGAGAATGGTCTCTGCACATCTCATTCAACATTTCATTTTGAACTCGTATCCGACAATCCTCCATTGCTGTTGCCTGCATAGGGATTCTGATCAGAGGTCAACTGCTGCACAAAACCATACCGGTTTCAATTTCTGCTGTTATAACTGAGTTTTCACCATGAAGCTATTTGTAGGTTATCTCAGAGTTGTTGCATTTCAAGAGCATCTGCAAACTTCAGTGTTATTTGTGTGTTGTCATAGCCACTGTCCAGCAGTGCGTTGGATTCAATGCAAAGATCTCTGTCGAAAACTGTTACTCGTATCAACTGCTACTATCTGCGCGCTGATCCAAGAAGTATTCTGTTGGTTGCCGCAAGTTTATTTCTGTTGTGAAGTAGTTGCCTGCTTTTGGGTTACAGTGCGTTGAATGTTATTCTGCTGTATGCTGTTGTCTGTTTGATTGTTTGTTATAAAGCACGTCAAGCCGAGGAGAACCCGAGGGTTCTCCTTGCAAGCTCGACCATCCCACTCGGGTTCGTTGATATGATTTCCAGTGTGACGTCACTTCCAAAGATTTCCCTTCTGGGTGCAATAGTTGCTGGGCAGTAGAGTTTCCAGTGTTCCGCGGTTTGCACGTCTTCTTGGCATAGTCGGCATATTGGGTCCTTCGTGGGGATAAGTAGGTTTCGGTATGCTGCAGGGTACAACGAGTGGCCAGCACGCAGTTGGGCGATCAGGACAGTTTGCCTCCTCGAATCTAGTTCTTCGCGGTCCCTCCTGTCAGAGTGTCCTCTATACGTGGATTACGCTCGTTGATGAGCAATTGGCTCGTCCTGTAGGTGCCTTTTGGTCTGGCTGCAGCTAGTGAGGTCGGTTTGTGTGGTCCGGAGATGGTTTGCAGAGTTGGCTCCTTGGTCTGCTAGTTCGTTCCCAGGTATGTCAGAGTGACCGGGTATCCACTGAACTAGAATTTTTTCGTGTTGTTAAGGTAGGTTCGGATGATTGAAGTATCGGGCGATTCCGACCCTAGCGCTTGGGCCAGTGACTGGGAATCGGTGCATATCAGTACTCGCTCACCACCAGCTCACTGGTTGGAGGCTACCTACATTGCAGCTGCCAGCATGGATTCCTTCTCATCGTAGGATGAGGTGAGTTTCCTCCCTTTGGTCCTGATTGTGTGGAGTACAGCTGAGTTGTCTGATGCTCCAGTGGTGATGACTGTTGCTGATCCTCCGTCAGATGTGCCTTCAATTGCAGAGCCGTCTGTGTCGATGGTGTAATGATGGTCTCCCTGATTGAAGAGTTTCAAGGCGAGTTCGCGTGCCCTGGCTGGCTCGATGTGGTTGTTGCCCTCAAACGTGGTGTTGACGGACCAGTTGCTCTTGGCTTCGCTCTAGGGTGCTATGTCTTGAAATCTTATTCTGTCCGGGTTTCCGGTGTTTGGGAATCTAGATTGCAGTTGTAGGCCTCGGCTTCTCCAGCTCTCCCTCTTAAGGTGCTTGGGCACAGCCGTGTCCAGGGCTATTCTCCTTGGGTGGTCGCTGTCCATTCGTTCTGCCTTCTCGATAGAGATTGCTGTCAGCCTGTCGCTGTGTGTTCTGTACGAGCACACGCCTGCCTCTTTCCGTAGTGCCTCGACCGGGGTTGATGCGGTTTGGCCAGTAATGCGCGTCAGTGCTCCATCCTGGGCTCTGCCGAGGGTATCTCAGATTCTGACTACCTGGGCTGCCATCTCGACACTTCGATGGAGTGCAAAGTAGCCTCGAGCCCCACTCCATGGTCGCTATTGCAGAGAGTGCCCTGTTGCGCTGCTTCACCTTCTTCGCAGTTTCCTCGGTGTGTTTGTTGAACGTGAGCGTTCGGTCGAGGTGAACGCCAAGAAACCTCGGCTTTTCCGAGTACTTAATGTCCGCACCGTCTATGGTGGCTGCGGGCCTCCTTTTGGCGTCCTCTGACCATGAGAAGAAGAATGTCACTTCGCATTTGGTCGGATTCACTGACATCTTGAATCCCTTGCTGCATTCTACAACCTTGTCTATTGCCTCTTGGACTTCCGCAAGTGCAACTTACTTTTCCCTGTCAGTTGCCCAGACGGTGATGTCTTCCATGAACATGGCGTTTCTGTAGGGGATGTGTGTGGCTATTGGGTTGGTTTATATGAGGAATAGAAGCGGCGCTAACACCGACCCCTGCGGGACGCCCTGACGTATCTTCATTTTACCCAATGAGTTGTATTTCACCCGAGCCTGTCTGTTTCGCAGGAAGCATGCGATCCAACGGATTAGCTTCGGTGAGATTCCGTACTCGCTCAAGGTGATGACCAATTTCTTCCGCCGCACTCGGTCGAATGCCTTCGAGTAGTCGAATCAGGCCATGACCGTTCTTTCTGGTTTACTTCTCTGAAATCCGTCTTCGATTGCTTGACGGTTTTGGATTATGTGATCCTCACATGACCTGCATCGGCTAATTCCGTTCTGTGTTTTGCTCATTATTCCTTTCTGCTCGAGCACGTGGACGAGTCGGACCACAAGCATGCGTTCGATTGTCTTCGCTACACAGGATGTGAGGCTGATAGATCTATAGAAAGCTATCTGTTTGGCCGGTCTACCAGCTTTGAAAAGAGGTATTATGATAGCATTTCGCCACTCCTGGGTACATTCGGCCTCGTTGAAACTGTGGTCGAATGTCGTCAGAAGTTCCGTCCTTGCTCCTTTTCCCAGCGCCTTCAGGAAACTCTGAGGGTGAAAACCATTTTTATTCCAGTTGCCCCTGTGTGAAGTGCTGCTGTTAGATCCACCTTGTCTGTTCCGGTTTCTATTATGTTGGTTGTATTTCAAACTTATCTGCTGCCTTTGGTTATCATTAGTTAAGTTACTTCCATAGTTTGACTGGTTCTGGTTTATTTGGTCTGTGAAGATCTTGTGAGATTTGATTCTAGTTCTCTTGGTTGTGCATTTGGTTGCTGCTGTTCCGAATCTGTCCTATGAATTATGGAGTGATGAAGCCATTGTATTTTTCCACTAAGCATCATGTTTTTGACTGACAGCGGCCCTATTCGTGAGCTGTTTGGCAGTTAGGGCTGAGATTTAACCGCCTCACACAACCCTTTTGTTCATACAATGCCTTTTCCAATTATTCAGGACATCGACCAAGCTGGTGTTTCTGCGAGCAGAGTTGATATGCCACATCTCAGCCCTTTTCTAAAAGAATTGTTCACTCTGGTTGAGTGGTTCCGTTGTGGGGAGATGTTCTCGCACGCTTCTGCGAAGAACGCAATCCAATCAGCAATGTGGGTAAGATTAGGTTGCAGCATGGCTTGGCTTATTGTGAGTTTGATTCCATTTGATTATCATTGCACCATTCAGTTTGTCTCGGCTATTCACAAGACGATTGAAGATTGGTTCATCTCTTCAGATTGGTTCCTCTAATCTAATCTGGGCTTCGGTTACTTCTCCAATTGACCCAGGTATGCAGCAATAATATGCTGTGGTTGCCAAATTTTTTTTTCAGTTCAGCGAGTCCACGGTTTTCTGTCAGTGGGTGGTGGGACAACTTCACGTTTTTTTTAAATCTTTTTAAAAGTTTTTTGCAATGTCCCACTTATAAGTAATAATCCAGTCGAGCAAGTTCTAAGGTTTTAGGCCCACCCAGGAAGCAATTCATTCTCCTGGTAGCTCAAGTTGTGGTCAGAAACGGGAAAATAATTGCAATTGAATTTCAAAACCACTTTGACGTCTTCAATTAAAAGAGCATCGATGGAAATACTTGAGTGAATTGAAATTAATAATATATAGCTTTCGGAGTACGAAAACGTATGTGGGGGGAAGAGAAAATTGTGTTTGGTGAGACTTGGTTCCTTTTCACACGGATCATACCAATTTAAATTTATTCGAATAACAAAATTCCGTTGTTTTTTTCCAGGACTGCTATACCAAAATAGCCAAAATAGCCAAAATAGCCAAAAGTTCAATCCCGAAATGGCGAACGGCTTACACACAATTCAAATAGAATCAAGTAGATGTTTCACTATTTGTACTAATGTTCCACTATTCGCCGGTTATCAGAATTGCTATGCTATTCGGTTATCACAAGCGAATTTGTCGCAACAACCAATGTAAGCCTTATTGCAAAATAGATTGGGTTCATTTATTTTTTTTGCTATTGCTAAGGTTTTGGAATGTTGCTACAGCCTTCCAAGGGTTTTGTTCCCTTTTGGTCTACTTTTTATTTTCTTTTTAAAACAGTGTTTTTCTCAAATTTATTTAAAATGGACACATGAGCAAATACAACACTTTTGTATTTGAATCATTGTTCACTGAGCATCCTCCGGAGGTGAAAACCGCGTTTCCCGAGAAAGTGCCAACTTGGACTTGCTCTAGTCCAGCTCCAGCCTGGAAGCAACGCGAGGTGCCTTAATTTGCGCTAAATCCAGCGCTGGTGGCCTACTAAGGCTCCCACTCGTGGTGGTTCCAATTGCCCCTCCTCCAGTCGTGGTGGTGGTTCCAATTTCCCCTCCTCCACTCGAGGTGGTTTCACTTTCTCCACTCGTGGTGGCTCCTGATGACCCCATTTTCGCAATAACGTTCAATCGAAACATTCTGTTTGGTCTTAGTTCACTAAGGAAAAATAATTATCCTTAGTATTTGGATGGGCACGAAGCTAAGTTTATTTAGATTTTCTTTTATAAATACCGCCAAATTCCCGCTCATTTCCAGTTTTGAGAGCAAAATGGCATGGGTTTTGACTTCTCATGTCAACTTTTGACTCTAAAGTTGACTAATATCCTTAATTAGACCTATGATATCACACGGGCTGAACTGTTGGTTCGGGTCTTTCCCATTATAGCCCTCCCCTTATGGTGAAAACACGGATATATTATGTCTCCTCCCCCTCCCTCCCTCCCTCCCTCCCCCCCCCCCCAGCGTAGTGGCCATATGCCTTTTACGCTCCCAGGTGCTCCCATGTGCTAATTTTCTAAGATTACCTTTAATGTGCTATTGTGCTATATATATACCGACACAATTTGTAAATGGGGGCATAAAAACCCTGGAGGGGGGGGGGGGTACAATTGTACGTTATGCGCCCCCCAGTTACAGAGCACGTGCCAATACATAGTAAATCACTATGTAAAAATATTGCACGTGCGTCTGGGGGGTGCAAATAATATGCACCCACTAAGCTGGGGGGGGGGGGGGCACAAACGGAAAAGATCCTCGAATCTTTTCCGTTTGTGGACCCCCCCCCCCCAAGTCCCAAGTACGTTATGCATCCCCCCGTGCGTCTGGGGGTGCAAATAGTATGCACCCACTTAGCGGGGGGGGGCACAAATGAAAAACATCCAGTAAATCATATGGAAACAGTATGCGCTAGCTGCTTGCCATGGGAGGGGGCGCAAACCAGTTAAAACCATATTTCACAGGCCTGCACGTGGTGAGTATTGCATCTTTAAATTGACCAGCTTGACCCTAGATGAACTAATTTAGGAACAAAATCGACTCCTACCCGTTTTAGTGGGTGACGAAATTATTTGCAACCCCAGGCGCACATGCACAAGTTGGGGGGAAGACACGGGGGAACAGAATATATCCAAAAAATTGCATATTCGAAATGGATTTATTCTGGATTATAGCCCCCCATTACTATGTTTACTATGATGGGGGGGTATAGATTAACTGATCGCTAAGCTTTTTCTACATGTTTTAAATTTGAACTTTGACCTTTGAACTCTAACCTGTGGCATTTTAAACGTTCGCTTATTTGAACTTTACGGGACACGCTATATTTCAATTTCATGGGACATTCGTATATATAGTCTGTCCCATAAAGTTGAAATAAGCGAACGTTCGAAAAACGCCAAAAACGTGCAATTGAGCATCAATGCCCATTTGAATGCTAACGTTTTCTCTATTAAGTTTTAATTCATCATGTTTTTTCTACATGTTTTTAATTTGAACTTTGACCTTTGAACTCTAATCTGTGGCTTTTGAAACGTTCGCTTATTTCAACTTTCTGGAACACGCTATAGTCAGTCCGAGAAAATTGCAACGCAAGCGAACGTTCGAAAATCTCCCGACATGCAAATGAACATCATAGTGCTATTTATTGTCTGGATGTTTTAAACCTGGACTTTAGACCTTTGAAACGTTTGATAGCTTGTGCAATAGTTTGTCCCATAACCTTGAAAAAATCGAAATTTCCAAAAACGCCAAAAAATGCAATTAAGCACACCAATGTCCAATGTGTACAACAGTGTTCTTTGAAACCTCGCTTATATAGCGTGCCCCGTAAACTTGCAATAAGCGAGCATTTCAAAAACTAGTTTGCTCATTTGCATTATGAATTGCATGTGTTGGCGTTTTCGGTGAATTCAGATTTATGGGACAGACTATAGTTAATCCTATAAAGTTTCAACGCTCCTATAAATTTCCAATTTAAAACATGCAGACAAGCATTCTGATGTTCATTTGCATGCCTGAAATTTTGGGAATGTTCGTTTGCGTTGCACATTTATGAGACTTAAGACACTGAGTGATTTTCAAGGATAAAGTTCGATTCAATATATGTAGAAGAAAGAGAAGAAATGATGGATAGAAGAAGCGTTGACATGCAACTGACCAAGTTGCTGATGAGTTACAGGTTTTCGAAGAATTAGAAAGTTCGATTATTTCAATTTTATGGCATGCGCTTAATATGTAGTCGGGTGCCATGAAGTTGAAATAATCGAACTTTCGAAAACATCAAAATCTTGAAAATTGAAAATGTGCAGAAACTTAACTTGGCCGTTTGAATGTCAACCCTTCCCCAGTGATTGTGGAATTTTTATCGTGTAAGATCTGATAAGATGCTGACTTAGAATTTTTATCGTGTAAGACCTTATCAGATCTTACACGATAAAAATCCCTCTTATCAGATCTTAAACGATAAAAATTCTGGTAAGAGGAATTTTCATCGTGTAAGATCTGATAAAACATCTTATAAGATAAACATTCCTCTTATCAGAATTTTTATCGTGTAAGATCTGATAAGACATCTTATAAGATAAACATTCTTCTTATCAGATTTTTTATCGTGTAAGATCCGATACGACATCTTATAAGATAAACATTCCCTTTACCAGAATTTTTATCGTGTAAGATCTGATAAGACGAAAATTTTATCGTGTAAGATCTGATATGACATGTTTCAATTTTTTCAATATAATCGTATAACGTAGTCAAGGTCCTATGAATGTAAAAAAAGAATCGGTCAGCTAACCAATTATGAAACAAAAAAATGCTTGTTGATTCTGTTTTGACGGAAGTTTTAGTGTGAGTCTTAACTGTGTACTATGGCTAAACTTAGCAGTCCAAGATAGTTTTGAACTTTGAGAAAAAATTCAGCCTAGTTTGATAATCACCGCTTCGGAGAAAGCCCCTGCCACTCAAATACTCTATTTTACAATATCTTATAAGTCTTAAAAGACAGTATAAGATATTTTTCTCTTTGTTGCTCTGACACTTAAGTGTTGCATGGTGTAGCTTTTCGGCTACTGCTTGAGAGCAACTCTGAATTGTCTTCAATATGAAGAATATAGCATACTTCAGGAATTTATGTTGGAGGAATTTTTATCGTGTAAGATCTTATAAGAGGAATTTTTATCGTGTAAGATCTTATAAGAGGAATTTTTATCGTGTAAGATCTTATAAGGAATTTTTATCGTGTAAGATCTTATAAGAGGAATTTTTATCGTGTAAGATCTTATAAGAGGAATTTTTATCGTGTAAGATCTTATAAGAGGAATTTTTATCGTGTAAGATCTTATAAGAGGAATTTTTATCGTGTAAGATCTTATAAGAGGAATTTTTATCGTGTAAGATCTTATAAGAGGAACTTTTATCGTGTAAGATCTTATAAGAAGAATTTTTATCGTGTAAGGTCTTATAAGAGGAATTTTTATCGTATAAGATCTGATAAACGTCTTATCAGATCTGATAAGAAGATGCATCCCCTACAAGCTATTTCCAAGATTGTTTTGTCAGAAATTTGTCAGATCTTACACGATGAAAATTCCACAATCACTGGGGTTATTCCATTAAATTTCAATTTCATCTTTTCTTCCTACATGTTTAATTTCCAGTTTTGACCTTTGAAAGTTCTCCACTGGCTTTATAAACGTTCATTTATTTTAACTTGTGGGGCACGCTATAATGTTGAAATAATCATAGTTTTGAATTTAAAAAATATAAATATGAGCATCAACGCGACGATATGAATTTGAACGCTTTGTTGAAGTAATCGTAGCTCGAATGCATTCGCTTTTAATGTTTTTTATTCACTTTCATAAAAATGAAATAATCGAAAGCTCAAAAAATAAACTTGCGATATAGCACGCAATTGAGCAACGCGGACCGCGTCTGGGACACGCAGTTCTCAGCTTTTTGGGGGGACGCTCTGAATCTGAGCCTTGCCCCTCGGTTAACTATAGTTAGTCCCATAAAGTTGCAATGCTACTGAACATTCCAAAAAATTTAATTTTTTAACATGCAGATATTAGCACTTCGTTGTTCATTTGTATGTCATGGGTTTTTCAAACGTTCGCTTGTGTTTCAAATTTGAGACTAAAACCATAATCTTCAAAAACTTTGCTGTTTTCAGCTGCTGAAATAATCGAGCCTTCAAAATAGAGCATCAACCTGGTCACTTGAATACCAAACGGCTTTCCCAATTGCTCTATTCCAACTGTCTTTAATGACATAAAATTTTAGCTTCGACAGTCGAATTTAATGTGAAAATTGCACTTGCGTTGCTACTTGTTAGGAGCAGACGATAAATATAAATACAATCTAACAATGTGGATATTAATGGTTAGGTCTTTGAGTCTACCATAATAACACCCCCCTCTCCGAAACGATTAGTGGTTTTATAACTTACATGTAGATCTGCCCACCCCAATGGTATTTCTACCGTAATGGGGGGGGGGGGGGGGTGTACTTTTTTGGGTGGGGGGCAATAACGGGAAAAAATGATCATTTACTGTTTTGACGCACTATGTTTTGAATTCCTCAGTTACAAAGCACGCACGTGCCAACAAATAGTGAATCACTGTGTAAAGATATGGTTGCTTAATATTCTGCTGAGTTATATAAAACTCGCGAGTAGTACAACAGGATCATACACATCTGGTTATCTGAGTATAGGGTGACTCAAACGCAGTTCGTATTAGGGCTAATATCCCTACTAGAAATCCTGAGGCTCAATGATCAGATGCGAAATCTTGGGACAAACGGAAAAGATCAGAAAACTGGAATTGCGACTAAAGTTATTTAAGACTGTTAGCCGATACTTACGTGTCATTGCATAGGAAATCGTTATGTAAAAACATGGCACGTGGGAGTAAATGAGTAATTATGGCAAATAATATGCACCCAGTAAGCTGGGGGGGGGGCATAAACGGCAAAGATAAAAAACTATTAACATTTAGTTTTTGCCGCGGAAAGTTTGAAATACTGGACAAGAGTTCTGGTAGAAACAAACTTACCCAAAATGATAGGCACGGAAGAAATTTTGATGTACTTTTAAATTAATTGCAGGGGTAGCAAGTTCTGGCTAAGTTTCTTACGGTGTTCCGAATGGCAGAACGTGTGCGGCTAGGCTAATCCACGCCTTCGCCTAAAAAATGCATTCAGGGGCGGATATTTTCGGTTTATGTCCCCAGTACTTGCGCGCTTCCTCTAGTAACAGACAACGTATCATTACACGGTGAACCACTATGTGAAAATATGGCACGTTCTTCTGTGGGTTCAAATAATAAGCACCTAGTAAGCTGCAGGGGGGGGGGGGGGAGGGGCACAAACGGAAAAGATCCCAGGGGCGAACTCAATTAGGAAGAATTGACGGGGTTGTTTGGAAGGTAGACAACGAATCTTTTGCGTTTGTGCCCCCAGTACAATATGCTTCCCCAATTAAAGAGCACGTGTCATTACATGGAAAATCATCATAGAGAAATAATGGATCTGTTTCGCCCCCTGTGTTTTTTTGACCCCAAGTAACAAATTATATGTTGTTATATAGCACGTTACTATGCAAGAAAAAAGCACGTGCGCCTGAAGGTCATAAAAGATTTATGGTATCTATGCTGGGGGCCGAAACAGAATAGATCCAAAATACGGCAAGGGGTGCGTACAGAGCACGTGGTATTACATAGAAAATGGATCTTTCCAGCTTGTGCCCCACCCCTAGTACGATATGCTCCCGCCAGTAACAGAGCATGGTAAAAGATCCAAAGACCGTATCTATTCTGTTTCCCCCCAGTGTTTTTTTGACCCCCAGTTACAAATTTTATGTTGCTATATAGCACGCTACTATGTAAAAAATAACACGTGCGCCTGGGGGTCATAAATATTTATGCTCACTAAGCTGGGGGCCGAACCAGAATAGATCCCAAAAGTCATTAGGTAGAAAGGATATTTTCGTTTTGTGTTCCCAGCGTAGTGGGTGCATACTAATTGCACCCCCAGACGCACGTGCCATATTTTTACATAATGATTTACTATGTAATGGCACGTGTTCTGTAACTGGGGGAACATAACGTACGGGGGGGGGGGGGCACAAACGGAAAAGCATGCACTCACTAAACTGGGCGGGGGGTTGCAAATGGAAACGCTTCGTTGTTTAGGATCTTCTTCACTTGCGCCCCCATCGAGCTTAGTAGGTTAATGTTATTTGCACCCCAAGACGCACGTGCCATTTTCCAACCTTATGGTTTTTGGATCTTTTCCGTGCTCTGTTACTGCGGGGAGCATAACGTATTGGGGGGGGGGGCACAAACTGAAGAGATCTACTTTGTAAAATGGCACGTGTTCTCGAAGCACCCCACAATGCCATTTTTTAATATTGATTTATCATGTAATGACATGTCCTCTTCAATTGGGGGAGCATAACGTTTAAGCATCTTTACTTGGGTACAAACGGAAAGGATCCATTGTTTATCTTCTAAACAAACCGTCAATCCTCGCCAATTGAGTTTGCTCCCTAGAATCTTTTCGGTTTTCGCCCACCCCCAGCTTACTAAGTGCTTATTATTTGCACTTCCCAGACGCATATGCCATATTTTGCATAATGTTGTACTATGTTAGGACACGTTGTCTGTTACTGAAGGGGACAAGTACTGGGGTGTGGGTGAGGTCACAAACGGAAAAGATCCGCCACCTGGACGCACTTTTTAGGAGAAGGCGTGAGTTTGTTCTACCAATCGGAACACGGTAAAATTTTAGCCAGGACTTGCTATCCTCCAACTGTTCGAGGAGTACATCAAAGTTTTCTTCCTTGCCTATCATTTTGGGCAAGTTTGTTTTTTTTACCAGAACTCACACTTGTCCAGTATTTCACACTTTCTGCTACAAAAACTGAATATTAAAAGTTTCGGATCTTTTCCATTTATGCCCCTCCAGCTTAGTGCGGGTGCATGTTATGTTCACCCCTAGAGGGACATGCCATTTTTCTAACTAATGATTTTTGGATCTTTTTTGTGCTCTGTTACTGGGGGCGCATACAGAAACCACTGTATGCAGAACCACACCTACAAACAGGTAAGCAGAGAAGACGCAGGGATGTTGACAAATAATGCTTTGCACAACGTTATGTGAAATTCCATTAATCGTTGAATTTTTTGTCAGACATGGACCTAATATTTTTTGAGGACCTAGAGAGGGTAACCTAGTGTATATAGGGAGCAATTTTCTGCGCCAGCAATCCAGCAATAGCAGGAGTGCTATTAAGGGATGCGGACATGTAGTTTATTGACAAAGTTAAACATCATTATAGGAATGTGAAAAAAAGGAGCGACAAGATGCCCTCGACATTCCTGCAGAAGTGTAACCTGATTTCAGTCTTTCAATTGACAAAAATAGGTGTTGCAGTCAAAAACAGCTGTGTTCTAAAGCCAAGAGTACCAAATTACCTTTACAATCTTACAGAATACGTTTCGTTTAAAGATTTAAGATACAGAGCTTATTGCACACCCCAGACATTTGAGAATTTTTATCGTGTAAGATCTTACAAATTACATACAAAATTGTCTTATAAGTACTTATAAAATTATGCGTCGCCTGACTAAGACTTTGTAAGACAATTTATCAGGTCTTACACGATAAAATTTTTTTATCAGGTCTGATAAGATCTTACACGATGGAAGTTCACTTTTGTCAGATCTTACAAGATAAAAATTCTGCCTTATAAGATCTGGAACGATAAAAATTCTGCTTGACAAAAAAGATTATCGTGTAAGATCTTATAAGATTCTTATAAGATCTTGTAAAACAAACTTTCAGAAAGCTATGACTCATCTTTTTGATAAGATTTTTATCAGACCTTATACGACAAAAAACTTTTAAGTATGACATGTTCTGCATATTGAAAATAATTCATGGTTGCTTTCAAGCAGTAGCCAAAAAGCTACAGCTTGCAACACTTAAGTGTCAGAGCAACGAGGAGAAAATTATCTTATATTGTTTTTTGAGACTTATAAGATATTGTAAAAAAGGTTATTCGAGTGTTAGGGGCTTTTTCTGAAGCAGCAATTATCAAACTAGGCTGTATAATTTTCTTCAAAGTCCAAAACTATCTTGGACTGCTATATTTAGCCATAAAACCTAGTTAAGACTCAGAATTGTGATAAATTTATTAAATAGTTTTAGAGATGAGCCAGCGAGGCATGGGAGATCTGATGGAAAAGTTGCATGAGAGTGAGGGTCTCAACGAAACATCTAAAGAGATTTTAAAATTTATAATTACAGAAAATGCCGCGAAAAATGAAAGAATTGCGCAATTAGAATCAGAGGTGACGCAAATTAAAATCAAAGTGAATCAACTTGAGAGATATCAATCCAAAGATTGTTTAATATTTCGGAATCTGCCTTTTAGTACAAGTGGTACTTATCTATCAGATGTTATTTGCCTAATCCAGAACGATTTGAATCTGAACATTGAACCGAGTGACATTAAAGCTTGCAATCCACTGGGTAGAGGATCGCCGTTCAATCCACCCCCAATAATCGCAAAATTCTTGTATTTTGAGCAAAAGGAGAGAATATGGACAAGGGTTTGCTCCGAAATTTTCAAAGTCCAAAAAATGGAAAACCAGTGTATATCCACGAAAGGTTGAGCAAATACGATCTGGCATTGAAAGAGGACGCTGAAGCCAAACAATTGAAAATGACAACTAAGAACTCGGCACCACTTGTTCGAATCCAGTCCGAAGGGATGACTGGTTATCTTGAACTTAATTCGACCAAAGATATTGCTGAGTTACAGCCGATTGCCAAGAAAATGGATCAAGTATTGAACAGATTTTCAAAGAATGCCCACTCAAGTCAAAGACAAGCAAACCATACGGATACGAATTCAATGCAAATAAATGCAAAAAAATTCAACACGCCTGTTCCAAAGTCATCAAAACCACCAAATTTCACGCCTGGAACACCATTGTCAACTAAGATGCCTTCTCTCAAACGTGTGCGCGAATCCGTTGGAGAAAATGTGTATAGAAATCTTCTGGAGGAGCTTGAAAGTAGGAGAGCAAATAAAGACGAGTTGCTGGACTTTGTTATGGGTCTCAGAAGTGATTCACATAATGCCAAAGAGACTTTTCTGTATAGTATTGAGGAGCAGCCGTTTCGGATTGAAGAGGACAACGAAGACTATGTCAACTAAAAATTAGGCCAATGGTTCAATCAAACCTACCAAAAATGTATCTGCATCAAATTCCTGTGAAATTTTACAGTTAAACACCAGATCCATTAAAAAACATTACGAAGAATTAGAGGCACTGATCTCTTGTTTTCAGTCTCCACCTTCCATAATTTGTTTAACAGAATTTTGGCTAACAAATGTAGATGATCCAACTTTATTCAAAGTAACTAACTATAATACTTGCTTGTCAAAATCAAGGGTTGGCAGGGGTGGTGGTATTATGATCCAAATAAGAGACGAAGTAAGCTTGATTGAAGAGCTGAATTGTGATTTAGATGAAAGTTTTTTAGCTCATTTAAAAATTGAAGATTTGAAGATCGCTTTGTTAGTAGTGTATAACCCTCCAAGAGCAAACAAGAAAATTTTATCTTTGAACTAGATAATACATTAGAAAACCTTAACGATAGTTATGACAGAATAGTTTTCTGTGGAGACTTCAACATAAACGTACTAGATACTAATCAATTGACGTCGACATATCTATCAACATTAAGATCAAATGGTTTTGAACTAAGTTTTCTTGAACCAACACGCATCAGCCAAAATACTGAAACCTGTTTGGATCATTTTTTCGTGAAAAACTTAAAGGTTCAAAAAGCTTTTGTTATGGAGAATCAAAGTTAATGTGATCATCTCCCCACAGTGCTGCAAATTGAAATGAATAATGGATTTAGTTTCTCGCAAACTCGCTTTCCTGATACCAGTTTTTTAGAATCCCCTAAGAAAATGGCTCTGTTTATTGAAACGCTTTCTGAGTCACTAGCCACAAAAAAATACCGAGAAGTGGACGATATTGACAATGTTTTCAGAGGTTCGAAATTGCATTGAATTAGGTATTTGAAGTGTTTGCTCCTTATCGAATTCCTAATGGAAATAGGACTGGAAAGCCAATTTGGTTTGATAAAACATTGAAAGAATTTATTTGCAAAAGAAATCGGTTGCACAAGTCGTGGAAAAAGGACAAAAAGAACCGAGGAAAATTAGACAAATTTAGAGGGCTACGTACTAATGTAGAGAAAACAATCAAAGCAAAAAGAAACATTACTATGAACAAATGTTCTTAAAATGTATCGGAGGCGCAAAGCAAGTTTACAAATTTATGAATGAGCTCAAGGGCGTTACTTCTAAAAACACTAACGTTCCTTTGTTGTCGAAAAATTGTAAAAGAGTTGAAGATCACTTAGCAATTGCAAATGAGCTGAACAATTTTTTCGTAAATCTAGGGCCAAATCTCAAAGATACAATTCCAAAAGTGGTCTTTGTCAGACCCCAGGTTAATAGTTCACAGAGTATGTGGCTTTATCAGACTAATTGCAACGAAATCATTGAAGTCATTAATGACCTAAAAGAGAAATCATCTTCAGGAATTGATGATATCAGCACTATTTTGATAAAGGAAATAAAATCCCTTACATGCAAGCATCTTGTTTATCTTATAAATACTTCTTTTAAAGTTGGTAAATTCCCAAGTAAATTAAAACGAGCAAAAATTGTGCCACTGCATGAGGCGGGAGCAAAAGACGACGAAAACAACTACAGACGAATTTCACTGCTCATTGTATCGAGTAAGATATTTGAACGTATCATGTATAATCTAATTTATACATACTTCGAAACATTCGATTTATTTAACCTAATCAGTTCGGTTTTCGGAAAAAAAACCTAGCACAATTGATGCCATTGCAAAGTTGACCGAATCAATTCGAGAGAACAGCAATTTGGAAGTTATTACCTTTTTGTTGACTTAAAAATAGCCTTTGATACGATTGACCACGAAATATTGTTAATAAAACTTGGATTATATGGCATAAGAGGCGTTTGCTTTAATTGGATTAAAGATTTTTTATCACAAAGACAGCAATGTGTTTCGGTCAAAAATTATAATTCCTATTGGAAGAAATTAAATTGTGGAGTTCCACAAGGCTCAATTCTTGGCCCACTGTTTTTCTTGATTTACATATAGGACCTTCCAGACGTATGTCAATTCTGCAAAATTGTTCTCTTTGCAGACGATACAAACCTCATAGCAGGAAATATCGATTTTGATTCAATACAAAAAGACTTAGTTAATATAGAGAAATGACTCAATGCGAATAGGCTGTCACTAAACGCTAAGAAAAATTGTCAAATGAGTATTAAAATAGGTAACAGTGCCTCTAATTCCAATAGGCTTTGTGATTTTAAATTGAATTCTGTTAGTTTACCTGAATCAGAAAGCTGCAAATATCTTGGAGTACATATAGATAAAATACTTAAGTTCACAACGCACATTGATGAGGTAAAAAAAGAAACTGTCTGTTCAATGCGGAATTGTGTTAAAGTTAAGGCATTATATTTCAAAAAGTGTTTTATTGCAATACTATTCATCAAATATTAAACCAAGAAATCAATACGGCATTTTGGAATATGGATGTGTTAATTACAGCAACCTTGAACCCCTAGTTTTGTTGCAAAAGAAAAGTCTTGGACTAATTTTGCTCTTGAGGTACACAGAAAATGTTGCCCATCTTTTTGGGAAATATAAAATCTTAACTGCTCACGAATTGCATGTATACGAGTTATTACAATTTGTGATAAAATCAGTGAATAAAGTGCATACTGACACATATCTCAAAGATTTGTTTTCCTGTGAATCGCGATCAACCCATTTGACAAGAAGGTCAATGAAATGGTTGTTGAAAATACCAAGATGTAAACGAAAACATGAACAGAATTCAGTGAGATTTAGAGGTGCCAAGCTGTTTAATCTTTTAATGGAAAGCAATGTTCTACCACCGAATTTTGATCAGTTTTCTGGTTTCTCCTATGTCAATTTGGTGCACAAAATTAGGGATAACTTCATTTTATCAAATATTCAGTTAACAAAAACTGTTTTCTCTTAATCAATTTCCCATGTTCACATTTTGATTTTTTTTAATAATGGAAAAAAAACCATCACATAACGCTTTAACGCTTTAACGTGCTTTGGCCGGGGTTTGCTAAAGGCGTTAAAAATTTGGTAAGAAGTTGAAAATTCCTTTAACTTTGTCGAGAATTTTGGCTTTTAACTTGTGGTTCTCTGCAATTTTTTTGGTTTTATTTTCATTTTTTTTTAAAATTTTTACATTTCTTGACAGGGCAATGTCCAGTGATCCTGTTTGGTCCGTTAATTGCCCTCTCTGAGTGTTTTGAAATTTTCTGTGTAGCCCAATGATAACTTGAAGCTTTCTGATGTTATGTAAAATTATAATTTTGATGTTCATTTATACTCAGAGGAATAAACTCTCTCTCTCTCTCTCAATTATAATGCCGTCAAAATAGAATTATCAAACAATTTTTGTTTCGAAATTGTTTAGTTGACCGATTGATTTTTGCTTTCATAAGAACTTGACTACGTTATACAGTTATGCTGAAATCATTAAATCATGTCTTATCAGATCTTACACAATAAAAATTCAGCCCTACGTAAACTTTTATCGTGTAAGATCTGATATGATACTTAAGATACCAGATAAGATCTTACACGATAAAGATTTTTGATCAGCATCTTATCAGATCTTACACGATTAAAATTCCAGAATCACTGGGGCAATCTCGTTAGAACGTGTTATTTACGAATGGGTTACAATAACTGGTATGCTTTCAAAAAATTGGAAGAGAGTGCATTGGGATTGGAGGTGATAGTCAACATTTCTGTCAACATTTCCGATAGCTCAACAACAATTGCGGGAGCTATCCATAAGAGGATAAGCGGTTATTCCAAAACAATGCGCTGTAAGGGTACCAAATATCTTTGAAGTATTGCTTTCAGACTTACTAGGACCTAATAATTCTTTTCCAAACGATGATCACGAGTATTCTATTGGTTATGTGGACAACCGCATCCGATCTCTCCGGGCGTTGAAGTGTTGCAAAAAGTTAAACATTTTGTGCCCATATTTGAATATTGGTTAACTATGTGTGTTGGTAAGCAATGGGGCAAAGAAGTATTTGAATGGGGGGATCCCATTAAATGTGTTATATAGCACACGATACTATGTAAGAAAATAGCACGGGAGGCAGAGTAGATCTGAACGGGGAATTTTAAAATGGCGGAGGAATAAAGGCATTAATTAGGAAATAGTTAGCAGCAATCGCACCAGAGGAGAATGAGCCATTTGTGGGATGGAATTGGGCATGATATTCTAGTCTGAAACAAATCGAACGTTTTGATCATAGCCTTGAATTTTTCCTGTATGTAAGAAACATACATCTTTTCTGCATTCGACAGAACTCCATATGAATTTGTTATTTTGAACGCTTAAACAGCAAATTACAGTTTGTTGCGGGCTTTTGGATGTTAAGCGTTTAGTTCTGCTCACAAATAGTGAAGGAAAAAATTAAGTGCTCTTGGGATTTGTTCATAGTAGCAAGTAAAATTGATTTTGGGGGAACGAAGGGAGGGGGCAACAGTCAATCAGCGACTGAAGTTCCCAAAATAGTAATTAGTAACTTCAGAAGCTACAAGAGTGCTCAAATGCATTAAAAGGAAATTTAGCATGAAGTATAACAGCGAAGGAGCTATGCAAAAGGATGAGGCCAAGTTTTCAGAAAAAGAGTTCTCGGAGATGAAGGCAAATGATTGCTCAACCTTACTAACTGCTCACATTGTATCAGTAAGCCTGACATATTTTTAGTAAGCAGCACAGTACGTTATTACAACTACACAGTGTTATATTAGAGCTGTAAATTATAACACCAAATTAGAAGAATGCTTTTGCATCGAGCAGATTGAGGGGTTAGGAAAAAGATCATAAAGGGTAAGCAAAAAATCATTTGCAACATAATTTCACGTATGTGTATCGGATGTGGAAAATGATGTAGGAATTTACTTCTAATTTTAGTTTATTCAAAGAAAATCCATCATTTAGGAATTGAGATTAGTGCTTCATTCTGGAATTATAAATTAAAAATAAACCTGACTTGATGGTGCTCACTGTTGCTAGTGATTTGTAATTTGCCTCAAATTGAAAGCAGTTAAGAAACCTTTATGTGAAACAAGATTCACGATATGTAGATTGATAAAAGTGTAAAACACTCTTTTGAATAGGTTCAACTCGATCCTTCTGCCATTTAAAATAAAATTTTTAAGCAACGTAGTAACGACAAATCATCGTTCGAAATCAGCAAAAAATTTTCTTAGACAGCAAAGTCTTGTTGCTCATTTGACTGGTATCAGTCTATTGTTTTACTTGAGATCAAAAACGGTCACCATTCTGTAGAAAAACGAGCAAATAGCAAAAAGTATTAAGTGCAAACACGCTTCATTCGATAGGTTTTGTCATTAGCATTACTTAAAATTTCGTAGCGGAAGCGTAACGGAGTTCAATGATCCGAGTCGTAGGTTAGTAAATCCTTGGGTTCGTCTCTTCAAGCACTGAAACCAAGTCACCGGTCTTTAAGTTCTGCTTGGCTTCTGATATGTAAAACGTCGGTTTAAGCAGCGATACGTGTTTTTTGGATCCAACGTGACCAAATAGCATTAGCGTACGACTGTGCGGGGCGTACCGTTTACGATGATCGAACTCGTCGACACAAACGATTGATGGGAATTGCTGTATCTTGGTTACCAACTAGAAAATGATTGAATTAAGTGTAATTGCGCCTGGTTCAGACGGGTAGTTTATTACGGGCGTTAACGGGCGTGCGTTAAGCGCGTATTCCACGAGACAAAAAGTAATGTTCACTACGTCATCATTGATCTGACGAGTACCGAGGATGGTGTAGAGTATTCACCTAAACCTACTAGCCTCTCCAAGATGCACCGGGTGTGCTGAGCCTCTACTTGATGCCTTTATGGGGCAAGTCTTTCTGCTGGGAGGTTAGCCACGATGGGTTGCATAGTGACAGTTCGGAACATTCTGCAGATTTAACAGAATGCAGTGAAGATCGTAGTTTGAGGATAGCATAACGTTCTTGTACTTTAACCCACAGAGAGTTAACGCATTGATGGTGGTTTTTATTTACGTCAGAAGGTCTCAATGCGTCAAGAACGATAGAACTGTGGCAGGCGTCAAAAACGATAGAATTGTATACATCAGGGTAACATTTGACCAACCGTTTGATGCGGCCAGCCGAATGGATTAGACCATTTAGCCCGGCAAAGGGAGGAATACAGCTGCTCATTTTAATGGATCTGTTTGAGATTTTTTCTTTCGGAACTAAAATATTCTCTTTGAAAGAGAAGCTGAAAACGTCGCACGGCTTCGTCAAGTTCAGTTGGATCGATCATACTACCATTGTCCCATTGTCATTACGGAAGCTTTCAAATGAGGGTGAGAGCCGGCGTAAGTATGCTTTTATCAGAAAAAAATATTTGACGCGAACTGAAAATATCGAAGGCGATTAATTGCGGGGAAATTCCATAGTCGACTCAATTGCGAATGCGGCCAAGGATTTGTTGTTATTGTCAGGGTCTTTGGTTGTTATATCGAGTTTGATGTTATTAACTACTTTAATGCTTGGTTAGAACCGGAATCGTTTTGTTCCAAGGAATTCAGGGTCCTTTACACAGCTACTTGATCGCAAAACCTCAGCGGACACACCAGGATTAACGGCATCTGTCGGCTTGTCATTTGAGGCGTTGTATTTCCATTCGTCATCGTTAGTGTGCTCAAAGATCTCGCTATCAAGGTTCAAAACAAGTATTAGGTACTTCGTCATAAAATTAAGCCATCGCAAGACAGTAGTGTTTTTGGTACACGTGAAAAACCTGTTGACCTTCACTGTGAGAGCTCGACAGATATCCTGTTGCAATCGAGCGGTCCCTACCACTGCCTATAATTCCGGCTTTGGAGCTGTCATCATCTCTACAGAAGCTACGTGAGCTTTGCCCAAGACAAACGCAAGCTCCGTTTGGGGCCCACTCAAAGTAGTTGTTCGAGCTCAGAGAAATGGAACAGCATTGGAAAATTCCTGCAAACCGTCGCCAGACATATGTATTTCAACGTGTTCAAAAGTTCTCCAGGAAAACTGCTCCTCGGTATAGTGATTTCGTCCAGGTTGTGTAGTTGTACACTTCATTTGAGGAACTTTGCAACATTGTTCTTTGGCAGCTCGTCATCCAATGCTGCCCAATGACACACCAGGTGTTCTTTAATAACAATCGGGCAGCAACGGAAACGGCGCTATCCGACCAATGGGATCAAACTCGTGTCACTATTGTGGATCCAATCTCAACCCAAGCTCATTCGAAGATTCCTCCTTAGATGACGCGAATACTTGCCTTTCCGTGGACTGCGATGACCTATTCATATGATTAACCAGAATTAGTTCATTTCCTAAAAATCAATAAATTTAAACCCATGCACCGATTCCTTCAATCTATTGAGACTTCTCTCAGGGGACTCCACCGAGTCTAAGTAATCGTCATGTAGAAGTTTTCAATGACAGCTTTGGCTAATTCTGGGTACTGACCTAAATTAAGCCGGCCGTACGTTGCAATGCATAGTTAGCGCAAGTGAGCGGGTCTTTAGCCCCGAATATATGGCGCGTGTAGTGATACACTGCAAAATTTGTTGACGGGTCCTACCACTACAAAAGAACACAGTGATGGCTGGTCACAGTCAGGTATGCCAAACTGGAGGAATATACCCTCGATATCTGCTAACACGGCAAATTGATGTCGACGAAACCTTAGTAGTACATGGATTGAGTTCTGGAGCAAGTTAGGGCCCTTGTGCACCAACAATATACAAAAATCGTAACTTTGGCCATTATGAAAAGTTGTTGAAGTTTCAAGTTTTCATGAACGCAAGCATTCGCTGCGGATCGTGGATGAATCTGTGGACTACACTATGATCTACATCTTAATCGTTTAAAGAATAGACACTTTTTTGGAGGAATTTATAAAAATAGGTCGAGGCTGACAAGGGGGCACCTATAATTAATTTCTCTCTGATAAAACTTGTTGATAATTTTTGACTTAATCTTTATAAATATCACCTTGAAAAGGCAGACTTTGAATAGCTATCACCAGTAGAAATGAAAACACCAGCAATTTTCAACCTCTCAGCACCTAGAAACTTTAAGCAATTAAGATCATTCTTATGTTCAGTACACCTCTTAGGAAAATCATTCCAAGTTGTTTACAGTTATGTCACCCATTACGCAAAAGTTTAACAAAAATACGAACCTCGAATGGAGTGATAACTCAGAACCACATTTCCAACAAATTGTAACCCAAATTGCAAAGCAACCGAAATTACACACCAAAGTCCTAACTGGGCATCGGAATCAAAAATGACGCGTTTTGTTCTGAATTGGGGACAACTTTAGGATAGCTTTCACCTACGGGTGGACACACAGTGGAATTCGCTTCAATTTTCCTATATAGTAATGAGGAGAGATAGCAATTATCATCCAACATCGAATTATCAAGGGAAGAAACAACCTAAATCAGCTTAGCCCATTTGTTCACGAAAAGCTCCAGGCCGTCCTGACAACAAAGAAAATGGAACTCAAAAAACTGCGAGACTGCTTCCTTCAAAACAATGAAAAAAGATGCAAGGATGTAAACCCGTACCTTCATTTAAATTGGAGGGACCTTCATGGAAACCAAAAAACTGTTCAGAGCAGAATGAAGAGATAGAAATAGATTAAGGGGGCACAATATTAAATTAAAAGGGACAAGACGTCCGTTTAGTTGCGTGTATCGATTGAATTTGAAAGTACTCGACAATAGAAGTTTTCGAACGGGGAAATTGGTCCTAATTTCGCAAAATTTTTAAAAGAATACATACATAACCATGGTGTATCTAGAAATATCTATATAGAACAAGCATGATGCCTTATGGGAAAAAAATTAAAAAGTCTTTAAAAATAACGGAATAAAAACAATTACTGCAACAGTTAACAATCACAGAGCAAAAGGGCTTGTTGAAAGTTTAATACAAACCATTAAAAGACAATTAGGTTGTAAGCAAACTGCATGTAAATAAGATACATTAACATTAAAAGCTTCAACTCAAGCAATAGTATATAAGTTAAACATCTGTAAAAAAGACTACAGAAGTATATATTTTGAACCATAATTCAGTAGACAACCAAATGCACCAGTTAGTAATTAAAGAATCTAACCTATTTGCACTAATCTATCTTATGAAAGAATATTAAATCACTATATAGACAAAAAAAAAAACGTTCCCGTCGCGGATTATCGGGACGAGAATGGCTGGCTCACCGTGAAGGAAGTCGCGTTCTAGTGGAAGAAACCATGACATGAATCCGAATTGAAGCAGGAGGGAGATCTAAAGAGCTAAAGAACAAATCAGTGTCCCGGTTCATTCAGCACACCAAACTGTCTAGTCCCATATCAAAGGGTGAAACACCGCTAGACTTCAACTTTGCTCGGGAGACCAACAAACGATCATAACGTGAACTGCAATGGCTATGCGGGCTGCAGCCCAGCGTCAAAACAGGCTGCGTCACAAACGTCAACCACAATTTCAGTTATCAAAAAGACTGGCGTTCCAGAAGTGCCTGTGCATAACAGCGTTATTGCCAAATTTGGCACAAAGGCTAAGAGAAGCACATCACTTTGGTCATACCCTCAAAGGCGATCTTTACCGCACGGGAACACAACTGAAGTTAATATCAATCAGCATGTAAAGGATTTTGTAAAAAAAAATACGGAAGGATGAAAAAAGTACGACACCGATAACCAGACAATGCCTCGGGGATATCCTCGGCTTAATCCAATTTTTGGAAGGCCACTTTGGCGCGTAAACCATCGAAGCCCCACTGTTTCTCACAGCATAGCAAAATCACATACAAAGTTACTTCCCGTCCTCAGCAACCTCTAACCGTCCAACTTCTTCTGGAAAACGAAAAATGTGCGCTCCAGCTTAATACGAATGCATAGTTAGCGCAAGTGAGCGGGTCTTCAGCCCCGAACATATGGCGCGTGTATTGATACACTGCAAAATTTGTTGACGGGTCCTACCGCCACAAAAGAACACAGTGATGGCTGGTCACAGTCAGGTACGCCAAACTGGAGGTATATACCCTCTATATCTGCTAACACGGCAAATTCATGTTGACGAAACATTAATAGTACATGGATTGAGTTCTGGAGCAAGTTGGAGCCCTTGTGCACCAACAGTATACAAGCATCGTACATTCGGCTCTTATGAAATGTTGTTGAAGTTTCAAGTTTTCAAGCGCAGGCACTCGCTGCGGATCGTGGATCAAACTGTGGACTTCATTATGAACTACACCTGAATCGTTTAGAGAATAGAAACTTTTTTGGAGGAATTTGTAAATATAGGTCGAGGTTGACAAGGGGGCACTTGTAATAAATTTCTGTCTGAGAAAACTTGTTGATACTTTTTGACTTAATCTTTATAAATATCACTTTGCAAAGACAGACTTTGAATAGCTATCACCAGTAGAAATGAAAACACCAGCAATTTTCAACCTCTCAGCACCTAGAAACTTTAAGCTATTATGTTCTTAGGAAAATCATTCCAAATTGTTCACTTTTATGTCACCCACTAGGCTCAATTTTAAAAAAGAATGGCGCCTCAAATAGAGTGACAATTCAGAACCTCATTTCCAACAAATTATAACCCATGTTGCAAAGGAACAGAAATTACACACTAAAATCCTAACTGAGAAATCCGAATAAAAAATGACGCGTTTCGTTCTGAATTGGGGACAATTTTAGGACAGTAATCGTCTACGGGTTGGCACACAGTTGAATTAGCATCAAGTTTCCTTAATATTAATAAGGCGAGATAGTATCAATGAACTGGAAATTTTTGGAGACATTTGTTTAGAAGTGTGTTTCAAATATAGTTTTTTGACAAATTTTCTGCTATATCAGCAGGCAAAAGTTAGCAAACAAACATACAATGAATTTGCGGTTGCCACTCTTATTCGCATTCTTGACGCGATTGTAGCAACTTGTAGAAAATGTTTACCGTCAATTGATTGGTTGCAGCACATTACCGAGGTAAGCAACAACCATTCCATTCGCACCTTTGAAACTCAAATAGCAAATAATTTGAAATTGATTTTTGGACCTACCCAACTTTCCAGTCATTTCCAAAATCAGTCATGGGTTACACAAACACATCTCCCTCTACTCCTCCTATAAACTCAGGTTGTGTGAAATTCTAGTCAACGCCGAACTCAAATGCGAACATCATCTGAACATTCTCATAGCAATCCTCATCCATCATCGAATTATCAAGGGAAAAAACAACCTAAAACAGCTTAGCGCATTTGTTCATGAAACGCTCCTGGCCAGCCTGACAACAAAGAAAACCGAGCTCAAAAAACTGAGAGACAACATCCTTCAAAATGACGGAAAAAGATGCAAGGACTTAAACCCGTACCTTCATTCAAATTGGGGGGCCCTTCATGGAAACTCAGGATGCGTCTGCATGGACGAAACAGTTGCTACACCGAAGTCCATTATTGAGGCATTGCTGTGATCCCTGCGCATGACGCAAAATAGAATTTGTGATGATATCCTTTGGCAAATATGCATTTGGCCCCATTTGCGATGGGAAATACTGATGAAGTCCTTAAAATTTAAACCCTCCACAGACATTGGTAAAAATCTCAAACCTGTAATCCCAGTGTCAATGTGAAAACCTCTAAAAAACTGATCAGAGCAGAATGAAGATTTACAAATAGATTTAGGGGCACAATATTATATTAAAAGGGGCAAGATGTCCATTTACTTGCATGTATCGATTGAATATGAAAATACTCGACAATAGAATTTTCGAACGGGCAATTGGTCCTAAATTGGTAAAATTTTTAACAGAATACAAAGAATCCATGGTCTATCTAGAAATATCCGTTTAGAACAATCAATATGCCTTATTGGAAAAAAAGTTTTACTAAAAAAGGTAAAAATAACGGAATAAACACAATTACTGCACCATTTAACAATCACAAGCAAATTGCATGTAAATAATATACATTAACATTAAAAGCTTCAATTCAAGCAATGGTATATAAATAAAACATCTGTAAAAAAGACTACAGAAGTATATTTTTCCAACCATAATTCAGTAGACAACCAAATGCACCAGTTAGTAATTAAAGAATCCAACCTAATTGCACTACTCTATCTTATGAAAGAATTTTAAATCACTATATAGAAATTGTTCACATAGAGGACTATTTGGACGAGAATGGCTGGCTCACCGTTGGCAGAAGTCACGTTCTAGTGGAAGAAGCCATGACAAGGACCCGAGTTGACGCAGGAGGGAGATCTATCAGCAAAAGAACAAATCAGTGACCCGGTTCAATCTGCACCCCAAAAACTGTCAAATCCCATACCAAAGAGTGAAACATCGCTAGACTTGAACTATGCTCGGGAGACCAACAAACGATCAAAACGGGACCTGCAATGGCTATACAAGCACGGGCCTAGCGTCAAAATGGTCACAAATGTCAACCATAATATCAGTCATCAAAGAGACTGGCGTTCCAGAAGTGCCTATGCGTAACAGCAATATTTATTATAGCAAATTTAGCACAAAGGCTGAGAAAAGCACACCATTTTGGTAATACTGTCAAAGGCAATCATTATCGCACGGGAGACAACTGGATTGAAAATCAATCAGTATTTGAAGTATTTTGTGAAAAAATACGGAAGAGCGACAAAAGTACGACACCGATAACCAGACAATACCTCGGGGATATCCTCGGCTTATTCAAATTTTATCGAAGTCCATTTCGTCTTGTAAGACATCAAAGCCCCACGGTTTCTAGGTTCCAACTCGCCCTGCATTGGAGTGAACCATCTTTATTCTATCAATTGTAAGCCCCCTGATTCACTGAATTGGACTTATTGACTCTTCACCAACATCATATTATTGTGAGGATTACAAATGGGAATTAACCATGTCAGTGTTCGATGCTTAATGGAAGCTGACATTCAATTAATTTCGTTTTTTTCAACTGTCCAGGTTTAGTTTCAATTAAATCATTTGTTTGTTTTGATCACTTTCTTAAATTCCTTTTTTCGTTTCAAATTCTGCCGCACATACTCTGATATTGCAATGGTGATACAAAACCATAACTTTAAAATAAAGAAATCGCTAACACTGTCGATTATTCCGTACATATGTGGTATAGGTGTACAATTGAGGGAATCAATTGGGGCGCTAAATCCTTTAATTTTATTTATTCTTAATTTAGTCCATTTTCAGTCATTTTATTGTTCAATTTATTCATTCCCAATTTTGAAGATCAAATCTTGTTGTTCATACTTTCAAATTTCTTTACTTAAGAGTTATGATATAATGTCTGTTCATTAACATATTTCGTTTGTTTATTTTGCTGAGGGGGAAATGTGGTATAGGTGTGCAACTGAGAGAATCAGTTGCGACGCTAAATACTTTAATTTTATTTAATCTTAAATTACTTCAATTTCAGCTAATTCATTATTAAGTTTATTCCTAATTTTGAATAACTTTTAAATTTGTTTACTGATTTTAAGATTTATGACATAATGTCTGTTCATGTCGTGTTTACTGATTTTAAGATTTATGACATAATGTCTGTTCATGTCGTCTATCAATCTGTTTTACCGCTAGTTTTTCTTTGTAGTTGTAAAGTTGCGTAATAAAATTGATGATCAAATTTAAGTAAAACTTCGATATTCGTTCTTGCTAATTTCAATAGGGTTTTCAGTTGAATCTCTTCAATCCGAATTTCGCTCTTCAGAACGCTCAATTTAAAAGAGCTAATGAGCTAATTTATCTCATATTTCGCTAACCTATTTACTAGTCAAAAAACAAACACTGCATTCGCAAGGCAAATACCATTGTAAATTAGTATTCGAAATAAATTAATTTCCAGGGCAAAATTTAGTGGTGTAATCGCACCACGAAGGAATTTGATAATCAGATCAATCTGTTTAGGTAAACTGCCTAGCAGGACACGCTCTATTATGGAAATCGATATCTGTACGACATGACGCAGTCAGACCGCGAATCTCGCAAGACTCCACTTTCAATCAAACCCTTTTTGGAACACGCTACATCAGACACACCAATACGATGGGAGAAGTGGCGAATCCAGGTGAAGTTAGCATATCACGCAAGATATTGAAGGGGGTCGTAATATTTGTAATAATCAGTTGAAACTTCAATGGGAATTGAAATGTAAAAAAATTACAGAAGCAGGCATCTTGTGTGGTGACGGGCCGTGGAAACAAGGTGACCAGAAGTGTGTCTTCCTTCTTTTCCTCAGCATTGGAACAGAGGGACGACGTCTTTTGACAAAGAAATTTCTCAATGACAATATTTGCGATCTCTCAACTCTAAAACTCTAGGAAATGATGGAAATAGCCTTTATTCGACCCAGAAAAATGATTTTTGATTGCTATGTCTTCTCTTCGAGAAAAAAAGAAGGGCACGACGGTGAAGCAATTCTACAGAATCCTCAAAAAGTTGGCAGAAAATTGTGATTTCGAAAACCGCGAGGAAGTGATCATTAGAGAGATTTTCATCAGCAATATGCTTGACGATGATATTCGACGAGAACTCCTTCGAGATACAGTGGAATCCGAAAGAGCCCTAAGAATTGTTGTCAACATGGAGATGGGTCATCGAAAACCAGCAATGAATATCTTCCAACAACAACAACGTCAACAGCAGCGCAATTAACTCAATACAGCAATTCAATAGATTTTGCAGCGCGAATTCTCGAATTAACCAGTCAAGCAGAAAACATTCAATCGTGCAGCAATTGGCCTATGTAGAGACTGCGACCCAAATTGTAAATCAACACATCGCCAGGTTTGCGCTGTTTTGGGTAAGAAGTGTAATCATTGTGGTCTGCTCAATAATTTTGCAAAAATATGTCGGAAAAAAATTAATAATCCAAAAATTTCTTAACAAGATACACGCATCAATAACGTAGAAAACTCTGTAACTACGGAACAATCAGAGAGTCAATATGTAAATTTCATAAACTATAATGAGCAGTATAATTCTGAATACGATTCGTCAGACGATAAATATGTTGAAATGGTGGAACCTCTTAATACCTCCCCAATGGCTCTGGAAAATATGAAAATAACGATTGGCAATACCGACTGTCATTTGCTTCTCTATTCCGGTAATGGATGCACTATTATGGTTATGTCACTTGCTAAACAAACAATGTTCAACTGTATACAAGCAAAATGGGCAGAGAAAAAACCAAGTTAGGAACTTTGAAAACAACAGTAAGTTGCAATGATTGGAAAACTCCAATAGCAAAAATAACAGTGGTTGCAGACGGTTTTAGACCTATCCTTGGACATTATTTATTCGGCCAACTGGGAATAAAAAGTTCACAAAAGTGTTGTCCGAAAAACGAAGTAAATACAATTGAAACACCTTGTGCGATGAAACAATCAATAGCAAAAGAATCTTTGAAATTGATTTTGAGAAATGGAAAACCGGAAAATCAAACGGTCAACTCAAATTTTCATAAAAACTATCGTGTCACCCACCAAACAGGGAGACAATTACCAATTCGCATTCAACCGAAAGTAAAAATCGAACTCAAAAGATGGTTAAATGAGGGACATACTGAAGAATTATCAAACTGCTTGGACAAGTTTTTCTTTCCTCCAATTGTTATTACGTTAAAGAAAGACCACTCAATAAAAACGGCTTTGGACTTAAAAATTCTGAATGAAGCAATTCTCAAGAATAAATACCAAATGCCTAAAATCGATTCACTAATACAAACTATCTCTCAAACAATTTTACAATCTCGCTTATTTTACAACATTAGATTTGCAGTACGCATACAGCCAACTTAACTTTCATACTGATACGTCCCGCCATTGTGTTTTTAATATTATCACCGGTGATATGACCGGCACATATCATTTCAAAACAGGCTTCTATGGGCTAACGAATACGCCGGCAGAATTTCAGAAAGTTTTCGATTGTACGTTAGCCGGTCAAAATAATATATTCTGTTTTCTGGACGATATTTTAACAGTGAGTAGAGGTAGAATCAAAGATCATCCTGACCTTGCGAGAAAATGTTTAATTAAACTCGATCAGCAAAATTTTCGCATTAGTTTAGCTAAATGTCATTGCGCAAAATAGCAAACTGAATCGCTCGGTCATCGTATCACAAAGTCTGGCATAACTCCATCATCAAATAAAACTGGTGCAATTCAACAATTATCTTCACCAACTATCCTAAAAAAGTTTCGATCTTTTATGGGATCTGTACATCACTTAGGTAATTTCATACCAAACTTATCACAACTGTGCCACCCTCTTCGACCTTTAATAACAAAAAACACTAAATTTGTTTGAACTGATGAACTTGAACACTTTAACATAATCAAAACGAAAATTGCAGAAGCAACCGAAAACAAACAAATCAATCCGGATATTGATACAAGGATGAAATGCGACGCATCTCAGAAAAGCTTAGGTTGTGCTTTAGAACAACAAACTCCGGACGGCTGGAATACAGTGGCTTTCGCCCCGCATTTTTTGAATTCTGTTGAAAATCACTATAGTACTAACGAACTTGAACTGTTGGGTGTAGTCTGGTCAATAGAACATTTCAAATACTATCTCTACGGTAAATTTTTTACTGTTATAACGGATCATAGAGCTTTATTGTCTATAATGAGAGAGAACAGAGATAACAAATCTTATAATACTCGTCTGACACGTTGAGTTGATTGGCCTTTTCTATTTGATTTATCGGTAGATCATCTTCCTGGTAGGAAAATGGGCTTAGTAGATTGCATTTCATGTGAACTCCAGCAAAAACCTGTTAATATCTCCACTTATGATGAACAATTTATTATTGCGAAATTAGACGACATTGAACGCAGTGCGAAACGCTATCCATTGAATACGGAAAATTATACTGATTTTGCGGCGCGAAACACGCTTATAAAATCGGCCGCAAATAATTCACATACCAACGATAATTTATGCAGTGATTTTGCACCGCGAAATCGCGAGTATTCCGAAATTACAAATAATGACAACACCATTAGAGAATTAACACCAAATAACTCTGTCTTCTAATATAATTGAGACTACAAAAATTCCTCACTCGCTTTTTGCCTGGAATCGCCCTACCAATCAGTTGAAACAACATTCCTCGAATTTCAAGCGAATTGCTAAATCTTTCCAGCCATTTTAATGATGTCTCAATCCGATGAGGATACGCTTTCAAAATCAAACAAGCAACAACATTGAAAATTCCCCACCGCAGCTCCATCAGCGACAGTCACACCCTCAACAACCGGAACAGACACAACAACTGTGACAACACCATCCAGTGATGACTTATACACAGACGCTTTTAACTTTGCCCTCTCAAAGATTTTTTCAGTTAAACTCATGTCCAGCCTGACATCGAAAGATGCAATACTCAAAGAAGTACGAAATTTTGTAATCACAGAGAATGAAGATCGTTGCCGCCAAATTAGCCCGTTTATGAACAGCTTTTGGAAGGATCTTCCTGTGAAGAATGGCTGTGTACATGTGGATGATCGAATCGCCATCCCCAACTCTATCAAGGACGCGTATGTAGATTCACGCCACATATCCAGGGAGTTGGGGGATGACAGACATGGCGGTGCACGCATGGTGAACGTTCATGCATTGGGATCTTCTTTCCAAAACGGCCAATTGTAAACCCTGCGTCAAAATTGGTAGAATTTTAAAGTTTATTATACCTTCTAGCCAATGGGCACCACTAAAATGGTGTAAGGTACCAAACCAAGAAATTCAAATTGATTTCGGCGGACCAATTTATAATAAAAAAAATCAAGAAGTTTATTTTCTGGCATGTATAGATCGTTTCTCCAATTTCCCAACAGCAGAGGTATTTGACAGGGTAAAAGCACAAAATAAATTGAAATGTCTTCAAGAAAATGTATTATTACATGGAATTCCTCGTCCGATTAGATTAGATCAAGCACAATGTCAAATCGGTCAACAAATTGAGTTTTTTGTAATCAAAATGATATTCAGTTAATTGGAGCCCCAATACACAATCACAGAGCAATTGGTTTAGTCGAGAGGCTAAAACAATCAATCAATCAAGAATCGATTAGCTTGAGTTAAAACGGTTGCGCGAAATTGCTTTAACTTAAAAGCGTCAATAAATTCAATCTTTTATCAACTCCGTATATGCTGTCAAAAGACAATTAACCTTTCAACTTTTGAAGCGCAATTTTATGAAGAAAAGCTAACACACCTCTAAGCAATATTTCAACTGAACCCGATCCTAGTACTCTAACATATAAACCAATTTTGAATAAACATTTAGACATGGAGACAGTACGCTGGGTCGAACTCATGTCCGATGAACAGTGGGATAACGAGGCACGAAGTGACATTGAGTTCAAAACACGGAGAGATCAGCTTAGGAAAGACGCAAGAAAACGCTGCAACGATGACCCAGACAAAAAATCTCGGATGATACCTCATCCCGATGTTGAGCTACCTGTGCCCAGAACAGAGGCTTCACTGACACTCAAGTTAGCTAATAAGAAACCCAAATCCAAACGATCTAAAGAGAGTTTGGACGGGTTATGTGAGGTCTTGGCGCCAATCTCATCTGTCATAAAATCAAACGAACACTTTTCAATTATAAAAGAGCCAGGCAGAAGACAAGTCACTGTTAGTAGTTCGGATCTTGCCAAATTGGGCACAAAACCTGAAAAACAATCCTACTTAAAATGTTATGCTGAACGTAGACCAAAAGTGCCTACGGGGAAAACAAGCGAAGAATTAATTAGTCGCCATGCGGAGGGTGCGAGGAAAAAAATGAAGGCAATAAGAAGATTAAACACAGACGTATCACTGATGCCATGAGTTGTGTCTCATCCATCCATTCAAACGTGTCGCGGGCATTGCGAGTGAGAATGCCGACTAAGCCGAAAAAGACAGTTGTTCCCGCACCGCCACAGCCACCAAAAGAAACGGTCACTGATTTTGCGCCGCCAATGATTTTCCGCAAACATCAATTGTCATCGCAAAACCGCCAACTCGACCAAAAAGGAAGGCAGCTACAAACGCCACAACAGCTATTCAGCCTTCACCTAAACGAAAACGATCATCGCCATCGATAACGGAATCGGACGAATCCATGGACTCAACTCAGACTTGTACCCCTAACTTATCGGCAAAAACAGCAACTTCGCGACAAAAAAGACGCCAGATGATAAAACTACAACAAATTCAAGGCAAATCTATTGTTTCCACAATCAAAAATGCTGCCGCCCGCAATCAAGACGCCGAACAATCAAACTTTACAGTAGGCCCGTGTTCATCCTTTCAGACGTACCCGACACAGTATGACGTCTCCCCGAATTTTGAAGGGCCAGAAAATATCTTGACAGTCCGCGAGGCGGAATGCGTTTCTGATGCTGAATCAGATTAAACATAAAACTACTTACAAACATTAATTTATTAAAATAGTAATCAGCGCAAACTCTACAGATCTTTTGTTATAAAAATTATTTGTTTGTTTATTTTGCTGAGGAGGAAAAGTGGTATAGCTGTGCAACTGAGGGAATCAATTGCGGCGCTAAATACTTTACTTTTATTTAATCTTAATTTAGTTAAATTTCAGCAATTTCATTGTTAAGTTTATTCCCAATTTTGAAGAACTTTTAAATTTGTTTACTTAAGAGTTATGATATAATGTCTGTTCATGTCGTCTACCAATCTGTTTTGGTGCCAATTTCCTTGTGTAGTTGTAATGTTGCGAGATCAAATGGATGATCAAACTTAAGTAAAACTTTTTGCTAATTTCAATACAGTTTTCAGTTGAATCTCTTCAATCCGAATTTCGCTCTTCGAATTGCTCAATTTAAAAAACTAATTGAAGTCATATTTCGCTAGCGCATTTCTAGTCAAAAGGCAAACGCTAGCTTCGCAAGGCGAATACCATTGAAAATTGGTATTCGAATAGAAATAATTTTCAAGGCAAAATTTAGTGGTGTGATCACACCTCGAAAGCATTCGAAATTCAGATCAATCTATTTTGGTAAACCGCATAGCAAAACACTATTACGGAAATGGATTTTTGTACGACAATGATGACACAAATCCTAAACTTTAAATAAAATAAAGGAAATGCTAACACTGTCGATAATTCCGCACATATTAGAACGCTTAAACTAAGTTTCATCTGCAAAGGCAGTACTTTCGTAAGCTTTTACTATCACTTAGCTATGATAAATATAAATACTTTTAGTTAAAATATCTGTTGAAGCTCAATCTTCAATATTTCAACATTTCTTAGTTTGACTTTTGCATGATTTGATTTCTAACTTTAGTTCATATGTTTCCATGATAATTTACCGCTGAAACCAAAGTTTGCGAATTCACTATTGTCAAATCAATCTTATAAGCAAGTTCGAAAGAACGAACTGCAACTAAAACTTCTGAGATAATATTAAAATTGTAAAGACATTGAAAAAAAATGACGTAAAGACAGGGGGTACCTTTGAGTTCTTCTCAATACCGAATTTCTGTATTCACATAACTCAATGTTTTCTTTATTTTAGAACAATTTAGAACTGCAACTACAGCCCGTCAACGAATACGAAAAAAAGAGGGAAATTTCAAAACTCACAGAAGGGAAGAAGAACAGAAAAAATGCAAAATTAGCATAATCAAATACAATCTCCAAAAGAGAAAGAAAATAGTTTCAGAATTTGACAAGAGAAGGAAGGACTGTTTGCCAGCAACTAAGTTTTGAAGTTCTATCTTTCTAACAAAGAAAAAAGTAACAAAAGTAAAAGGGTCTCAATCCGAAGTAACCTATATCTATATAAATCTATTTACCTATATATGTTTATATACCTAATATCATATTTTTAAACAAAAAGACTTTGTCCACTCGTCTTTGTTATCAATGAAAAAGTTTTGTTGTGCAAATAGGCCAAAACAGCATCACAACTTATTGCAAAAAACCACTGCCTTTATTAGAAAACAGTTTAATAGCTGTAGATACGTGTTTATCGTTCTTTGCTTTGAAGTAGATAGTGTTCAATCACATACACACCCAATAAAGAAAATAACAACCCAAAAAATTTGTTTTTAACGTATATAGATGTCGAAGTTTCGGAATTTTCATTCTCTACAAAATGTAAAGCAAGAAAGGACACGATAAATACAGTCAAACACTTTCTACTTCAGAGGGCACGTCAAAGAATAGACAAAGCTTCGGATTTAGGTTGTTCGTTGCAGAGAAGATTTAAACGTCAAGTAGTAACGTCACGTATCAAAAGTCGGTAATAACAAAATTTTTTGACATTAATTTTCTTTAAAAATAAAAAAATTGACGTTCTCTGACTATCTGCAAAGTCCAACAGACCCAACCAAGTTTAGGATAAAAGAAACTCAGACCATACCTTCATTATTATCACAACACCATAAAAGCACACTCGGGTCTGAGATAATATTTGCTCCTTTAACATATCACCTTAACAAAGGAATTTTCTTTCGAAAAAAGTACAAATATTCCTTTATCAGCAATTAGGCTGACAATTAAAAGAATTCACACCCATTACGTTGCATACAGATTGGAGAATATTAAACAAAAAACACACAACGGAAGTAGAAAGAGCAGCTGTTTTACCAACCTCAAGTAACACTGAATACTCTTGCGCGAAACAATACTGGGGCTCTCTTTGATAGTGCTGTTTAAATTTGCTCGGAAACTGAAACCGGTGAAAAACTGCAAACTAATTAAACACTAAGCAAGAATAACCTAACAAATCCAAACAGCAATTAGACATAAACAAATGGCACAAATAACAAATAAAAGGAAAGAGACGTTGATCCAACAAATCATGAGACGTGAGGTTGAGTGGGGATCAGCGGTAAACTTTCATGAGGAACAGTATCAGACCGATGACGTTGACGTTCTTCAACTCACGTATGACAGCCTTCTGGAACATAAGGCATGCTTGGACAAGTTTTTGGATAATATCTCCGAGTTTACCCTTACAACAAGCGAGAACACCACACTCGCCGAACGCTCAGGTGAACGCACAACGACATTGCTGACATGGAAGAAAATTATAAAGGGTTTGTCTAAATCCAAGATGAACACAATTGGTGCTTCAGGAGACAATCTTATTACAAAGACAACACTGTATGCGCCTTCATCGAAATTATATCAAACAGATACACCAGGCACAAAGAAAATGCAGCCCAAAATCACACGGAGGTACAACTTACGCAACAGACATAATTCATCTAACAACTCGAGAGAATCATCATCAGATAGAAGTCTAAGCAATGCAATCTCTATATCACATCAACAAGACTCATGCCCAACATTGACCGAGAGAAACAATACCAGTTGTTCCGTCTCAAATGAAATCGGACTCAGCATTGATAGATATCAATCATTGAATATTCGAAATGAGACCGAGAATTCTTCACCTGACAGTCAGCGGAAAAACGGCAGAGATGCAGTTGTGTCGAATAAATCTTGCAAGCGTAACGTTGGACAAACTGTAGAAAACAGAGCACAGGAATTAGTAATCAGCGAATAGATTGAGACCGGAAGAGTTTATTACAGGGGTTTGCTCGAACATTTGTTGAACAGACCTCCAATAGTGAGCCTAAAGTTTCAAACGAAGGAAATGAACAACAACCTGAACTTTCCGAGCGCACCCAGAGCAATCGATATAACAAGCACATTGGAACAAATTGGCATAATGAATTTACCGAACCATTTCAGTTTGTGAAATCCAACAAAAACAATCAGGACCCCAAACAACATCAAAAGTAAATAACTCAGCAAAATTTAAAAGCCGCCAGCTTCCAGATAAACAACTCAGAAATTCAGAAGCGCTCATAGCACAAAAAGATATTACCAATTTTCCCTCAGAGGACAGCTGTGTTGAGTGTCAGTGACAGCGATGAAGGAACAAACCAACGAAACGATTCGCGTGCTAAGGTTTCTTCAAAGAACCAAGCGTCCAAACTACAAATTATTGGGGGAAGCACAAACAACCAACAAAGAACACAACAGGAGAATTGCCTAACAAATTCACGAACTCTTGCTTCGAATAAACAGAAACAAACAAAGGATAGGAACATTTTCCCACCCGAGAATCGAAATCAACCTCGTTACAATGAGAATACCATATTAACACAGAAAACCTGCAGCCGTCCGACGGTATCAGTAGACACATCTGACACGGAAATACAAACAAGGCCTTGCCGCAACCAGTCTCAGAGAGAACATTATGGAGAGATACGAAGACAACTCCAATGTCAGACAACCAACAGTTCACTTCGAATCTGCTACACAACCAACTGAAGATCACACTAACAATTCAACCAACGAACATTTTAGCAATCTGCATTTTACACCAAATCAGAGAAAACCGCACATAAACGAGTGGTATTGTTTTTTCAAATCAACAATACACGATAATGTGTCACTTTCGGACGCACAGAAAATCACCTAACTGCAAAACGCTCTCACTGATTGCGCAAAGGAAAGCGTTTTTGGATACTCATATAATGGAGAATTTTACCACGATGCAATAACCGAACTCAAGAGAAGAATTGGAAGACCACAAACTGTTATTGCAGCATATTTTGACAAACAGTAACGCTGGCCCAAGCCTTCTATAGACAACCCTGACAGCTTCATCTCATTTGCAGCTTTTCTCAGACAATTAGTACAAACTTTTCTTCTTCACGAGTTTACGCCGGACTTGCAATCATCCGCCGTTCTCAGAGTTGCCAAAGAAAAACTCTCCTGCAATGATAATAAAGTGGAACGAAAATTTCATCCGCAAAGCACTTGTTGACCCAAATTTGAATCATTTCAAAGATTGGATAGAAAAGTATGCCAAAGCGTGCGAAGATATGCCACGCACTCATAATTCATTCTATGAGAGAGCACACCAACGTGGAAAATCTGAACAGAGGATCAACGTTAGAAAGATCTGTCCGCTTTGTTCACAAAGCCACAATTTAGGAAAATGTCAAAAATTTTTGAGTAACAACGTGTACGACAGACAGCAGACAGTGCGACAACTGCACTTATGCCCTTATTGTTTTTCTGAACATCCAAAAGGACAATGCAACAGTAAATACAGATGCCAGATAGACAATTTTAACGGTTTTCATCACTCAACAATACACCGTAACATTTTCAATACAACACAGCCTAGTAATCAAGGACAAAAAACAATCATCATCTGAATATCGACACAATGGAGATAACTTGAACAGAAACCAGTTCAATTTCACAATTATCAGTTCTTCGTGGAACAAAAATTTGAGCAGGACTAACCTCAACTACAATCACCAAACTAGACAAAATGATAACAGTAGTTACAACCGGCAACGCAGCAGAAGCCGATTTAACAACAACAGCAACTACAACAACGACAACAGCATCAACAGCAACAGCAACAATAACACAAATGGTAACTACAACCATAGTAACAGCTACAACAGACATAATCGGAACTTCTATTACGGGCAATAAGATCAAGTGCCCAATACATCCAATTTGCAGCAACAACAGCCAACTTCGGGAAACTTTAACCAACAATATAAGCGCTCAACAGACCAAAATTCGCAAAGTTTTTCAGGCAGCAATAATCGACACCAGAAATACACTTGCAGTAATAACCAGCCGAGCAGTTGGATCCGCCCGCATGTTCAGCTCCAAGCAATACCGGTAAAAGTGTTTTCGGAGACAGTGTCCACTGATACTTACGCTCTCCTTGACAGTGGAAGTGACAATACGCAAATTACCAGGACAATTGCAGATGCTTTAGGAATTAGTGATAGGAAATCTGTTACAATCCCAGTAGCATCACTATACCAAGAACACACGCACGATAGAAACAACAGAAACTTTTCTTGAAATTGGAGCCATCGACAGCAGTAGACCTATCTTCAACTTACCAGTGTTTGCGACTTCTACCACAGACTTTCAAATGCCGACGGTACCAAGTCAGATGCTCAACAGCGTTTGTAAGGATTTCGGTCAATTAAGCGGTATGAATTTTCCTCAAATCAGAGACAACAGAATAGGTATTCTGATAGGAGCCGATGCTTTTACAGCAACAGTTCCACTCAAGTACACAATCAGACCACCCGAAACGTCATGCGGATTTCTCACACAATTAGGATGGACAATAACAGGACCAGTCCCAAACAAGTATAGACAATTTACAGAGAAGAACAAATGCAATCGTAATATATCCTTGTACAATAGGGTTAAATCAGAAGAGACAATATTGGACGAAGACATGCTCCAATTATTTTGGACCTGTGAAGGAACAAGCACAACAAAAGCTTCACCTAATACAAAAAACCAAGAAGACAAGAAAGCCCTACAAATTTTCGAGGATACTGTAAAACATAACGGAAAGAGGTATGAGATTGGGTTACCCTGGAAACAAAACATACAATTATCTAACAGTTACTTTCTAGCAAACGCTCAACTACGATCATTGGAAATGCAAGCGCCTCAATGAACACAGACAGTTAGCCGACACCTACAACAGCTTAATTCAGAACGACATTGTAAAAGGTTACGTTGAGGAGACGAACATGCAACCAACATGCAACCCAACATGCAACCAAATGAGGTATCTTCCTCATCATCCAGTACAGCACAAACAGAAGAAAAAGATTCGTCGTGTAACAAATGCAGCATCTATTTACAAAGGACATTCATTGAATAAAGCGCTTCTAATTGGACCAGATCTTCTCTGCAGTTTAGTTGGACTCCTACTACGCTTTCGACAGTTTGCCATAGCAGTTACAGGAGATATAGAAGCCATGTTCATGCAGATAGCAGTAAGGAAAGAAGATCAAGACGGATTAAGGTTTCTCTGGTACAAAAACAACACCGAAACAATATACTCAAATTTGGTGCATTTTGCTTGCCCTCGTGTGGTATCTATGTACTTCGAAAATGTGCCATCGATAATCACCACGTATCACCCAAAGCCAGTCAATCAAAAATGAATAATTTTTACATGAACGAATTTTTACAGAGTTTCCAGACAACAGAAGAAGCAATCGAACAGACAACATGCATCAAAGAAACACTAAAAAAGGAGGATTCAACAAAACTCTTCAGCAACGAATCGAGTTTTCCTTTAATTGACAACACTGAAAGATTTACAGAATTAACGCAACGATTTTTGGGATATTTTACACCTTCATATTTAGGAAACCCATTTTAGACATCAAAATTGAATGATTACAACAAAGACAACTCTTGTCAGTAGCAGCTTCGTTTTTGATCCCTTGGGGATGATAACGCCTTTTGCTATACGAATTCGAAGCCTTCTTCAGGCAGTCATTAAACAAGGCGAGAAATGGGACGAAGAAGTACCAGCCGAATTTCATAGTGACCTGCAGAAATGGTTTTGTGAATTCAATAGCATGCCAGATATTACAACAAAAAGATGCCTTGTAACAGGACCCAAGACCAGTCAACAACATCATGGCTTCACAGATGCATCAAATACAGCAACTTCAGCAGTTGTTTATTTGGGACCTACAACTACTGAAGGGAATGTTATTGTGAACTATGTTATTAGAAAATCCCGAGTAGCCCCCATAAAGCAGACATGTATATCTGAACTTGAATTAGAGGCAGCCACAATGGGAGCCGAACTAGCTAGTTTTGTAGTTACAGAAATGACATTAAATTTTTCCTCAGTTCACTTCTGGACGGATAGTACTGCAGCATTATGACGGATAAACTCGACAAACGGTAAAGAGTTGTCGTAGCTAACCGTGTCAACAAAAATTTGGAGCATTCTAAAGCGCAGGAATGGAAACAGATACCCGGAAAGTTCAACCCTGCCGACCATGGAACCAGAGGTTTGAAACCAACAGAGCGCGAAGAGAAGTGGCTACAAGGACCAAAATTTCCCTTTCAAAGACCCTGAACACTGGAACTTTGATCAAACAAAGTTTTTAACAACGACAAATTTAGTGTTACCTAAATGTTTGAACGCTGTAATAGAACCAACGAAATTTTCAAATTGGAAACGATTGCTCAGATGGACGACAACAGTGTACAAAGCAACAAACATTTTTGCGGGAAAGAGATACACTAAACAGTCAGAATGAAGCTCAAAATTACCTGATAAAGATTTCACAACAAAACACTTTTAGAAAAACAATTAATGGAATGCAAACTGTACAGCAACTGGAACCAAGGGATGCAGTTATTCAATTCAATCCATTTTTGGATGAAAATGAAGTTTTGCGAGCCAAAGGAAGGCTGAGACTTGCGCCAATACCTTGGAATCAAAAATACCCCATAATACTGTACATCAAGACCATGTCACTCAGTAATTGTTCAAGACGCTCACATTTACAGCTGTCAACACAAGGGAACGGAGTTTGTCAGATCGCACATGCAACAGACATTTTTAATCATTGGTCTTCGAAGGTTCCTAAAAAAACTCAGCCGGACATGTTTCACATGCCGCCGATGGAGAGCTCAGAATATTACACCAATGATGTCTGATCTTCCGCCCTTTCGTTTCGCTGACGCCGAAATTTAATACCCATTCATAAATGTATGATTAGATTACTTTGGACCTTTCTATATTGATGATAATTCTCGCAATCTTGAAAAACAGTACATCTGAATTTTCACGTGTTTAGTAACCCGTGCAGTGCATTTGGAAGTTTGCGACAGTCTAGACACCGACAGTTGTTTACTTGCAATTAGATGTTTTGTATCAAGGAGAGGATATCCAGAGATAATAATCTTCGACAACGGAACAAATTTTACAGCATCGAAAAAGGTAATGAATTTAAATAATATCAGCATTGACAACTCCTATATTGCTCAACAATTATCGCAGCACAAGAAAACATTAGAAGCCAAATAGATCAAACCGATCTATTCCAACCGATCTACTCCAAGTTATTAAATTATTACCAGAGTATTCTGGTTTAGCCCTAATTTTAAAACGCGCCCTCCGCTCGTCGCGGAGTGTTGAAGCTGACTTTTCCATGATTTGATTTCTAACTTAGTTAGAATGTTTCCATGCTAATTTAGCGCTGAAACCAAAGTTTTTGAATTCACTATTGTCAAATCGATCTTATAAGCAACGAATACTAAATATCAATAGTTTCTATTATCCACCCATCACAATCGGTTAATTTTTGTAGATACTGTTTCGGTTAAAATATCGATAAAATTAATTTTTGTGAAGAGGCTTATATTATATTCTCGTAACCCTTAAAATGATAATCTTATTGTTCACCTCATTTAGTTACCTAGAGGTCTAGTGTGTCGTTTAGAGGAGGTGACTATTCCACGCCACCCACTTTTGTTCTAGCTTATTCATTCTCATGATCCTAATCTCAAATTGTTCATTTGGGGCGTTTCTCGTCACGTTGGGGCGTTTCTCGTCACGTTTCCAACTTAGCAAATTACAGTAATCGAGTATCACACGCCGAATAAACTTGTAACGCATAAACTTGCAGTACTAAACTTGCAGTACCTTTTGTAAATTTTTACTGGCCCTAAACGTGTATCAAGCGAGTGCGAAAAGCGAACGGTTTCAAAAGCCACAAGGTTCAAAACTACAGGTCACAAATTGAAACGAATGGTTTTGGTTTCAAAATTGATGAATAGAAGCTAAATGAAAAAACATTCAATTTATGCTCACTTTTTGAATGTTTCCATAAGATTTTTATCAATTATTTCTTTACGTTGAACTTTAGTCAGTCCCAAATTAAACATGCAGATATCTAGCAAAACACCCATTTGCATGCCCCGAGCTTCAAATTGAGCATCAAATTGGTCATTTGAATGCCAACGTTTTTTCCATTAAGCTTCTATAACAATTTTTTCTACATGATTTAAATTTGAACTTTTGACCTTTCAACTCCAACCTGTGTCTTTTGAAACGTTCGCTTATTTCTAGAGTGCGCATTCAGTGTTATCCTAATCCTTTTGATCTCGCTGGGGAATTTACGAACTATGTGCTAAAATTAGCATTAACAAGCTTCGATTTATTACAATTTTAGTCTGTTTATAGCCTTTGTGACGTACTTTTGCCTTGATGAATTTGTACAGATTTGTTACCGATATCCTTTTGCACCTTCTGTGATTATTCAAAACAGAATTGGATTTTGAAATTGTATTTAAAAAATAGACTTATAAGCAAATACAACACTTTTGTATTTGCTGTATCTTTGTTCACTCGGAAGCATCCTCAGCTCCAGGAGAGAGCTGCAGTCTTCCTTGACATCTTCGAAGTTCCTCTGCTGGAATGATTCGGGGTGGCTTGAAGGGAATAAAATTCTCTGGAGTGTCGCGGGAAAGCGCAAGCCTTGACCGACACTTTTCCAGCTCGTCCCTAGGAGCAACTTTAGGGGCCTTCACTTGTGCCAAGTCTAGAGCTGGCGGCTGTTTCCTACTGTCCGGCGAGCAGTTGACAGTTTGCTGCGTGTCTCCGTTGATGTCATTTGGCAACCTTGCAATTAATCTCTGGCCCAACTGCCGCACGTTCTGCATGGACATCGTGGCTTCGGTACTACTCGCGGTCGAAACCCTTGCCGTATTCCTTCTGATGCTCTTTACTCGGAACATTGTGATATTAATCTTGGTAAATTACTTCACTAATCAGGAATATTATTCTTTGTATTAATCAATAAAGGGCACGTAGCAAATTTTACAATGAATTGTTTTGATAAATACAGCCAGGCTCCCGCTCATTTCCAATTTTGAGTGCTAAATGGCATGAGTTCACGTGTAATGTGACATCTGGCTTTTGACTTCTCATTTCAACTTTTGACTTCAGTCCGTAGACCACAATGATTGGAACTACTATCCTCAGATAGATTAATGATATCACACAGGCCGAACTGTTGGTTCGGGTTTTTCCCGTTATAGCCCCCATCTCTTCCCCGCATCGTAGTGGGCATATGCCATTTACGCTACTAAGTGCATGTGCTAATTTTCTAACTTTACATTGCAATGTACTATGGTTGGTACGTTATGCACCCCCAGTTACAGAGCTCGTGCCATTACCGAGTAGTAAATCATTTTAAGGAGCTATTCTGTTCCCCCCCCCCCCCCAGCTTAGTCAGCATAATTTTTTATGACGCCCAGGCGCACGTGGTATTTTTTTTACATATTAACGTGCTATATAACATATATATTTTGCAACTGGGGGTCATAAAAAACACTGGGGGGCCGAAACAGAATAGATCTCATTTTAAAAATATGAACCCACTAAACTTGGGGGGGGGGGGGGCACAAATGGAAAACATCCAGTAAATCATAAAATCATATGGAAACATATGACCCCCCCCCCCCTTTTTACAATTTGCGAGTCGAGTCAATACAAAATTTTCCAAAATTAAAAATAGCACGCGCGATTTGGGGGCGTAAATGTTATAGCCTCACTAGGCTTGGGGGCTTGTGGGTGGTTGGGTAGTGGAGTGGCTTTCCCGCACTTTTTAAATGTAGTAAATTATGACACCTGATCTGTAACGGAGTCCTGAAGGTACGCGCGGAGGGGGGGGGGGGGGACGGAAAGATCGTAGTACCGAAAGCTGGTAAGCTTCTAATATAGGGATCTTTTCCGTTTGTGCCCCCCAGTACGTTATGCGCCCCCCAGTTACAGAGCACGTGCCATTACATAGTAAATTATCATAGTGAAAATATGGAACGTGCGTCTGGGGGTTGCAAATAATATGCGCCCACTAAGCTGGGGGGGCACAAACGGAAAAGATCCCAATATAGCTTCCTCTTAGCTTAGTGGCCATATAACCTATATCCCCCAATCTTGGGGGGAGGGATTATTATGAGAAAGACCCGTAATCCCATAAAGTTGCCACGCTAACGACCAATTTGAATGTTAAAGTTAAAAAGTAAAACATGCAGATGGCTGGAGGGGGGATGATGAGAATATATATATACTAAGTCCCATAAAGGAGCCGGAAGTATAGTAAGTCCCGTAAAGTTGCAATGCTATCGAACGTTTCAAAGTTCAAATTTGAAATATGTAGAGATGGGCACTTCGTTGTTCATTCACATGCTGGGAGATTTTCGAACGTTCCTTGCGTTGCAATTTTATGTGTCTGACTATATATAGTCAGTCCCATAAAGTTGCAACGCTATCGAACGTTGAAAGGTCAAAGTTCAAATTTAAAACATGGAGATATCTAGCAAAAAACTGTCCATTTGCATGCCCCGAGCTTTTCGAACGTTCGCTAGCGTTGCAACTTTATGGGACTTACTATAGTCCGAAAAATTTGAAATAAGGGAACGTATAAAAAACTGGAAAATTTTAGAATGACCAAGTTCAAATTTAAAACATGCAGACAAGCATTTTGATGTTCACCACTTGCATGTCGGGAGTTTTCGGAATGTTCGTTTGTATTGAATTACAGTAAGTCCCATAAAGCTGCAACGCAAGAGCACGTTTGAAACGCTCGTTCGATAGCGTTGCAATTTTATGGGACTTACTATATATGAGACTAACTATAGCGTGTCCCATAAAGTTGCAATACACGAACGTTTCAAAAAACTGTCCACATTGCTCATTTGCATGCTCAATTGCATGTTTTGGCGTTTTAGGAAATTTCAACTGTATGGGACAGACTAAATTAGCGAGTCCCACAAAGTTGAAATAAGCGAACGTTTCAAAAACCACTGGTGAGATTTTGAAGGCTAAAGTTGAAATTTAAAACATGTAGAAAAAAAGAAATGATGCTTGATAGAAAAAGAATTGATTTTCAACTGACCAAGTCGATAATCAGTGTCAGGTTTTTGATGATTCAGAACTTTTGATTATTTCAACTTTATTGTGCAGACTTTATATTGTCTGTCCCATAAAGTTCAAGTGACCGAAAATGCCAAAACATGCTATTGAGCATGCAAATGAGCAAAGTGGACAGTGTTTTTAAAACATTTGCTTATTTCAACTTTCTGGGACACGCTATGTTTTAACTTTATGGCATGCGCCAAATAGTAGTCTGTGCCATAAAGTCCTCAAAAGTTGAAGTACACAAAAACACGCTAAAAAAATTGAAGTACTCAAATTTTCTATTAAAAAATTGGATCTTTTGTGCCCCCTCCCCCCAGCTTAGTGGGAGCATTATTTTTTTCACCCAACAGACGCACGTACCATATTTTTAAATGATGGTTTACTATGTAATGACACGTGCTCTGGAACTGGGGGGAGCGTAACGTACTGGGGGCGGTGGGCACAAACGGAAAAGATCCAAAAACTGGAACTTAAAAATAGCAGCAACTCGACGATATGAATGTCAACGCTTTGTTGAAATAATCGCAGCTCGAACTCTTTTGCAGTTTTAAATGATTTATTTTCTGTCTCATGAAATAATTGAAAGTTCAAAAAATAGGATTAACTATTGAGCATGCAATTGAGCAATGTGGACCGTATGGGACACGTATTTTAACTTATTGGGAACACGCTCTAAATCTAAGCCTTGCGCCCTTTTAACTCTGTTAACTATAGTAAGTCCCAAAAAGATGAAATGCTACCAAACAAAGTGAAAGAAGTCGAAATTCAAATTTAGTATATACCAAAAAAGTCAAAGTTCAAATTTATAACATCCACCCTAGTGATCAAAGAATTAAACATCTTGCAGGAGTATTGCAAGAAATCTTGCATGATAATGCATAGTACTTTCATTTATCTTGCAAGATTCTTGCAAGAACTAAATTCTCCGTGCAAGAATCTTGCAAGGTTTTGTATTGTTTTTGCAAAAATCTGTTTTCTGGTTATGTAGCTAGTTGACGATGGCAAACAAGCTACAAATGCCAATGTTAAGCATGAAACTGTTAAAATTGTGTTGGAAAACTGACTTTTTGAGCTATTTCCTGCATGATTTGGGTCGTTTTTTTTATTTAAATTTCGGGCCTGAGACCTGCACAGGCGGAATAACGAATAAAGTTAGAAACTTATTGATAAGGTAGAGTGAAAAACAACCCACACAGCTATGCAAGAATAACATAAAACATAAAAATAACATTAAACAAGATAAACATCTGTCGGATAAATCAGTCATATTTTAATTTTGACTTTTTGGGCAGTTCCAGCATGATTTGGGTTGTTTCTCCCTCCTTTTTGCATCATGGACTGGGTACCAGCATCGGCGGAGTTAAAAAGTAGTCAGACATCTAACAATTAAAATAGGAAGAGTCAAAACTTGGCTAGAAAAATCTAACTATTTTGCAATCTAACTATACCGAAAGAATTTTTGAAACAAAAACTCCATATTGCTGGCACAGCTAAGTGAATAAAAATCTTGCAGGATTTTGAATCTGGGCTAAAAATTTTTAATGATTTTAGTTTTGAAAGTTGTCTAATAAATAATAATCTACTTCAAAAGTGTTTTCTAAAACATTAGTACACTGTTTTCTTCCTGTTATCGCTGACTTTTGAGTTATTTCCTGCATGAATTGGGTTGTTTTTTTTAAGTTCCGGCTTGAGACCAGCACAGGCGGAGTTACGAATAAAGTTAGAAACTTATTGATAAGGTAGAGTGAAAAACAACCCACACAGCTATGCAAGAATAACATAAAACATAAAAATAACATAAAACAAGATAAACATCTGTCGGATAAATCAGTCATATTTTAATTTTGACTTTTTGGGCAGTTCCAGCATGATTTGGGTTGTTTCTCCCTCCTTTTTGCATCATGGACTGGGTACCAGCATCGGCGGAGTTAAAAAGTAGTCAGACATCTAACAATTAAAATAGGAAGAGTCAAAACTTGGCTAGAAAAATCTAACTATTTTGCAATCTAACTATACCGAGAGAATTTTTGAAATAAAAACACTCCATATTGCTGGCACAGCTAAGTGAATAAAAATCTTGCAGGATTTTGAATCTGAGCTAAAAATTTTTAATGATTTTAGTTTTGAAAGTTGTCTAATAAATAAATAATAATCTACTTCAAAAGTGTTTTCTAAAACATTAGTACACTGTTTTCTTCCTGTTATCGCTGACTTTTGAGTTATTTCCTGCATGAATTGGGTTGTTTTTCTTTAAGTTCCGGCTTGAGACCAGCACAGGCGGAGTTACGAATAAAGTTAAGAAATTACTAATAGAGTACGGTGAAAAACAACCCACATAGCTATCCAAAAAAACAAATTTTACATAAAACATAATAAACATCTCTGCTAAATCAGGCGTATTTTAAAATGGACTTTTTGAGCATTTCCAGTATGATTTGGGTTGTTTCTCCCTCTTTTTTGCATCATGGATTGGGTAACGGCATTGGCGGAATTAAAAACCTATCTTAAACACTGGACAGATCAAACAATTAAAATTGAAAAAGTCAAAACTTGGCTAAAAACGAAACTTTGAAAAGTCTAATTTTTTTCTCAATCTAAATATCCCAGAAGAATTTTTGAAATAAAAACAGTCCATATCGCTGGCACAACTGAGTGAAAAAAATTCTTGCAAGATTTTGAATCCGTGCTCAAAATTTTGTTCATTGATTTCGTTTTTGAAACTTGTTTAATAAATAATAATCTACTTCAAAGGTGTTTTCTAAAACACAATAACACTGTTTCCTTTTTTCGCGGAATTTTTATCTTGCAAAATTCTTGCAAAATTTGAAAGATGTATTCTCGCAAAACCAGTGGCAGAGGCGTAATTCAATCAGTTAATACAAAAAAATAATGTTTGAAAACTTCGGAAGCTGCCAGAATGCACAAATACACTAAGAAGTAAATGGAAATTTGGTATAAAGAATAACAGCGATGGAACTATGCAAAAGGATAAGGCGAAGTTTGTAGCAAAAGACCTCTCGACGATGAAGGTGAGAGATTACTCAACCTCACTCACCAACTGCTAACATTGCATCAGTAAGAATGACGTTGCACGTTTTTTGGTTAGCAGCAGAGTACGTTCTTAGAACTAGACAGTGTTACATTAGAGCTGTAAATCTTAACAGCAATTTGGAAGAAGCTTTTTGCCTCGAGCAACTTGAGGAATTAGAAAAAAAGGATAAGGGTTACACAAAAGATCAATTGCAGCAAAACTTATCACATTGGTATCAGACGAGGAAATTGATGTAGGAATTAGTTTATTTTTTTAAATAATTTTTTCATATATAATTTTTTAAAAAAAACAGCATTTTAGAATTGAGATCCGTTCTTCATTCCTGAATATTGAATTTAAAATTAACATGACTTGATGATACTCACTGTCTCGAGTGATTTGTAATATTGCCTTAAATTGAATGAAAAATTCATACTTTTAATGCGAAACAAGATTCACAAAATATAGACAAAATAATTAAAATGTTAATTTAATGTTTCTATGACAATAATGTTTCCGGTAAAATGAGTTATTCAAAATTTAGAAAAATCAAATATTCTTTTTTATTTAATAAGTTTCTCGAGCACTGATGTCTTTCAGCAGTGTCATATTAATAAAGGGAATAATTTTCAAATTGTGTGCATCAATGAAGAGCCTTCAAAGGAGGTAATTAACAATCTGCTGCCGGTTGGTATAGAGATTTGAAAAATTGGGATGTAAACAATAGCTAAAAATGCTGAATTGCTTTAAATATTTTGAGACTATTACAATTTTTGTTTCACTCGATTGAATTTTATCTCGGAAGGATGCCGCGAGAGGAAATGCGCTGAGAACAGGATGTCACAAAATAAGATATGATTTTGTGAAGGAGAGATGACACAAAAGCCGAATATCTCCCAAGCTCTGATTGGTGGATCTTAAACTGAATACTATGCTGCTCCTAACTTGTCGAAATTGAGTTGCTACGAGTGTCAACAGCAGTAGTCCAATACCCTCAATTTACATGAGAAAGTGTTATAATAGCCTTTCTATGGACAAAATAATTTATAAATAGTGAAAAACATAGCCAGGGAAATATCGGAAGCGACTCGAATATTCTTGAATATAATCTTATAATATAAGCTAACACTGCCTGGATCAGATCTATATTAGAAACCAGAAAACAAGATTAACTGCTTAATAAAAGTATTGGTATGGGGTTTTGTCCGCAGGTTCGGGAAGGGTAACTATGCGGCGCGTGGATGGTAGGTCGATGTGGGAGGAATGTAAGTGGGGGGAGGTTGTTGGTCTGTTGTTCGAAAAGGGTGGAGGGACTGTTGTGGTTGAAAACTTCTCAAAATCACCTTCGGCCTCTAAAATGACTAACAATTCCTAATTATTATATATTAGAAACTAAGCCTCTGTAAGTCCGATGTTTGAAAACAGAAGTCAATTTTGGAAAAAAATGATTCAAATTCGAGTCGTGAACAATAAACTTTCAGATTAGAACCCTCTTCGTGTCGTAAAAAACTTTTAAATAAAGGTACTCCTGTTAGAGGTGCAAAATCTTCAATAGCTTTGTAATACTATCTATTCCTGGATACTTTACATGATAGCCACCATATTTGGACAGTTGTTTTATTGGATTTTGACTTTACTTTCCTGTATAATTTTCAAATGACCAGTCTTGCTTGTGATACTGCTTTATTAATGGATACAAAAATCATGCATATCTGTAATTTAAGAATTTGTAGGTTGGTAGTTTTAGTAGGAAAAAAAGACTTGAATTTAAAGAACATCAATTAATGTGAAACTAATTGCTCGTTTTCCTTGTATTATCATTTCTCAAGTCTGATCCGCTTTCAGAGACAACGACTGGTTGCCAAGAGTTCATTTTTTTGAGTTTTTTTTTTAATAAACTTGTACGTTTGTTTAGAAATGTGTGATTTATGCCCTCATTTATCAGGAAAGTTAAGTGTGGCACAATGAAACTCATGTATGGCAGTGAAGCCACAGGCCCAGCATCGAAAATCATGCAAAATCAAAATTAGATATATGACTTTTACAGCCATGATGAATGTGAACTCAATGAATTTGAACTAAATAGCAAGGAAAATTTTTTAGGGGAATAAACGGTTAAGGGCCATTGATACGCTTTTAAAATAAATTAATGGGATTTCTTTTTGCGTTTAAAGAAGTGTCAACTCTTTTGTTTTTCTCCTAGTTGAGTACGATAAGATATTGAAGATAGTTTCTCATTGAGATGATACGTTGGCCTCCACTCGTTGGGTTTTGAGATATATATAATAAAAAACTTATTATTTAGATGGTGTGATATTGCAAAAAAGCGAGATAACTTGTGGGACTTCAACAACCTTTTTTTGTTCGTTTTCGTAAGATTTAAACCTCCTAATTTTTGGAAATGATCAATATGGAAGGGCATCCATCCTCTTCATTTCCCTTAAAAAGCGAATATGCAGTTAGCGTGACCAGTTACGTTTGATTTTTCGCGGTTTTTGACCAAATTAAGCACATCTAATTTCTCTCAAAATAATTAATCATTTGCCACTCGGTTCATGTAGTCGTTTTTTGTATCGTACGCACAAAAAAATGTACAATGAACATGAGTTAGATTCCTATATATCGCTGTTGTTCTAATGTAGCCGTATAGATATTTGGAAAGAATATTCTGGCAATTTTATCATGATGATTATTGTATGCGTCTTCCATGATCAATATCGAAGGGCTTCCATCCTCTTCATTTCACTTAAGAAGCGAATATGCAGTTAGCGTGTTCAGTTACGTTTGATTTTTCGCGTTTTTTGACCAAACTCAGCACACCTAATTTCTCTCAAAATAATTAATCATTTGCCACTCGGTTCATGTCGTCGTATTTTATATCGTACGCACAAAAAATGTACAATGAACATGAGTTAGATTCCTATATAACGTTGTAGTTCTAGTGCAGCCATATAGATATTTGGAAAGATTATATGCGGCCCAATAAAAACTTGAAACTAACAATTTTAACATCAAAGTAGGACAATTTTCAGACTTTTACTGCTTTTAACACTCATAAAAGCATGGGAAAAAAACAAAAATGGGTTCTTTGGGAAACAAATGCTGAAAGTTGCATGGCTAACGAAGTATAACCTGAAAAGTCACATTGCTGTAGGTCAGCACTAAGTTTTCCTCTATTCACTTTTCCATATTCCCAACTGCTTTCCTTGTTGCAGCACTCAGTTTTACTAGCGTTTGTTTTTTGTCACTTACAAAGAGATTTACTTGCATACAAGTCAGTATACACTACTCATATACAGTCAATACTTGTTTACATTTCGGATCTATTCTGTTTTGGCCCCAGTGTTTTTTACGCCCCCAGTTACCAATTATATGTTATATAGCACGTTACTATGAAAGAAAATAGCACTTACGCTGGGGGATGAAAGATATAAGCCCAGTAAGCCGGGAGGAGGAGGGATGGGGGGCAAAACAGAATAGATCCAGCAGTTCTTACATAAATATCCGACGAAATCGACATAAACCGGCAAAAAACGACGCTTCGTGGGCCAATTTTGTCGCTATTTCTCAACGCCGGATTTGAGCAACTCATTGATCCCATGACATATAGCCTCCATTGCTACTTTTACATATTTTTTGCAACTTCTTTTCCGACGAATTTGACAAAAACCAGCAAAAATCGACGCTTCGTGGATCAGTTTTTTCTTTTTTTCTCAACGCCGGATTTGAGTAACTTTGATCCCATGACAAATATCCTCCACTGCTACTGTTACATATTTGTACGCAAACTTCTCTTCGATGGAGATATCTGATAAACTAAGTGGTAATTTTTTGCGATTCGTAGCAGAAAATTTTTTTACCGCTCTCAACGCATTGGCCGCCATTCTTACTTCTTTTTTGACTCAATTGCTTTGGTGAGCACTGGTCTAAAATTGACGTCACGTTTTCGTTTGAGTTGTTTCGTTTTAAGGAGTTTTCCAGCTATGATTTCATAATTCAAAGGTTTTGAATTAATTTGGGGGCACTGTTTCTTTAAAGAAAAGTGTATACGTTTTCACTACTTTTAAGTCAAATTGGTTTATTGAATTTGATCATCCCAAAAACGGGAAAATGAACAAATAAGCAATTGGTTTTGCGGCGTGATTTTTTACAACAATGATTTTAAGTTCGAGTTAGAAAACAATGTTTGACCAAAACTTAGTTCTCTCAGTTGTGGTTTTTTGCTCAATTAGAGAAATTTCAGATCTGTCTCCTTTTTTTCCAGACTGTTGAGAAAGATGATCGAAAATAGTTCTTTTGTATCCTGTCTTAGTCACTTCTAGAAGAATACTATGCAAATCCTATGAATTTGTCGAAATTGAGTTGCTACGAGTGTCAACAGCAGTAGTCCAATACCCTCAATTCACATGAGAAAGTGTTATAATAGCCTATCTATGGACAAAATAGTTCAGAAATAGTGACAAACATAGCCAGGGGAATATCGAAAGAGACTCGAATATTCGTGAATATAATCTTATAATATAAGCTAACACTGGCCGGATCAGAACTATATTAGAAACCAGAAAACAATATTAACTGCTTAAGAAAAGCATTGGTATGAGGTTTTGTCCGTAGGTTCGGGAAGGGTAAATATGCGGCGCATGGATGGTAGGTCGATATGGGAGGAATGTAAGTGGGGGAGGTTGTTGGTCTGTAGTTCAAAAAGGGTGGAGGGACTGTTGTGGTTGAAAAGTTCTCAAAATCACCTTCGGCCTCTAAAATGACTAACAATTCCTAATTATTATATAATAGAAACTAAGCTTCTGTAAGTCCTATGTTTGAAAACAGAAGTCAATTTTGAAAAAAAACGATTCAAAGTTCGAGTCGTGAACAATAAATTTGCAGCTTAGAATCCTCTTCGTGTCGTGAATAAACTGTTAAATAAGGGTACTCCTGTTAGAGTTGCAAAATCATCAATAGCCTTGTAATACTATCTATTCCTGGATACTTTACATGATAGCCACCATATTTGGAGAGTTGTTTTATTGAATTTTGACTTTACTTTCCTGTATAATTTACAAATGACCAGTCTTGCTTGTGATACTGCTGTATTAATGGATACAAAAATCAAGCATATCTGTAATTTAAGAATTTGTAGGTTGGTAGTTTTAGCAGGAAAAAATAGACCTGAATTTAAAGAACATCAATTAATTTCAAACTAATTGCTCGTTTTCCTTGTATTATCATTTCTCAAGTCTGATCCGCTTTTAGAGACAACAACTGGTTGCAAAGAGTTCATTGTTTTGAGTGTTTTTTCATAAACTTGTACGTTTGTTTAGAAAGGTGTGATTTATGCCGGCATTTATCAGGAAAGTTAAGTGTGGCACAATGAAACTCATGTATGGTACTGAATCCAAAAGCCCGGCGTCGAAAATCATGCAAAATCAAAATTAGATATATGACTTTTACAGCCATGATGAATGTGAACTCAATGAATTTGAACTAAATAGCAAGGAAAAATTTTTAGGGGAATAAACGGTTGAGGGCCATTGATACGCTTTTAAAATAAATAATGGGATTTCTTTTGGCGTTTAAAGAATTGTCAACTCTTTTGTTTTTCTCCTAGTTGAGTACGATAAGATATTGAAGATAGTTTCTCATTGAGATGATAGGTTGGCCTCCACTCGTTGCGTTTTGAGATATTTATAATAAAAAACTTACTATTAGATGGTGTGATATTGCAAAAAAGCAAGATAACTTGTGGGACTTCAACAAACTTTTTTTGCTCGTTTTCGTAAGACTTAAACCTCCTAATTTTTGGAAATGATCAATATCGAAGGGCTTCTATCCTCTTCATTTCCCTTAAAAAGCGAATATGCAGTTAGTTGTCGTTTTTATATCGTACGCACGAAAAAATGTACAATGAACATGAGTTAGATTCTTATATAACGTTGTAATTCTAATGCAGCCGTACAGATTTTTGGAAAGATTACTCTGGAAATTTTATCATGATGAATTTTATATGCGGCTCATTAAAAACTTGACACTAACAATTTTAACATCAAGCTAGGACAGTTTTCAGACTTTTGCTGCTTTTAACACTCATAAAAGCATGGGAAAAAACAAAATTGGGTTCTTGGGGAAACAAATGCTAAAAGTTGCATGGCTAACCAAGTATAACCTGAAAAGTCACATTGCTGTAGGTCAGCAAAAAGTTTTCCTCTATTAATTATTCCATATTCCCAATTGCTTTCCTTGTTGCAGCACTCAGTTTTTCTAGCAATTTTTTGTCACTTACAAAGAAATTTTTTTGTATACAAGTCTCAGTATACACTATTCATATACAGTCAATAACTGTTTACAGTTCGGATCTATTCTGTTTTGGCCCCAGTGTTTTTTACGCCCTCGGTTACCAATTATATGCTATATACCACGATAATATGGCAGAAAATAGCACCTAAGCCGGGGGATAACAGATATAAGCCCAGTAAGCTGGAGGGAGTAGGGGGGGCAAAACAGAATAGATCCAGCAGTACATACATAACAAAACGGACGAAATCGACAAAAACTGGCAAAAATTGACGCTTCGTGGGTCAGTTTTGTCGCTTTTTCTCAATTCCGGATATGAGCAATTCATTGATCCCATGACATATAGCCCCCACTGCTACTTTTACATATTTTTTGCAATTTTCTCTTCGATGGAGATGTTTGCTAAACTTAGTGGTATTTTTTTGCGATTCATAAAGGAAAATTTTTCCACCGTTCTCAACGCATTTTCCGCTGTTCTTACTTCCTTTTGATTCAATTGGTTTGGTGAGCACTGGTCTAAAATTGAAGTCACGTTTTCGTTTGAGTTGTTTCATTTTAAGGAGTTTTCCAGCTATGATTTCATAATTCAATGGTTTTGAATTAAAATTGGGGCGCTGTTTTTTCAAAGATATGTGTGGACATTTTCACTATTCTTAGGTCAATCTGGTTCATAGATTTTGGTCATCTTGAAACGGGAAGTTGAACAAACAAGCAATTGGTTTTGCGGCGTGATTTCTTACCAATATGGTTTTATAGTAGAGTTAGAAAACAATGTTTGACCAAAATTTAGTTCTCTCAGTTGTGGTTTTTTGCTCAATTTGAGAAGTTTCAGGTCTGTCTCCATTTTTTCCAGACTGTTGAGAGAGATGATTGAAAATAGTTATTTTGTTTCCTGACTTGGTCACTTTTATGTGAATACTATGCAAATCCTATGGACTTGTCGAATTTGAGTTGCTACGAGTGTAAACAGCAGTAGTCCAATACCCTCAATTTACATGAGAAAGTGTTATAATAGCCTTTCTAAGAACAAAATAGGTCAAAATAGTGAAAAACGTAGCCAGGTGAATATCGAAAGAGACTTGAATATTCTTGAATATAATCTTATAATATAACCTAACACTGCCTTGATCAGAACTATATTAGAAACCAGAAAACCAAATTAACTGCATAATCAAAGTATTGGTATGGGGTTTTGTCCGTAGGCTCGGGAAGGGTAACTATGCGGCGCGTGGATGGTAGGTCGATGTGGGAGGATTTTAATTGGGGGGGGGGAGGTTGTTCGTCTGTAATTCGAAAAGAGTGGAGGGACTGTTTTGGTTGAAAACTTCTCAAAATCAACTTTGACCTCTAAAATGACTAACAATTCCTAATTATTATATACTAGAAACTAAGCTTCTGTATGTCTTTTGTTTGAAAACAGAATTCAATTTTGGAAAACAAATAAGTCAAAGTTGATTCGTGAACAATAAATTTTCAGCTTGAAATCCTCTTCGTGTCGTAAAAAAACTGTTAAATAAGGGTACTACTGTTAGAGTCGCAAAATCTTGAACTGCCTTGTAATATTATCTTTTCCTGGATACTTTACATGATAGCCACAATATTTGGACAGTTGTTTTTGTTGAATTTTGACTTTACTTTGCTGTATAATATACAAATGACCAGTTTTGCTTGTGATACTTCTGTATTAATGGATACAAAAGTCAAGCATATCTGTAATTTAAGAGTTAATAGGTTTGTAGTTTTAGCAGGAAAAAATTGACATGAATTTAAAGAACATCAATTAAATTTGAACTAATTACTCGTTTTCCCTTTATTATCATTTCTCAAATCTGATCCGCTTTCAGAGACAACGACTGGTTGCAAAGAGTTTATTGTATTGAGTTTTTTTGTATAAACTTGTACGGTTGTTTACAAAGGTTTGATTTATACCCGCATTTATCATGGAAGTTAAGTGTGGCACAATGAAACTCATGTATGAAGTGAAGCCACAGGCCTGGCATCAAAAGCCATGCAAAATCAAAATTAGATATATGAATTTCACAGCGATGATGAATGTGAGCTCAATGAATTTGAACTAAATAGCAAGGGAAAATTTGTAGGGGGATAAACGGTTAAGGGCCCTTGATACGCGTTTATAATAAATTAGTGGGATTTCTTTTTGTGTTTAAGGAAGTGTCAATTCTTTTGTTTTTCTCCTAGTTGAGTACGATAAGACACTGAAGATAGTTTCTCATTGAGTTGATAGGTTGGCCTCCACTCGTTGGGTTTTGAGATATTTGTAATAAAAAACTTATGATTTATTTGGTGTGATATTGCAAAAAATGCGCGATAACTTGTGGCACTTCAACAACCTTTTTTGTTCATTATCGAACGACTTAAACCTTGTAATTTTTGGAAATGATCAATACCGAAGGGTTTCCCTCCTCTTCGTTTCCATTAAAAAGCGAATATGCAGTTAGCGTGGCCAGTTACGTTTGATTTATCGCGGTTTTTTTACCAAACTAAGCACACCTATTTTCTCTCAACATAATTATTCATTTGCCACTCGGTTCATGTAGTCTTAATTTATATCGTACGCACAAAAAATGTACAATGAACATGAGTTAGATTCCTATATATCGTTGTAGTTCTAGTGCAGCCATATAGATATTTGGAAAGATTATATGCGGCTCGATAAAAACTTGAAACTAACAATTTTAACATCAAACTAGGACAATTTTCAGACTTTTACTGCTTTTAACACTCATAAAAGCATGGGAAAAAAGCAAAAATGGGTTCTTTGGGAAACAAATGCTGAAAGTTGCATGGCTAACGAAGTATAACCTGAAAAGTCACATTGCTGTAGTTTTCCTCTATTCACTTTTCCATATTCCCAACTGCTTTCCTTGTTGCAGCACTCAGTTTTACTAGCGTTTGTTTTTTGTCACTTACAAAGAGATTTACTTGCATACAAGTCAGTATACACTACTCATATACAGTCAATACTTGTTTACATTTCGGATCTATTCTGTTTTAGCCCCAGTGTTTTTTACGCCCCCAGTTACCAATTATATGTTATATAGCACGCTACTATGAAAGAATATAGCACTTGCGCCGGGGGGGGGGGAATAAAAGATATAAGCCCACTAAGCTGAGAGGAGCAGGGAGGGGGCAAAACAGAATAGATCCAGCAGTTCTTACATAAAAAACCGTCGAAATCGACAAAAAAACCGGCAAAAAACGACGCTTCTTGGGTCGGTTTTGATGCTATTTCTCAACACCGGATTTGAGCAACTCTTTGATCCCATGACAAGTATCCTTCACTGCTAATCTTACATATTTTTATACAAACTTCTCTTCGATAGAGATGATTGGTCAACTTAGTGGTAATTTTTTGCGATTCATAGCAGTAAATTTTTTTCACCGCTCTCAACGCATTCTCCGCTATTCTTACTTCTTTTTCAATTCAATTGGTTTGGCGAGCTTTGGTCTAAACTTGAATCACGTTTTCGTTTGAGTCGTTTCGTTTTAAGGAGTTTTCCAGCTATGATTTCATAATTCAAAGGTTTTGAATTAAAATTGGGGCGCTGTCTTTTCAAAGATATGTGTAGACATTTTCACTATTTTTAAGTCAATCTGGTTCATAGATTTTGGTCATCTTGAAACGGGAAGTTGAACAAACAAGCAATTGGTTCTGCGGCGTGATTTTTTATCACTATGGTTTTATAACAGCGTTAGAAAACAATGTTTGACCAAAATTTAGTTCTCTCAGTTGTGGTTTTTTGCTCAATTGGAGAAGTTTTAGGTCTGTCTCCTTTTTTCCAGACTGTTGAGAGAGATGATTGAAAATAGTTCTTTTGTATCTTGTCTTAGTCACTTATAGGTGAATTTTTCGAATTGTAACTCATTACTTATTCTGACATGTTTTTAATTGTGTCGCTGATTGTTGCATATATTTGGCTTCTGCATTTTCAGATGGATTTGCTGCTGTAAAAATTTAGGTGAACTGTCTCATCAAATTTTGAAATGCTTAAGAAACGCTTCATTTAGAACGTCAAATTAAGCCGGCACCTGCTAATTTTACGAACAAAAAATTCGGTTTTCATTATTACTTTATTCTTTAGTAAAACGGAGGCAAATTTTTAGCCATTCTTTCGCTTGAATTGCAAATGAAATTGTTTTGATAAAGATGTTTTAAACGGCTTCGCTTTTCCACTGTTTTGATAAAAAATATTTAAGTTAGACTAGCAAAACTCTTATTGCTGATTTGGGTTTGCTTTTCACGGCCAAAAAACGATTAATGGAGACTATAAGTTGTCTAATTATGGTTTTATACATAATAAAGAAGCTGAATAGTTTTGGCTCGCTGCTTTTTTTTTAAAAAAAATTCATTTATATTTTCAAATAACTCTTTGGCCGGATTAAAATTATTTTTGTTACTCTTTGAGAATCACAATGATCAAACAAATGTGCCGCTGAAAAGCGTATACCTTTTCCCTACTGCTCTAAAATTTGACTATGAAAACTGTGTTTGATCAAGTTTTTTTGCTTTTGATCGATCATTATGTTTCGCGTGCCGCAAATTGACTTCAATTTTTCCTGTCTTCAACTTGATTCTTTTTTACGATTAGCTTTTAAAAAAGACAAATGTGTTTTGATATTACAGAGCTGTAAATTTTGAGTTAATCAAAAGGCAGTTACCTAGACACTATTTCTTTTCATAAAATATTGGTGATGATTGGATGTTTGCTAGTTTTTGTATTGTGTTTTGTTTAACTTCATTTTATTTGGTTTCAGGTACGCGTTCCTCTCCGATGACACTTAGTTGATATTACAAACATTTATATGGCTAAATATTGTAAACTTTTAATCTTAAACCAACTTTTTTACGAATTAGGGCACAACTTAATTCTGAAATGAAATAAACGTTTCAAAATCTTTGTTTTTGAAAATCTTTTTGTTTTCCTCCCACATATTGTTGTCACTGACTACTCTAATTGGCCCTTTGGTAAACCTTCATTAGTTTTTCATATTATCAATTCATATAGAACAATATTAAAGTCTTCAAGACGGTTTTTTACAATAAAACATCCCTATTTTTTTAAGTTATTCCTGCGTATTGTCATTCATTATGCCTTGGTGCATACTTGCGGAAATTACCTGCGTCCTAAACTTTTTGACTTCAAAAATAAACTATTTATTGTTATCAATTTGTGACTATTGGTTTAAGTTATCTTAATAACGTTTCTTTTTTACAAAGAAAGTTTTTGAGTCTTTTGGTTTTGAGCGTGAAAGTCAGTCATTTGATTTCTAGCCTGTTTATCTCTCTATCAACAGTTTGTCTCACTTTTTCCAGGGATATCAGTCTGATATTGTTTACCGATTCAAATTTGTAAATAATGCTGTGCATTTTAGTTGGAAGCAATGGTTTTCAAAATGAGAAATCTTGTTACGGAAATTTGATTGTGGTTTTGTTATGTTGTCCCATCGGTTGTAATGGCAATAAGTACAAAAATCTTTTCACTTCTCAATAATTTTTTGGGATTCTTTCTATTTGTGTCCGTCAGCTAAGTGTCCAATACAAAATCCATCTCTTATTTAACGCTAATCTACGTAGTGTCACGTGCCTAGTATTTGGAGGGTGTAGAACGTATGGGGTGTAAAACTGTCAGGTATCAGATTTAAACCATCAATCATCTGAATCAGTTTTAATGTTGCTCGAAATAGCCTAGCGATTTCCACGTTGCAAATAAGATGATGGACTAAGGCTAATTCGACTTTATTTGATTTCGAATAATTTGACTTCAAGATTAGAGAGTTTAGGAAAAACTGAAATTCTGAACAAAATCTATCTTACTAAGAGAAGAGTAGTTTTAGGTGAATGTTACAAGTTAAAGTCTGATCAGATAAAATGGTAGTAGAGTAGAAGAAGTTGAGTTCCAGAGAATCTTGTACAGTTGGTCATATCTTTCTGCAGCACGTTTCCACTTCTTGGAAAAAATCCTATTGTAGAAAAATCGGAATTAGAAGTTAATATGATACTGTCTATTTAATTCAAAATAGTATTTGAATAATTTTATGCTGAGTATAACGTAGTTCTGTCTCATTAAATTAATGTAGTTGCGAATGACTTACGGAATTAGATCAAACAAAATGAGTTAGTTAGCCAATTACATTTACTTTTAACGAAGAATCATTTCGTCGAGAAGATCAACAAATTTAGATAGCTAGCTAAAAAAGCAACGTGAATTTATGATTTAAGAATTAAATTTAAAAACTTTAATTAACAGAGCGCAAAAAATTTTACAACAACCAACAATAGCATCAAATGAAAAATGACAACAGTATAGCTATATTCTTGATTCTAGATTTTAATTGTTTGTTTATCTTCAAACGCTATTTAAGGCATCCAATGCTAACATTTCACAGTTCCACTCCCCGGTGATTATGGACTTTTTATCGTGTATGATCTGATAAGATGTTGATCAAAAATGTTTATCGTTTAAGATCTTATCTGGTCTTACAAGATAAAAATACTCCCTAAGTGAACTTTAAGATCTGACAAGATAATTATCAGATTTTGTAATATACTAATTCAATTTTCCTGAATAGTTACCTTTTAAGAGCTGAGAAGTATCTCATCAGATATTCCACGATGAAACATCACGTAGGGCCGAATCTTTATCGTGTAAGATCTGATCAGACGTGTTTTTACTGATTTCAATTTTGCCGTAAAACGAAGTGAAATTTTTACGAAAGCAAACAAAAAATAGCAACTAACCAATTAAGAAACAAAAAAATGTCTATTGAGTCTATTTTGGCGGCAGTTTTGTTCTGAGTCTCAACTAGGTACCATGAATAAATTTAGCACTCCAAGATAGTTTTGGTCTATGAAAAACAATCAGCTTAGTTTGATAATCACCGCTTCAGAAGAAACCCCTGATACTCGAATAAATTTTTTATAATATCTTTTAGGTCTCAAAAGACAATATAAGATAATTTTTTCTGTACGGCTCTTAGTGGTGCATGTTAAGTTGTGCATGCTGTAGTTTTCTGGCTGCTTCTTGAAAGCAACTCGGAACTGTCTTCAATTTGAAGAACTTGCCATTCTTAAAGAGTCTTTATCGTATAAATTGTGATAAAAAATTAAGTGGTGCATGCTGTAGTTTTCTGGCTGCTTCTTGAAAGCAACTCGGAACTGTCTTCAATTTGAAGAACTTGCCATTCTTAAAGAGTCTTTATCGTATAAATTGTGATAAAAAATCTTATCAAAAAGTTGAGTCAGCGCTCCGAATGTTTATATTACAGGATCTTATAAGATGTTTATAGGATCTTGCATGATAAACACATTTGTCATGCAGAATTTCAAAGAACTTTTCTAAGAAATTTGTAAGATCTTACACGTTAAAAACTCTCAAATGTCTGGGGGCATATTTTTAATAACTATAATTAAAGCACATAACTGAGTGTCTAGGGGGTGAACATGTCCATTCGATAGAACTTGACGTAGAGGTGATGTGATGTGTAGTTCCTGTTGATGTTGAATGTTTGCTACCAGCGATGAAGTTGATTGCTCAGGAGATCTCTCAATTGTATTGTGTTTACTTTCTCTATGACTTTTCAATTTTTCCAAAGTTCAAGTCAGGAATCGCGTTGAGAAAGTTCAGCTTCGTTCCTTGCCTTGTTCTACATCTGGTCGGAACTGACGTTAATGTCGAGGGTTTTGTTGTATGGTGGTAAATGGTTTTTGTTGTGGTGTGCCTGTTTTATATGGTTTGCCGTTTGAAGAGACAAATCCATGTTATGTCGCGTGGGCATTGTTTTATCTTGATTCCCACATCTTTAGGTTTTTAGGAGCTTAGTTCATTTGCGGGTAGATCGTTTGGCCTTTTTTACCGAGTTTTTCAAAACAGTGTCCCCAAATTTTACATGTTTCTGGCTTGGTTCACTTTTAACCGGCCTGGTTGGCAAAAAGTTTGTCGGGGTAGAGCCCATTTTAAGTATCTCATATCGGCCTGCGAAGCGCGTTATTGCTCTGTTCTGTGAGAAAAATTTTGGGCTGCTTTTAAACTAACAGAGAATTCGCTCCGGGGAAAAGATTTGTTAACTTTCTGAGGATTTCTTAATCCTCTCTTTTCATCTATCTTGGTCTCGCACATTGCCTTCTCAATGTCATGATCACTGCTTTTAGGAATTATCCATCCGTTATGGTTCACGTGAATTTCTACTCCAAAAGTTCTGGCATCTTATTAAATGTCAATTTTTAATGTTTAATTTAGACAAGTCGGATTTTACTGATGTTGCTTAAAGATGTATCCAATTTATCTGTACACAGTTACAGCCAATTTGGGATTTTAAAACTGTTTATTTTCAAAAAAATCTAGCTATTTATTTTCCTAGACGAGTTGTTTCTTCTATGCGAGTATTTCTATGTGCACCAGCGATATGGATACAATCTTGAGGATATTTTATGACATTACAGTCATTTTGTTTCATGAGCTTCAATTGTCCGATCTTTTGAGCATATAAATATATGAAAGAAAGTAGAAAATATTTGTTTGTTTGTTTTTGGAAAAAAACTGGCCCAACAAAATCTATTCAATCTTTTTATTTGATTTCATACAATTTTATTAAGGCTGTGCAAACCCACTTGTGCACCTGTGCAAATCCATCTGTGCAAAATCTTCATTCAATTTTTTTTGTAAAAAGTCTTGGGTGCATGTAGGGCCACCAGGCATGATGACATAGAGATAAAATTCCCCAAATTCCCGGTTTCGTCTTATTTAGAGATTCTAGAACCACCTCTTTAACTGAGCTAGAAAAACAAAGCTTTGATTAACACACACTTATTCTTATTTAACATGGAGATATTGTTACAAGGAATAGATAGTGACTAACTTACCGACATCTCTTTTCGTCGTTTTGTAGGATGCGGTCTGGGATTTGCTTCAAAATTGCGGCTTTGGTCGTCAGAATCTCCAGAGTGTTTCGTGAAAAACGTGACTGAGTTGTAATTCAAAAACTTCTAATGCAACAATAATTCCAGATACTGATTTTCCTGTCGACCTAGATATGCGCATTACACTGAAACTTGTGTTCGCATTTGGCATGGATTAATAAGTAACTCTTGATGTTTGAGGTGTTGTTGGTTGGATTGATATGAGATTCAAATCCATTTCTGTTTAATTGGATGTGAATTTACTCTGCGGTTCGAGCTAATTTTTTCAATTATTTTGATTGACGGTTAAAGACAAAATTGAATGCGATTCATTTGTTTTATCTTTTTTCGGAGTCTGTTATAGAAATTTTTCATATTTTGTAACTTCACAATTTGATTGATTGAATCTCTCAGGTGAACTCAAAATGCGGGAGGAAAAAAACATTGTTCGCTAACTTTTCACGAGCTTAGAGTTAAAAACGAGTGGATTGCGTAAACAAGTTTCCAATTGCGTCGCGATTGCAGGAAGTATTTGTTACAATAAACTCCTCATCATATGAGGTTGGCATTTTTTCTTTAAATTTGATTGGCGCAAAAATAATCAAATAGTCCTACCCTGGTTCAAGCTATGTTTTCGAGAAAACAAATTGAATAAAGCGATCCATTGAAATATTTAATCAACTAATATAGGGTCTTTATGAACGATGTTCTTTCGTTATGGATGAAAATGTCTTTGATCTGATACCAAAGTAAATAGTTTTCCTAAAAGATAATAATTGAAGTTTTGTGTGAATCAAAGAACGCACAAGAGTTGCAGATTGCTAACACTAGATCGTCCTTCATAGTAGTTCAATAATTGAGATGCTAATGCAATAGTTATCCACCCTTCCATATTCTTCTGTTCTAAAGCTGCACATAATCCCGCTATTGTGTCTGCTTCCTGTTGCCTTATTTTTTTCAACTAAATAAGTTCAGTTAAACAACTTTCATAAAATTTTGTCGAATATCAGATGAAATGAGCTTTAATTTTTTTTTTAAAAAAGAGGATCGACAAGGGATGACAAAACTGTACAAATCCTGTACAAAACTGTACAGGGATGACAAAACTGTATATTTGCTCAAATAATATGCTAATATATTTTTGGCGTATGCTCCAGTATGTTCCTAGAAGGGCTTGCAATTTGCTCAGTGTTTTGGGTGCTTTGATTTCTGATTGCTGATATTTTTTAACTCATTGGTGATTTTTTTTTTATCTAATTGAAGATTGCTGATTTTTTTTATCTAATTGGTACAAAATTTGTTTTGTGAAGTAGGATAAGCAGGCCAGCTAATTCCCGTTTATACCAAGATGGGCAATTCTATACATTACTTCGCAGATTATCTTTATGTAACTTTTTTATGAGTTGAATAATGCAAATTGAGATCATCAGTTTTAATGCATCTACTCACTATCATAGTTTTCTATTTAAAGAAAAAGGGCAGCTGAGAACAGGCTACTGTAGGCCTAATGCTGTTCCGCTGCGATTACGCAGGAACCAAAAATTATTTTTTAAATCTGTATGTTTAAGTTGTTTCTTCTTCATGATAATAGGATTTCAATGGCGAGCCTCAATTGTCTCTAAATTTGTTTAGCTGTGCGCGATTCGTGATGGAGGTCTTGGTTAGTCTATGATTTTTGTAGTTGGACATATTTGTTGATCTACTTCTTAAATTGTGTCCGAAGGTTGATATCGCTTCAGATAGACCTTTTTTCGGAAGCTTGCCTCTTCTCATCAGTAATTGGTGTCCATGGACTAGAAGAACTATTTCAAATGGATTCGCCATCCATGTGTTTTTCTGAAAAGATATTTCTGAAAAGATTAATATGATCAATGTTTGTAATGCTTCAATTGAGAAGAAGGTGCTTAGCTGTTACTCATTTGTAATGTCAGTCCAAAATAGGTGTTTATCTTTGATCAGCAAGACTTTTGTATTTGATTCAACAAACGCTGCCTGAAAGCAACAGCTGTTTTGTTTCGGTTTGAATTATTTATTTGTTAGTAGCGGACTTAATGATTCAAATGGAGTTGATATATCATCCGTTGAGTTCGGTTCAAAAGCTGGATCATTATTATTGGAAATTTGTTTGACGTCACTGATGTTTCCTCTTTGATTTTTATCTGCCTCCACGACGTGTAATAGTAAGATTGGTTTCTAAAGTTTGGGATTTGTGATGATTTTTTGATTTGTGGCCAACTGTTAAGAAGTGATCGACTATTCCCCCCAGTTGTTATAAGTTTTTCATGAGCAGAACACCATTCATGATAGATGGCCTGATGTCCCTTTGAATGTATGATTAGGCATTTCAGTAGTACATAGACGAATTAATGGTGAAGACTATTTATTAAAATTGGCGATGTATTAACACTATCACAACGCGGGATGGCACAAACTGAAAAGATCCAGTTTCGTTCTTTGAATTTTAATCTACTGTTAAAAGTCACTGTGAATTTGAATTCATCTATTTTTAAATAAATTTTTGAAATGCATGCTGGGTCGAGCTTCATATCTGCTGTTTCTCTTGCTTTTTTTGTGTACTTAAAAGCGTTAGTAACTGTCTGTTCAGAAAAATAACCATATAAAATATTTTGTATTTGCTTTTGCTGATTTTGACCGTATAGGTTTCCTAAAATATGGCAAAAATTCTTTAACATATCGTTTTAGCTGGTTTCGCCTTGTTTGGTATCAATTACAATAGGTTCCCTTAGCCTCTAATAAGACTAAATTGAATATGTTTAATTGTGGCAGTTGGTAGCTAACAATTTCCTTCTTTAGTTGGTTTTCGAGAAAGTTTAATAAACTTATGATTGTTGGATGCAGTTTTTGCTATTTTAGTTAATTGTCCGATTGATTGCAACAATTATACGGTTATTCTTTTTTTACATTGTCAATTTGTTTATGTCCTAATGATACAAACTTTAGGTTCCAACTCCTAACGCTTTTGATCACTACAGATTTTGGCATTTGTTTCTTTGCTCTTTCAACTCTGTCTCCATTTGCTTTCCTGAAAGGCCCCTGCTTTTTTACTACGTATTCAAAAGAAATTTCCAGCTAGATTACAATAAATTGCTAGGCTGCACAAGTACTACAGTCGATGTCTTTATTTTATAGGATCGTTCTCGTTCGTCTTTTCCATTGTGGCATTTCGTAATTCTTCCCAGAGGCAAATGCCTCTCGGAGTAACCTAGTGTATAAACCAGAATTAAATTGCCTTCTCCAAATTCCCTTGATTTTGTTCTCCAATTTGTGCGGCTGATACGGTTTGATTTGTACTTCTTCTGCAAACAGTTACAAAAAGTGATCTAGTAATATTTTTGTGTAAGAGAACTCCGTTTTACTAAATGGTCGGTTTGTTGATGTAAGCGGTGCTACAGGGCTTTGAGGGCTTCTTCATAAAAAATGATCAGTGATTAGTGCTTCTTCGTAATTTGTTTGAGGAGATATATGCGTTGGCCTGGAGTTGAGAATTCCTTCAGTCTCGGCCATAATTAATTGGAAAATTTCGGCTTTCAATTGTTGGCTGCCTCATATTATTAGCAAACTGCGTTTGGCAGACTGAATTTGCCTTTCCCATATCCATCGAGTTGTGGGGTAAGAGGTGGATTCAGTTTCTATGTTATATTTTGCTGCTGTATTTGGGACTTGATGTAGTTGTTGTCAACACTGATTTTGCCCAGACACAACGTTTTTTTTGCTGATGTGATGTTCGTTCTATTGTCGGAAATGGCTAACTCAGGATATCCTTTTTGCGATACAAATCTTCTGATTGCTAGTAGGCAAATATCTGTGTCCAATGTCTGGAAAAATCTCCAGATGCACAGCTCTAGTGAAAAGACACGTGAAAAGACATACATATTTCGAATTTTTGATCCCTGAGCTCAATGTTAAAGGGTCAAAAGAAGTCCAACCCAAAATTTAGGAAAAATAATGTTTTTGTACTTCTGCGAATTGGAAACCGAGGAGGTCGGCCGTTAAGGGGGTGATGTTTTGAGCTCTCCATCGTGGACAAAAGTAGCATGCTTTCTTTTGTTGTTTTGAAAATCTTCTGAGTCTTTTAATGATGAAATCTTGCTGCAGGTGTGCTTGAACACACTCCATTCCCAGGTGTCTACAGTTGAGGGCTTTCTAAATTATTAGTTTAGTAATATTATTCTTGTCGTCAAGAATAACTGGATGTTTCTGGCTGTAGGGTTTTTTAGCCTGCTTTAATTTCCCTCTTGCACGTATTAAACCATCTTTGTCCCGCAGAGAAATGAATTGTAACAACTTGTTCTTTTTGTCTAGTTCATTTTCCTGTTCAAGGTATCTTATGATTCCAGAATAGGTTTTGTGTTGCGATTGTCTCAAAAGATGTTTTAGTGCTTCTTCATAGCTGTTTGTGACTGTTTGTTTTTGGAAGATATTGACTGCTTTCGTAACTGTTTCGATTAGTCTCATAAGTTTATTCCACTTAGATGAATCATTAGTGTCTATAACTGCATTCTAAGTTTATGCACGTAAAACATTTGTCATTGTCTTCGGAAATTTGGAACGTCATTTTCTAGGAGAAATTTCGGCGCGACAAATTTTTTTCAAGTTAGATATAGTCCATTTGTTCCATGAGCTGCCGGGTTTTACCGGGTACAAAATTCCATTGTGCTAACTGAGAGTTTGCTAAAAAACTTTGCAATTCTACTTGCTGCAAAAAGTAATCGGTGCTTTGTCGATTTAATGAAACCTATTGCGGCCATACTGTCCGTCCAGAATTGTATTTTATTAAATTATACGGTCACTTCACTGTGAACAAGGGAAGCAAGTTATGCTCCAATAACTGCTGCTTCAAGTGCTAACTTATGGATGTTTGTTGTTTTAATGGGTAAATTTTTTGCTTTGCTAATTAAATAATGGGTTGTTTTTTCTTCTGCGCTGGTTGATCTGATATATTCTATTTCAGTGCTTGATGCAGAGCAGATTATGTGAAGCGTATGCTTGGCTTTTCGGATAGGAATCAGAAACCTGCTAACAGAAAAGCCCAGCATTCATTCATATTCGTTGACCCATTGCTGCACAACATGTTAGAACTCTCTTGGGATCTGATTATTCCAGACTGAAAGAACAACACTTTGTTTGACTATCGATTGATGAATGCAGTGTACGCTCATAGAAAACGGTGTGATACTTCGAAGGGGATTAAATAATGATTCAGCAAGTCACGGCAATTGACGTTGATGCATGTTGTTGAAATCAAGTTTTAAATCCGGTCTTTTGAAGATGAAAAAAATTTCGTTTCAATTCCACATTTGTCCTAAGACACATTGCTCTCTCACTGTGTCTGCGTTTTTCCAATTATTTTCCGAATTGTAAATGGGTCGCCTAAACTTTGTAAGCATAAAACTTTAAAAATACTTCGTAAGCATTAAACCACACTTTTGTAACGTATTTTTTCCTCTGTTTTTACTTTTGCTGCGTTTTTGGTTGTGTTGCAACTTTGAAGTTAATCATCCTTGTATAAATTGTTTTTTATGGCTGAGTAGGCTTCAAGATTACCTATTTTGTTATCTTCTCCTCATCAGGGGAGTATGTATATTGCACATAAAGGGAAAATGGACCAAATATTAGTCCCTTGTCTTTGGAAATTTTTTCTCTCCATCATTGTTCCACAAAAATGTGAGTTCCTCTTGTTCTTTTGGTCTTATGGCAATTCGCATCATCATCGCTTCGATATCACCAGTTACTGAAATTTTGTACCGTCAAAACTTCAGAAGAAGTCCAACAAGGCTGAGCAGTATATCTTGTCCGGTCAAAAGAGCTTTGTTAAGTGAATGCCCTTTGAATACTGAATCTGCATTTGTGACCCGTCTTACTTTTTTCCTCATTTCGTTTTCAACCGGGTGGTGCGGGAGATACCAATTTTGCGAAATGTTTGAAATTGGGTTGACGCAATGTCGCTTCAACAAATCTTTTAGCGATGTCCGCTTTGTTGGTTTGGCTGTAATGAAAAATTGGGTCCGGTTCCTGTTGAAGTCGAATTTCAAGCGACTGTAATTGTGCTCTGACAAGAAAGCATTTTAGTATCAGGTAGTTTAGTGTCATCATTGAAAGGTAGTCCAATCTCATTACGAAAACATTGTGGCATGTCGTTCTTTAGTGTTACAAAAGTTTTTCTGTAATTTTCAATCAATGTCTTTTTCCGCTCCCTAAAAATTTTCCCCCATTGTCCAAAACATCTGCAGCCTTTTGTTCTCTATTTCCTGGTTCTCTGGGGTTTTTGTTCTGTTGTAAAGCGTGATGATGTAATTGGTTTCTTGTTGATTACTGTTGGGCTTGTATTTCTGCGGTATTGGTCCTGTAACAGACCATTCAAGCTGTGTCAAGACTCCGTATTGCGTTCTTGGTGATCCTGTTGAGATTATGAGTTGTATTGTTTCTATGAATGCATCCGTTCAGACTAAAAATCCTATTCTTTTATCTCGTATTTAGGAAAATAGTTGTTATCCAGATGATCGTAATCGGCGCAGATATAGTTCGACATCTCAAAGGGTACATTGAGCATTTGAAAGTCAGATGCTGACGTGGTGTAAACTAATAAGTTGAAAAGAGGTTGGGTGCTGTTGAGAGATCTAATTCCCAGAAGGACTTCGGTTGATGTTATTATATGTTCTACGTAAAGTGAAGAACATGATACTGGAACGTGATCTGCGTTTTCTACTCCGAGTGCATTTGCCATCGAGTTTGTTGTTTTTGTGTTGTCGCTGCCCGAAAGAGCATATGTTTCTATTGATACTTCTTCTGTTTAAAAGATAGTGGCTTGAAGTTGATTTTAAGGTTGTTTCTACAAACTGATTTGATTGTTGCTGCATGCGTGATTTTGTGGTCGTGGGTTGCTGTTTTTGTTGTTAAAGTTTTGTTGCATTTGGCTTTGATTTTGTTTGTCTGTTTGATTATGAGAATGTCCGGTGGTCTGATGTTGTGAATTTGTATTTAGAATGAAGCTATTCATGTTGTTATAATTTATATTGAAGGTGTTTCCATTGTTGTTGTTGAGATTTTAATTCTGATTGAAACGCTTAGGGTTATTGTTTTGACTAAGGGCATTACGTGTGTTGTTGTTAAGTTTGCAGCCAACCACTCGTCCATAGTAGAGTCCATGTGGTTGAAACTGTGATCTAATTGCGGATATCTGTGTTTAGTGTCCGTGTTGTGTTGACCACGATTGTTGTGACAATTGTTTGCAAAATGTTTTTGAGCCTGGTTGTTTGTTCGCTGTTTTTGATGTTGTTGCTGTTGGTTTCTTTGCTGATTCTGAGTTGGTGAGAATATCTGTGAACAGTTTAAGTTGTTTCTTTGATTTGTTGAGTGATGAAGTCCGTTGAAATTTTCGATGAGACATCGGTAATAACTGTTACACTGTTCTTTTGGTTTTTCGGTGAGGCAATTTGGGCAAACCCCTTTAGTTACCTTACAGTTTTTTGTCTTTTATTAATATCTTTTTTGAGGAATTGGTTACATTTTCCTAAGTTGTGACTGTACCCACAAAGAGAGCGTCTTTTATTACTTTGCTATTGGAAGAGTCTGTTTGATCTTTTAGACGATTTGTTTTCTGTGTTAATTGGTCTTTGTAATGTTGACAAATCTTCAAGCTTCTGCATAATTTTCGATCCATTCCTTAACACGTATTAATTTAGGTTGAGCAACAGATTGTTTACGGACACATTTGTTCCATCTGATAATCATTGTTGGCAAAACTTTATCTTTAGCAATCTTAAGAACAGCTGAGGGTTGAAAGTCTATCATGTATTTGTGAAGTACGAAAAATTGAATCGTTTGTCTACAAAACGCAGCAACAGATACATAATTTTCGGTTTTATTAATGTTCGGTCTGATCCAGTGTTCCAACTTATCTACGTAAGCTGCTGTAACCTTTTTTAGATTTCCGGATCTTCCTTGTATTTCTAGTATTGCGTCCTTGTAAATTTTTTCATTGTATGAGCATCCGATGATGCTGTTTTTGGCTCTAACTGGGAGGGCGTCTTGAAGATATGGCGTCCTAAACCAGTCGACTCATATCAATGGATCTCATGTGAAGGATTTGAGTTGATTTTTTGGAAAATAAATGCTGGATGTGACAGGTTGTTATAATGCTTGGCGTGGAAAAAAAATGTTTTCTGATGTTGTTGTGTGTTGAAACTGTTTGTCGGGTTGGGTTGTTCGTCAGCTCTGTTGATTTAATTTGTTAATTTTTGGTTCTTAAGCTTCGAGTTTAAAATCGCAAATATAATTGTTCGTTTCTGGAATGAGGTTGATAACGGCTTATCTGAGAGATTCCTGGTCATTCAATTGATTATTTCTAATGATAATATTTGCATGTTTAGGGAAATTGGTGCTTTGAAGACCTTGCTGTTCTTAATTTTGAATTTGACTATGAATATTTATGGATGTTATGTATTCTTCTTTCTCTATTTCTGCCTTTTTGATCATTTTGCTGTAAATAAAAGTGTTTTGAGTTGTTCTGTAGTCTGATGTTGTCATCGATTGGTTGATGATTGTTGCTTTAGGTGTCCGTTGATTGTACGTCTATACTGTCACGGTCTGTTGTCTGTTGATTTCTTCTGAGCAGGAGCATGATGATATTTGATGACTATTTCCTGTTAAAAAGATGGAAGTTGTATTGATTGTTGCAGAGGTGAATTTGTTTTCTTTTGTGCTTTCCTTTTGTCTGGGACTTTATTATCATTTTTTTGATTTGAACTGCAATCAAATTCAGTAATTACGTCTGATTGGTGTCTTTTTTGTTCTGCCCTTCTTTGGTGCTCTGCCAAATGATTTCGCCCATCTTTGGCGCTCTGACAAATGACTGTCGGAGTCTGTAGTAACTTCTTTTGAATGATCTTTGCACTTCAGAATTTTTCCACTTCAAAATAACCAGTCTGCGTTTTGCTAACCTCTCCATTATTTCATTCAATTCATTTTGAATGAGGTTGTATTTAAAAATTAGTTGCTCAAAAGTCCTCCCATTGCAACCCATTGCAGCCCACTCTTACTTGGCAATTTCAGTCAGGGGGGGGGGGGGGGTAATTCCTCAAAATTCCTCCCATTGCAGCCCATTGCAGCGTGCTCTTACATGGAAATTTAGGTCAGCGGTGGGGTAATTCCTCAAAAGTCCTCCCACTGCGGCCCATTGCAGCCCACTCTTACATGGCAATTTTAGTCAGGGGGTAATTCCTCAAAAGTCCTCCTATTGCAGCCCAATGCAGGCCACTCTTAAATGGCGATTTTTGTCAGGGGGTTAATTCCTCAAAGGTCCTCCCATTGCAGCTTATTGTAGCCCACTCTTACTTGACAATTTCAAGTAATTCCCACTCTTACTTGACAATTTCAAAAATTCCTATTGCAGCCCACTCTTAGATGAGAACTTTAGTCAGGCGCAATAATTCCTCAAAAGTCTTCCCGTTGCAGCCCAACTCTTACATCACTTTACCCCCTCTGAACAATTTACCCCCACACTCTTACATCAATTTACCCCCATAGACTAATTACCTCCCCATTTGACATTTGACCCGGGTACTCTCCGGAGGTCGGTCGGATGTTTCTAACGGCCAGGCCTGTTTGACAAGGACGGGCGAAAAGCTGGCCCCAGCCCTGTCGCGTGATACCTGCAGGGTGACAGCTGGAGGGTGCGGATTAAAAATTCCGGAGGAAGACATCCGAAGGGAGAAATCATAGCGAATCGAAGTGAAATTGATAACAAAGTGAACCTAACTACACTTCAGCCAAAAATCGAACTTGAACTAAATACATCATTTTAAATCAATTCAAAGCGTTTATAAAGCATGCTTTTCAACTTTCAATCAAGCTTTCATTTTGCCTTTCCTTTTCCCGCGTTTTAAGAGAGAGAGAGAGAGAGAGAGAGAGAGAGAGAGAGAGAGAGAGAGAGAGAGAGAGAGAGATAGAGATATATACAATTGCAGGATGTAAACAAACTGCTCAGATAGAGGACATGCGGTAATTATAGCTGCTCATATAGAGTACATGCGCTAATTATGGCTGCTGAGATTGAAAACATGCGGTTTTTTGCTATGCTAAGATAAAAGCCAGTAAGTAAGTGCAGACTGCTCACAATTATGACATGAACAGATTCAGGCTCAGCGCAAAAATCCAGCTTGTTTTTTTCATGTTCAGCTCTGAAATGCTATGAAAGATAGGTCCGGGAAGGTAATCGATAGCGAAAAAATTAACAATTTTGTAAAATCTGGTTTCTGAATTGATCAACTTCTACTAAAACAGATTGTGAATGTTAATGAAGAGACATCTGCACGTCCTTCTATTTAAAAAATCCGTTAAGAAAAAAACATTGTTCTCCATGTAACAGAGAGAAGAAAACATCTATTTGTAGCTCTAGGAGATATTGGACCCAATTCGAAACCTAATTAGACACCATTTCATAAAAGTTTGAGGACTAAGTTTTCATACCAAAATAAAAGTATTATTTGACTCAATTTAGCGTTTTTTGTGTCCATTTGCAATTTTAGACTGTTAATTTCATTTTTTCGGCCCCTTATCTTTTTTCATCAATATACTGCACCTTTTTGAGTTGCGTTTTGTTTTCACGATTTTTTTACTCTTAATTGTTCTCGGTTAAAAATCGTGACTCTTCTCGTAAAAATGGAACAAATCAAACAAAAATTATGATTGATTTCATTTTTCTGTGCAATTATCTTTGCTTTCCATTTTTGTTTATCTGTGAAGCTTTGAAAAGACAAAAATGTTTGATTCTTTTGTTAAGCAGAGTTTTCTAAATGTATGTTTCGACCACCTTTTTAAACAGAGTGTCCATTGCTTATTTGTGTGTGTGATGTGTTGCGATGGTTGTCAATAGTTTACTGAACGGTCACAACAAATAATATTGCATGATCTTCATGTGAAAAAAAATGTTTTTTTTTTATTCAAAATTAATGTAATCAATTTTTGATAACATACTTTTCTTTTATTGCTCCCTTGGTACTATTCTCTGAGAACCAGTCAAAGTGATTTGCAAATAAGTTGGAATCATCTTTTTTGTAATCGCTGTCAGATAAGGGAATCACATTTTGGCAGCGGAAAAATCTTTTAAAAATGTATTTTCAAAATAAATGTATTTTCAAAATAAAATTTTAAAATGGCCCCGGCACAACACTTGCATCCAAAATTTCTAACAGGACTCGTTATTTAAGCATTCAAATCCTAGGTATCGTTTGGAGGCCATTAGACACGACTTCATTGGAATTGAGACGTTCAGCAGAACCAGTTTGTCGTCACTGTAAGCAATAGCAGATCATCTGAATTTTTCAACAAACACCAAGATTAAGAATTTTGCTGAAAAAAATTTTAGGAGTGAGAATTTTATACCTAGAGCTCATCACTTAACGTAGTGTCAGTTTTGCTTGATCAATAAATGTCATGTAGGCAGACATGGGTGTGCCCGTTTGAAGTTTGTTTGATAGAGAGTAAATTTCACATATGTAAGTGTTTTTGGAAGGGCACAAGTATCACGTTTACTTTATTCGAGAGTTGCAATTTTGATATTGCCTGAGATTGAAGTTTAGTATTTCTGCTGAAGAAAATTGGTCAAGCCAAATAAAAAAAACTTTGAGCTGTTTTAAAAATATTTTTGAGATATAGTTTCCGATTTCCATATTAATTGTTTTGTGCATGTTTGAATAGAGAAAAAAATTGCGACACGAATTTTTGTTGGATGTTCATTGCAAAGTTTTTAAAGAAATGAGTAAGCTTTTTTGTTTTTTCTTCTCGATTTTTGCATCCTCTTTTTCTCTTTTGAGTTAATAGTTTCTTGTGTGTCTTGTGTTTGATATGTTGGTAGTCAATAATTCACTCAATGGTCGAAAATGAGATTTCATGATCTTCCGAGACAATTTTATGGGACATTGCAAACACTGGAAAAGAAAGTTTTTTGCAGAAGTTAGTTCATCATCAGATTTTCTTGCTTTTTTGTTTTTTCTTCTCGATTTTTGCATCCTCTTTTTCTCTTTTGAGTTAATAGTTTCTTGTGTGTCTTGTGTTTGATATGTTGGTAGTCAATATTTCACTCAATGGTCGAAAATGAGATTTCATGATCTTCCGAGACAATTTTATGGGACATTGCAAACACTGGAAAAGAAAGTTTTTTGCAGAAGTTAGTTCATCATCAGATTTTCTTGCTTTTTTGTTTTTTCTTCTCGATTTTTGCATCCTCTTTTTCTCTTTTGAGTTAATAGTTTCTTGTGTGTCTTGTGTTTGATATGTTGGTAGTCAATATTTCACTCAATGGTCAAAAATGAGATTTCATGATCTTCCGAGACGATTTTCTGGGACATTGCAAACCTTGGAAAAGAAAATTTTTTGCAGAAGTTAGTTCATCATCAGATTTTCTTCTCCATAAAAGATGATTCTTGGAGATTTATCGATTGACTCTGTGCTTAGAACCAATCAAAGCAGAAATTTCATAATACGCTACGCTGAGAAGTTAGAGCTTTCAAAGTATTATCAGAAAAGTTGCTTAACTTTCAGATTTTGAGCTATAATCTTTGGCTCTTTTAGTAGTGCTCTGAGCAGTGTGTTCCAAATTGTGTTCTGAGTCAAGTTTTCAGTTCAATTTCCGTGCTATGATATTTACTCTATCTTTGTTGTAAGGCTGGCCGACGTCTTTGTGTTCTGAGTCAATTTTTCAGTTCAACTCATTGGTAGAAAATTAGCTTCATCCTCGTTGTTAGGTTGTCTGACTCTTAAACTTTGTCACCATTTTTGAAGCCACAGTCCGCGGAACAATAGATTTATTGGTAGTTAAGCCGGGCATTAAATAATCTCTTACTGTTGTTGTGTGCATTTTTTTACATAAAATAAACCGCAAACCTTCAGATTAATGGCATTACTAGTTACTTGATACTTCATCATCTAAATTTCTCTTAATCACACAAAAAGCACTGATGAGAAGATTACTACGAGCTAATTTAAAATGGTTTGGGCTGAAATTGTTCCAAATAAAACGTGAATCGTAAAAAATAAAGAAATGCGAACAAAACAGAATGGGCGATATTTTTTTTCGTTAACAATTGAAAAATAATTGAGCCTTTCAAGTAAATGATATAGACTGCGCTAGCAATCCTATCATTTGAAAAATAAAATTATTTCTGTTTATTTTCTCCCGTCTTTAAATTTCGTTCATAGATATTTTGAACATGTGCAGGCTATTTTGTTATTGCCTGTTTGGGAAATTCAACCTGGAAATCATAGAAATTGTTTTATAATAAAATGACAGAAGCCTGAAGCGAAAACAAAACTGAAGTGAGAACAACACTTGCTAATCAAATTTTAAAAGTTTTTTTTCTCATTGTAAACGCATAGAAATCGCCGATGCAGTCAGCGAGGAGATCCAATTTTCTTCGAGATGTTTCCAAGAGACCAGGTTTTCACTTTGGCATCAAATTAAGTGTTTACTCCGGACAAAAACAGTAAAATCAAACTTCAGGCACAAGCGCCAATTTTTCTGACAAATTCCAAAAGATTGTAAATCTGTCTTTCCAACGATGAAGACAAACAAGAGAAAAATCTTAATATTTATTGAACATAAACAGATGGTTCAACTGTGCCGAGCAATTTTATTTCTAATGCAGTCAGAAAACAATCGATCTGTACTTTAGTAGGCAAGCTAGCATAAAATAAAATAGCAGAAAATTTTCCCTAGTTTAATTCCATTTTCATCCTTGAAACACAAAGAGAATTAAAAGGCTCGGTAATGTGCATTTGCACATGATATCCAAACCCACTCAACCACAAGTTTGACTTAAGTGCCGACCAAATGAGGATGAGTAGGAAAAGTTTCAAAAATACTCATACATTGCTCAAAAGCAATTGATATATCCATTTAAAAATAATTTAAAAATCAAACCACTAAAAGCCTAAAAAATTCATCATTAGAGGGCCATTGATACCTGCAAGCTATAAGATGAAGGGCATTGCTAATTTTTTGATACTTTATTAACTACAGTTCTCGCACTCACACAAAAAGCATGGACGAGAAGGTTACTATGAGCTAATTTAAAATGGGTTGGGCTGAAATTGTTCAAAATATTTTGTGACTTGTGAGAAATAAAGAAATGCGATCAGAAAAGGATGATAATTCTTTTCCTTGAAGATTGAAAAATGTTTGAGCCTTTCAGATAAATGATATGAATGGCGTGAGCAATCCCATCAATTGAAATAAAAAACTGTTGCTGTTTATAATCTACAGTCTCTAAGTTTCGCTTACAGCTATTTCGAATATGTGCGTGTTCTGGAAATTCTGCATAAAAATTATAAAAACTGCTTCTATTAAATTGGTGACAAATTATAGCAAGCTTAATTGAAAATAACACTAAGATGAAAGCAATTTTTGGTGAGCTAATTTTCAAAGTGTTATTTCCAAGTTCTAAAGGCACTGAAACCACCAAATTAATCGGCAAGCCAATTGGATTTTTTTGTGAAATGGTTTCAAGAGTACAGAATCTCAAATTAGCATCAAATTAAGTGCCAACTCCGGACAAAAAAAATTGAAATGATATTTCATGCACAAATTTCTATTCCAATTCTTGTTACAATTAAAAAAGAACGTAAATTTTGTCTGTCCGATGATAGAGACGAACAATTGAAAAACCTTGTTGTTGTTGAAAAACGAACTAATTTGTCCAACTGTTCATTCAGAGAACATCTGTATAGAAAAACAAACTAGCACCTTTACCCGTCAATAAAAAAATTGTCAATGCAAAATTTAAATTAGAACAGAAAAACCAATGGAAGTTATTTCTAAATGTTTCTGAATTTTGTGAGTATATTGAATGTGTTGTTATTTTTTCCTTCGAAGTTGGTTGCCTATTTTTCAGAAGAAAAAGCAAAATTTGTTTGCGGCAGTTGGTTTCGATTTCCATTCCTGAAAAAAGAAAATGAGCCATAGTCTCTTTTTGAAGTGATCACGGAAACTTCTAGCCCTGTTCTTTGATTTGTTGTCTGCAACGCAAATGTTGCTTTTATAACACATAACACTTTTCTGTAATTTTTTTTTAGTTTATAAAATTAGAGGATTCAATAAAATGCTTTTGACTGCGTCATCAATTGCATGATTCATTGAAAACAAATACTGTTTTTAATCTACAGCATGTAAGATTAATTCGTAGCTATTTCAAATATCCAGTAAAGACTCTATGATTTTCGCTCTGTAATGATCACCAGGAAATAAAATAGGGTATTCAAGTAGAATGTAGATAACTAATAGCAACTATCAACAAAAACAACGTAAAATTGAGAACACTTGGTAAGGTAAAATTAAATGTGATCTCTTCTCATCATGAAAAGCACAGAAACCATCAAAACTGTATGCAAATAAATTGGAATCAGTTTCTTGATAATTTCGTTGTGATGAGGGAATCACTGTTTGGCTACATAAGAACTTTCTTTGCATTAAAAAAGCAATGAAATTATTATTAATGCTCAACGCTCTGCGCTTCTTTCTGTCACAATCGACAAAAGTTTGCATTTTTGTCTTTGGTAATAGGGATACATTAGAAAAAAATCTGATCCTGCCAAAACACTTGCATCAACAATTTTTAAGATGACTCATTTTTAGGTACAAGAATGCCATGTATCAATTTGAGGCTATTGGAATCAACTTCCTCAAAAATGAAACGTTCAACACGACAAGTTTGTCTGCACTGTGAGCTATTAAAAATTGTTAGAAATTTTCAAGAAAAATTGTCAATTTTGACTATTTTAATTTGACAGAAAAAGTTTAGATGTGGGAATTTTATACCCGGAGGGTGTCACTTATTGTTTTGTCGACTTTGCTTGATCAATACGTGCCATGTAGAAAGATATGGGTATTCTCATTTGAACGCTGTTTTGGTAAAGAGTAAATCTTAAAATTTGTACGTACTTTTGGAATGGTCGAATTGGTACATGTACTTTTTCTCAATCAGGGCAATTTCGAGATTGCAAGGGAGTGAATTTTACTATTTCTGCTGAAGAAAAATTAATAAATCAATTAAAATAAAATTTGCCTGGTCTTAGAATCTTTTTGAGATATTGCCTGCGCTTTCCAAAATAGTTGTTTTGTGTATACTTGAATAGAGATAAAAAATAATTTTATACGCAGTTTTCTTGTATGTTTGTTTCACTCATTTTTTTTCTGAGACCATTTTTGTTTTTTCCTTGATTTTTACATCCTCTTCTTTTCTTTGATGTTCGTTATGTTTTTATGTTGTGTATTTCTTACGTTGCTTGTCAATAATCTAACCAACAATCAAAAATGGGAATTCATGATCCTCCGAGATGAATTTCACGGACATCGCAAATATTAGAAAAGAATTTTTGTTGGCAGAGATTGGATTGCCATGTGATTTTGATATTAGTTTTGCATTCTTTTGTGAGTTCTGCTCGCTAAATACTCATTCTATGGATTTTTTGATTGATTCTGATGTGAGAACCAATCAAAACAGAAACAGTGTTATCGAACTCATCTTAGTTATCAGATTTTGAGCCGTGTTCTTTGTCTCTTTTTGTTTTCAGATATTTGTGTTCTGAGTCATGTTTTCAGTTTTAATCGTTCCCATAAAGTTCCCTCCGTCAATGTTGTTAGGTTGTCTGACTCTTCAATTTTATGTCACATTTTTTGACGCCGCAGTCCACGGAACAGTAGATTGGTTGATAGGTTAATCCTGGCATTCGATAATCTCTTACTACTGTCATGTGCATTTCTCAATTAAATTAAATTGCAAGCTTTAAAATGAAGGACATTACTAGTTTCTTAATTTTATATTACCTAGATTTCTCGCAATCACACAAAAGTGCTGATGAAAATGTTTCTAAGAGCTAATTTAAAATAGTTCGGGCTCCAAAATCTTCAAATATTTTGTGAAAAATAACGAAATGCGAAGAAAAATAAATGAACTATAAATGTTTTTCATTAACGATTGAAAAATGTGTAAGCCCCTCAAATAAATGTTCCCATCATTTGAAGTACGAAAATGTTGCTGTTTATAATCTACAGTCTCTAAAATTCGTTTGTAGCTATTTCGAAAATACGCAGGCTATTTTGCTGCTGTGCGTTCTGAAAAATCCGCCTAGAAATCATAGAAATAGTTTTTTAACCAAATGGTGACCAATTATAGCAACCATCAAGTGAAAACAACACTGAAATAAAAATAACATTCGATAAGCTAACTTTTAGTATAATTTTTCCACTGTAAATGCACAGAAACCACAAAGTTATCGAAAAGCATATCGATTTTTTTTCAAATTGTTTAAACAGTAAAGGATCTCAATTTCGCAACAAATTACGTGTTCGCTCCGGTCAAAATATTGAAACTAAACTACAGGTATATGTGAATACCCAATTTTTGGAAAATTTGCCAAAAACAAGAGGAAAATCTTATTTTTTTAGAGATAAACAAGATAAAAAGGCTTCAAATGCGCCGATTATTTTTACTTCTAATTCATTCAATAAACAAACGATCTGAATGAGAAATCAAAATAGGACTTTTAGCCGTGAAAAGAAAAAAATATTGCCAATTTAATTCAGAACAGACGAAACAACGGTTTTTCTGAATTTTAGGAATATGCTGAATCTATTGTCCTTAACAGCTTTCAGTCCAATTGTCCAAAAAGACTTGGTGTATCCATTTAAATGATCACTCTGAATTCAAGCCACGAAAAGATTAAATAGTGACTCGTTGGATGGCCGATGATAACTGCTATTAAAGAGACTAGAAGACAAGGCAGACATCAATATGCAAAAAATAACCCGTCATAATTACAGCCAAAACTCAATATCTAACTATTTTTAAAAACGCATAACAACAAACGTTTATCAAAAAAGCGTCAGATAAAACCTAATTGAGACCATGATTATCAAAAAATGCCTTACGAAAACAAATAGGACAAATAAAAAAGTCGAAAAACTCGATTATTGCTAGAAAGCAGAGTTGCAAGCTTTGGAATTACACATTGTTCACAAAAGCGTTGAATAAATTCAATTCCGCCTTCTTTCAATCACAGAAAGGAAATATGTGACTTTTCAGTAATGCGATAATATGACATGACTGTAAGAAAGAACCTCAAAATTCAGCAATTGGAATACGTCTAAAACTCAAAAAAAAAATGGATGATTTAGGTTTAAATTCAAAACAAAAAAATTTGGCGATAAAACAGCATTTAAACTTAACTTCTGAAGCACGTGAAAGAGAACTAGACCTATCAGTTGCCTTACAAGCTGACAGAAAGGAAACATTTTTTAAACAATTTTTTCGAGTAAAAATCATAAATATCATCAAAACCCTAGGATTCAAATAGCATAAAACATGTTTTCCAAGTTACTGTCTATTAGATATAATGAAATTTATATGTAGTCCAAAAACTACTAAAATCAACTAGTGCAGGCGCTAGTCAATAATTTTGAAACATTATCGCGCAAACACAGTTTTGAAGCCGAAAAAATTATACGGTTTTCACTGAAGTTACAATGTAAGTTCATTGAAATTCATCTGACTCGGCAACAAATGAATTGTGATTTGAAATGATTCTGGTCTATAATTAACAAAAAAAAACATTTTTAGAAAAAAACGCCCCATAACAATCCGAAAACTTTTTGAATTGGAAAATTATACAATAAGACCGAAAACTAATCTCGCTGCTGCTGCTTGTCTGATAAAACAAACAATGGTTCAAAAATTTACCGAAGTATCTAAATAGACAATAAATCTATTTGCAAAAATGAGGAATTTGAATAATTAAAAATTTATAGAAGTGAAAACTCATTAGGTATCAACTGCAAGAGTTAAGCAGTTTATATAGTGGCTTCCTACGTAGCAAATACGAGCTTTGAAATACTGATTTTAATCTTATGACTACAACAATAACAAAAAGTGCTGTCAATGAACAACCAAATTGCAAGAACACTTTTGAGAGCAATACTGCCATAAACTATACTCAGATAACTTAGAATTTATTATTTTGGCCTCAAGCCACCATACGTAGAATTTCCATTCATTTTAAGCTCACTAATAAAAAGAACACTTGTCTGTAAAAAGATGAAAACAATTGCAAAAACATTATGAAACGGAAAGAGACAGAAGTCAATCCATCAATTTTTCGCTGCAAAAACCAAATGTGAGACCAGAACTGGCTTCGCTTTCATTGTGGGGCTGTTGATAGAGGGCATTATATCAAATAACAGAGCGATAAAGGTTTTTGACGAACGAAATTCTTAATATGTCAGAAAGAAAAAACGCATTTTGATAAATACCCGATAAAAATTAGAGAAACGCCGCTAAATTGTAGGTTCCAGAACACTTTCATCGGAACCAGAGGTAGAAATAGTCTTCAAATGTTAGACGATGGTTGCGTAATTCCTAATGTCTGAAATACCGATAAAATTGGATAATGAGGGCTAGAGAAACATATTTGTTGTTATTTTTTGTGAAAAAAGAAAAATATGCTATATTTTCAAAAATTTTAAGACGTATAATAAGACTATCGTTCAATATTTTGTCACATTTTAGCTTTAGAATTGATTGAAAAAATCACGCAGAATACAAAAATTACGAAAAATTTGACTAAAACTACGGAAGTGAGCCTAATGTTCACAAAATTTTAAATTTCAAAAACGCCTCCTAAAACGGGAATTTCGAAGATTTTTTTAAACTGATATTCTACGATTGACCAGTTTTGTAATGAGAGTGTTCACAGGTCTATAAGATAAAAATATCGATGGACAAAAACTCACTAAACAAAAAAAACAGTTGAGCATATATTTCCTCCCCCAGTAATATGGGTCGGAACAAAAATAGGATACATTTTGTGAAAAATCACAATTAATTAGGACATTTTTTTCCGGGGCCCAACAAAAAAGACGAAAATTTGCTGCAAGAAAACAGATTAAAACCTGCTAACTTCTTAAAACAGCTAAAAGGAGAACATAACAATTTTCAGCAAACAATGGAAAAAGATGAGAGAATCAACTTCTGAGGAAAGAACGGATCAGATGCCTAAGTATTGGAGACACATTTTTATAATCGTTCATTTTTTATAGTAAAGAACACGGTTTTCCGAAACTGAAACGGTTAAAAATTAGAATGAATATGTTTTCGGGTTTATCACTTTTTCTTTAAGAACTGAATTGGATTTTTGAACTGAACTGACTTCGCTATCACTGTGGGGCTGTTAATAGAGGGCATTATACCAAATAACAGAGCAAAAAAGTTTTCGGCGAACGAAATTCTTCATATATCTGAAAGAAATTACGCATTTTTGATTAAAAAAACCCGATCAAAATTAGAGAAATGCCGCTAAATTGTAGGTTCCAGAACACTTTCATCGGAGACAGAGGTAGAAATAGTCTTCAAATGTTAGACGATAGTTGTGTAATTCCTAATGTCTCAAATACCGATAAAATTGGATAATGAGGGCTAGAGAAACATATTTGTTGCCATTTTTTGTGAGAAAGGAAAAATATGCTATATTTTCAAAAATCTTAAAACGTATTATACGACTATCTTGCAAATTTTTGTCACATTTCAGCAAAAATTGATTGAAAGTTTCATGCAGATTACAAAAATTACAAAAATTTTGAAAAAAATTTTAAATTTCAATAACGCCTCCTAAAACGGGCATTTCGAAAAAATTCTTATAAAAGATAATCTACGCTTGACTATTTTCTAATGATAGAACTCAGAGGTCTAAAAAATAAATATATCGATTGAAAAAAACTCACTAAACAAAAAAAACAGTTGAGCATATATTTCCTCCCCCAGTAATGTGGGTCGGAACAAAAATAGGATGCATTTTTTGAAAAATCACAATTAATTAGGACATTTTTCCGGAGCCCAACAAAACAGACAAAAATTTGCGGCAAGAAAACAGATTAAAACCTGCTAAATTCTTAAAACAGCTAAATTTAAGAAAAACTGTTTTTTTAAAGCGGCATTAGCAGTACCCTTTCCTCAAAAACTTCTATTTTTTTTTATTTATTATCTATTTTTATTATACTATTTCTATTTTTTGAGCATGAAAGATATGTTCACAATAGTTATGTAACCCCACAAAGGTCGCATTGGAAGTTTCCGATGTTAAGAGTGAAATTTTGATTTTCGGCGAAGACAAAAGCGAAATTTAAATCCAATTTCCAATGATTTCTTCCATATATTTACGTAGCAAACGAAATGCTCTGATTTATCTGAGTAAATTTACTCGCATATTAAATGTGACAGTCCCACATTAGGAACTGAAAAGTTGGGATAAACAACTAAGCTAAATTTACGTTTTCCAAACGTCTGACAATGTTCTTTTGACATTTGTCAATGGTTGTCGCACTAAAAGGTCATCATGGAATGCTAGTTCAAGTTCAGGAGGTTTGAATTATTGATAACACGAATTCACTTTGAAGACTTATTTGAAATTGTAATAATACGAGTTTTACTTGTTCCGTCAATGTACACTATATGTTTGAACTTTGATATTCATCGATGTCATTGAAATGGCGCCTCTAATCTGTAGAAATTTGTACAGGTAGGTGAGACGATACAATTTCTGTTGACACTTTGTTAGCTTCAACTTTATCGTCTCTGTCTGATCCCATTCATCGGGCGCAGGATAAACTTAAGTACAAGTTTAACCCATCTACCCAATGTTTGTTCACGCTTTCTCAAATTTATTGAAGGCATAGTTGAGTTCATTGTCAATCATATTAAACGATTGTTTAAATTGAACTTGATAGCTAGGCAGAGTTTATAAGTGTCACAAAACAAATTGGTCACGGCTTGTGGACACCAAACATTATCATTTAAAAAGAGTTGAAAATCCGAACTAGTGATCATCAAGAGTTTACGTTCACTTCATTAGCTTACTTCAGTATAAGTTATAAAACGAAAACTATTATTCAAATTGTAATATTACATCTCTTATGCATTTTTTAAGTCAGCCATCTCGATATATTTCCGAAGAGCTCTTCAGAATTAACTTATTGAGTTTTGGGCTACGATTTTTTTTCCGATTATCTGATACTATTGCGCGTCACTGGTTGCTTTTTACAACTAAAAATTACATCAGAAGTGAGCGATGATTAATATTATCCCGAAATTTGATTACAAAAGTGTCGGTGAAAATATTCAGACCAAGTTTGGTGCCTGAGAATTAATAATCGATTTGTTTTTTAATATATTTGGCTAGAATTTGATAACCTCTCGTTTGATGACACTTAATAAAGTATTAATAAAGAGTACTAATAAAATTAGAACTTCTCTATCAAAATCAGTATGCTTCAAGTTTTTTTTTAATCAAAAATACTAAATTTAAGGTATGCTTGGTTGGGGAAGTCATGGTTGAAATCATTTCTAAGTTCAGTCGATTCTCAGAAAGTTTTCTTCCGATCAGCCTTGTGACCACAAATCACCATTGTGACCACGCAATTGATTATTTGCCTTTTATTTGTTCCCAGAAACCCTCACAATCGGGTCTTCAAAATTTCGTCATAATCAACCCACAAAATGGGGTTGAACAGAAGAAATGAGCATTGTCCCCACTCATTGGGTGACAAACAATTTCGCGCACAGCAATAACTCGGCAACTAAAATTGGGAGAGCCACGATTGTAAATTAACCATTGTGGGGCTGAGGGTGTTGTCGAAGGAATGAGTCTCATAACAGGGGATCTCTGGCGATCAGCATTGTGGCTGAACCTCTCATTAAAGTCACTGAGACTCCTTGAGATAACCGATTATATGCAATTGATAAACCAGCTGGTTGAAAGTTTCGGTTATCGGCAAGCAAGGCTATACGTTTCAAAGTTTTAGAAAAAGCTTCAAGTTAAATTAGAAAATCAGCTTCGTTTCCTTGTAAGAATGTATCAATTCTATGATTCTGAAAATCTGCATATTCATTTCTTGACTATTCTAACTTTCTATTCAAATAATTTTTAGAATCAATTGTCATAATTACAGAGAACAATTTATTTTTCAGAAAAAATTAGTATGATTTAAAAAAGCAGTTCTGAAAATTATTTTGGTCCTGATAATAAGGAACTAACACAAAATGTTTCACAATTACCAAGCTACAGGCATTTCTGGAAAAACTAGAGAAGTGGCATACAATTATTCTGAAAAACCAAAAAATGATCGATTTATTCAGATGCAAAGCTGCGAAACATTTAGTTCAGAAACGTTGTTGATCGACATTTTAACACTGAACTTGATATTTTTTATAAATATTTGAAATGGAAGAGAAAAAGCTTATTTGTTTTGAGAACGCAAAAGGAGAACGTACAAATTTTCAGCAAACAATGAAAAAAGATGAGATAATCAATTTCTGAGGAAAGAACGGATCAGATGCCTAAGTATTGGACACGTTTTTATAATCGTTCATTTTCTATAGTAATGAACACAGTTTTCCAAAATTAAAATGGTCAAAAATTAGAATGAATTCGTTTCCGGGTTTAGCACTTTTATTTAAGAACTGAAATTTGATTTTTTGGCAGAATTCGAGAATTATAATCACTGGGTCACCAAGATTGATAGTCATTTTTATCTTTTAACTCCTGAGTAGTCTGACTGCCTATTTTTTGGCTCTACAATGGTTTTTATAATAGTTTTTCTAATAAAAAAATCTACATCCGATAGCTTTTGGATTGTTTTGGATTACGAGATGTTTGAACAAAGTTCACTTGTGAACCATTTGACGAAAAATATCATAAAACTGAAGAAACTGAGTGACTTTTACAACCATTTTTTCAAAATTTTCCCTTAGGCTTGAAATTAATCAATCAATCTGTTATTTCGAGGGATTCAAGTTTTTTGGGCTGATGACAAATTGGCGAAAAGTCAGTTTCCGTTGTTTTTCATCTAACGGGTAATTTCCCTTTTTATAAGCTTTCTTCCAAACTTCAGCACAGTGCCAAACTTTCCAACAATTAGGCCAAAGTTCCAAACTTTTGTGCCAATCCCAGTAGCCAAATTCATCAAAGGTTGGGCAGCTTGGTTTTGGTAATATTAAAAAATTTTTTGCAAATATTGCAAAAAAAGCGCATTCAAACTGTTATTTGTTTCGTATCTGCTAATCTATCTCACAATAAAAATTTGATTTTGTCCTACTAACTCGAAATCGGTGGTCACAAAAAGTACCATATCGTAAATGAAGGAATCTCTCAGCTTCGTTTCCATGTAAGAAATTTACAGAAAAAATATGAGCTGCTGATATAAGACAAAGTCTGATATCGGCATGTACCTTAAAAGTAAGGATAACTTTGAATTGTCAATAATTTTATGACCATTATCTTTTTTAGAAGCTGAGTCATACGGTCTGGATATCTGATATTAAATTATCCATTACTGTATATAGTTCTTGTTTTAGTTTTCCCATTTTCAAGAGCAGTTTATTTAGTTCATTTCATTTAATCGATTTCATCAATTATTTGAGTTGCAATCATCGTTTGTTCAAGTTCCAGACAGGAAATTTTCTGTTCACGTGCCTAAACAAAATTAACTTCTTCTTTTCCGTATGAAAAACATGTGATCACTTATAAATTCCTTTAATCCTAATTTTGTTTCAATTTAAGTTTCATTCTCTCATTTGCGCTCAAACAGATCAGTTGTAATTTAATTCAGTCAACTGTTTCTCAAATCTAAGCTCATGGAACAGAGCAGTCATTCGCGTCGCGAATAACCAATTTCAAAAGTGAGATTGCAATTCAATTTTGGAAGTTTGCCAATCGCACCCAAATTGCCTAATTGAAACAAACACTAGTTAATTGGGGCTCAACTGTCTAAATACTCAGCTAAGCAGTATAAGATGGCGCTGTCAGCTACTGATTCACAAAGGACTCTTCTGCATATCCACGTTTTCTGGGAAAAAGCAACCATCACACCTCTTTCGTGGGAGAAACGGACGCAACAATGGAAATTAGCATTGTTATCAAAAGAAGAGATCCAATTAGAGATACTTCTCAACGGACCCCCTACGGCCCTCACATACCCACCCAATCCTGTGCATGAAGAATTAGTGGAAAATCACACTCAGGAAAAAGAACGCGACAGAAAGAACCGCAATCAACATTTAAAGGTGACGTGGCAAAATAGATGCAAGAAGATTTACGAAATCGGCAATTTATGCGGCGATAAACCTTAGGCTTGAAATTAATCAATCAATCTGTTATTTCGAGGGATTCAAGTTTTTTGGGCTGATGACAAATTGGCGAAAAGTCAGTTTCCGTTGTTTTTCATCTAACGGGTAATTTCCCTTTATATAAGCTTTCTTCCAAACTTCAGCACAGTGCCAAACTTTCCAACAATTAGGCCAAAGTTCCAAACTTTTGTGCCAATCCCAGTAGCCAAATTCATCAAAGGTTGGGCAGCTTGGTTTTGGTAATATTAAAAAATTTTTTGCAAATATTGCAAAAAAAGCGCATTCAAACTGTTATTTGTTTCGTATCTGCTAATCTATCTCACAATAAAAATTTGATTTTGTCCTACTAACTCGAAATCGGTGGTCACAAAAAGTACCATATCGTAAATGAAGGAATCTCTCAGCTTCGTTTCCATGTAAGAAATTTACAGAAAAAATATGAGCTGCTGATATAAGACAAAGTCTGATATCGGCATGTACCTTAAAAGTAAGGATAACTTTGAATTGTCAATAATTTTATGACCATTATCTTTTTTAGAAGCTGAGTCATACGGTCTGGATATCTGATATTAAATTATCCATTACTGTATATAGTTCTTGTTTTAGTTTTCCCATTTTCAAGAGCAGTTTATTTAGTTCATTTCATTTAATCGATTTCATCAATTATTTGAGTTGCAATCATCGTTTGTTCAAGTTCCAGACAGGAAATTTTCTGTTCACGTGCCTAAACAAAATTAACTTCTTCTTTTCCGTATGAAAAACATGTGATCACTTATAAATTCCTTTAATCCTAATTTTGTTTCAATTTAAGTTTCATTCTCTCATTTGCGCTCAAACAGATCAGTTGTAATTTAATTCAGTCAACTGTTTCTCAAATCTAAGCTCATGGAACAGAGCAGTCATTCGCGTCGCGAATAACCAATTTCAAAAGTGAGATTGCAATTCAATTTTGGAAGTTTGCCAATCGCACCCAAATTGCCTAATTGAAACAAACACTAGTTAATTGGGGCTCAACTGTCTAAATACTCAGCTAAGCAGTATAAGATGGCGCTGTCAGCTACTGATTCACAAAGGACTCTTCTGCATATCCACGTTTTCTGGGAAAAAGCAACCATCACACCTCTTTCGTGGGAGAAACGGACGCAACAATGGAAATTAGCATTGTTATCAAAAGAAGAGATCCAATTAGAGATACTTCTCAACGGACCCCCTACGGCCCTCACATACCCACCCAATCCTGTGCATGAAGAATTAGTGGAAAATCACACTCAGGAAAAAGAACGCGACAGAAAGAACCGCAATCAACATTTAAAGGTGACGTGGCAAAATAGATGCAAGAAGATTTACGAAATCGGCAATTTATGCGGCGATAAACCTTAGGAGCATTGCAACCAAATGGCAACTTCACTCCTCTACCTCTGTATTGGGACAGAGGGTCGTAGGATTTTCAGGAGTGAACACCCGCATTTCCTCATTGAAAAGGAATCAATGAAAGAACTTTGGCGCGTGATGGAGTTATACTTCGTAAAAACACGATACATAACAAATGACAGTTTTTTCTCCTCTAAACGTTGTGGAAGGTTTTTATGGGAGACTCATAGAACGGTCAGAAAATTGAAGTCTGGGAGATGAGGAAACAACACTAATTCGAGATACTTTCTCTTTGAATATTTTGGATTTGATACCCAATAGGAGCTTCATACAGAAACCTTGTCACCAACAAAATCACTTGAAGTAGTTTTTTCTCATGGAGATGGGAGCTAAAAATCAGCAAAAGATCAATTAAAATGCCCAATCAGTAAACATGGTCAACAATTTTCAAGGCCGTAATCGCACTACGAACTACCAACAACAACGGAAAGACTTTATTCTTTACCCAACTATTCCCCAAAACTACAAAAATAATAGCGTTTGCGCAAATTGTGGTCAATGCTGGTGTAATAATCACCGTCAAATATGTCCCGTAAAAGGGAAGAAATGCAAACATTGCGGAATTCTTGGTCATTTTGATATAAAGTGCCTAAAACCAAAGAAATCACAATCTCAAGTGGTAAAATCTCAACAAACGAATGTCAGCCAGATCGACACGGCAACAACTAAAGTGGTGATGAAGAATCTGCGAAATACATAACCATTTATCAACCATACGATCAAGTATATGACTCCAACTACGACAGTGACTCTGATGACTATGTCGCCGCTATCTCTAGTGACGCAACAAATCAACTCGAACCACTTAATGCAAAAAACTCAATATCAAAAAATCACTGCAATCTCGATGATCGACTCTGGCAGTGTGGCAGTATCTGTAGCATAATCACAAAAACAGTAACCAGATAATCATGTAATCACAGAGTAAACCATCTGCACAATGGATCGCATCAAAATGTGAGAAAGATCTCCAAAGGTTTTCAATTGAACCTATAACGATTGGATATAACGATTGGATATGTGAGCACGCAAGCCTCGCAGTTGTAAAGGATGAACACAAGCTCATCATCGGAAGGGACCTTTTCAGTAGTCTTGGTCTGGCAGTGCTGCAACAAGTAAAAAGGAATAAATGTGTTAACAATATTGATAATTTTACATGCAAAGTAAAACAAACTATCGCGTTGCAGTTTCTTGACCTTATTTCAAGATTTGTCCTATCAAAGACACATGTTGTTCAATCAAAGTTTTATTGAAAGTTTACAGCAAAGCATCAAAAGTCGTCGCGTTCCAATTAACCTACAACCTGGAGTCTGCGATGAGTTAGATCGATTACAGAAAGAAGGACACATCGAAAAATTATCTGGTTGTTCTGACGAAAATTTCATTTCACCAATAGTTATTACAGTACAGAACGGTCAATCAATAAAAGTATCATTAGATTCTAAAATCCTTAACAAATCAGTTCATAAAAACAAATATCAATTGCCTAATAAGGAAATGTTGATAGACTCCAATTCACAACCTTTAACCAACACACAAAACGATCAACAGGCCTATTTTTTAAACATGGACCTTAAATATACAAAAAGTCAACTACAATCACAGAATGACACTGTACGACATTGTAATTTTAACATCAGTTGTGTAGAATCTAAAGGTACATACAGATTTACAACTGGATTTTGCGGCCTCACAGATATGCCAGCTGTGTTTCAAAAAGCAGGGGATTATTCAAGGGTAGGTCTTCAAAAACACAAGTAAACAAAAGCAGAAGCAAAGAAAACTATGTCATAAGATGAACATTTTGTGGTGACAACAATATCCAATATCCATGACTCATTTAAACACTTTATAGAACTTAAACCAAACCATCACATGAACTTAATAGCATTCTAAAGTCGCATTCACTCATACCGAAACCATTTCCGCCATTAGCACCGCAAACACTATCAAAAACGAAAAATTACAAATTCAGAATATGTCAAATGCATCGCTTTTAATACATTCTAATACTTCATTGCCAATTGAATTGCAACTTACACTATCATATAAGTCCATTGTACTCCTCACTTAAAAACGCAAATTGCGTCGCAAACGCATTCCTCAAATATTAAACCAACTTTGCATTAATTAATCTGCCATTACATAAACCGAATTCCATTAACAACTTTGCTGCAAAGGCTTTGCGAAAATTCAGACAGTAAAGAATGAAACAATCTAAACCATTAAACCCAACAAGACCCATATTTGATAACAAAACAAATAATTGCCATAAAATCTCCAAAATAGGCGCGAAACTCAAAAATGCTTTCTGTAAATACCAAACAACCAAAATATGTCGCTTTTTGCCCAAAATTAGTCTACAATCAATATCACTCTGATACTCATTCCAAAAACTTTACCTCGAAAATGTCACAAGGAAAAACTGAAAAATCAACACCCATTAAATCCCGAGTAACCCTCTCGGATAAGTTAGCCAAAAATACATGGCCAGTGACAAACTCTTCCAAAACGGAGACAACGCCTTCAACAAGTGCAGAGGACACTGCGGATGATCAAAAGCTCTCGGGAACAATAAACCGCATCTTCAGCAAGAAGTTAAGAGCCATCCAAACGGGGAAGGATGCCAGTCTAAAAGAAACAAAGGGACTGCGTGATCAACAACTATGAAGAGAGGCTCAAAGACTCAAGTGTCTATAATTCCTCTTCTTAGCGCGATATGAGTGTTAAACACGGGTGTTTGTGGAACGACGAGAGCAAGACTATTCCGAAGGATGCTATTAAGGATTCTGTGCTAGAAGACATCCATTCCAGCCATCTAGGGAGTTTCGCTATGCTTTCCTGGCTCAAACTATATGGTGGCCACATAGTCACCAAGACATACTAGCTAAGGCTAGTGAGTGCATGGGTTGCACGGAAATTGGCATAAAATTAAAAACAGGGATTCCGCATAGAAAATAGTCACCATTACCTGACTGTATTGAACCGAATTACAAACTCCATATAGTTTTTGGTGAATGAAAAACAGAGGGACTTTATAGAACAAAATTTCTTAACAGGCATCGATCGCTACTCAAAATAACCTACAATAGAAATAGTAAATAAAGCATCCAGTCCAAAATTAATTAAAATCTTAAATACACACGAATATAATCACGGAGTAATTGGAACAATTAGATTAGACCAAGCTAGATGTTTAACAGGCAAAGAATTTGAAGAATTCTGCTTAAAAAATTGAAGTAATATATGCTCCCGCACATGACCATAGAGCAATAGGCCTTGTTGAAGTTCTCATCTAAACTATTAAACGACAATTATAATATATGAAAGCACATTTAAAAAAGTTCAATCTACAACATGCAATACATGCAATCTTTCAACATCAAAGAATAAATAAACAAAAAACAAAGAAAGTTTTACAGTTTGAAGCACATTTTGGTAGAAAATGCAATACTCCAGTTTCCAATATTTCAACGAAATCAAATAGTAAAAATTTAAAATATAATAAACTAATCAACTATTATTTAGACGAAGCTACAAAACCAGGAAGATACTGGAATAAGCTCTGATATGGAAATAGAAAGAGTCAATTGCGCGGCAAATGGCCGTGCTCATGAGGAGCAACAGAAAATGAAGGAAAAAGAGAAAAGATTAATGTGGTCAAAAAGTATATCTCTTCCAATACCGCGAAGTGAAAGGAGCATACATGTGAAAACTGCTCGCAAATTTCATGCCGCAAATCAACAAAGGAAGAATTTAGACGGGCTGTATAATTTTTTGGCCCTCCGGGAGCAGAGTTAGAAAAATCAACCCGAAAACCAGAAGCATAAAAGGGCCAAATGAGCCCGAAGTACGAATACGCAACTCGGATATCGCTAACTTTAGAACAAAAAACGAGCGAGAAACAGAACCGTCTCATTACGCTGAAAGAAGGCCGACAAAAGTTAGCGAGAAAACATTAGAGCAAAGGATCCTGAATCATAAGAAGGATCTGTTAAGAAACGACCTTGGTAGCAAAAAGATTAAGCGATCAAGGAAACAGCCTGATGACGTCAACGTCACATCATCAGGTCGAACAGGTATTTCAACTACCAATAATGTGGCAAGGGCTTTAAAAATGAGAATCCCAAATGTAATCCAAAGCACGATGAGGCTTTTAAAAACCGACCAGATTTAACCCAAATATTTCACTTCAGTCCTGCCCAAGCAATCGCAGCTCCTCCCACACAACTATCTTCGTCGGGCCCATCCGCGCCACAAATAAACAAATAAAACCAATACGTAGGGAAGAAAACCGTTCTGTCCAAATTAGCGAAACCTTTGATTTGGACACATCCTCCATTTGGCGCAGCAAAAGGCTACACATGGCTATTCGACAAAAATTCCTGTATCCGATACAACATTTATAGGCACAGTGTCTCCAAGAAACCCTAATGAGCGTTGGACAATTGATCCAAATCCAATTTTTCGAACTGAGAGAGAGAGAGAGAGAAGAGAGAGATGACTGATCTAGAAGCTGAGCAAAAACTCATTATACTTCATATAAGCATTTGATATATTAACACTTTCCTAATATTTAACCGGTCAATAAGTACAAATTGTCTGATTTCAATTTATAAAACATTACTAATTGCTCAACAGCGGAAATGCCAAACGGACTGAGTATTTGCCATTAAAATATCCATTACCGTATTTAGTTCTTGTTTTAGTTTTTCCATTTTCAAGGGCTGTTTATCTGTTTATTTGACTCATTTCATTAAACCCATTTCATCGGTCGTTTGAGTTTCAATCATTGTTTGCTCAGGTTAAAGACAGGAAACTGTCTATTCACGTGCATAAACAAATATAACTTCATTTCTTGTGTATTAATTGCATGTGATCTCTTTTGACTTCTTTGAATCTTAATTTTGTTTCATTTTTAATTTTATTCTCTCATTTACGCTCAAATTGTTAAGTTGGAATTTTCATTGAGCCAACAGATTTTCATATCTAAGCTCAAGGAACAGCGTAGTCATTCGCGTCCTGAAAAATCAATTTCAAAACTGAGATTGTAGTTCAATTTCGGAAGTTTAGCAATCGTACCGCAATAGCCTTAATCAATCAAGCAGAAGTCAGTTGTGGCTCAATTGACTAACTACTCAGATAAGCAGTTTAACAAGTAGCTTTTCTTTTGTAGATATTTCCAAGAGTCATAAACTGGACACGAAAAATACAATGCAAAAAAATGCAAAAACTATTTGCATACTGCTCCTTCTTTTTTTGCTTATAGTAGAGCCTTTTCAGGATAATGGTTTTTGAAGAAGAGCCAATTTTCAATACTGTGAAATTTTCATAAATTGTTGGATATAAAGAGTAAATAGAAAGGCTATTTTCGCATTTGCTAAAACTCAGCTTTTTGTCACCTCAAAATAGGTCTCTTAGCTTGCGACATCTGTTTTCCTTATTAGTAGTGGCTTTAAATACTCCGTGTTTCTGTTTTTTGATCAGAAATATTTGACCCAGTCTCGATTTGAACTCATGAAAAGACGTCCCCGACCAAAATTATTCATGAAAAGACCGAAATGTTCCATGAAAAAACCAACTTCTTTTTTGACTTTGGCGAGAGCCTCGACTGTATATAGACCCGAAAAATTCATTGACAGTGTAATTGCAGATAGAGTACTTCTAGATAATGTATTGATAATTGAAGAAATCCCAGATTGAACGTCAAGTCTTAAACATTACTGATTCAATGAAATTGCAAGTCTTGTATCAGTACTGTATCAGAGCTCTGATCATGTAATGTTGTTGATCCGGCACGTCTTAAATCGAGTCTTAAGTCTTGCCAAGTCTTGAGTCAAGTCTTGGTCAAGACTTGATTTAGACTTGACAATTCTTGAGCAAGTCTTGACATGTCGTCACAAGTCTTATGACGTGAGATAAGACGTGATCAGTACTGATTTGTCAATTCAAGACGTGTATTTCACTGGAGAAGTACTGACCAAGACTTGAAATTCGTTCCGGGTGTCTCGACCAAGTACGTATCAGCGTCAATATAATTTCATTATCGTTCAATGCAATTATCTTCATGAGTCTTTTTATGAAGCAAAAAAGTGCGTTGTAATTTTTCATTAATGCATATTAGTTGCAACACAAAATTTTTCAAGCTATTTAGGTCATCTTCGGATGTTGCTTTATTTAAAAGTTCATCAAGCTTATCATTTTGTCCCAAGTTTTATAAAAATAATATCTCTGACCTTGTTTTTTGACACCTTATAAGAGAGCAAAATTATTTTTTTGCAGGATAGGTGATAGCGAAACAAACACTGAAGAATAATATATTGGGCGCAAAAGGAATATTATGAGCGGATTGTAAAAATCGATGTCATTTAATACTTACGGTAGTTTGCAAAATATTTCACACTGCAACAAGAGTTCGAGGATGGACGAGTTAGAATTGTTATCAATTTTCCAGTAGTATTTAGATATCCGGGAGGATATTTCCGAAAATTTTGTTTTAATTGCGCTGACAGCAGTTGTACAACAACTTGTTCCCGCGAATGGAACTTTTGCTGTTTTTTTGCTATATATATATATATATATATATATATATATATATATATATATATGTATGTATATATATATATATATATATATATATATATTGCCCACAAGAAATTGCCCACAAGCTGAAAAAATTTTCAATCAGCAGATTCAGCAATTGCAATGTGAATACGTTTTCTTGTTTAGTTTGCTCATTATCATTTGATTTCCTACAAAATTGTCCTCAAAGATCCGCTCAAACTGTGACGGCCGTTAATGTTTTGAGGAGTTGGTGTTGATAGGCTTTATTGCGGTAAACGCACCTCAAGCAATTTAAGAGTTTTTTATGACCTTCACCACTAACAATAGAACAATTAGAAGAACAATATTAGAACAATTATTAAGTTTAAATTTGGGAAAGCGGCAACTTCGAATAGCGTTGTGTTTCTTTACGTGTTTGCAATTTTTCTAATGGGATAAACTGAATTGCTTTATTTTTTCATGCTTCGGAATGAAACAATTTGTTTTTCATTGCATTCATTTTGAAAGGAAAAACTTTTTGATGTAAATTAAGTCTTCTGTTAAATGTGGTAATTTTTTCTTAGTCTACTAAGCACGTACTATAGCTGTTCCTATCCATTCAGAGTTCGTCAAATTAAGCAAAACGCAAAGGAGATATTTTAAATACTGGGAAACACACAACCATTTGTCCTTGAATACTATATATTCTTATATTTTTAATGCTTTCTGTAGCAACGCTTTGCATGAAGAGACGCTGCTCTTTCTGCTGTTTATAGCTGCACAGTAGAATTCCAATTGACGAAACGGAATTCATTTAAATAATAAACAACGAAAAAATTTCTTTACGTTAATCTGAATTAATCGGAAGCGACTGAAAATGTTTAATTGTTTTCCACCATTTACAGATTATTCCTGAAATAATTTTGAAATTTGCTGCGAGTTTTCATATATTTTTGCTTGTCTTCAGACATCTTATTGGCCGGTTTTTGAAACTTCCAGTTGAGAAAATTTTTAGTTTTTCTTGGCGCGGCCTACTTTAATAAAATATATAGTTGGCATTTATAGTGTTTGAAAGCCAATTTACAGTTGACCTAATTTGGACGCGCGGTTAAGTCAAATTTCGCATTTTACCCAAACTACCTCATTTCTGGTTACTACTTTCACATTATTCACAACGTGCGACTGCAATGGGCTCGTTTTTACGTGACATTAAAACGATTCTTTCCTCAAGAGATAACTCGGCGAAACGGAAAAGCTACGGAGCTGTAGTTGCATGTTTTATATCCTCATTTTTTGTAGCGAGTGGCTATTTGATGCTGAAACTGAGTCACAGCGTCGACAGAGAATTCTCATTCTTGGTCGGGTTTATTGGAACAGTATTATGTGTTCCTTTATTTTGCCTGCAGAGCACTGGAACGTCGCCAAAACCAATTCAAAATCAAAGCAATGGAAATATTTACTTAAAAAACTACTCAGACGATCAGCAAAATACTTCCGAGGAATTCCAGGAAACAAGAACAGGCGGTGTTGATGTTATTAATGTTCGGAGTTGTACAAAGAGTCACCTTCTAGACTTAATTCTGGTTATGCTCTTAGGAATTGTTTTCAGCGGTGGTCATGCTCACTTTGCGTTTGTATCTATTGGGTATACATCTATGGGGGATGCTAGAGCCGTGGCTTTAGCAGTTCATTTTATCGGCAACGTTCTGATTGAAAGCTTCCTTGTTAAAAAGACTCCAAGATTGTTTACAGTTGTAGCTGGTTTCCTGGGTCTCATAGGAACGTTCATAATCTGTCAACCCAAAAACTTACTGGCCTTGAACATTGACGTTACACACGCTACTGGAGTTGGTTTTGCAGCGTTGTCCGGAATTTCGGGCTCGTTTTATTATTGTGGGCTGCAAAAATTTAAACACCTTCCGGTAGCCATGAGTCATCTGAGTTATTTCGCCGGGCCTTTAGTTTACGGTCTGTATGGGATATCAACTGCAGAAAACGCGCCTTTTGAAATGTGTGTGAAAAGTTTACGAGCTCAGTCTGTGATTGGAAGTGTAATATATGCAATTGGGGCTATTTTGATTGTAACTGGGTCGCAGTTATCATCAGCGTCTGTTTCGACATCATTAAAACTGTTGATTATTCTTCTGGGTTACTTATTCCAAGTCATGTTTCTGTCTCAGCCTCTAACTGTGTCATCTGTTGTAGGTGCTGTGCTTATATGTGCTTGTGTTTTATTACAGAGTTATGTATTGTTGAAATGATGTACTAGTACAGACCTGTTTTCTCTTGATTTTTTGCTTTTTTTATGATTATGATTATTGCCGTAACTGAATCAAACATTTTGCTAACGATCATATGGAGTAATTATTTGAAAAATTTATTTTATAAACTGGTCGTATTCGTCCTCTCTGAACTGTAATCATCTGATTGGAACCTGCCGCTGCAAGCCTCATATGCGAAGTTTTGTTCATAATCTGTCATTTTAATTCCTAAGAGTATTATTACCTGGGGTTCAGATTAGGAGCAGTTGCAACTCGCGACAATAGAAAAATAGAACCGTCACCATTCAGCTGTGGAAAACGAATTTGGATTATTTTTTTGGATTATTTTGAGAAAAAGATTTGCAGAAGAAATTCGCGTGTCACAACTTATAGAAAAATTACAATAGTAATTGCAAAAGAATGAATAGTTTTTTTTTTAAGTTTTCAAGTTGATCTTTCATGAAATTACCAAAAGTTAAGAGCTCTGGGTAGTTTCATGAAAGATTAATTTATAAAATGGAAAAACTTTTCAATCTCTTGCGATTACTATTGTAGCGAACATGAAATTGAGTATAGTTAGTTATAAGCGGCGAAAGTATGTGTATGTAGGCTCTTTATAAAGCTCGCAATTAGGACAATCTAATTAAGATAATAACACCAAAGCTAAATTGAACAAATTTAAGTACTCTCTTGAAAGCAAACACATGGTGCCCCAAATTCTTATTAAAACAAATATGCACAAAAGTAAGCAAAGTCACAAACCGGATAAAGGCATAACGAATTGGTTGAGGTTGAACAATGAAAGGCTGTCAGATTAGATTGATGAGACAAACAGGCGACAGTGAACTAGTAAATAATTGAATAAGAGCACAAGTCAAGGTTATTAAACGAAGTAGCTTAAACTAAATGGCCAGAACAAAGCAAACTAGAAAAATTGTTCGTAAATTGAGAGGGAAAACTCAATCAAGTTCGTCAGGATCAGAGATTTCCGTGCCCGCATCACCTCCCTCGTCCTTATTTGAGCCCTCGCATGTAGAAGCTGGCACATCTGCACCAGTACTGAAAGGAAAATTACGTTAAGAAAAAGCAAAACCGGCCCCAAAAAAGAGCAAAACCAAGATGGCCGCTACTGGCGGAATAAATACAGAGGATATCTGGAAAAAGGACCCAAAAATGGCCTTGGCGGTGGAGAAAATGCTCGCCAGGGAGCAAGCCAAGACCCAGAAAAACTAAATTCTTATTGTATATATCTGTATTAAGTAAAATAAAAACTTATTACCCGCTCGTTGATTTCAATTCGCATCGATATATTAGGAGACAGTGTTGCACACCCTCTACCACTTGAAATTTCAAGAATATCCCACCATTTTGAACTCCTTTATGTTTTCCAGCCAGTTTTAGATAATAAGGCTGTTCCCCACCCTCGAGATCGTAGTACACATATATGTTTAAGCGACAATGGCGGGCGAATAATCGTAAGTCGGTAGTGTTTATGTACTCCATATCTTCGATTCCTCGGGTCTGGGGGGTTTTGCCAGGACATTTAAATAAATGCTTGTTTGGTCCATTCCGTAAACTAACAAAAAGTTGTTCGATTTTTCCAGCCTGAGTGCGATCTCCAGTGATAATGGTTGATAGACAGGAGGCCACGCAACTGAATTTGGGGTGGGCAACATCTAATGTAACGGGATCATACTGTGCAGTATCGAACTCGGGACAACTAAAAACCCCAAGATTATTAAATTTAATTTAGCCAGAGTGAATTTGGGATACAAGAGCTTACCTTTCAAATAGCTCGTAGCAATGACGCTGTCCTTGTTCTAGGCCAAGCTCCCGGCAAACCCGATTTAGTTCCACTTCGGATAGAAACTTCATAGGACCACGAGTACAGCGAAATAGAGTTTCACTGTCGCAATCGAGACACTCTTTTACGATTTTTTGGCACGATTTTCGTAGGTCGCGGACACTAAACGTTTGTCGCGCCAGAGATTCCAGATTTTCTCTGGAGGGATGATCGTTTTTCCTGTGCAGTTCTGTAAGCTTGTTTTTTGCGTTACCCCGGTGTAGAACCGTGAGTCCTGAACCCACTCGCAATAAAACCCCTTTGAAAGATAATAATTTTTGCATCGATTACGGAGTTCTTTCCTGTAAATCCACGTAGAATTTCTCGGATAAAGAACAGATTTAAGATAATGAACGATTTCAAAGTAGATTTGACTATCCATTTCAACTGAAATTGTATATGACTTAAAACTGTATGCAAAGTAAGACAGAATGAGTTAGTTAAGTAGAGTTTTGTTGACTTAAAGTAAATAGAAAGGCAATTTATCAGTTTTCCAAATACCCCACCGGTAAAAAGTTGTCCGACCCCCCGGGATGGGAAGGAGTTATTGGTTGATAACTGGTCAATGATGGGGAGGTACCCCTAGTAGTCCTCTATTGCGAGAATAATTTTCAGGCGAATCCGACCACCCACCCTCCAGCTATTAACACCGGAAGTAGTGTGATTTGAAGGTTTTTAGGTATTTTACTGTGAAATATGAATGTTTGAGTCAGAAATAAGGCGATTAATCAGTTGTATTGACCTGCACGTATGAATTAATGTTTTTGCATGATATTGGGAAGGGTTTAGGATGTAAAATGGCGATTTTTGAGTATATTGGTAGTTATCACAGGAAGGTAGTTAGCACCTAAATTGAAATGGTATTTTTTCGAAAAGTTGACGTCGGTTTGACCTGAAATTTGGGGGATAGACTAATTTGGGTACGGGGAATCCGATTTTGATGTCGGATTTGACCCCACACCAACCTGCACGGTACTAGCGCACGCCGCTGCTGCGGAACGTAAAATTTGAACTGCTCGTGGAGTATTGGTAGTAGCCCTATGATTTTTGGAGGTTTAGTGTAACTTTTCAAGGGCTTTCGATTGGTGATTTTTTCATTCCCAAATTCCGACCGGAAGTCTGTGCTTCGGGACGACCCGAGTGCCGAAAACTGGAAATTGGCCCTTTTCAGCGGCCGAATGAGTTTGAAATAGTTTTAATTTGATAACCTGAGACAGTTAGTGACAAAAAATAACCACCCCGGTCAATTTTGCCGAATTCGGATTTTTCGGGTTTCGGCACCGACGACTCGTTAAAAATTTTTAAATTGCAAACGACCCGCAACGGCTGATTCATTGGTCATGACACTTGGCAGGCAAGTTGGTGGCACCCTATAGTTACTAGAAAACTTTACCCGAAGACGTTTTGACCACTACTCCGCAAGTTATTAAGTTTGGAAATTTGGGGTCATCCGGGAGGTCGCTGAAAAGTGTGCGCAGTCATTGCTCGTGTTGTATTAGGAGTTAGGTGATAAAAATTGGTGGGTAGGTGTAACTATGGTAGGACTTTCTGCGCCAATAGTTATTTTTACCAAATTGACCCTTCAACTTCGACTATTGACCTCTAATTGACCTCTAGAGGTCAAAGTTTTGGGTTTTTCGGAAATTTTGGTTTCTGACTATTTTTTGTTTGGGGAATTGCACGGAATGCTGGGAAAAGCACACCAATCCATTATTTTAGCTTTAGCAAGCATGAATTAGCAATATATTTACCCATGGAGACCAGTAATCTTTGAATAACAAAAGCAATAAAATTGACTTGGCGCCAAATTTGTGTGCGCAAATAAGGGCGATAGGGACCGCGGACTTTGAAGTTAATCTGTTTGTTTAGTAAAGGGAACCCCTCCTGCGGATGTATCAATCAGTCAGAATGAATTATGGTGTTTCCTTAAGTTCTAAAAGTGTATTTAATTAAGATAAGATAAAGTTAGACAAATAAAAAAGTTGTAACCAGCTTATCGTTTATAAGTTGGAGAGAGAGAGAGAAAAATACTGAGCCAGTGAGCAGTTGGTTTAGTGGGACTATACTTAAAACAGTCAGTAAAGTTGCAAGACCAGTTAGGAAACTGTGAGCAACTTGTTTAAATATATTTCGAGTGAATCACGATAAAATTTTGAACTTATAGAAGATTTTGCAGTTGAAATTGTCTCAAGGTATTAGTTGATTGAGAGTTGCATCTATTTACTGTGGATTCTACATTTGTGCTGGTGTTCTCTATTCAATTTAACATCTTTTAACAAAGCACTTTTAACAGCCTGCAAGAGTGGACGAGGGGAAAAACTCAGAAAAGAGACAAGGTAGCGCTTGCTTCATCATTTTCTTTTAAACCTTCGGTGTTGGTTTTAATTTTATTTGTTCGATCTTCTGGGCGACAGATCCCCCTCACTGTTGGCCTAGTTAGAAATTCGGAAGATGACAGTGGCGCTCCTGGGTGGGCATCGCTCCTTGTAATTTTCTGTAAGATTATTTTTTTTATCCACTAAGTGGTGAAGTTCTCCGAAATGAGCGAAAACGGAGACGATCTACCTAACGATCCTCTCGCACTGGACAGAGGCGACGAAGACGCGGATGACGATGCTCCAGACAATGGCCGCGGGGTTTTTGGACCGGGCACGCTGAGGCCAGATCGGTACCCTTCGAAAAAACACTCGACGTGGATCCAGTGGAAGCAGCACTTTCTCTGGCTCGCTGACACCAATGGATGGGACGATATCACAGCGATTCGGGCCCTTCCAACTTGTTTAACATCGTGGGCGCTTGATGAGTTCACCGCCATGCCTGCCAGATTTACGAGACAAGTGGGGAAGGAATTTGCAGCCTACACTAGCGAGGGTTTTTGAGTACTTAGACCCAAGAATGTCGCCTTACAGAGATTAACGTACGGCTAGAGCGGAGTTCAAGGCACCCATGCAAGGTGACAAGGAGGAAACGCGTGAGTTTTCAAGAAGAGTAAGGGCATTGGGTGATATCGCACATACACACATGAACGCTTTGTCCCGAGATGACATGAACAGAGAACAATTTATTGATGGTTTGTTCGACTCCGATATTTATGAATTGCTCCTTCGAGAGGATCCACAGACATTCGACAAAGCTGTAAACATAGCGCTGAGTCTTGAAGCCATTACGAAAGGTTCACGATTTCGACAGCGGAAAAGAATATCTGCAATAAGGACTATGGCAGAGGCAACTTCGTCTCCTCCGGTGGTAGCTCAACCTTTGCCTTCACAAGTGTCAAGAGGTGTTCAGGGTACCTCAATTGCACAAATGCCTCTGACCAATGATGCGCTTGGGACAAAGATTGACAAACTTGTTGACAGTCAGGAAAAGTTTATGTCAAATATATCTTCGATGATGAGTAAGTTTGTCTCGTCTGTCATACCGGGACCCCCCGCAGAGCAAGCTCATGCACCTCAGTACACTGGAAAGCAGTTGTTCAATCCGTACCCTCCAGATAGTCGATACGGACAGGGATTTGCGTCGGCTTCTCGACCGCAGGGACAATACAACCCTGGCCAACAACGACGACAAGGTGGTACAGGCTGTTTCCATTGTGGAAGTTCGGATCACTTCAAGAGAGAGTGTCCGCTACTTGCCAATAGTCCCTTAAACTAGAAAGGGCCGGGCCTACCGGAGAATTCCGGAGGGAAGGGTTTATCCCGGCCGAATACACAAAAACAAAAATAAAACCCAAACGGCGGTTGCCACCAATAACGAAGGAGCGCAGTCCAATCAGTTAAGGATGTATCATCAGTTGGACGAGTCCCTGGTTACGAAAACATCCACAACAGACCAAATGCGTGAGTTGCTTGAGCAAGGAAAAGAACCATACAGCATTCTCGTTTCGGGCGAGTTGAATGACACGAAGTTAGCCTTTCTCATCGATACGGGAGCAAACACGAACATAATCAGTTACGATACCTTGTTTTCCTTGGACATTCCGGTTAAAATGGAAAAGTATGCTGGTAGACTGGAAACTGCAGACGGTAAACGAGTTGATGTTATCGGGAGAGCCAAATTGCATCTAATTTTGGGCGAAATCGACACTGATATTGAAGCTTTAGTCATGCATGATCTCGACAACCACATGATTCTGGGTCTTGAGACTTTAAAGGGGCACCGTTGCATTATCGACTTGGATACTGATCAGCTTTGGACAAGTCAGAAAGAGGGATCAACAGTGCTAATACGAATTGAAGGACCGAAAAGGTTGGCAACTTTTATTGAGGCAGTTCCTCATGACCGTCAAATGACTGTGCATGCTAAAGAAGCTTCTAATGGCTCAAAATTTGACCCAAACCGATTTGATCGCATTGCCAAGACTGCTGAAACACATATTGATGTTCATTTACAGAATGATTTGAAACCGACGTCTCAACTTGAAGACGACGTCCAAAAAATTCTTGAATTATCGGCACCTGGTGTGACAGGCAATGATTTGAATGATTTGAGAGCCTTAGTGCAAGAGTTCCGAGATGTTTTTGCCTTGACTAACGATGAGTTAGGCTGCACCAATGTTGTGGAACACAGGATTGAGACTGGTGAAAGCCCCCCAAAAAAAATTCCTCCCAGAAGAGCGGGGTTACCTAAAGTAGAGATTATCAGGGAAGAAGTTAATGCAATGTTGGACAAAGGGATTATTCGGCCGTCACAAAGCCTTTATAGTTTTCCAGTAGTACTTGTAAAAAAGAAGGACGGAAGTGTGCGGGTTTGCATTGACTACAGAAAATTAAATGACGTAACAATCAAAGATGCTTTCCCAATTCCTAAGATCGACCAGACGATCGATGCACTGTAGGAAGCAAAAGTGTTTTCGCCAATGGACTTGGCAAGTGGATATTGGCAGATTCCTGTGGCCCCTGAGCATTGTCACAAAACAGTTTTCGTGACACCGGCTGGAGGTCTTTATGAATACGTTCGAATGCCTTTTGGACTGTCAAATGCACCTGGTACGTTCCAACGTTTGATGACTGAGGTTTTTCGAGACTACCTCTACAAATTTATTCTCATCTTCCTAGACGACGTCCTGGCTTATAGTACTAATAAAGCTGATCACTTGGAACATTTGAGAACTATTTTTCAAACACTGCGAGCGCTGAACTTGAAGTTGAAGCCCAAGAAGTGTAAATTATTTCAACGAGAAGTCGTATATCTTAGTCATATTATTGGCAACGGTGGAGCAAAACCTGACCCTGATAAAGTTTCGGCGGTAAAGCATTGGCCAGTACCAAAGACGGTGAAACAGATTCGGTCTTTCGTTGGCTTCTGCAATTACTATCGACGCTTTGTGAGAGATTTTGCCCAGATTGCAAGGCCGCTCACGGATCTCACAAAGAAAGATGCTCGTTTCGAGTGGAATTCCGACTGCCAATTATCTTTTGATAGACTTCGTGTCGAAGTTGCTAACGCGCCAGTGATGCAGTTTCCTCGTTTTGATTGCCCCTTCATCATTGATACAGATGCCAGCAAAGTAAGCTTAGGAGCAGTGATTTCTAATGTTGTCGATGGTGTGGAACGGCCAATTGTCTACTCAAGTAGGGTCCTCACAAAAACAGAAATGATGTACTCCACAACCAAACGCGAGGTACTTGCAGTGATACAGGCATTGAAATGGTATAAGAATTACATATGGGGACTACCGTTCATCATTCGAACCGATCATGCTAGCCTTCGATGGCTCTTCAGGCAGGACAATGACGATGATGCAACAAGAATGACGTTCCGAATGTGTCAGTTCTTACAGGAGTATAATTTCCAAGTAGTCCATCGAGCTGGATCGAAACATGCCAACGCAGACGGACTCACAAGACGAACAGAAGAGAGCCCTGAGTGGGAACCCGGAGAAAGAGAAGAGATGACCGGAAATTGTCCCGAGGCTGTGGATATAGACAAGGCAATTTCCAAGGCCACTGATCATCTACGGCTTTCAGTTCAGGGTCAGTATGACGAAACAGCGGATCTAGAAGATGACCAACTGCTAGAAAACGATGAAGATCAAGTTTCAATAACTTGGACTCGTGGTGAATCGGACGTGAGGTCGATGCAAGAACAAAATGAGGCGATCAGCCGCATTCTCTTTTGGGCAACTGTAGATAACAAAATCTGTCTAAACTTTGGAACAAACCTGATAACCAAAGATGAAGCTGTCCAATACGGGCGAGAGGTAATGGCACTATGGGGAAGATGGAATGAACTGTCAATTAAGAATGGAATACTATATCGTAAGTGGTTCAGGAACGAGAGTGTTTCCTCGGAGAAACCAGTCCTACAATTGATTGTTCCAGCAAGTGGCCGTAAAGAGATTTTAGAACAACTACATGACTCTCCCGTTAGTGGAGGTCATTTTGCATTCGAAAAAACTCTCAATCGGGTCAGACAAAGGTTCTGGTGGCCGTCAATGAGATTGGATACAGAAAAACGGTTATTGTGGTGCCTTCCTTGTGCTGCAAGGACAACCGCGGGCCGGAAACGTGTTGCCGGCCTCCAGCCGTTCAAAGTTGGAATTCGATTTCATAAGGTAGCAGCCGATATTTTGGGACCAGTAACAATGGCCAAAACTTCAAAAGCAAAGCCTATTCTAGTGGTAACTGATTTGTTTACAAAATTCGTTGTAAGCACACCTCTCGTGGGTACAGAGTCAGAAGATGTCGCCCGAGCAATTGTTGAAAAGTGGGTCTTAAAGTTCGGAGTATCAGATGTTTTGCACACAGATCAAGGAAAAAACTTTGGAAGTCAGTTAATCCTCGACTTGTGCAAACTACTGAAGATTGACAAAACACGTACGTCTCCGTATCACCCCCAGGGAAACGGCCAAGTTGAAAGGCACAATAGAGTTTTGGCGGATGTTATATCCAAGTATTGTGCTGATAATCCTTGGATCTGGGACGAGATGTTACCCTACGTAGATTTCGTGTACAACACAACCGTTCATAGGACCACACAAGCCACGCCGTTTAGTCTAGTGTTTGGACAGGAATGCCAGTATCCAATTGATTTGTTTTATCCAAAACCTCATGACGAAGAGCGGAGCCAAGGAGAATTTATCGAGTGGCTCGAGGCACAGTTTCGTGAAGCTCATGCTAACGCCAGGGAGCATTTAGGGGTAAACCAAAAGAGACAGAAGGACTTTTACTTCAAGAAAGTCTATGGCGAACCTTACGAAATTGGTGCAAAGGTTTGGCTTTACTCGAAGCAAAGGGCCAAATCAAAGAAGTTCTCTGTTCCCTACGAAGGCCCTTACATTATCCAGGAAAGGACTTCAGATGTCAACTACATGATTTACAAAGAAAGAAGGCCGAGAAAAACGAGGATAGTTCATTTCAATTTGCTAAAACCATATAATGAGGAGCGAACAGGTGACGCAAGTGGCAGGAACAAGCGACCTACACCTTTTCGTTCGCAGGATTTCTTCAATAAATTCCCTGATGATCAAGTGGAAGAAGATGATGATGATGCGGAGGTCATGCGGAATACCGAAAGCACGCTCCACGAAAGGCAACAACGCAGACGTAATATTGCTGCGGCACAAGTCCGATCACGTGATGCGAGATCAAATGAGCCCTCCGTCCCGCTAGTTGAAGCCGAACAAGGCTCTAACCCCTGCAACGTGGCGGAGATTGTAGACAATTTAGCTGATACAAACACTGGACAATGTAGTGATCTAAGAGAATCGAACCCGAGTAACGATGAAAGTCCAACAGCTGATAGAAACAACCAAGAACTTGACGTGGAGGAACAACCGGTGACCCAAACTAATGAAACGCCTGAAACGCTAGAAGAGACTCCTTTGGCGCGCAGACGACCTCGGCGAGACATTAAGCCCGTGATCCGACTCGGGATTGATGAATAGACTTTTTATTTTGATACTATTGATAGGTTTTAGTTTTTTTTGGTTACCCCTCCCTGCAAAAATAAAATAAAATAAACTACTTTTAGTATATTGGGCAAAATTATTGATCTCGATTAATGAATTAGGTTTTTTGTAGTATTTCGTAGTAAAATAATATTAATAGATATTTATTTAGATACAATCCTTCATAATGGGAGGGGTGGTTGTGTGGAGGGCCATTGCGTTGCTCATTCTGGCGGGCATAGTGCGATCAGAGATCGAAAGAAACACGGCTGGAGCGGTTTTCATTCCTGAAACGCCAGTGATAATTTCAAGTGGACTCGAAGCAACGTGGGTAACCGTACCAATTCCCGGACTACCGGCAATAAATCTGACTCATTTAGACTTGGCTTATCAGGAATTCCAGTTGAATTTGGCAATAAAGTGCAGAGGCTATGATGGAACCATATGTCGTGATCAAGAACGATTGCTGAACAGTACATATGTGACAATCAAAGGCGTGGAATATGAAGTCCAGGAGACTGAAAAGGTTTGGAGGGACATTAAGGATCGCATAGGGACGTTTGTTAATGGAACGACCAATCCCCGTCGCGGTCGCGAACGTCGCGGTGCTGGAGCAATTTTTGCCGGGATTGCGGCCGTCTCAGTAGTTTCCTCAATTGTACTTGCTCCCGTACTTAAAGAAGGTTTCTGTCACTATATGTCTTTCTTTGGTTTCTGTGGAAGCAGCAAGGACATTGACCGTTTGGGCAAAGAATCGGAATTCTTGGATGGAGCTATTCGAACAAATACGTTGGAATCAGGGAAAAGATTCACTTGCTAGGCCACTCTCTTAACAAGACCCAGGGCCAATTACGGCTGATATCCAAAGATGCAAATGCGAATTTTCACACTATTAGAGTTGCGGTATCGCAACTAGCAAAAGCTGTATCTTATGGAGCTTATGGTGACCAAAAATCGGGACAGTGCGACAAAAGTCATGAGTTGGCATCAACTTTTAAAAAGAGCATTGCCTTCACAACAGGAGTTCGAAATTTCAGCGATCATATGACTGCTATAAGATTGGAGTTAATTGCCTACAAAGTTGCTTTGCACAATTTTGGCTACGTGCTGGACCATGCATTGGGTTCTCTGGCTCAGGGACACATTCCTGCTACATTGATCCCACCGGAAGTTCTGTTGCAGGTCTTAGATGGTCTTCAACTGGACACCCAGAAAGAGGCAATTCCGCGACATGATCTTATGACGTATTATGGGTTTGAACTTGTGGAATCGACAATAGTTACACACAATAGTTTGAACATTCTGCTCAATATTCCGGTTCATCATACGAATGGTTTTCATCGTGTTTACCGCGCAGTACCTATTCCGCAACCAATAGCTAATGGGTCGACGGCAACCAAGTACAGATTTGATAAAAATTATTTGTTGATTTCGGAACATAATAATAATTTTGCGGAAGTCACCGAAGGAAAGATGAACTCGCACTGAAGGGGGAGTTCCAGGTTGCTGCTCTGCATGAAACCTTTTCCAATGGCAAGAAGCTCCTCGGCAACATGTCTTTCGAGCCTATTTTTCAACTTACCAACCTCTGCTTTGAGACTTTGTCCTCATGAAGATGAAATTCTACCCGACGAAGCAGCTGCGGAATACCTGGATGACTCAACTTACCTAATCAGGTCCAGCAACGACGATTTCAAATTCATCAACTATACAAGAGTGAAAGACCAATCACAAGGCGAACAGATACCTGGATGCGAGAGTTGTCTGATTGGACCCAGTTGCCATGGAAGGGTTGAAAACCCCACGGGAACGATCGTTCTATACCCGGATTCCAGAACTTGTCAGCATAATTCAAGCAAAGTTGTTATTGTTGAACAGCATCCGCTACTGCAGTCATTGTTTGAAGTTTTAAGAACGGTGGAAAACGAGAAAATAGGAGTCGAAATTCCGGATACTTTTGTAAACGCTGCACATGAGGAGATGATAGATTCTTTTAGACTAAATTTGGTAGACTTACCAGAGGGCACAGTTGACCAAGGGGAATTGGAATTGATTGCCAGGCCTTTTGCGGAACACATTCTTGACAAACATACGCCGTTACATTGGAAGGCGTACCACAGTTCACCCCTGCGCATTCTTCTTGGTCTGGTAGCTATAACAATTCTGCTCGTTATACTCTGGCTGATTTGGAAAAAATTGCAGGAACTCAAATTGTGTCCTTGTCAGGAGAGACTGCACGACGAATCGTTTTTCGAACATTTGAGACGAACTATGGTTCACCCTGTGCACTACCACCGTAGACACAAAAGAGGTAGCATCGATCGCATCAGCAATGATGAGGTGGTAATCGGTTCGCCGTCCCATAGCTCAACCAGGATGATTTTGGACGACATGGAAGGCAGGCGACGCAGTTGGATTCATAATCGTGAATTGCTTCCTGAGGACGCCGACCTACCGCAGTACGAGCCTGAACCGGCCAAATTGTTGGTCAGCTCGCAGGGAGAAAGGACAATGCCGAGACGCTCTAAGGCCTCACCAGGACGCGATTTGTTGCAGAAGGACTTCGGTAGGAAGTGACGTGGATTGGTTGCGGAGAGAGCACGCTGGCCCTCAACACTAAGTTTTTTTTCTTCTTTAGCAGAAAGGACTCGCGTGAGTACAGACCTTCTTTTTTCTAATTTTAGTAAAGATTGCTGGTGCTAATCGGATGACTTTATATGTCAAATCATTTTTATATTTTAAAACGAAACTGATGTGCTATTCAGAATCTCTTCTTACCTTATGATGTCCGATCCAACAGTGAAACAGAGGGAAGCCAATTTTTAAATTTCGCTTAACAAGTGTACCACTGGGATTTTAAGTGTTTTGACTTTACGGACCCTCAGTTTTGCTTTTGGTTTCATTGTGATTTAGTCTGCAGTTGCCGCGCAGTTTAATTTTGGAACTTATACCCTAATGCTAGATCTTACCCTGTCTTATAATCTAGGTAATTACTAACGTGATTCACTCAAAAAAAAACCCATCGATTGAGAAACAAAACAGGTATTAAGGTAAATTAATAAGAACACATAAAGGGCTACAGTAGAAGATTGCTAAGTCAAGTGAAAGTCTGATAAGAAACAATATTATGTGTAAAAAAATATTGAGTCCAGTCAAAGGTTTCTGAAAGTCTGCGAAGCTAACACGCGAGCTTAGGTTTCTCTAACCAATTGAGAACTTGGTGCAAGATAGACCCGTCCTCGTGCACCTCGGCCTCATTCTTTAGAGCCAGTTTGAGTCGTTGAAAGGGTGCTGAGGAATTCCCAAGCGGTAGTTTGGTGTCCTGGCCTTGGGGGATAACTGAAACGTCTAGTAGATAGAATTGTTCTGGATTAGATGGCACAGGGCTTTTGGAAACCACCTGAACCAGAATACAATCAATGTCCCTAACTGGAAGGAAATCAAAGGGTTTGCTGGTTAATCCATGAGGAAGGATGAAAGCCAGAGTCCTGTTGTTGAAGGCGTCCCTGAAAAAAACAGTGAGCGTTGAGTTATAAAAAAAACGCAAGATTTGGATCACCACACAAATTACAGTATATAAGAAAAGAAGATGGTTAAAATTTCCTTACATTTTGGGTTTCTGCTAGATGACTGCGTTTGAGAAATGCTGAACGGTTTGATGATTGAGCTGATTTATGGTTAGACAACGATTGGACGTCCTGATGGAAATAATGGTTATCTTGAGCAAATATAGAATACGGCTTAATTGACAGATGGCGTGATTAATGAGATGTTTAAACAATGGGCAAGATTGAGTGAAGTTCTCTTATCACAAATTAAACATCCATATTTACCTTGAGTAAACAAAATGAGAAACAAGAGAACTTGTCAAAGAGATAAGATAAGAGCATCCGCACTAGCTGGAGAGAAATCCCTAAGATAAAACAGCAAACCATGAGCAGCCCACGACCGTGGAGTGACAGCGAAGGTGAAGTAAACACTGCCAGCAGAATTGAAGTAAGAGAACGAGATGAGTCGGCTAATGATCTGGATCAAGGGGATCAACAGAACCAAAACACCACAAATGCAAGGCATACTGAAACATCGGGGGAAGGATCCGCTGCGGTCAGGGGATGGGTACCTAGATGGGACCAAAGGCAAATTCCCCCTTGGACCAGTAGAACCACTGGACAACGAGTGGCGTACTGCGTGGGAAGAAGACGTAACACTGGAGGTGCGAACACATTTAGGAACGCGCACATTGCATACAAGCGCAAGATCGAGCGAGCGTTGGAGCGATGCAGAATGCGCGAAAGATCGCTGCTGGAGGAATTGTCTCTCTTGGAGCGAAGGGAAGTAAGAGTACAGGAACTGGGATTGTCGTCAAGCGACGAAGACTAAGTACAACTTTAGAAAATTTTTATTGTCAGAAAATTTATTTCTCGTTTTTCTGTATTAATAAATAATTTTAACTTGCAGGTTTTGCCATCATTCGGGAGTATGATGAGAATAGAGGGGGGGAGTGTAGCGAACATGAAATTGAGTATAGTTAGTTATAAGCGGCGAAAGTATGTGTATGTAGGCTCTTTATAAAGCTCGCAATTAGGACAATCTAATTAAGATAATAACACCAAAGCTAAATTGAACAAATTTAAGTACTCTCTTGAAAGCAAACACATGGTGCCCCAAATTCTTATTAAAACAAATATGCACAAAAGTAAGCAAAGTCACAAACCGGATAAAGGCATAACGAATTGGTTGAGGTTGAATAATGAAAGGCTGTCAGGTTAGATTGATGAGACAAACAGGCGACGGTGAATTAGTAAATAATTGAATAAGAGCACAAGTCAAGGTTATTAAACGAAGTAGCTTAAACTAAATGGCCAGAACAAAGCAAACTAGAAAAATTGTTCGTAAATTGAGAGGGAAAACTCAATCAAGTTCGTCAGGATCAGAGATTTCCGTGCCCGCATCACCTCCCTCGTCCTTATTTGAGCCCTCGCATGTAGAAGCTGGCACATCTGCACCAGTACTGAAAGGAAAAACACGTAAAGAAAAAGCAAAACCGGCCCCAAAAAAGAGCAAAACCAAGATGGCCGCTACTGGCGGAATAAAAACAGAGGATATCTGGAAAAAGGACCCAAAAATGGCCTTGGCGGTGGAGAAAATGCTCGCCAGGGAGCAAGCCAATACCCAGAAAAACTAAACTCTTATTGTATATATCTGTATTAAGTAAAATAAAAATTTATTACCCGCTCGTTGATTTCAATTCGCATCGATATATTAAGAGACAGTGTTTCACACCCTCTACCACTTGAAATTTCAAGAATATCCCATCATTTTGAACTCCTTTATGTTTTCCAGCCAGTTATAGATAATAAGGCTGTTCCCCACCCTCGACATCGTAGTACACATAAATGTTTAAGCGACAATGGCGGGCGAATAATCGTAAGTCGGTAGTGTTTATGTACTCCACATCTTCGATTCCTCGGGTCAGGGGGGTTTTGCCAGGACATTTAAATAAATGCTTGTTTGGTCCATTCCGTAAACTAACAAAAAGTTGTTCGATTTTTCCAGCCTGAGTGCGATCTCCAGTGATAATGGTTGATAGACAGGAGGCCACGCAATTGAATTTGGGGTGGGCAACATCTAAGGTAACGGGATCATACTGTGCAGTATCGAACTCGGGACAACTAAAAACCCCAAGATTATTAACTTTAATTTAGTCAGAGTGAATTTGGGATACAAGTGCTTACCTTTGGGTTGCTTAATTTGGGAGACAAGTGCGTAAAATAGCTCGTAGCAATGACGCTGTCCTTGTTCTAGGCCAAGCTCCCGGCAAACCCGATTTAGTTCCACTTCGGATAGAAACTTCATAGGACCAGGAGTACAGCGAAATAGAGTTTCACTGTCGCAATCGAGACACTCTTTTACGATTTTTCGGCACCATTTTCGTAGGTCGCGGACACTAAACGTTTGTCGCGCCAGAGATTCCAGATTTTCTCTGGAGGGATGATCGTTTTTCCTCCGCAGTTCTGTAAGCTTGTTTTTTGCGTTACCCCGGTGTAGAACCGTGAGTCCTGAACCCACTCGCAATAAAACCCCTTTTGAAAGATAATAATTTTTGCATCGATTACGGAGTTCTTTCCTGTAAATCCACGTAGAATTTCTCGGATAAAGAACAGATTTAAGATAATGAACGATTTCAAAGTAGATTTGACTATCCATTTCAACTGAAATTGTATATGACTTAAAACTGTATGCAAAGTAAGACAGAATGAGTTAGTTAAGTAGAGTTTTGTTGACTTAAAGTAAATAGAAAGGCAATTTATCAGTTTTCCAAATACCCCACCGGTAAAAAGTTGTCCGACCCCCCCGGGATGGGAAGGAGTTATTGGTTGATAACTGGTCAATGATGGGGAGGTACCCCTAGTAGTCCTCTATTGCGAGAATAATTTTCAGGCGAATCCGACCACCCACCCTCCAGCTATTAACACCGGAAGTAGTGTGATTTGAAGGTTTTTAGGTATTTTACTGTGAAATATGAATGTTTGAGTCAGAAATAAGGCGATTAATCAGTTGTATTGACCTGCACGTATGAATTAATGTTTTTGCATGATATTGGGAAGGGTTTAGGATGTAAAATGGCGATTTTTGAGTATATTGGTAGTTATCACAGGAATGTAGTTAGCACCTAAATTGAAATAGTATTTTTTCGAAAAGTTGACGTTGGTTTGACCTGAAATTTTGGGGAAAGACTAATTTGGGTACGGGGAATCCGATTTTGAGGTCGGATTTGACCCCACACCAACCTGCACGGTACCAGTGCACGCCGCTGCTGCGGAACGTAAAATTTGAATTGCTCGTGGAGTATTGGTAGTAGTCCTATGATTTTTGGAGGGTTAGTGTAACTTTTCAAGGGCTTTCGATTGGTGATATTTTCATTCCCAAATTCCGATCGGAAGTCGGTGCTTCGGGACGACCCGAGTGCCGAAAACTGGAAATTGGCCCTTTTGAGCGGCCGAATGACTTTGAAATAGTTTTAATATGATAACCTGAGACAGTTAGTGACAAAAAATAACCACCCCGATCAATTTTGCCGAATTCGGATTTTTCGGGTTTCGGCACCCACGACTCGTTAAAAATTTTTAAATTGCAAACGACTCGCAACGGCTGATCCGTTGGTCATGAAACTTGGCAGGCAAGTTGGTGGCACCCTATAGTTACTAGAAAACTTTACCCGAAGACGTTTTGACCTCTACTCCGCAAGTTATTAAGTTTGGAAATTTGGGGTCATCCGGGAGGTCGCTGAAAAGTGTGCGCAGTCATTGCTCGTGTTCTATTAAAAGTTAGGTGATAAAAATTGGTGGGTAGGTGTAACTATAGTGGAACTTTCCGCGCCAATAGTTATTTTTACCAAATTGACCCTTCATCTTCGACTATTGACCTCTAATTGACCTCTAGAGGTAAAATTTTTGGGTTTTTCGGAAATTTTGGTTTCTGACTATTTTTTGTTTGCAGAATTGCACGGAATGCTGGGAAAAGCATACCAATCCATTTTTTTAGCTTTAGCAAGCATGAATTAGCAATATATTTACCCATGGAGACCAATAGTCTTTGAATAACAAAAGCGACAAAATTGACTTGGCGCCAAATTTGTGTGCGCAAATAAGGGTGATAAGGACCGCGGACTTTGACGTTAATCTGTTTGTTTAGTAAAGGGAACCCCTCCTGCGGATGTATCAATCAGTCAGAATGAATTATGGTGTTTACTTAAGTTCTAAAAGTGTATTTAATCAAGATAAGATAAAGTTAGACAAATAGAAAAAAGTTGTAATCAGCTTATCGTTTATAAGTTGGAGAGAGAGAGAGAGAAAAATACTGAGCTAGTGAGCAGTTGGTTTAGTGGGACTAAACTTAAAACAGTCAGTAAAGTTGCAAGACCAGTTAGGAAACTGTGAGCAACTTGGTTAAATATATTTCGAGTGAATCACGATAAAATTTTGAACTTATAGAAGATTTTGCAGTTGAATTTGTCTCAAGGTATTAGTTGATTGAGAGTTGCATCTATTTACTGTGGATTCTACATTTGTGCTGGTGTTCTCTATTCAATTTAACGTCTTTTGGGACAAAGCACTATTAACAGCCTGCAAGAGTGGACGAGGGGAAAAACTCAGAAAAGAGACAAGGTAGCGCTTGCTTCATCATTTTCTTTTAAACCTTCGGTGTTGGTTTTAATTTTATTTGATCGATCTTCTGGGCAACAGATCCTCCTCACTTTTGGCCTAGTTAGAAATTCAGAAGACGACACTATTATACTTTTTCTAAAAGTTGCGACACTTCAATTTCTTTTGCAAACTTTCTTGTCAGATTAATCCGGAAGAACTAGTTCATTTTGAAAAATTCCTGATGGTTTTTGAATTCCCCGGGCCGAGGTGTCAACGCTAAAAAACGCTGACAACTGTAAGATTGTCGGTGAATACGGTGAAAAGATGTAAGAATTGCAATTTTCAGCATTGAATGCGTTGAATGCTGTGGAGGAAAACGATTTCACCTCTTAGAATTGAAAATCTTACAAAAATTCACCGTTAAACTTACCAAATATCTTTCCCACAGAAAAAGTTGCTTAAGATGTAAGATTAGCGGTGAATGCGTTGTAAGTTATGAAAAAAAAATAATTCACCGCTAAGAACCGCAAATCTTATAAATATTCATAGCTAAGTTTACCAAATATCTTTACCGCATTAGTTGCTGCAGAAAAGATGTAATAATAGCGGTGAATGCGTTGAGAGCGGTGAACAGAAAAACTCACCGCTAAAATTACAAATCTTTCAAAATTTCAGCGCAATTATCTCCAATAACGTTAATTGAACCTAGTGTCAATTCACCAGAAGTAATATAGATATAAGTGACCAATGCGCGCAGAGGAAAAATAAACCTCGACCCTGGTCAAGATATTTTTACACGATAGTCAGGCTGCTTCAAGCGGCTGCATATGGCTAAATATGAAATTGCAGATCACTTGTTGATAAATTTCTCAATGTCATTCCTTCAAATTAAATTGGACCAGCAGTGGTTGCAGAGAAGAGCTTAGGTGACTCATACACATGCACTTGGCCAATTGCGCCAAGTGTGTTGACCACGAAAAAAATCCAGTTTTGTTGGAAATATTGATTTTTTTTTGCTTAAGATGATATTTTTTGGATTCTATTTGAAGAACAAGTTGTTGAGAAACACGAAAAAAGTTGCAAAAGTTGCAACAGTTCGAACAAAAGTTTAACAGATGGATATAGGAGAAAAATGAATAAATGAATGCTAAATGAAGCAATAATCAGTTTTCAATTTGTGCAAGAACAGAAAATGAAATTTTTGGCGTCGTGTTCTTAGGCAAGAAACAAACAAAAGAATTGTCTGCCTCTTCGACCATTGCTACAAAAAACACAACTAAGGTTAAAAGGACACCCAGAATATTCCCCATCAGAAAAGCTATTGAGAATTGGTGCTGTGTGCAGTAGCGTCAATTTCTTGTGTTGAGTGGATATTTGATGCTTGAATATGTCACAACAACAATTTTACTTCTTTCTTGGTTCGGAGTTTGAGGAACAGAGTGATGTCTTTTTTTTTAAATCATAAACCATTGCAGCCTTCCATAAACCAAATCAAGAGAACGAGACTGCAAATAGCACTTCACTTTTTAATACATTTACAATAAAACCATTTCAAAATATTAAAAAGCAGGTCATAACTTATCGTGAAAACATTCAAATCATCACCAAAACTTTATCCTGACGAGTTTGTTGCCTATTTGTCTTTGTAACCTTAAAAGAGGAATTTTCAAATGTTTTATAGTAATGTTTTTTGGGTCTTAAAAGTTACAAAACATATTTGAATTTCTCGATGCGAAACCACCTCTATCTAATATTCAATTAATCGGATTGCTTTTCGCGAGTCAGATGACATTAATCCGTTTCATAGATTGAAAACGTTTTCAACAGAGCAATTCAATTTACTACAACTCTAAGCTCTACGAATGACAGGAATGACATTGCAACATAATGAAAAAATGTATGACCAGTTCTAATCAGGCAACATGCAACAAGAAATATTTGTTTACATTACCATTAAATTATTCGAAACAGATGATCTATTGATTATCTAATGAACAAGTTAAATGCCGCCAATATTCTGTGTGGATAAATGAACTTGCTCGTAGAAATTAAAACTCCAAGCATCCCAGGTCGATGTGTCACCGCCGTTCAACGAAAAATTATGTAAAAAAGCGGTAAATGCGGTGAATTTACCAAAATCAGGCGGTGAATACGGTGAAAAAACTTTATCGCTGGGTAGCGGTGAAGTTGCACAATTTCACCGTTGAATTTAGTGATGAAATTACATAAATTCACCGCTTTGAGAAAAAGAGTCCAAATTATGTGAGTTAAGCGGTGAAAGCAATGAAATAAATAAATTCACCGCTTAAATTAGTGGTGAACTTACATAAATTCACCGCATAGAAAAAGTGTCAAAAAATGAAAGATTAGGAAGTAATAGGAAGTAGGGGACGAATTATTAGATTTAACTCCCCCTAAAATTAACCCTTAATCTTACATCTTTTTTCTATCCGGTGAATAAACGTAATTTTACCACCTGAGTAAACGGTGAATTTAAAAAAAATTACCACATTCCACCGCTATAATATGTAATTTAACCGCGAAAAATCACAAATTTAACAGAAATAAGAGTGAACTTGAATTAAATTCAATACAAAATCCTAGAAGTTATTGCAAAGGGGCGCAGTAGAAGAAAAAGTTGCTGGTATGCTGGAGGTGGGAGGTTCGAACCCGTGTAAGGGCGGAAAATTGTTGTAAGCGGTGAAATGTGGTGCGTTTTGTAAGTTCACCGCTAACTCTAGCGGTGAAATTGCATAATTTAACCGCATTTCAGTGCTAAATTATGTACGAAATTTGAGAAAAAAACTTTTCAGCGCTTATCTTACATAATTTTCCGATTTTTCCACGACCCGGGGTGGTCTTGACATTTAAATATGGAAATTAAGAACTAAAGTTAAGTGGCATGCTCTTATGCTATTATTCCTATTTGCTTTAAAATCGGATATCGCGAGGCCATAGACGTGAGTCTTATTCATAGTTTCAAAAGAGATTCAACAGTGCAGTCTTATCTACAACTAGTTGTTGGCTATGAGAATGACAAAATTGAGATCTTAGCTGCAGACATAACGAAAAAAGATTGGATCATATGGCGACCATGCAACCTGAAGCAAAATTGAATTGTTTAAAACCGCGAATCACCTGTCGGGATGAGTTGCCTGTCTATATGGATGATATACAGGAACTAAACGTTCTAATACGGGAATAATATTTAAATACAAAAACAAAAAAGTTACAAGTTAATTGGCGTCTTAGTGTGATTTTATTGATGCTCAATTCAAAATATAAGATATAATGAAATCAGAAAATCAAAAAGTATTAACCGGTTATTTGGTATACAGAATATTATGTAGTTACTAAAATACATCGTCTCCAAATGAGTGATGAAGTTGAAGTTATAGACTGGATACATCTGCGATTACAGTTTTAATTCCCTTGTTCTTTGCCAAATTTCTTATGTCGCCACCACACAATAGCGAATAACTGTTCCGACACCACTTGCTAGAGGAGGAACTATATACTCAAATGGTTTTTTTGTTCCCCGGGCCGAGGTGTCAACGCTAAAAAACGCAAAATTATGTAAGATTGGCGTTGAATGCGTTGAATTTATGTAAGATCTACGCTTGAGCGTAGATCTTACATAAATTCAACGCATTCAACGCCAATCCTACATAATTTTGCGTTGAATTTTGGCGTAGATCTTTCATATTTAGCGTTGAATTTTAGCGTAGATCTTATATATTTAGCGTTGAATTTAGCGTAGATCTTACATAAATTCAACGGATTCAACGCCAATCTTACATAATTTTGCGTTGAATTTTGGCGTAGATCTTACATATTTAGCGTTGAATTTTTGTGTAGATCTTACATTTTTAGCGTTGTATTTAGCGTAGATCTTACATAATTTCAACGCTTTCAACACCAATCTTACATATTTTGCGTAGAATTTTGGCTTAGATCTTTCATATTTAGCGTTGAATTTTAGCGTAGATCTTATATATTTAGCGTTGAATTTAGCGTAGATCTTACATAAATTCAACGGATTCAGCGCCAATCTTACATAATTTTGCGTTGAATTTTGGCGTAGATCTTACATGTTTAGCGTTGAATTTTCGCGTAGATCTTACATATTTAGCGTTGAATTAAGCGTAGATCTTACATGAATTCAACGCATTAAACGCCAATCTTACATAATTTTGCGTTGAATTTTGGCGTAGATCTTACATATTTAGCGTTGAATTTTTGTGTAGATCTTACATTTTTAGCGTTGTATTTAGCGTAGATCTTACATAATTTCAACGCTTTCAACACCAATCTTACATATTTTGCGTAGAATTTTGGCTTAGATCTTACGAATTTAAGGTTGAATTTCTTGAATTCCATTTCAGACCACTTTATGATTTTAAAATTTTTTCAAGTTTTTTTTATCAAAAAGTCAATTTTTTCACTGTTTTGACCCCGATACTTCACAGGTGAGAAAAGCGAAGTCAGCAAAAAAACCACTTTTTAGTGCTCTTTTATAGTTCAAAATCCATTTGAGACCATTTTACGAACTTTTCCAGATTTTTTTTCGAAAAATCATTTTCACTGTTTCGACCCCTATGCTGCAAAGGTGAGAAACGTGAAATCAGAGAAAAATCATTTTTAGTGCTCTTTTATAGTGCAAAATCCAATTGAGAGATCCAATAAGTTAATTTTTCAAAAATTTATTTTTTAAACTGTTTCGACCCTATACTGCACAGGTGAGAAAAATCACTTTTTAGTGCTCTTTTATAGTGCAAAATCCGTTTCAGACCATTTTACGATTTCAAAACTTTTTCAAATTTTTTTTTCCGAAAAAATAATTTTTTCAATATTTCGAACCCGATACTCCAAAGGTGAGTAACAAGAAGTCAGAAAAAATCTTTTTTTAGTACTCTTTTATAGTGCAAAATCCAATTCAGACCATTTGAAGATTTCAAATTTTTCAAGTTTTTTTTCGAAAAATTAATTTTTTTACTGTTTCAACCCCTATACTGCACAATTGAGAAAAATGAAGGCAGCAAAAAATAACCAAAAAATAACCATCTCTTACGGTGCAAAAACCATGTCAGACCATTTTGTGAATTCAAGTTTTTTTCAAAACTTAAAAAAATATATAAATTTTTCCCAGTAGTTCTCACATGATAAATGCGTTGAATACGTTGAAATTATGTAAGATCTCGGCTAAATTCAACGAAAAATATGTAAGATCTAGGCTAAATTCAACGAAATATATGCAAGTTCTACGCTAAATTCAATGCAAAATATGTAAGGTCTACGCTAAAATCAACGCAAAATATGTAAGATCTACGCTAAATTCAACGCAAAATATGTAAGATCTCCGCTTTATAAGGATTGCGGCTCTTAATGAAACCAAGGTACGGTGGCGCAAAGGTAGAAGAGGCGAGAAGTAAACAGGAGGTCAGTGGTTCGAGTCCCATACCCAGAGTTCTACGCGTTGATTTTTTGTAAGATCAACGCTAAATTCAACGCAAAAATATGTAAGATCTACGCTAAATTCAACGCTAATTATGTAAGATCTACGCTAAATTCAACGCTAAATATGTAAGATCAGCGGCAACTAGCGTTGACAAGTTGGAAAATTCACCGCAATTTCTTACATAATTTTCGGCTGAATGCGTTGAATTTTTGTCTTTAAATTCAACGCATTCAACGGAAAATTATGTAAGAAAATTGCGGTGAATTTTCCGACTTGTCAACGCTAGTTGCCGCTGATCTTACATAATTTTAGCCAAATTCCTCGGCCCGGGTCAGACAATTTTGGCTAATATATATTCATCGTAGAGAAATATGAATGGTATCATTAAAAAGGTCGTCCGGCGTAGAATACGAACAAAAAAATTCTTCTGAATTTTGTTTTTTTTTCGAGGAGTTATCGAGGAATGAAGTTTTCCGTGAATAAGTGATATTTGACATGATTTTGTTAACTTTTAGTGTAATTTTTCTTCAATTTAAGACATATTTTATTTAAAAAATTTTGATTCAAAATTACATTTCATGCCACAAAAAGAAGAATCAATTTTGAGTTCTTAATAGACGAAACGCAATAAAAAGACTAGTTTTGGTCTCACACAGAAGTTTACCATAAAAAAAAGAAATCTATTTGAGAGCTCTTTTTTGAAAATTTTAAATATTTTTTTGTTTTCTTAAGTCACCTAGAGGCTAGTCACTTTTCATATCTAGGTTCAATTAATAGGAAAAACCTAATTTACAGTCGAATGAACAAAAAAAATTGTTTTCAAAAAATCTCTCGTGTTTTTTTTGGCTTCGACTCTGAGTTTTCGTAATTTTAAATGAAATTTTAGTTTTTTTTAAAGGTTTTACTTATTTTTTTGAGTCCTAGGGAATAGACTCAGTGACTAAAATTTCTATATGTTTTGTGATCAGCATTAAGAGAACTTATCTAAAGCTTTGACTGGACAGCTAATGGCTGTTAAGACTTTTAAAAATGGTTTTTCGAGAAGTTTTTTAACATTAACCGATACTAAACATATTTTCGTGAACTGTAAGTCAGTCTCAGAAAAAAACAAACCCCCAACTTTTTTACATCAGCCAAAATAAATCAAGTTAGCAGTTCTCTCTCCCAAATATTGGTGTTATGACTTCGGTGCACGTGTCTCCGTTATTTTTTTTTTAAAAAAAAGATATTTTTTTGTAACTATAGTTGCTTTTGAAATCTTAACACATTATCTTAGTTTTGCTAGCTGCAGTGGCTTAGAGAAGAGGTTCAATGGATCATAAATACAGTTTTCAGAGTAAAGCTTATGTTTTAAATGGCTTCGACACTCTAGTTGACTCAAAATGTGTTATATGTTTCGTAATGAGCATTAAAGGAACCTATCGAGAGCTTTGAGTGGAAAGCTAATGGCTGTTAAGACTTTAAAAAAGATTTTTAGAGAAATTTTTTAACATTAACCAATCTTAAACTCATTTTTGTGAAATCTATATAAGTATTAGCAATGACAGGACCCTCCTTTTTCCTATTGCAACCAAAATCAATCTGATTAGCAGTTTTATATTCTCACTAATTGTTTTTTGACTTCAATGCCACAACATTTCAAAATTTGCTCGAAAAATTTTTGGACTTTTATAGTGCAAAATCCGTTTCAGACCATTTTACGATTTCAAAACTTTTTCAAATTTTTTTTTTCCGAAAAAATAATTTTTTCAATATTTCGAACCCGATACTCCAAAGGTGAGTAACAAGAAGTCAGAAAAAATCTTTTTTTAGTACTCTTTTATAGTGCAAAATCCAATTCAGACCATTTGAAGATTTCAAATTTTTCAAGTTTTTTTTCGAAAAATTAATTTTTTTACTGTTTCAACCCCTATACTGCACAATTGAGAAAAATGAAGGCAGCAAAAAATAACCAAAAAATAACCATCTCTTACGGTGCAAAAACCATGTCAGACCATTTTGTGAATTCAAGTTTTTTTCAAAACTTAAAAAAATATATAAATTTTTCCCAGTAGTTCTCACATGATAAATGCGTTGAATACGTTGAAATTATGTAAGATCTCGGCTAAATTCAACGAAAAATATGTAAGATCTAGGCTAAATTCAACGAAATATATGCAAGTTCTACGCTAAATTCAATGCAAAATATGTAAGGTCTACGCTAAAATCAACGCAAAATATGTAAGATCTACGCTAAATTCAACGCAAAATATGTAAGATCTCCGCTTTATAAGGATTGCGGCTCTTAATGAAACCAAGGTACGGTGGCGCAAAGGTAGAAGAGGCGACAAGTAAACAGGAGGTCAGTGGTTCGAGTCCCATACCCAGAGTTCTACGCGTTGATTTTTTGTAAGATCAACGCTAAATTCAACGCAAAAATATGTAAGATCTACGCTAAATTCAACGCTAATTATGTAAGATCTACGCTAAATTCAACGCTAAATATGTAAGATCAGCGGCAACTAGCGTTGACAAGTTGGAAAATTCACCGCCATTTCTTACATAATTTTGCGCTGAATGCGTTGAATTTTTGTCTTTAAATTCAACGCATTCAACGCAAAATTATGTAAGAAAATTGCGGTGAATTTTCCGACTTGTCAACGCTAGTTGCCGCTGATCTTACATAATTTTGGCCAAATTCCTCGGCCCGGGTCAGACAATTTTGGCCAATATATATTCATCGTAGAGAAATGTGAATGGTATCATTAAAAAGGTCGTCCGGCGTAGAATACGAACAAAAAAATTCTTCTGAATTTTGTTTTTTTTTCGAGGAGTTATCGAGGAATGAAGTTTTCCGTGAATAAGTGATATTTGACATGATTTTGTTAACTTTTAGTGTAATTTTTCTTCAATTTAAGACATATTTTATTTAAAAAATTTTGATTCAAAATTACATTTCATGCCACAAAAAGAAGAATCAATTTTGAGTTCTTAATAGACGAAACGCAATAAAAAGACTAGTTTTGGTCTCACACAGAAGTTTACCATAAAAAAAGAAATCTATTTGAGAGCTCTTTTTTGAAAATTTTAAATATTTTTTTGTTTTCTTAAGTCACCTAGAGGCTAGTCACTTTTCATATCTAGGTTCAATTAATAGGAAAAACCTAATTTGCAGTCGAATGAACAAAAAAAATTGTTTTCAAAAAATCTCTCGTGTTTTTTTTTGGCTTCGACTCTGAGTTTTCGTAATTTTAAATGAAATTTTAGTTTTTTTTAAAGGTTTTACTTATTTTTTTGAGTCCTAGGGAATAGACTCAGTGACTAAAATTTCTATATGTTTTGTGATCAGCATTAAGAGAACTTATCTAAAGCTTTGACTGGACAGCTAATGGCTGTTAAGACTTTTAAAAATGGTTTTTCGAGAAGTTTTTTAACATTAACCGATACTAAACATATTTTCGTGAACTGTAAGTCAGTCTCAGAAAAAAACAAACCCCCAACTTTTTTACATCAGCCAAAATAAATCAAGTTAGCAGTTCTGTCTCCCAAATATTGGTGTTATGACTTCGGTGCACGTGTCTCCGTTATTTTTTTAAAAAAATTGATATTTTTTTGTAACTATAGTTGCTTTTGAAATCTTAACACATTATCTTAGTTTTGCTAGCTGCAGTGGCTTAGAGAAGAGGTTCAATGGATCATAAATACAGTTTTCAGAGTAAAGCTTATGTTTTAAATGGCTTCGACACTCTAGTTGACTCAAAATGTGTTATATGTTTTGTAATGAGCATTAAAGGAACCTATCGAGAGCTTTGAGTGGAAAGCTAATGGCTGTTAAGACTTTAAAAAAGATTTTTAGAGAAATTTTTTAACATTAACCAATCTTAAACTCATTTTTGTGAAATCTATATAAGTATTAGCAATGACAGGACCCTCCTTTTTCCTATTGCAACCAAAATCAATCTGATTAGCAGTTTTATATTCTCACTAATTGTTTTTTGACTTCAATGCCACAACATTTCAAAATTTGCTCGAAAAATTTTTGGACATTTTTTTTATTTTATTGGTCCCTCTTGAAATCTTATCGCATTATCCTGACATTGATATCTCCCACTGGCTTAGAGAAGAAGTTAAATGGATCATGGATAAAGTTTTTGAAGAAAATCTTATGGTTTAAAAGGCTTCGACTTTTTCTCTTCGCACTTTTCTAAATAATTTTTGGTTTTCGCCTGTAATTGTTGTTATTTCCAAAGTCATAAGACTTATTGCAATGTCATATTGATGCGAAATATGCAAGTGAGATTACCTATGGATGAAAATTCGAGGGGTAACTGAGTGTATTTATTGACTTCCGTTGAATGCTTTTGAATTTATTGGTTGTGAAGACTTTAGAAATGATTATTCGAGATTTTTTTAACATTAAACGATCTTAATCTTTATTAGCTTCCGTTGAAAGTTATTGAATTTAATGGCGTTGATAACAAGGGTGTTCTCAAAAAAAATTCATTGTTTTAATGTATCTGTTCATGTTGGTTGCTTAATTGCAGTCAAATTGTTAAATAGAAAAATCCCAATGCGTTGGAAAATTATTTGAAAAATGAAAAATTTTTACTGAAAACTCAATTTTTAATGGCTTCGACTCTTTTATTGCTCAATTTTTTTAAAATTTGCTGTGTAAGGCCTGCTGCGTCTCATAAGCTTGCTATTAAGGATTGATTGAATGATGTTACTCGAAGCAATTTGTTTATAGCAAATAGTCTTAAAGTTTACAACATTATACATTTTTAAGATTATAAGAATTTTTCAATTTTTTTAAAAATTTTATGTTGTTGTTATCGTCAACTTGTAAATTTGCTCATCATCGAGAGTTCCCATTCAATTCCCTGAAATTTAGAATTTAAATTGTTTACTGATGTTATGACGTAACTGATGTTTTGTTTGTTGGACGATATGCGTTTTCGTAAAATGTTATGTGAGTGGTGTATTTGTGTTCGTTTTTCTCCTGCTTTAGCACAATCGCGTAACAAGAGATCCCAATGATTTTCAAATTCGGCTCAATTGAACCTATTTAATCATTCAGTGTAACTTTACCTGAAATAGTATAAATAGAGTTTGAAAAAAATACTTAATATTCAGATTTTAATGGCTACACTAATTTTTGTTTTCGCAAAGTTTTTAATTTGTTGTTCGTACTTTTTGAGTTTTTCTGCATCTATAGTCTGTTCCTATGGCTTAGTCTAACCATAGACAGGTTCTATTAGTTTCACTCTGACTTTTTAGTAAATTTATCAAAAGTTATTTTGTTAAAAGCTAATGATATTTAAGACTGGAAATTGTTTGGTTTAAAAAAAGTTAATTGTTTTTTGAATTTCGCGTTACCTATTTTCATTCAAGAAAAACCTCATCTGCTGGGTAGTTGGGGAAAATTAAAGTATGTAGTTAGGTTTTGGTCTTAAATTTTTTTTGCTTTTTTGTTTTTTTTGGTTTTTTTTTCGTAGTCTTTTCAATGCAGATCTCATTGTAATGAGGCATGGCCTTATTCAAATCAATTATTAGTTTGATTGTGTAACCCTTTTTTAGAACTCAAACATCTATTTCTGATTATCTCTTTGTCAAAAATTTAAGTCAAAAGACAGTTAAGTCAAAAATGTAGATGAGCACGGTACGGAACATCATGTGTGAACGCACATTAACGAGCATCCTTGTTGTTTTTTTAAGTCGCAGATGCTGTTTTTTATGGAACTTTGGGCGCTGGATTTCTAATACAATCCAAGAAAAAGCTATCGTTTTTTATGGTTACAACTGGGAATACGTATTTTCTTTCCGTATTTGTAGCTTTATTTCATGCAGGACAGTTCAATTATCAATGCAGGTAATTTTCAGCTCTTTATTCGTTCAATACATAAACAATTCGCTTCTATCTGGTACAAATTGTTCGTATTGTATACATTTCGTTTTATTTTGTTTCAAGCTGCCTGCTCAACATATGTGTAGATCTCACAGTGAAAATTTAGTTGGAATTTAAACTGTTCCGTTCGATGTTATTCAATTATTTGAGTGGGAATAGCGTCTTTTGCCAAGCAAAATCCGATGAGGAAAATTCAATTAATTGCTAGAATTTTTTTTAGCATTTTTCATTCCAAAATCCAGCGGTATTTTGATTTCTGCAATTCGCAATCAAATTAACAATTACTTTAAATATCTAGAATTCCAATATTCTGAACAGAAAAGGACAACTCAATAAAATTGGCGCTACACTCCAACAACTTTTGGAATTGGGTTTTTGCCACTCAAAAGTTCTAGTAAATTAGACTAGGTAAATTCTAGTAAAAAATTCTAGTAAAGTCTAGTGAACTAGGCGCCTCATCCGAACAAAACACAAAAAATAGACAAGAGACCACTTGAGCAACGTCACTTCTAGGGAAGAGAGATACAACAACGTAAACCAACTCAAGCCACTACGAAATATTTGGTTGGTAGACTACTTTAATTATCAATTATACGGCAAAAAGTATTGCGTGGTAACTGACCACCGCGCGTTATTATCAATTTTTAAAGAAGATTGCTTGAATGAATCCTGCAATAGTCCCCTTTCAAGATGGATAGATAGGTTGCTTCCAAATGATTTTCAGATAAATTACATTGAATTCATTTAAATTAGCTAAACAAATTTGGTCCTATGGTGAACAAGGCGGCTCGGTAATGTGCGATCGCACATAAGGTTCCGACCCCACTCATCCACAATTTTGGCATAATTGTCTACCAAATGAGGAACAGATGGAAAAACACAAAAAATTCAAGTATTTTTCAAAAAAAAACTGGTGTATTAACGAAAAGATAGCCTCCAAAGCAAATAACTCAGTGGAGTAAAAAAAGATGCATTAGATTGATGAGATATGCCGATATTAAGAAAGCGAACGAAGATGAACGGCAAAATCAAACAACAACAACAAACATTAATTACATCAAAAAAATTATGTCCGTTTTAAAAAACAAAACTTAATAACAAAGTCAAAATAGCGTCAGATAAAACTGAAAATAAACGAAATTATTCACTAGAAAAAAAATGGTTATTCACCAGTTCATAAAAAGCTTGGTAACATTTAGACAAAACAGTACAGAAACTTTAAAGTTAGAAAGTTCGCTGAATTTAAAAAAAAAACAATTTGTTTCAAATTAATGAAAACCATTAGGAATCAATTAAAAAATCCCATAGATTTTCAACTACCAATGCTTCTATTTAAATGAATTAATAACTCTGGGTATTCAATTTTTTATGCAGTTAAAAAAAGAACAACAAATAGACAACAAACTAAAAATCAATTAAAACTTGCCAGAAAATGCTTTGGAAGCTGTAAAGCCATACTTTGGAACCCAAAAAATGTGTTTCATTGCACCTTAGTTTAACACCGATATTGCATTATGTGGCCACTAATTAAAGAAAATAAGCAACAATTAGACAAAAAAGAAAAAAAATGCAAAATTATGCAATACTTGTTTTTTTTGAAAAAAATTTATTTCCAAAGACATAAAAGCCATTAATTGAAATATGAAAAATTTGAATAGATTCGTCCATTCTTCCAAAAGAAGAAATTGAGGGCTTCAATTATCCAGAATATGTCTTAAGTCTACAAAAAGAACGTCAAATATGACAAAAATCAAAAACTCATTTACTTTTTTTTTGTGAAAAACCCGTGTGGAAGCCAGTAAAGTCATAACGAATTCTCTTAAAACATTAGCTTTTGTGACACCAATTCTTCTTGACACTTTTCTTTGAAATGTATTATGTGACCTTTCATTAATGAAGCTAGGTAATAATTAGACCAAAAAGAAAAAAGCAAGATTATGTAGTACTTGTTTTTTTCGAAAAAAACTTTTTCCAAAGACATAAAAGCCATTAGTTACCAATTGAAAAATTTGAATAGTTTCGTCCATTCATCCAAAGGAAGCCCTTGAGGGCTTCAATTATCCAGAATATGTCTTACGTCTACAAAAAGAACGTCAAATATGACAAAAATCAAAAATTCATTTCTTTTTTTTTGTGAAAAACCCGTGTGGAAGCCAGTAAAGTCATAGCGAATTCTCTTAAAACATTAGGTTTTGTGGCATCAATTCCCTTTGACACTTTCCCTTGAAATGTATCATGTGACTTCTCATTAATGATGCTAGCTAATAATTAGACCAAAAAGAAAAAGCAAGATTATGTAATACTTGTTTTTATCGAAAAAAATCTATTTCCAAAGACATGAAAGACATTAACTACAAAATGAAAAATTGAATAGGTCGGTTTATTCTTCCAAATAAAGCCCTGGAGATCTGCAATTATCCAGAACAAGTCTTAACTCTAAAAAAGAACGTCAAATATGACAAAAATCAAAAATTCATTTACTTTTTTTTGTGAAAAACCCGTGTGGTAGCCAGTAAAGTCATAATGAATTCTATAAAAACATTAGATTTTGTTACACCAACACCTTTTGACACCTTCCCCTGACAAAATAATGTCATCTTTAACCTTTAATTAACGAGACCAGGTAACAAACAGACAATAAAAGGAACAAAATTGCGAAGTTGAAATGTTTTTTTTCCATTTTGGAAAACAATTGTTTTCAAAGTCATGAAAGCCATTATTTATCTTCTAATATCAGAACATCGGCTCATCTACTCTTCCAGGAAAAGCCAATCAAACCGGGTCATTTTACAAGAAATTAAATACGACTTAAAAGACAAATTAAAAACGACAGTTAGAGACAAAATTAAAAAATTGATTTAAATTCCTCGAGAAAGTACTGTCGAGGCGGTAAAGAACCACAATGTATTTCTTATATAAATTTTATCAATTGTTCGTTTTTTTTGAACGCGAAACATGTCATATATGAACTGACAATAACGTGATATTTTTTACAAAAATTAAAAAACATGAAAATTGGGCAAATACCTAATAATTACAAAAAAATTGTGAAATCTAGTAGTATCAAAGCCAAAAAATCATAACTTAAGGCATAAAACCGCAATAAAGACTCAATTTGAATTCAGCAGAAAGAAGGAAGACTCTTTGATTGCTGATATTAAGCTACAAGTTGACCAACTTAAGAGAAAAATGGAGGCAAATTTCAATAAGCCATTTTTTATTTAAAAATAAAAAATTTTAAAAGACAAAACGACCATAAGCTTTCAAGCAATCAACTAGATAAACTAATTTCGAGCTAATTAGGAAGCCAGTAGAACTTATTACTAGTGAGCTTTGATTTGAAATGTTCTCTTATTTGATTAATATAAAAAAGATCGAATTTCTTAAAAAACCGACTGACGACAATCCGAATATTTTTTAGATTGTAACGGTCCAAGATTGGTAAGGAACTAGTTCTACTAATGTTGATTGTCCATTAGGAATATTTTTTTTGGAATGTCTTTGATATAGATATTTTGTTAAATAACAAATCAAAAATAAATGGTGCGTTTTTGATAATCAACGAAAAAAGTTAGCAAAAAACGGCAAAGTTTTATTTACAGGGCACTATAAACGGAAGTTGATATGGAATTAGCCCCCTTTCCAGTCTACAAAGATTGTTTGAGTGGTTTTTGGGAGTGCACTTCCTGCAAAATTGATCAGAGTGGACTAAATAAACCTATTTCGTGCTGTTTTTGATGGAAGAGTCTGAACTTTGTGAAATATTTAGCCAGAATTTGTGACAAAAAAATTCAATGGAAATAGCCGACAATATATTTTGTCTATAAAATTAAAATCAACAACGTTTTCTTGAAAAATTTTATAAAATTTTATCAAAATTGGCGAAGTTTTAGTCAAAAATTCCGAAAAAAGGTGAATGAAATCAACGGAATTCACTCTATTTTCTCGAAAGTTTGAACCTCGATATCTCCCTGTCAAAAACGAAAATAAAAAAAAATTTGATTCCATATTCTACGCTGGACGAGCTTTCTAATGATAGCAGTCTCAACTCTCCACGATGAATATATCGATCGGCCAAAATTGACTGAACAAAAAAAACCCATTTGAGTATATAGTTCCTCCCCCCTCAAGAGGGGTCGGAACAAATAATATTTGTTGTCGCAAACATGATATTCCTTACATTAAAAACGTTTTGATTATTTGACTGTTAGATAGACGTAATTTCGCATCGTAGAAAGTAAAATTTGCTTTGTTTTTTCAATTTCTGATACCAATTTTTTTTTTTTGAATTTAATGTTCCAAGCGCTTCAATATTGGATTTTGCCAGGCGAAAGACGCTAGATACAATCATAAGTTGAAAAGATATTCAACGGAACAGTTTAATTTACAACAAACGGTTAGGTATTAATTTGACGAAAATGAGATCTAAACAGCCATCATAATGAATAAATATAATGTCATATGCTGAGCATGCAACTTGCAACAAAAATGAATTTCTATTATGAACAAATTATAATAGACAAAAAAGGAAAAATTCTATTCAATGAAAAAATGAAAGACCGGTAATGACTGATCTCAGTATGTGTGCTGATTTGCAGGAACTAAATTTTTTTTTGCAACAAGTAAAATAAAATTATAACCATACGGTTAAATATACCTGAAACAAAAAATATTTCAAATCATTCAAACAAAATAATATAATAAACATCAGCAATTTTCTTAAAGAATCACATTTTAAAACTTTCTTTCGATTGTTTTCTTCCTAAAAATAAAAATAACTTTTAAAAGCTCCTAAGTTACTATTCAAAGGAATTTTTTCATGTTGTGAGAGCAAGAAATCATTCAACGTTTTTTTTAAAAACGTTTCCATTTTTTGCCAACCATAGCCAATGTGGTAACTTATTCCATTTTTGTACGCATTGACGAACAATCGAGTTCATTCCAAAGCTTGTTTCGGCATTTTGTCTAACTTTGAATTGTTTTGTTCGAGTATTTTGATGGAGACTCAGATACCCGTGAAAGTTTTTAGAATTTTCCGGCCTAGCGATATCATAATAAAATTTTATCAGCGACATTTTTGCTATTATTAGCTCAGCTGGTAGGGTTTTTGTCTGGATTAGCAGATCTCTCGCTTTGTCATACTTTTTGCGTAGAAAGCACACCTTTATACCCCAGTTAATCTGTCGGTTAAGGCGTTTTAGGTATTTTGCAGATAAATTTTGAAGATTGCCAAAAATGATAAGTGCAAAAGCACAAAAGATTTTAAAAGAAGAATGCGCGCGTTCAGGGGAACTTGATGTCTTATAAGGTATTTTGATCTTATAGCATGAGCCATCTTTTTGAAGGTTTTATTCAGCTGCTCCTCAAAACTAAGATTCCTGTCAATTTGAATAGCAAGATATCTGCAATTATTTTGTGCTGTGAGAACTTCGTTTTTGTAAAAAATAGATCTGAAATCAGATTTATCGCGCGAGAAAAAGGTGAATTCGGTTTTGTTTGTATTCAAAGTTAGTTTGTTCATCTCTACATATTCTTCTGTTTTTTGTAAAATTTCCGTGACTTTTCCATGTAAGCTACCTTTCTGTCCACAACAGACAATACTTGTGTCAACTGCGAATTGAATTACCTTTTCCGTTGTGCTTATATTAGATGAGAAATCGTTCACATATAAAAGAAAAATGAGTGGTCCTAAAACAGTTCCTTGTGGCACACCGTGATTCAAAATTTCACAATCAGAGAATACGCCAGTAAATTTTACCTTTGTCTGCGGTTGGCAAGAAATGAAAACAATAAATCTTTCGCTTCCTGGGAAAAACCATACATTTCAATTTTTTTTAAGGAAAATGTTATGCGAAATGGAATTAAACGCTTTTGCAAGGTCTAGAAAAATAGCCACAGTTTCTTTGCTTTTATCTAAATTAGCCGAAACTGTTTCAACCAGTTCTAGAACTGCATCTGTTGCAGACTTTTTTTTCTGAAATCCGAAATGTTCTTTGTTTATAATTTTATGCTTATCAATGAACTCCATTATCTGAGTCAGAAGGAGGCGCTCAAAAATTTTTGCAAAACTCGGAGTTACAGAAATTGGTCGATAATTTGTGCTATCTAGTTTATCACCTTTTTTAAAAATTGGTGTTGCATAGGCTAGTTTCATTTTAGTTGGGAAAACAGTCTCCTTAATGCACTCATTCAAGGCGAACTGTAGATGTATGCCTATAGCTAATTTGCAAGACTTTATGAGTCGAATTGAGATTTCACCAGGTCAGGCTGCTTTGTTATCGTCAAGCGAGTCAATGACTGAATAAAGTTCTCTTCTAGTCACAGTTCTGAATGTGAATTCAGGTATATTAAGTTTATCAGGGTATTTACAAGCAATATCCGAACCTTTGAAAACTCCTAGATTAGCAAATGCTCTATTTAGACAATTGACAATGTTTTTTGGTTCCCTTGAAATTTCACCACTGTCTAATCTGATTTCATCAACCTTGACAACTCTTTGACAACCTTGACACTCGGTCTGGTCTTTTGTTTAATGAATTTCCTTTGTTCCTTACTTGTTGGTAGTTTTTGGAAGAAATTGATGCAAAAATTGTTGTGCGCCTCCATTAGTCTCCTATTAACTAAGTTTCTTAAGCGCTTAAATTCACTGTACGTCTCGCTGTCAGGACTTTTTTTCCATTTATTGAACAAAAAGGTTTTTGGGCAATCAAATCTTTCAATTCTTGTGTTAACCAGGGCTTAGAATTCTTAGAAATTTCTCCCCCTTTTTTAACACTCTGAATTGGTGCGTGTTTTTCAACAATTTTCTCAAAAATATCGATGAATGAATCAAACATATCGTTGCCATTCTCACTTTGGTACATTCTAAACCATTCGGCGAGGACAAAATCTCTGTTAAATTTAGAGCGTGAGAAAAATCGAAAACTTCTCATCGTTATTATGTTGTCACTCTCAGATTTCAATGGGAGGTTTGATTCGAAGATAACAAGAAAATGGTCGGAGTTAAAAGGGGTTGTTGTGACATTGTAGGCACTTATCTGATCTTTTGAAACAAAACAGTGATCAATAAGTGTAAATGTTTTATCAGTATCTCTGGTTGCATCCCTTAGGCTAACAATTTCTAATCCTGAATTTGACGCAAAAACGTCTAGTTTTATTTTTTTTCTGTCTTGTTCAGATAATTCAAGTTGTAATCTCCCAGAAAGATAACGTTATCTGTAACGCTATATGCCCCCGATACTTCGGTTCTTAACTGATCAAGAAAATACTCACCAAGACGTTTGTTTGGGCAATAAGAAACGTTAACAAGTAATTTTTCAGTTAGAGGGTCTGTTCTTTCAACCCAAATGGATTCAAAAAAACTCTCATCAACAGTTTCAAGGCTTCGTTTAATATCGGCATTAAATTTTTTCGGGACAAAAATGCCTACTCCTCCGCCCTTTGAAGCCCTTGTTTTGTCTGATCTACATTTCCCAAAGAAATTATGCGATGCTGATAAAAAGTTATTTTCAATGTTACAATCAGTGTCCAAAAAGGTTTCAGTTACAGCGACAAACGTATTAATGGGAGCCGTTTGCAAAAAAATTAGCAAACCCTTCAAACTTGTTTTTCAAGCTTTGACAATTAATAAGGAAAAATAAAGGCGAGTGGCTTGTTCCTCTGTTTTTTAAGTAACTTGAATACTCAATTAAGTTTTCCAGATGACGCCCTGGGATCAATTCAATGTCCCCTGACAGCATGAGACGTACAAGTGAACAAAAAACTAACAGTTTTAGGACGAAAACAAAAAAGTATGAATCAACTGTTTTTAAAAAAATAACAAACAATAGGTTTGTTGGATTAATACTTTTCAAATGTTCGCTTATGAATTTCAGCATGATTTTCTCTTCCCATAAGTATACTGAAAATTAAAAATATCAAAAAAAATCGCATTGTGCTATATTTCAACAAACCATCAGCCAAATTTATAATGAGTTGGAGGTAAAATGCTTGTTTTGGTTGGAAACCAAAAAAATTTTTGTTATCATAAGGATCAAATTTTCTTCCAAAGTTTCGGTTGATAATTCTCGGTTTTATTTCAGTTTCTGACACCGTAAGCCCAAGATGCACGTAAAAGTTCCGAGTATTTCCGACAAGTTTAGGTGTACCATTACTGAATGATGGGTGTACTCCATCATTGCTGATATCTTTCGTTTCCAGTATATTATTCAAAAAAACAACGTCAATATCAAAAACGCCACTCAACTCCGTTGCAACATTTTCTAACGCTTCATTATATTTGTCTATGTTTTTGTTATTTTTGCTGCGACCAAAAAAACTTCTTTAACTGGTGGAATTTTGCAAAGTGCAACTTTGAGTGGTGACAGTTTCTTTATAATTTCCGACGCAGTTTCCATTAAAATACTAGCTGTTTCAAAACCGCTATTTCCCGAATCAATATTGTTATGTCCAGCATGTATAATAAGATTTTAAATCTTGTGATAACCGTTGTATTGTTTCACAATATTTGATCTTGAACTTTTGCTGAAGGACAGGAGTGTATAGCAGTACTTGGGCTCAGATCTTTTGCTTGTACTTTTTTGTATGTACTATCCGAAAGAATAAGTGTCTTTGTTTATCTTGGTATAAACTTGGATAAAAAATCTTGGTTTGTTAATAATGTTGTTGAACTTTGTCATGCATTTGGTTCGATGTTTTTTCGTTTACTTTGTCAATTAGATTATCAACCATTTTGTTATTTTGTTGTCGGAGGAAAGCATTTTCATCTTTAAGTTGTGATAAAAATTTATTCAAATTCAAACATTCACTTATCGAGTCTTCTGTCTTCATTTTTTCAAAATCTTTACTCTCTTTATGTACCTCTGTCATTGTTTCAAAAAAAGCTGTGGTTTTTTTGTGTGTTTTACAAAAAACGCATGCGACTGACTTCTTTGACTTCTTTGCCTTGTTTGACTTCTTTGCATGGAAATGACATTTGAATATGAATAGATTAGCTTTCATTTTGGTCTGGTTTCAACAACCTATTTGATGATTCCGGCTCAGTCCATACAGATTCTTCTTTTTTTCATTTTGTTGATTGACCCTTTGAGCCAGTTTGAGATTAACACTTCCCTCTGTTTTTGGCGGCAATGGGTTGGGTGCAATTGTTGTCCACATTAGTGGGGGTTGATTGTCTGTTGCATTTCATGAGCTTTTTGATTTTTGTTTTAACTAAGTGCACCTGTGTCCTTATATTGCTCAGATATGTTCTTCCGGGCTTGTTCGTCTAAATAATGAGCAGTGGTTTTCTCATATTTTTTAAATTTATACTTCTTTCTTCTGTCGAGATATTGGTCATTGGTGCATTACATACTTTTCCAAAATGAGCTTCAAAAGTGTTTTTCGGATTGTCCTTGCATTTTTTTGATAAATGATTGAAGAAATAGTATTTTTTAGATTGATTGTTCTTTTTGGTAATAAAATTTCATGCAAGCTACACGTCGTCGAAGAGTTTGAATTTATCGTTCAGCAAGGTTTGCTCGATGGTTTTTCGCAGGTGCAAAATGGGTTCTTTGTTTTCTCCATCAAATTAATTGTTCCGACTCCACTTGTAGGGGGGGGGAGGAACTATATACTCAAATGGTTTTTTTTGTTCAGTCAATTTTGGCCGATCGATATATTCATCGCAGAGAAATGTGACTGGTATCATTAAAAAGCTGGTCCAGTGTAGAATTCAAAATTAAAATAATTTTTTTGATTTTGTTTTTGTCGAAGAGTTATCGAGGATTGAAGTTTTGTGTGAACACGGGATATTTGTTTACTTTTAGTGTGATTTTTCTTCAAATTATGATATTTTCTAAAAAAATAGTATTTCAAACTTAAATTTCTTGCCAAAAAATGAACCAATTTCGTGTTCCTAATAGACTAAAGGCGATAAAAAGACTAGTTCTGGTCTCATAGGGGGAGCTTCAATATAAAAAAAAATCAAAATCTATTTGAGAGCTCTTTTTTCATAAAACTTTTCTACTTTTTTGCTTTTATAAGTCACCTTAGAGATAAGTCAATTTCAATATCGAGGTTACGTCATTGAAAAACCTCCTTCACAGTCGAAAGAAAATCAATGAACAAAAAATCGTTTTCAAGGCAAGGAATTGCTCATGTTTTTTTTAAATTCGACTCTGAGTTTTCTTAATTTTAAATGAAATTTTGAATTTCTTTTTGAGGTTTCATCAATTTTTTGGAGTGTTATGACAAGAACTCAACGACTTAAAGTGCAAAATATTCTGTAATGAGATTTAGGCGAGCATAACTAGTGCTTTGAGTGGACAGCTAATGACTGCTAAGATTTTAAAATTAAATTTTTGAAAATTTTTTTGAACATTAACCAATCATAAACTTATTATCGTGAACTGTAAGTCAGTCTGTGTGATGACAGCACCCTCTTCCGTCCAATTGTAACTAAATTTGATCCAGATGGCGGTTTTATGTTCTAAAATTTAGTAATATGACTTCAATGACACAAGATTTCAAAAAGTTAAAAATTTTTTTGTTTTTTCCGTATTATTGGTTTTTTGAAATCTTATCACATTAACCGAAAATTGACAGCTCCTATTGGCTTTGAGAAGACGTTCAGTGGATCACAGATAAATTTTTCAGAGAAAAGTTTATGGTTTCAAACGGCTTCGACCTTTTTTGCTCGCACTTCTCCACCGATTTTTTGATTTTTGCCTGATTTTGTTCTTGTTTTCATAGTCATAAAACTATAGTCATAGTCATTGTTGTGATGTCTTATTGATGACCTATGCATGACAAACATCTCCATGCTCCCATTGAAGCATCTTTAAGCGTATTTATTGACTTCGTTTGAATTTTATTGAATTTAATGGCTGTTGAAAATTTGAAAATAATTTATCGAAAATTTTTTTGACTATTAACCAATCTAAAAATTTTCATGAGCTGTTCGTCAGTCTCAGTATTGAGAGAACCCATTTGCTTTCTATTGACACTAGATCAAATTTCGAGGGCGATTTTATCTTCTAAATATTGGTTAGATGACTTCAATAACACAAGAATTCAAATTTTTTTTTAAAAAATTTTTGGATATTTTTGTGTTATTGGTTACTTTTGAACTCTTATCACATTATCCAATTATTATACTTATTTTTCAAATTTTATCCTAATTCTATTGGCTTGTAAAAGACATGCCTTAGATCACAGATAAAGTCTTCAGCGAAAATTCATCTTTATCTTTCCCCGCCATCGTGTCATTTTTGAGTGTAGTTATTGACCACCGTTAAAAGCTTTTGAGTTTAATGGCTGTTAAGACTTTAAAAAAAGTTTTTCGAAAATCTTTTGGAATATTAACCAATCCGAAACTTTTTTTTTCGTGAACTGTCAGTCAGTGTTAGTAGTTTTGGAATCTCATTTTATTTCTAATGCAGACAAAAAATAATATGGTTAGAGGTTTTATCTTCTATCTATTAGTTTTAAAACTTCAATGCCTCTAGTTTTCATATTTCTTTTTCAAATTTTTGGGTACTTTTTCTTATTTCGGATTCTTTTTGAAATCTTATCACATTATGCTAAAACTGATAGTTCCCATTAGTTTAAGGGAAGACGGTCAACTGATCACATATAAAGCTTTCAGAGAAGAACTTATGATTTAAATTGCTTCGACACCTTCTTCTGTCACTTTTCTACCGAATTTTTGGTTGTCGCCAGTATTTGTAGCTGCTTTCAACTTCAACAACTTGTTTTAAGCTCTTACTGACAAAATAAAGATGGCCAACAAGCTTGTTGTCCCCTAGAGGCATAATTTAGAGCGAATTTAGTGGATTCCGTTGAAAGCTAATGAAACTAATGGCGCTGATACCACGAGTTTTCTCAAAAATTTCGTGGTTCTAATGTATTTCTTCACATTCAATTTTTTGAAGCTACACTGATAAAAAAGAGGAATCCCATTGCTGTTAAAAAATTAATTGAACATCGAAAAGCTTTAGTGAAAAGTTAATTTTTTTAATGCATTTGACACTTTTCTCGCTCAATTTTTTTCTTGAAATTGCTGTTTTTGCCTGTTTTTGTTCCTTAGGTAGCCGTAAATTGCTGAAATGTCTCTTAGGCTTGCCATTGGGGATTGAATTAATGATGTTAACCGAATCAGTTTGTCAGTCTACAGCCCTTAGTCTTAACGTTTATAATATACATTTTCAAACATTTCAGTTTTTGTTGTTCTTTTCGTCAAATTGTAACCTATTTTCAGCAATGAGAGGTCACATTCAAATTTTTTATCCCAAAAAATAACATTTCTAGAGATATTGTTTGTCACAAATGCGTTGTTTGTTGGACTATATGCGTTTTTATAAACGTTTTTTGAGGGGTCATTTTTTGCGCTTCTTTTTCTCTTCTTTCAGAACAATCGCGTAGAAACAGATCCCAATGGTTTACAAATGGGGCCCCAATAAACCTATTTAATCTCTCAGTATAATTCCTGCAGCTGAATTACTAGAAATAAGAATTGATAAAAAATACATAATATTCCGTTAATAGCTAATGATTTTAATGGTACCAATAGTTTGTGTTTTCGGAAATCGTTTCAAATTTTTTTAGGTTTTTCCTTAGTTCGTTTCTCAAGCTTAAACTACCCAAAGACAAGGCATTTTGGTTTTTTAGTAAACTTTTAGTAACTTATCAAGGATTATTTAGTTGAAAGCTGATGATTTTTAAGTCTTTTGAAATTTCTTGGTTTAAAAATTGTTGATTAATTTTTGAATTTCGCCTCAGTGATCGTTCTCTTTGTTTACTTGTAACAGCTTATTAAGAAAAACTTATTAAGAAAACTTTGTCTTATTAAGAAAACTTTCCATCCGCTATATATTTAGGAGAAATTAAATTTGAGGTTTTATCTGACTGCATCGTTCTGGGACGTTGTTAAATTGCTCTGGGACGTTGTTACTCTGTGCTTTTAAACTTAGATATTCAGTTTTTGCCGTGAATTTTTTTTGGTTTTGCTAATTTTTTTGGTTGTTTTTTTCTCGTAGTCTCTTTAAAGTCCAATCTCATTGGCGCGGTAATAAGGCATGGCATTATGTAATTCAATTAGTAGATAGGTTGTGTAACGATTTCTTTAAACTCAGACATCTTTTTATTATTTCTTCATTGGGTTGACAATTAAGTCAAAAATGTAAATGATCTCGGGTCGGAACATCATGTAAGAACGCACATTAACGAGCCGCCTTGTCTACTATATATACAAAATTCTCTGGAAAATTTATTATATTGTTCCCGACGCAATATCAAACTTTCAGCTCTTCGTCAGTCTCAGTATTGAGAGAACCCAATTGCTTTCTATTGAAACTAGATCAAATTTCGTGGGCGATTTTATCTTCTAAATATTGGTTATATGACTTCAATAATACAAGAATTCAAAATTTTTTGAAAAAAATTTTTGGATATTTTCGTGTTATTGGTTACTTTTGAACTCTTATCACATTATCCAATTATTATACTTATTTTTCAAATTTCATTTTAATTCCATTGGCTTGTAAAAGACATTCATTCTATCACAGATAAAGTCTTCAGCGAAAATTCTAAGGGTTTAAATGGCTTGGAAAATTTCTGCTCGAACTTTTCTACTGATTTTTGGTTTTGCCTGTTTTTGTTGTTGTTTTCATAGTCTTAAGAGTTTTTGTGGTCTCCTATTGATTATCTATGCATGACAAAAATCTCTCCCCGCCATCGTGTCATGTTTGAGTGTAGTTATTGACCGCCGTTAAAAGCTTTTGAGTTTAATGGCTGTTAAGACTTTAAAAAAAGTTTTTCGAAAATCTTTTTGAACATTAACCAATCCGAAACTTTTTTCGTGATTTGTCAGTCAGTCTTAGTGCTTTTGGAAACTCTTTTTATGTCTAATGCAGCCAAAAAATAATATGGTTAGAGGTTTTATCTTCTACCTATTAGTTTTAAAACTTCAATGCCTCTAGTTTTCATATTTCTTTTTCAAATTTTTGGGTACTTTTTTTTTATTTTGGATCCTTTTGAAATCTTATCACATTATGCTAATACTGATTATTCCCATTAGTTTAAGGGAAGACGGTAAACTGATCATATATAAAGTTTTCAGAGAAGAACTTATGATTTAAATTGCTTCGACACTTTCTTCTGTCACTTTTTTACCGAATTTTTGGTTGTTGCCAGTCTTTGTTGTTGCTTTCAATTTCAACAACTTGTTTTCAGCTCTTACTGACAAAATAAAGATGGCCAACAAACTTGTTGTCCACTAGAGGCATAATTTAGCGAATTTAGTGGATTCCGTTGAAAGCTAATGAAACTAATGGCGCTGATACCACGAGTTTTCTCAAAAATTTCGTGGTTCTAATGTATTTCTTCACATTCAATTTTTTGAAGCTATACTGATAAAAAAAGAGGAATCCCATTGCTGTTAAAAAATTAATTGAACATCGAAAAGCTTTAGTGAAAAGTTAATTTTTTTAATGCATTTGACACTTTTCTCGCTCAATTTTTTTCTTGAAATTGCTGTTTTTGCCTGTTTTTGTTCCTTAGGTAGCCGTAAATTGCTGAAATGTCTCTTAGGCTTGCCATTGGGGATTGAAATAATGATGTTAACCGAATCAGTTTGTCAGTCTACAGCCCTTAGTCTTAACGTTTATAATATACATTTTCAAACATTTCAGTTTTTGTTGTTCTTTTCGTCAAATTGTAACTTATTTTCAGCAATGAGAGGTCACATTCAAATTTTTTATCCCAAAAAATAACATATCTACTGATATTTTTTTATCACCGATGCGTTGTTTGTTGGACTATATGCGTTTTTATAAACGTTTTTTGAGCGGTCATTTTTTGCGCTTCTTTTTCTTTTCTTTCAGAACAATCGCGTAGAAACAGATCCCAATGGTTTACAAATGTGGCCCCAATAAACCTATTTATTCTCTCAGTATAAATCTTGCAGCTGAATTACTAGAAAAAAGAATTGAATTAAAAATACATAATATTCAGATAATAGCTAATGATTTTAATGGTACCAATAGTTTGTGTTTTCGGAAATCGTTTCTAATTTTTATAGGTTTTCCTTAGTTCGTTTCTAAAGCTTAAACTACCCGAAGACAAGGCATTTTGGTGTTGTAGTAAGTTTTTAGTAATTTATCAAGGATTATTTAGTTAAAAGCTAATGATTTTTAAGACTTTTGAAATTTCTTGGTTTAAAAATTGTTGATAAAATTTTGAATTTCGCCTCATTGATCGTTCTCTCTGTTTACTTGTAACCTGGTCTCCTTAAGAAAACTGTCCATCCGCTGTATATTTAGGAGAAATTAAATTTGAGTAAATTTGAGTATTTAGAGTTTTATCTGACTGCATTGTTCTGGGACGTTGTTACATTGCTCTGGGACGTTGTTGCTATGTGCATTTAAATTTAGATATTCAATTTTTGCCGTGAATTTTTTTTGGTTTTGCTAAATTTTTTGGTTGTTTTTTTTTCTCGTAGTCTCTTTAAAGTCCAATCTCATTGGCGCGGTAATAAGGCATGGCATTATGTAATTCAATTAGTAGATAGGTTGTGTAACGATTGCTTTAAACTCAAACATCTTTTTTTTATTTCTTCATTGGGTTGACAATTAAGTCAAAATGTAAATGAGCTCGGGTCGGAACATCATGTAAGAACGCACATTAACGAGCCGCCTTGTCTACTATATATACAAAATTCTCTGGGAAATTTAATATTTTGTTCCCGACGCAATATCAAACTTTCAGCTCTGGGCCATTTTGAAAATCAGTCTATTGTTGGCAGAAAATAGGGCTCAATTGCCTTTTCGTTTAAAAAAGGGCCTCTAAAGTCTATTTAGATTTCCTAATTTGGTTCATTACATTTAATAAGAGGTGAGCATTTGCTATGCGGGCTGACGCTATATCCAAACGGTATATACTTGGATTCTAAGAAGCAAACGCTGACCAGAAAGTTAACTTGAACTCTGGAATGGAAAATAACTTCTATCTGGTATCTAATTATTCGAAGAGTTTTCAGATCTGTTTTGGTGAGACGAAAGTCCTATTTAAATAAATTGAGATAAATCAGAAAATTATTTAATTTATTACCTATTGAAATCAAAATGAGATATTGCACAGATCAATTTGCACAGAGTATGACACTAGAAGAGAATGAGATTAGGAAGTAATTTTGTAGTCAGCTTTTGAAACGTAGAATCCAAATTATATCATATCCCGGGTCGAGATGTCAGCGCCGTTTCAGCGCTGTAAGAAGTGCGCTGAATAAGCTAAAATTATGTAAGAAATGAGCTGAATGCGCTGAAATGCGCTGAAATGAGCTGAAACGCGCTGATTTTTCAAAATTTTCAGCGCAAAATTCTTACATAATTTTGCGCTGAAATGCGCTGAAACTTTGTAAGAAATGTAGTCAAGTTTCAGCGCATTTCTCAAAATTATTTAGTAGATTTAAACGCTTTGTGACAACGATTCCTCAATTTCGAACCACTTAGTTTTCCTTATAAAACGATTAACTTTTTCTTAACAAATGCGCTTAAGAGCTCTGAAAATATGTAAGAAATGCGCTGAATTTTCAGCGCATTTCTGACATAATTTCAGCGCATTTCTTCTTAAACTGTCTATTAATATAAAATTAAATTAAATGTGAAGAAGTTCAGGAATCTTTGGCGCAGTGGATTGGGTGAAGGCTGCGTCCCGGAGAACAGGGTTCGATGCTCAGTGATAGCTATTTTTTGAAAACTCAGTGGTTTTCAGCGCGTTTCTCGCAAAGTTTCAGTGCATTTCAGCACATTTCAGCGCATTTCTATGTAAGGTTTTTGCGCTGAACTTTTTGAAAAATCAGCGCATTTCAGCGCATTTCTTACATAAATTTTCTTGACCCGGGATGTGGATATAGCAGATAAATTGAGAGCGTTGGCCGTAAATATAAAATAAATAGCAAAAATTCAGGAACCAAAAGTTAGGGGTTCGCTTTTTCTTCTTTCTTCCAGCATATTTACAAAATTCAACGATTCTAGTATGAACAAATTAGGTAAAGGGGCGGCTGGCTGATTGTTTTTACAACAATAAAACAGAATTCTATCAAAGCTGTGGAAATAACCTCGGTTGTTCTCCCTCAAAACAGGTGAATTGACTTTTCCTCGGTTTCCCTAAATTATTCACGACAAAACGACATGAAGTCTGTGTATCATACGAAAGTGGAGTTAAAAGATTAATAATAGAAGATTGTGCATTGTCAATAATTAAATATAATGAGTGGTCAAATAATGATGAATGGGTTCTGAGTGATTTTTTTTCAATCGCTATTCTTCTAACTTTGTGAGAGAAAAGTCATCTGTTTCAATAAACGCGCACTTACAGTTGATGCTTTAAAACCACCACCTGCTTTCTGGCTTAAAAATACTTTGTTATTGTTTATTTTGCAAACATTGAAGAGCGTCAAGATTGATATGTATCTGGCAATTTTCAGGACATGCCTTAATTTTTCCAACCAAACAGGAATTGGTGGTAATTTTTCATAAATGGAACTTTGGCATTTTTCTTTTAGTTTATGAGCTTCTATTTTCTGCTCGTAAGATAATTTGATCGCACAATAGAATTTTTTCGCTTATTTGCCAAATCTTGATGCGGTCGCAGAATAACTAAGTTTTCATACCATTGAACTTTATCATAACTTTTTGCTGCATTTGTTTACGTAGTTCCTGGGTTGGTTCCGTATTTATGACACAGAAAACGCTTTGAGTTTATAATGCTGTAAATTGCGGACTTCTTATGTCAAGGTTTTTTCTGTCCTTGTTTATGATGCAGACCCTTTTTGAACGCAGAACCCTTTTTGGCGCGTTCAAACATACACAGGCGAGGAATTTACCAACGAGCAAAATAAACGCACAAGTACTTACGGTCGGGACAAAGTCTGTCCCTAAAATTATGTCTCGTGCACTTACGCAACTTCTTTGCTGATATCAGACCTAATCTTGATCATAGGAATTAAAAAATCTTTTCACGAAATTCAAAAATTATGCAACAATTTGTGAGTTTTGTTGTTGTTAATATTGTTTCGATAATTTTATTGCCACGGATTATAATTTATGAAGCAAAGGCAGTACTCGTCAGAAACGAAAACTTGGTTGTAGTACGTCCAAAAAAGGTGGAACAGTTCAGGTAATAATTTTATTAAGCAACCATCCTTTGAATTAGCGCTCAGTTCTGTGTTTTCAAAAAGCTGCTGGAAATTATTGAGAAAAATGGACATTTTTGTCTTTACATTGTTGTTCCAACCCCTCTTGAGGGGGGAGGAAATATATACTCAACTTGTTTTTTTTGTTCAGAAAATTTTGGTCGCTCGATATATTCACCACAGAGAGTTGTGAATGCTATCATTAAACAGCCCAACCAACGTAGAATACGGAATTAAAAAAAAATTTTTAATTTCTTTTTCTAAAGCTATTTATTGAGGTTTAAATTTCTATGAAAATTGAGATTGATTTGCGTTACTTTTATTCACATTTTCCGTAAGTTTCATAAAAAATTAAGTCCATTTTGTTAAAATATGTTAAAATTGTTAACAATAGTGCTGTTGATTTAATTTGCAAAGGCAAAAAATTTCTGTTGACTTTTTTGTTTTAATTTTTTGGGTAAAACTTTTGGTAAATATTTCTAAATTCAGTCTTTCTCATCGAAAATTGCACGAAATAAGCTTCTTTGGTCCACTTTGATCAAATTTACCGGAAGTACACACCCAAAAACCACTAATAAAACCTTTTTAAACTGCAAAGGGGTTAGTCCTACCTCGACTTCCATTGAGATTGATCGGAATGAACTTCCTGGCCGTTTTTTGCTCACTTGTCTCGATGATTATCAAAAACGCAGCATTTACTTTTGATTTTTTTACCAACAAATAATCTATATCTATAACAATCGAAACAATTAAGTGTTCCTATGTGCTGGAACAGCAATAGCAAGGCTCGTTTTGTCCAAAGTTGGACTGTAACAATCCAATTCCGATTGTAATCAACAAGTCTTTTTCCTTTTCAAAAAGTCGAATTTTTTGTGTTAGTTAAAGAAGAGAAAAACTCAAATCAGAGCTCTCAGGTGATAGGATCAGTTGGCTTCTCAAGCAGTTCTAAAACAATGTATTTTGTTTTTACACTGAAACTTGTGGTCGTCCTCACTTTTAAAATTGTTTGTTTTTTAAGTAAACAAGGGCTTTTGAACTTTCCAACTATTTTTCTCTTAACTTGGTCAATTTGTAGCTTAGTGTCAGCAAAAAACAAGTGTTTCTTCTTTCTACTGAAATAAAATTTAATATTTATTCCCGTTTTGTCCTTTAAGTTGTGTTTTTCTGGCCGTGATACTACCAGACTCCAATTTTTTTGACTTTTAGGCATTTGCCCATTTTCACGCCTTTTTCTCGTTTTTCGCATTGTAACATTTTTGACAGTTCGCATAACACATTACTGTTCTATAGATATGGCATTATTTGACAATTCAAAATCTTTAAAAGTTCAGGCAATGGTTTTAACGGTTTCGACTCTACCTTCTCGAAGAATATAAATGAGTTTTTTTGTCTTCAAGGACAATTTCACTTTGTATTTTAGTCGTTTGAAGTTTCCTGGAGAAGGACGGGTCTCAATTTCTGTTCATGAGAGCTTAGATGAGCCTATATTCTGATTTGAGTTGATAGCTGATGGCTTTCAGGAATTTAAAACAATTGTTCAAAGAAAACACTTCCTAACCTCTCTATTTTTTTCTTTTTGTGTGTTTTTCAAAGATCACATATGACGTTATTGACAACAAGAAAAGGCACCATTGTACAAAATTTAATTAATTTTAAAAAATTGTTATGACAGTACTGGCTTCGACATGGGTTCTTCGCAAAAAGAGGTAAACTAATTTTCTACTTTTGTCATTATATGAAATTGTTTTTGTAAACGTAAGACATATTCTGAATAATTACAGATATCAAGGTCATCTTTCAGACAAACCGTTTGAATTAACTCATTTCGTAGCTAATGGTTTTCATGACTTTGAAAATAATTGTTTTCGAAAAACACAAAAGTATTTCCTAATTTTACCACTTTTTCGCTTTTGTATCAACTTTTTACCTAGTCTCATTCATGAGAGGTCACATACTACAGTATTGGAATTTGAAGAAGGCTCAACCAAACATGTTTGAAGGCCCAGAAATTGGCTCTACAGTTTCGATAGCGTTATCGCACAAATTTTAATTGATTTTTTGCTTGTTGTGTCTATTTGTTGTTCTTTTTGTTACCGCAAGAGAAAATGAAAAAGACAAATCCTAATGTCCCCTTTATAGGCATCGGTGATAATCAAACGTTTGGATAATTTCATTTAATATCAAATGATTTTCTTTACATTGAAGTTAATTGTTTTTAAAAATATCATCAAATTTATTAACTTGCTGTTTTTTTTCATTTTGTCTAATTGTAACCGAGTTTTTCTATGGACTGGTCCCATATCTTTGGTCGTAAAGTAAAACACATTTTGCTCAGTTTCGCTAGCGTTTAGTCTGACGCTTAGTCTTAATTTCGGCTAGAAATTAAGGGTGGAGTTTTAGACTTTGATCGAGTTCAGTTTTTCTCATTGCTTTTATAAGAAACTTTGGCGATCCGATTCTCAACTACATTTAATATTTTAAAACGACAAAATTTGCATTTTTTGGAAACAATTCTGCAAACCTGATTTTTTGTCAATCAGATGTTATAAAAATGTAAACAGTTTTTAGAATAAAGGCTACTGTGATCTTGTTTTTGTATTTTTTTCACAGGATGTAGCTTATATCGAAGAAAATAAACTTTCTATTTTTCTGAGCTTCAGAAATTAATGTGTGTTTTTTTAAATTTAATAAAAACTAAGCAGTTTGTCATTTCTATAATACGTTTTATCTAAATTCCAATTTTCTATAAGCGGAGAATAAAAGGAAAATCAGTAATTGCATTTGACAGATGAACTGAATGACCATAGCTCGATAGATCATTTTTATAAGGAGACATTGTTTTAAGGAGACATTTCTCAAGACATTGTTTAAGGAGCTCTTTTTAACTTGGCGAACAAATAAAAATAATCAGTTCATTCAAATTAACTAGTTGAAAAATATAAAAATTTGTGCCGTGAAGAGAAGAGCTATCAATGTTAATCCTTTATTTTTCAGCTTCGCAGCTGCTTCGTTCTCTTTGACTTCCTCCCGAGTGTTGTCATCGGACTTCGAATTCCGAACAGTGGATCGGGTGATATCGGAGGAGTACTGCGGGGCACTTTGTCTGTTTGAACTAAAGTGCAAGTCGTTCAACTATCAACTGGCTATTAAGCGATGTGAATTGCTCGCAACTGACACCGCACTGACAAACGTCACTGTCGCAGGTGGGATCTCTCAATTGATATTTCAATACTACGAAATAACCTTTTCAGAGATATCGTAATCACAGAGACAATTGACGGAAAAAATCTTACAACTCAAACACTTCAACTAAAAAGTTGAAAAATTCACGGAAAGCTTTATAGTTGTATTGCGAGATGAATTTGAAAACTGGTGAAATGCGTACTGATAGGTGTGAGAAGACGATGCACATAAAGCAGTATATCCAAAACGCTCTAGAGTTATTGGCCTCTGGGGTCACAAGTTAATTTTCTGAAGGTACACTTTTGGGCAAAACGATCTTTCTGAGGCTTCTGTGAACCACAACAATAAACGGTAGCCTAAAAATCAATTCTCGACTCTTTTACTAGTTTTTTTTACGAAACGATTCAGAATTGAAAATTTTTTGAGAGACATCTTTCCGACAAACCTATTTCGCAATTTGTCATCATTAATCCGCAACTAGCAATGCGAAGGCGTCGTTTCATGCAATTAGTTACAAATAACGCTTCTTTCATTTCTGCCTAATTGACAGGTTGCTAACAGCTATTGGAGAGAACGGACAACTTAGAGTAATTTTAAACGAGGGTTTGTACGTTTTGCAACGTAAGAAGCAGTTATCTTACATAGTTTTTAGTTCGTTTCGGTAATGAGGTCCGAGGTGTTCCTTTGTTGTTGCAAATTTAGCGGGCGAGGTCTGTGAATGATGTATAGTGCAGCAGTTGATAATTAGGCAGTGACGATGGTGGCGTTTGGGTACACAGAAGTGCATCCAGTCCCTTCCCAAGAGGATGTCCCAATACAACTGCAGTTTTGACAGACTGTCTCCATTTATGGGTGGAGTCATTCACCACCACTCAGATGGTGATCACGTGGCGAGAACCCTCTGATGGAGACCAAACTCAATTCCTCGTCGTAAGTTGATAACTTTGACTGACCTAACCAAGTGCCTGTAACAATAATTTCCTGTTTTAAAGAAATCGCCGGTTTTTGAGCGTTTTTGGGGATTAATATGCACAGTTTATCCAGACTTTGATGCACAATTCTTAAGAATTGGTGCTCCAAAGTCTGGATAAACTGTGCATATTAATCCCCAAAAACGTTCAAAAACTGATGAAACGCTCAAAAAAAGAGCAATTTATTTATCATTTATATTTATTCTTAAATTAAATTTAAATGATAAATAAATTGCTCTCTTTTTAATAAAAGGATGCATTTTTTTCAAAAATGCTATTAGAGCAGTGTTATACGAAAAGGTAGTTTGGTCTATATATGCTATCACATACAATCCTATCTTTAACAAAACAGAGAATTAAAAAAACTCCTACGTAAAAGTTTCATTAGTGCTCTGCAAAAATGATCCAGTTGTCCTCTAAGAGAAGCATTTTAGAATAAAAAAAGTAGAAAATTGTCATATCAAAGTTTGGTTACTTTAGTTGAGTAGAAAAAAAACGGCAAAATGGTGACGTTGTACATAAAGTACAGCAAACTCGCCATCTTCTAGAATTTATTCTTTAACTACACTTTTGACTCCAAAATTCATCGTACTGAAGCAATCCTAAAAGTCGATCTGTATAATACAGAGACAAAAGCACGTATTGACGACTTTTTCTGAGCATTTAAACTCCTACTCCATGCAAATCCATGACTGCAGGAAGTCTCGCTTCCCGTTCACAGGAGTTTTGACTCGGGTTTTTGAGGTGTTTCGATGTGTCATTAAAGCTCGCGGTAGAAAAACTGCAAATGATACCCTATGATTTGGTTTGCCCTGTTTAAATAGCCCGCTTCACTATTTGAAGTGCTCGCTCAAAAAATCCGTATGCTCAAAGAAGATAGATGGGTGCTTTCATCTCTCCCTCCTATCCTCAGCACCACCACTGTGTTAGGACGCTGATTACGAACAACGGAACACTCTGATACTGACGTTTGCGGTATCCCAAATCCAGCAAAGCAATTACTTAGGTAGAGCTTTACTGTTTATGAGGTTCTATTTCCCAGAGGAAAGGCTTTAATTGAACCTGATTCGGCATCTAAAACCAACACTATGTTTTGTTGCTCTTCATCATAACCCGAGTCTACGAAGATTCTTTCTCAAAATCCTGCTTATGCCCAATTTGACCCGGATTTTTCAGGATAGACCTGCTTTTTTGGGCAAAATTTACAATTTTAGCAGTTACAAATTACATGTATTTAAATTGTAAACTTACAAATTCTCATGAGCTCCTGCCAGGATGATAAGTAGTTTGGGTGGAGATTATGAGACAATACTGCGAAAATAAGTTTTGGCTGTTCAGAACATCTTTCTGTTGTTCGAGTTCATTCTCTGCTTCAGAGCGTTGCTTTCGGCTCCTTTTTTCTATTCTTTTGATGTCGTTTTGGAATAAACGATTGAAGTCCAATTGAGTTCTGATGTTTGATTGTTTTACCAGGTCGGATTGTACACTACAGATATTGTACAAAGCTAAGCAGATTAAATTGCTGTGATGTCCGTCATCAAAATCTTGACTGTCCAAAGCAACTGCATGGGCTATTTGATTTTTTAGGGAGTATATATCAATTCAAAATCTAATCCCATCAGTACTTTTTTCCGTCTCATGATCCATGCTGATGCCTTTTTGGGGATTTCTCTGTCCTCTGCAAAGAAAGATTTGATATTTTGTGCCCAGTGTGTAGAGTGAATCTTCTTTCCAGAAGGAATTGTTTCAATCTTGTCAACACAAAGGCAATTGTAAGTGCTTTCCTTTCAACTGCGGGGAGCTTCCTCTGCTTGTGAAATTTTCCTGAAGGGGAGGACTATAGGATGTCATTATTGTGACCGAATCCCACCTAATGTTTATTTTGAGGCGTCTGTTGTCAAGGATGCCCCTTTCGTCAAACTGCACGGCTGAACTAGTTGGTTAGCACAAAAAGCTCTTTTTCGATGTTTTCAAAAGCTTTTTCATCTTTTTCCCATCTAGAGTTGTCATTTTGAGTTCGTTTAAAAATGGATTCATTGCAGCAAAACTACCTTGTTTTGTAGCTTCTTTGTATCGTTCGTCCATGGAATCTTTCGCCAAAAAATGACTCAAATTGTTCCTGATTTGATGGTTTTTCTGCATTTTAAAATCTCTCACCAGTTTTATGATCGGGTTATGTTCCTTCATAAGAGATAGAGTAAACAAGAAAAGTAACAATTGAGGCTAACATAGAGTTGGAGTTCTTCACGGTAAATAAAAATTTTTGTTCACATCGTTGATTTCAAACTGCAAACTTTATTTTACCGTTTTCACACGTGCTGCTGATAAGTTGTTATAAATTTTAAAACAACGTTGAAAGATGACAAAAAAATTCCATTGAGAGTAGAATAAATCTTCAGGTCCTGAGATAGCCGGCACATCTTGAAAGAATAAGAGTAGCCTTTCGAATGTGTTGATTTTGCTAGTTTAATTTGCTTTTTCCTCTAACTCAATTTGATACTCTTCTCAATTTGACAATCTTATAAATCAGATTCCTCAACGTGTGAGGCAGACTTCAGATTGTGGAAATTGCGCTCCGTGTCTGAGACTGGATAATGCTGGTCCAGAACCTCGCGATTTATGTGGACTTCAAGTTCTACACATAATCTTAGTGCTTTGTTTCTCATCCGCTAACACACTACAGGTGACGCCTTTGTGACCCCAATAGGCTGCACTGGCTACAGAACGCCTTCGCATCCTGGAATTTAGTTTGTTTTTAAACCTTGTACTGTAGGGTTAGATATCCTTGTGGCCTTGCAGAGCTTTGCCTGTGATCCTGTTATGAGTTTCTTAAGCGCTTTGTATCCTTTTACTGCAACTGGTCGTTCATCCCACTTTTCTTCGAACCCTGCTCACTCTCTATCGGACTGTGCAACTGCTAATTATATTGATTATACTTAATTCAGTTCCTCGTGATTCGGACTTAAAAAATATAGGTAGTTGATTCGGACTCTATTAAGGCTAAAAATTGAAATACAAACGTTAAAACTCAGTTGCCATCAAAACCCATAATTAATTTTCTTTCACCAGTGCATACTGTAATAATCTCCAGCATGTTCTTTATCAATATTCAATAGTGGAAAAAAATTTAAAGCCTAACTTTAATCGCAAAGAAATTGTTGTACTTGATCCCCGATTTACCTTATATGGTCACTATCTTCTTTAAGTCAATTTATCTTAATGATTATTGATGTTAATCAATCTTTATTCAAAAGCAGACATACTTCACAACTTGTGTCGTTCATTTTTTACGACTCGAAGAGGAGTATTGGAGAAGTCCTTTTTTCAATCAATTTTATTTCAGTGATTTTTGAAGCGGGAAATGAAACGCGTGAAAAAATTTGGAGTGATTTTGGCGCTGAAAAAAAGTGAAGAGCGGAGCGAAAAGTGAGTGTTTTTGGTGCATACCGCTGTTTTTGAGAGAGCGAGAAATTGATGTGTGAAAAAATTTTCTCTAAGCGAGCGAAATTTTTTTGTTCACGTGCGGCATTTTAAAGCAGTTTTTATCATTTACTTTGTTTAAGAGGTTTGGTTATGATATTGTTTCTGGCTGACGGGCTGGTTTCGGTAGTGTTTTGAAGGTTTCTCGAAATTTATCTGAATTTTATGATAATTCGGAGGTTTTTAATGTATTTTGCTGATTTTCGGGCTAATTTTTGCGCTTTTTTTGACAAATATTTTGTTTTACTGGCTCAAATGGGTATTGAAGAAACCACTTCTACGTGAGCAATATTATGATAACAATTGGTTACAGTTTTCTGGGTAAGAATCTTTTTTTGTTGAGAAATATGACAAAAAATGGTGAAAATTGGAACTATTTTTCTTAATTTTTTGCAGTTTTTTCTGTTTTTAGCTAAATTTCTTTGCCTATTATGACTTACCTATTGTTTTGCGAGCATCTGGATACCCAAATGGCTGAAGGGAAATTTTCTTTGGATTTATATGTTTTTGAAATATTAAAAAATTTAGTAACTTTTTCCAGTTTTTCATTGAAAGTTGTTTTTAAGAGCTTTTTTTCATATTTTTAGCCTAAAGTATTTTTTCAAAATTCACATAAGTGGTTTATGTAAGTACTTTATTTGTTTTGGTAAAGTTATTTTTGGCAGAGATAGTTTTTTTCGGGATCTCAATTTATAACAAAATTTGATCAGATTTTGTATCATATTTTAACAGATTTGATTTTATTGTTTTTACTTTTTTGTTTCATGACTTTGTTTCAAGATAATATCAAATTAGTGAAGGCAAGTTTTGTTAGATGAGTAGTTGGATGGCGTTTAAATGAATTTTCACTTCGAGTCGTTTCCGGAATTCTTCCGGCTATGTTTTTAGTTTATGAGTTTGTTCATAAAAAGCGGTTGAACATCTGCTGATAGTTGATGTTGTTCATTCACCGGGAATCTAATTAGGATTGCTACTTATTCAGCAATTCTGATAGCTGTTCAGGTGTTAATTAGGTGTTAATTAAATTCAGGTGTTAATTTAATCTCTGATAATCCATTCTTAGTCAAATGATTAAGTCATATGCCCGGCAGAAAACAAATTTAACCTACGTCTGGTAATCGCACCGCGAATTTACAATACACTTGTAAATTCAAACATTGTAGTTCGCACCGCAAATCAATCCAAAAAATTAAATAACTCTATACGCATATGATAAGCATATATATGCGCTTTAATTTTGAAACATTTTCTGGTTTTATATCTTCTGGGGTACCAAGATATTTAAAAACGAATAACGTTTTTCTCACTTCTTATATCCTCGCCAAAACGATTTGTCCTTGAATATGTTTTGCAGGATTTACAAGAAGTCACAATCAATAACGAAGAGCACAAAGGGCAAATGGCCAAATTTAGTCAAGGCCTAGTTGTAGATGAGAGAGTTAGCGGTGTGAACAGGAGATACGTGTTCAGTGAGCTCATACCTGGGGTCAAGTACTTCATCACTGTCAGGTAAAGATACTTTTTTGCAGTGCTTTTTGTATGATTAACCGGAAAGCATACAAATAACATGACTCCGTTTAATTACGATAAACATTTTATGGTAGTCGACCTGGTGTTTTTGTAATTTCAGAGCTTTATACTTGAGTCAGTTCGACCTACATTTTCCCCTAACTACCCACGAGTCTCTCATTCCCGAAAGACCTGTGATGACCGCTATTGAAATTTTCGAAAGTGCTCTATTGGTGACCTGGTCGCTAGAGGGTGCAGCAGACACCTTCCATATATGGAATGATCCTCCAGATGGCAAGTGTGAACTGGAGACCAACTCAGTGTGTGAATTGGATGTCACTGAAAGCACTCTAAACATCACTGGACTCGTGCCTGGACAAGGCTAGCAATTGTATATGATATGAGCGGTTTAGGAAGAATTCCTGTTTTGGTTCAAAGTGTCTCAATTGTACGGCCTGCTTCGTGTTGACCTGTGATATAACCAAGATGAGTTCTGTCCTTGCCTAGACCTGCAATAATAAAAGACCTATTACTTCCAGGTCGGAGTGAATACTGAATTGCATTACACGGCCGACGACCCTAGATAAACTCCAGGCTACCTCTTTTCATAAGCCCAGCCAAACTCTTTTCATGGGTTGAGTGAAAGTCTTTTCATGGTTTTTTTTTAATATTTTTTTGCTTCTGTACATACCAGTGAAAGACTTAACAGTAGCGCACCAGAGCAGCCTGCCAAAAGATTCATGAATTTTTTTTCGATTTTTGATTTAAAGCAGTAATTACAGTTGGACTATATGGCCACATTACTTGATTGAATGAAACTATGTTGTTTAATTGCAGTGGTCATCTTCCCATCAGCCATGACAAAAATGTGGCGTTATTCATTTTTCCTTCCAAGTTTATAAACAATCCATTTTTAGAAAAACAATGCAAATTTTCGATTTCTGATTGTTGGTTCTCATAAACCACCAGAACTGAAAGAGCTGACTACGTTATTAGCAAAAGATAGAAATAAAATTGCATGTAAAACTTTATTGTTCTGCGACACGTTTTCGTGTACAGCCAAGTTCTAGAACACATTTTATTGTACAGACAACGTCCAGGACACGCTTTATAGTCTAGCTAAATTCGAGGACAGTTGTAATCCCGTCAAAGTGGAGGACATTGTTGAATGTCCAAACAACTTTTTTTCATAACAAAAAATCTATCAAGGACAGTCTTTTCATACCCTTTATCGGCTGAGGACGGTCTCGCAATAATTCAAGATCTAGACTAGGGTCAAACAATGTGCTGAGCATGTCGAGTGCTTTTGATTAGAAGATTGGGGTCAGTAGTGTTACCGTCATTTTTGGCTGATGGACATGTTAACGTGACTGGTGATTTTTAAGAGTGGGTTTTGTGGTGCAAAATAGTACGATTATTCGTAATATAAATCAGGTAAGCAACAAATAAAAAGACTGAAACGTTAAAAATGTGTCATCATATACCACAATTGAGCAACCGAGCATGTTTTTGGTGAGTTAAACTAATCTATTTGGCTACTTTTTCAAGACAAAATTGCTTCTCAGCTAACTTATTGTTCCGACCGCACTAGTGGGGGGAGGACCTATATACACAAATAGGTGTTTTTGTTCAGACAAATTCAGCCGATCGAAATATTCATCGTGGAGAAATGTGAGTGGTATCATTAAAAAGCTCCTCCAGTGTTGAATTAGAAAATAATTTTTTTTTTGAATTTTGTTTCCTTCGACGAGATACCGAGAATTGAAGTTTTGTGTGAACACGGGATATTTGGCATGATTTTGTTCACTTTTAGTGTAGTTTTTCAACAATTTAAGATGTTTTCATTAAAAAATAATTCAAAATTACATTTCACGCCATGAAATGAATCAGTTTCGAGTTCATTTTAGACGAAATACGATAAAAAGACTAGTTTCGGTCTCATAGGGAAGTTTACTATCAAAAAATCGAATTCCATTTGGAAGCTCCTTTTTTAAAAAGTTTTTTTCTTTTTTGTTTTCTTGGTTTAACTAGAGACCAGTCATTTTTCATAGCTTGTTCCCGTTAGTGACAAAGCTTATTTAAAGTCAAATGAAGCCCAGTGAACAAAAAATCCGTGTTCAAGGAATCGCTCATGTTTTTTATTTCGCTTCGACTCGTAAATTCAAAGAAGTTTTCGTAACTTTAAATGAAAATTTGATCTTCTTTTGAGATTTTATTAGTTTTTTGAAGACTTATGGCATAATCTTGTTGACTCAAAGTGCAATAAGTTTCGCAATGAGCATTAAGTGAACCTATCTAGGCTTTCAGTGGACAGCTAATGGCTCTTACGACTTTAAAAATGGTTAAACAGTCATATACTAATTTTTGTGAATTGTAAGCCATTCTCCGTAATGTCAGGATCCCCTTTCTCTCTACTGCAACAAAGATTTTTCTGGCTAGCAGTTTTATTTTCTAACTATTTGTTATAGGACTTCAATGCCACAAGTTTGAAAAAATTTTAATTTTTTTTTGGATTTTTTTTAGTATTGGTTCGTCTTGTAATCTTATTACCATATCTTGAGATTGATAACTCCCATTGGTTTAGACAAGACGTTCAGTGGAGCAAGGATAAAGCTTTCAGAGAAAAATTTATGGTTTAAATGGCTTCGACACATTTTTCTCGCACTTGTCTTCTGAATTTTTGGTTTTTGCCTGTATTCAATGTTGTTTCGGTAAGTTTTCTTGTCCTTCAATTGAGACATATTTTCCACCTGAGCGTATTTACTGGCTTTCATTGAAAGTTATTGAATTTAATGGCTGCCTAAACTTTAAAAATAATTTTTCGTATTTTTTTAAATAAAGCAATCTTACACTTACTTTCGCTTTTCGTGAACTCAAGTCAGTGTAAGTAATGACTCGATCTCTTTCAATTCTACTCCAATAAAGTTAATATAGATAGAGGCTTTGTCTTGTAACTAATGGTGTTAATGCCTTCGGTGCACAAGTTTACATATTTTTTTTTTTAAAATTTTTGGATATTGTTTTTCGTATTCTTGGTTCTTTTCGGAATTTTAACACGTTATCCACTTATTGATAGCCGCATTGGCTCAGAAATTACGCCCAATAGATCATATATAAAGTTTTCAGAGAAAAACTTATGGTTCAAATAGCTTTAACTCTTGTAACTTTTGTATTTTGCCTATATTTTTTTGTTGTTTTCATAGTCAATGACTTATTGTAAAGTCTTATTGATAATTTATGGATGACAAACATCCGTGTGGTATCCACAGCTCATAACTTAGGGTGTTTGTTAGCTTCCGTTGAGAGCTGTTGAGTTTAATGGCGTTGATACTAAGGGTTTTCTCAAAAATTTTGTGGTTTAAATGTATTTTTTCATGTTTGATGATTTATTGGAATCAACTTGTTAAAAAGAAGAATCTCGTTGCTGTGAAAATTTTTTTGAAAGTAGAAAAAGTTTTCATAGAAGATTTCTATCTAAGGGCTTCGTCACTTTCTCACTCAATTTTTTTATTTTGCCATTTTTGCTTCTTTTTTTCTTTTTGGTAGCCGTAAAAAGCTCACCGGTCCCATAAGCTTGTAATTGAAGATTAGATGAAAAATTTTAGCCAAAGCAGTTAGTTGTTTACAAGTAGATTTAGAGATTATGATATTGTACATTTTGAAATTTTTTAATGATTTTGCAGTTTTTTCAGTTTTTGTTGTTCTTTTCGTAACTTGTAACTTATTCTCATCATTGAAAGGTACCATAGAATTCCCTGTAATTAAAAAAAACATCTTTAATGATATTATGACATAACTGACGTTTTGTTTGTTGGATGATAGGAGATTTCATAAAATAAGATTGGTGTCTTTTTGTTTCTTTTTTTCGTCTTCTCCAGCACAATATCGTAATAACAGATCCCAATGACTTTCAAATGTGGGCCAATAAAAAATATTTATTCACTAAGTATACTTTCAGCTGGATAAGTTTAATTAAAATTGAAATAAAAACACATAAAATTCAAATAATTTCTAATGATTTTAATGGCTTCTCTAGATTGTGTTTTCGCAATGTTTGTAAATTGTTGTTCGTATACTTTTTGAGTTTTTCTGCATCTTTAGTCCTTTTCTATGGCTTAGTCTAACCAGAGATAGGTCCTGTTTGTTTCATTGTGACTGTTTAGTAAATTTATTGAGAATTATTTCGTTAATCACTAATTATTTTTAAGACTTATGGAATTACTTGGTTCAAAAAATTTTGATTGATTTCTGAATTTCGCCTCATTATTTCTTCTTATTGTCAACTTTTTACCAAGTCTCATTAAGGAAAAATCCCATCTGATGTGTAGTTAGGAAAAAAACGAATGTGTGTAGTTAGGGTTTTGTCTGATTGTAATTTGACGTTATTACTAGGTGCTTTTAAATTAAGATATTGAGTTTTTGCGGTGAAATTTTTTGTTGTTTTTTTTTCTCGTAGTTGTTTTTAATGACAGATCGTGTTGTAATGAGGCATGGCATTATTTAGTTCTATTATTAGTTCGGCTGTGTAACGATTTTTTTAAACTCAAACATCAATTTTCGATTATCTCTTTGTCTAAAATGTTAGTCAAAAGACAGTTAAGTCAATAATGTAGATCAGCGCAGGTTGGAACATCATGTGCAAACGCTCATTAACGAGCCTCCTTGTTAAACTAACGTTTCGCATGCAAAACATATATCTCATATCATTTGCTCTATTTCATTCTAATTCTACTTGTTTGAGCATGTACTGTAGTATACCCGTCTCGTATGGGTAAATTGTTAAATGAATTCGTGCAGCATAAAACTGAAATTTAGCCTCAAAGGCTTTGGCAGCAATTTTTTCTCTTCGCAGGTGAGAGTTGGTGGCCATGTATAGTACGTATATTGTACCCAATAATCGAGTATACCGAATATTATGCAATTTCATTCATTAGTTTGTACGATATTTTTGAGCAACCTTCAGCTTGTGAGAACGCATTATGTAATACACATCTTTCGACATTCTTGTTGCTTGAAAGTTCTCTATGCATTTATACTCTTGTTAATCTACGTGAAGACTAGATGGTAATTTATCACTGTCCTTTCCCCCTGTTTGCCTATTAGAAAATTCTGATGGGATACCTCTATAACTTCGTATACATGTGTACCCGATCCTCGTGTCTAAGGTACTATTGGATTCATTCACCGTAGTTCTTTTGACACCTGAAATTGAACTCTTTGATTTAAATGGTCATCATGATTGCTTTGAGAAAACTGCTTGTTTCAAAATTTCAGAAAAAAGTTTTGTTAAATGTTTTCTTTAGATTCAAAGTCCAATTTTTCGTTAAACGTTCTTGATATGACGCACATTGTTGTTAATCAGTTGCATCTTTCGGATAAATTTTGTTTCTGTTAAATTGCGAACGTACATTATATTTTGTATGAGATTTCAGAGATTTTTTTCTTTTACGGGCTACCAGATCGTTAAACGTACTCAGATAATCCTTCAGAAAATTTATCAGACATTTCATTATTTGCTACAAATAAAGTTTGTAGTATTTCTGGATAATTGTTAACAGACTCTGACCACTTTTAATTCCCAAAAATTACTTTTGAAAAGAAGGCTTCAATTTTTTCTCAATTGAGAATTTTTTCTATACGAGGCCAAAAGGCGCTATCAGTGAGTGCAGGTACCGTTATACCCAATATGCCAATATACCCAATGCCAAAATACCCAATGCCAATATACCCAATCGTAATAATAACAATAATCACTTTGATGCTAACTTTGATAAAGAATGCTCAGCTTAAGGCGAATTGGTATGGCCTAATTGTGCTTTAAAGAAATGACGTCAACTTTTAGAACGCTTGCACAGAAAAACTTAAAAGAGAACAAACAATTTTGACAATTGAAATGACGCTTTTAGGTTAAACCGCCTTTTAGGTCAAACCGCCTTTTAGGTCAAATCGCCTTTTAGGTCAAATCGCTTTTTAGGTTAAATTTGTTTAAATTTAACACATAAAAGATAACAAAAAATATCACTGCAAACAGCAAAGTGGAATTGGCGCAGCGGTATATGCATGCAACAAAAAACACGGCGGAGGTTTGAATTCAAGCGATTAAAAAATTTTCACGAAAAATTAAAAGTTGACTTAATAAAGAGATTGGAAACTAAAAAATTGGGAATAAGGCGGAAAACCTGCCGATACCAGCTATGGGCGGTGTTGGGTGTGGATGGGGAGTGAAATGTAGAAAAGTACCCCACACAGAAATTCTACTGTCAAATTATCAGCTCTCTAGCTCTTCTAGTTTTTGAGTAAAATTTTTTTAAAAAAATTTTATTCAAGAACAACACCAAACGCACAAATAACAACTATACAAGCACAGGAATGTGTATAATATGGGACAATATCGTCAGTTTTAAAGTTTTTTGTAAAGTTTTTGACGTTTTCATTCAGAACTCTGTACTTCTTTCGGCTCTTGTTCTCCTTTCCGCTTAAGGCTTTGATAATGTTCTCCTTTCCGCTTAAGGCTTTGATAATGTTGAAAAATCCAAATGCAGGGATGGTTGCCTTGAAAAGGGATGTAACCCCCAAATGCCAGCCTTCAACTGCATTTGTTGTTCTTGCTAAGCCTTCAGCTTCATCTTTGTTGTGGTTCCAGAGTGGCAAAGGGTATTGAGGTTCTCTATTGATCCGGCCAATTTTTTTCGCCTCGGATATACGTCGTCTCAAAGTAAGAAGTTAGGTCGTCTATCATCTGCAAATACTCTGTGTCTAATTTAGCAATTTCACAGACATTTTGTATTTCCCCAATTACAAGATCGAAAGAGGCCGATACCATTGGCTCAGGGACGAAACTGAGTGCAGTAATCATTCTCAAAGTCAAAGCTAGTCCCGGGTTGTTTTCATATATCTTTTTCACACCGAGTTCGCATATCTTCCTGTTAAAACTTTGACACAATTGAAAATAGCAGCCTCTTATCTCACTTGCTGGATTTTGTTCTGAGAAGATATTGATTGCCGCTTTTTCAAAATCCAGGAGAATTTTTTCCTGCCAAACACCACCAGTAAGTTGATTCAAGCCAACAAGAAGCTTCCGATAGAAGTTCTCTCTTTTGTTGCTAAGTAGAGCATAAATTCAAGGTGGATAAAATCCTCCGATCTGAATATGAATGGTGTATAACTGGTAAAACTGAATGGGAGATACTTTGAAAGTTCCGTCACAGAGCCAAAGCGCATTGTTTGTTTTCAAGGATTTTAGATTTTCTTGTGTTCCAAAAATCAGCATTCTCTCGTTGTCAGTTGTTCCCGTGTCGTGAAGGCCGAAGTCTTTAAACTTGGTGGGGACTTCGAACTGTCTGTCTGTAATTGGCGGCTCCTGTAAGTTCTCGGATGCTTTTTGGCGGTTTAGTGTCCGATTTATAGGAGATCTGGTTGGCAAAGACAGCTGCGTTGCAATATCGGACCCGATTGGTAAAAGACTGCTGGCAATTATCATGTTATTTACTGTGTTCTGTTCCGTTCTCGCTGTCTCCTTCATTTGACCAATGATCTGTTTCGCTTGTATATGTCCCGGAACAATTTCGTGGTTGTGCTCGTTTTTCTTGGATAGTAATTGTTTTCCAGTGGTAATGGCCGTAACTTTACATTTATAAGAGCTCCATTTTGAGCATTTCCAATGCGTAGCAGTTTTTGTTTCTAACTTGTTTTGAAACTCATGTCCATCAAGGATTAAAGTTAATCGGTTCTGTTGGGACGTACTCCAAGTTATTTCGCTCATGTTTAGCGTCTATATTTGGCCAAGTTTAAATACTAGAATAACGCGTCAAGGTTCTTTGAACAATTCAGTTTCTGTGACAATTTTGCGTCTTGTTTACTTAAATTGCGTCTAATTAGTTAATTTGAATTTAATGGTAGACTGGTACTCTATTTGTGAGATTATACCTTAATTTCAAGATTATAACTATTAAGTTATAAACAGGGTAGTTTGGCATTGGGTATAATTTAATTGGGTATAATGGCATTGGGTAATTTGGCATTGGGTATTTTGGCATTGGGTATTTTGGAATTGGGTATTATGGCATTGGGTATTATGGTATTGGGTATATTGTCCTTACACTGTTTTGCTGAATTGCTTCATTGCTGAATTTGAATGACCTGTCACTAATGGCACACAAGCTAATTTTAGTTAAATTTAATTCTCGAATCAGTGTTTACTTCTAGACCTTAATATTTGTTAGTGGTAACAATTTCCAATGTTGTTTTAGTTCTTACTTCCTCAAAACCCAACAAAATGCTTAGGGGAGCTTCGCTTTTAATTGCCTCAGACTTAATTCAGTTACCAGTTCTCTTAAGAGCCATGATACAAATACGCTTAATCTTCAATTGTTTTGTTTTCAATCTGCAATTAGTCCGAAGTATAAAATTTTTGGAAACTACTTGTCATTGCCTTATTTAATTAAATCGCTAATTCCTTAAACTATAGTTCGTGCCGAATTTATTGTTTTTTTTACAATCGCTGATACGTTAAGCCATTCCCCAATTTCTGTTCAAGGCCCAAGATCTCATCTCGAATTCTTTGTCACGCGATGTTCTCTTTGCCAACATTAAATTTACTGTGCAGACATTGCAAAATCTGAATTCTGACATCGCCAGACTGCCATATGATAATTGGGAATTTTTGGGAATTCTTTACGATAAAAAGTTCTCCAATCACAATCGCATCAAGGACTCAAATTTTGCTTGTGCAATAGTAATACAGTTGTTCATACAGTTCTTGCAAAATTCTCGCTAGCCTTTTTCTAGCTTAAACATACCAATACTAATATTTTGCAATCTTATTTGTACGATATTGGAGCAAAAAAAAACCATCTATTTACAAAAATTTCGATAGATGACCAATGTTTTTGCGAGATTCTTAAAGAGGTCTTTTTTGAAAAAAGTAAATTGAAAATATTCATCTAAATCTCCACAATGAATCTCTAAAATCAACGCGTTTTCTGTTTTCAGTGTACTCTGTGTTCTTCAAGTCTCTGAGCTACAATAAAGAGAGCAGAGTCCTCGAGATAGTTCAACCAACATACACTGATGTGACAAAAATCAGTACCACAACATTAGTTGACAAACCTGAACTCATTGTGCTACAAGTTAACACTTCCTCGGGTACGGGTGATAGACACGAGGTATTCCTAAACACTACAGACGTGGTTCCATTAGAGGTAATTTTTTCAATATTCACAGTTAGGACAGCCCAACTGAGCTAATTCCCGAATGTCTAAACTGAGAAATCAAGATTGAGAGTTGAGGTAGCGTTCTTACAAAAATAGTGAAAATTTTTACAACAGTCACAAACAATTTCATTTACACTGAAAGACCTCAAACATTCCTTGAAATCTTTCTTGTTATATAAAAAAGATAATTGTTTCAATCCCACGTGTTTTTCTTCAGTCAGCTTTGACCGATCGATACAGATTTGAAAATTTGAAAACATTAGCTTTTTAATTTCACACTGTACGCTGGCCGGAAGAAAAAGATGGCCCAGATGTCTGTGGTTTTGTGGTGATGTTCGTATTTTTCGTAGAGTTATCGAGGTTTGTGAACATTCAAATTTTCACACTGATTTTAAATATTTTTTGTTAACTTCTGCCCATTTTTTTCCATTTCCAATAATTCCATGTTTGCATAACCATGAGGCAACATGGAGACCTTTTTTTGCCTCATGGTAGTTTTCCAGAATAAAAAGGATCGGATTTGGATGAAGTCTTTGGATTTAGATTTCTCGTTTCTTAGAGCCATTTTTGTTTTTAAGTTTGCGGCCATTTGACTTCTGTTTTGGGCTTTTATACGAAAGTTTCTGATAAAGTACACTTAATTCGATGCATATTTGTGTTACGCTGAATATGTGCTGGTCTCTAAAGTCATATGTGGTCAGCTAATGGCACTGCTGACATTAACACTAAAAAATTTCATTAAAACTTTACCAATTCTTTTTTGTTCTTTATGTTGTTTTACTAAGACCTAATACACACAGGTCTCACTGAGCCCCTAAATAGGTCCGATTGAAACAAATTAAAGATAAAGGTTTATAGTTTAAGGTACTTATATTGTATTGCTAATAAGTCTCATTACTTAGACGTCTTGACCTTTTTGACGTTCTAAGCAGACTAAAAAATCTACGGAGTGTCTCTTCTTTTTAATTGAGTGTTCTGATTACTATGAAACCTTTTAAAATAGTAAATTTTTGGAAATTCTTTTATCTTTTCTTTTTCTGCAGTTGTGTCAAAGTGTAAGCAAAGAAAGATCTTATTGATTTCAAATAAAAAAATGATTATTTTTTGCCGAAAATCATGCACTGCTTGTCGTTTGCTCTTGATCATAGCTAAAGTTTTCAGAAATGATAAGTGAATTTTGAATACCTACGTTTTTTTTGTTTTTTTTTGTTTTCTTGGCTTTCAACTCAATTATTAAAGTCAGGTAAGGTCAATAATGAATCTTACCTGAACCTATAGGTCTAAACTTTGTTCCAATTGAGAGTTAATCATAGATATAAATGTGATAATTTTTAATTTCGTATAATTTTGCAGAGTTTTGTCTGTGTTCGGTTTTTCTTCACTCATTTGGTATTTTTGCTTGCCTTCTGTAATATTTTTGTTCAACTTGACTTATTAATTATTTTGAATTCTTACCATACAAATTGCCTGCCGATTGAAATACAATTGAAACTTCTGAACGTGTCAAAATGACATCAAATGGTTTAAAAAATATCAACAGAAATTGGAATAAAATTAGCCCTCAATATTAATTCGTCGACTTTCATATTCTTCACATTAATTGAGGTCCTATCTGTTTCTTATCCAATTGCGTGTTTTTTGAATAGCTTTAAACTTTGGAATTTTCTGTGAGGGTTAAATTAGTTTTCTAATAATAACATCAAAATTCGTAAAAATTTCAAAATTAGGAGTTCAAGATTTCTTTTTTTCTCTTTTTTTCCGCATATACGAAGTTATATGATTTCACAAAACTATTTGTACACCACCAATTGGTAAGCTCCATGAGCAAACCTGAGACCACTCTTCTCACAACTTACCTTCTGATCATCTATCTTTTTGAACGCTTTTTGAATCTGCAATCTCAATTTACAAAAATAATTGAGTTACAAAGTCTTCTTCCTCAGCAATAAAAGTAATCTTAACTATCAGAGTTTGATAAAAAAAATACGTGAGCCAGCTGAGTGACAATAGTGTTGCTTGAGAGATTTTTTAATTTAAACTCTAGTTTGAAAACCTGATAGATGTTGGTTTCTGATTGTCATTTTTGTTGTTTGGTAAAATAATCTACCTACTTAGAAAAACTGTCTGCTTAAATAATGTCAATTTACGTTTACTTCCATCGATATTTGGTCGCTTCGTCTCTTCTATTTTAGTGATAGAATAAAAATTGATCTTACTGGATCCAAACTTTTTGTAAACAATTCCGTCTTTTTTAAGAATAAAGCAGAATTTAATTACACAAGACAGACTGCTCAGTTTATTGAATATAACTTTTTTGTACAATTGGTGCACAAATATTTTTATTAGAACTGATCTGCAGTCAACAAATGCTTTTGGGAATTAAGTTAAAAAATTTTAACAGATTTTTGTTTAAAAAATTACTCCTCAAAATTGATTTTACGACATTTTCATTAGTTTCTTCAACAATAGATACTACTTACGTCATATTCAAACGTCTGTTTTTAATAGTTTCAATTTTTTTCATTTTCTACGATTTTGCATATTGTTTTCTAAATTGAACATCGAAATTTGTAAGAATTTGGAGTTACTAATATTTTTTTCAGTATATAGGCTTACATGATTTGATGAAAAATTCCAAGAACCAGCCTTTGATAGGCTCAAAGAGCGAACTGCTGATACTCACTCACAAATGAGCATCGGATTATCTCTCTTGGGTGATCTCGATTTGAATTCGATTTCTCAACTTTGATTGATAAGTGAGCGCAGATGTCATTTTTCCTACTCTTGCACTCGCATATCAACCTAATATCAGAGCGTAGAATCGAAGTGAAAAAAAATAAAATTCAGCTAACTGAGTAATAGTGTGATTTATGTTTGAGGGATTCTATATTTTTAACTTTAGTTCGAAAAAACGACAGATGTTGATTTCCAGATGTAATTTTTGTTGTTTTTTTAATTGAAATAATTTTCAGTTTATAAAATGTAAAGTTGCCTTAGGTTGATCTACTTTTGGCTGTCCCCTCTTTTCAATTGTTCATTTTAGCGAAATAGTAAAATTTTATCTCACTGGGTCCAACTCTTTATTGTATATATTTCTGTCTTTAGCTCAATACTAAAACAAAGTTAAATTCCACAAACAAACTGCTTAGTCTTGTAAATGCAATGTTTTGTCCTAATGGTGGACAAATGCTGTTATTGACTATTGCGGACAGCAATTTACTTTAATGGTTTAGAGATTAGCTGTTTTCATAAAATTTCTTCAAATTTTGTCAATGTTTGATCTTATTTTGTATTGTCACTAAGTCCCAAAACCAAAATATCTAAATGATTGTCGACTGATGATAAAACTGAATGACATTTCACTTCGGAGATTGTGTTCATGAGCGTTTTTGAAGCTTTTTGTTCTTGTGAAAGTGTTTTATAAATCTTTGGACTTTGACTTCAGATACTTTTTTTCTGTAGAACTGATACAAATTGAGTGGTTGAGAATCGCATCAATTTGAATAGTTGCCAAAAAAGATGAGCGACTGAATTTTTAAGACGGCTAGTCTTCTATGATTGGAAAAATGTGAATTACGAGTTAATCAATGTTTTTAAAATCAGTTTTGCTAGTTAACCATTTTTTTTCATATGTCCATATGTGGTTTTCCAAAAATTGGCGTTATTAATTGTTTTGGTTTCCGTGTCTCTTGTTTTGTTTGGTTGGGTGTTCGGTCTATTGAAGTAAAGATCATTGAACTCACTCTCAACCATTTTTTTGTATAGCCTGCTGTTTTTTTCAATAATCCGTCAAATTTTAAGTAAAATGTGAACTACTTTTTTCAAGACAGTATGGCTTTGTTTTTATCGGTAAACAACTGAGAGAATATTGCGAATGAGCGGAGAGAAAATTGTCGACCATCCCACTTGGGGTAATTTTGATGATTGTATAAAAAGTTGTTCTGCTCTGGCAGCAATTTTGTGTCAAAAGATATGGCGAAATAGTTTGAAGAAAGTTGAGCGTGATATTACAATAAGGATCAAAATATTTTTTAAAGAAGTGAGCAGATTGGTCAACAAGTAATTGAGGCGGAAATGGAATGCGATATGCGATATCTTGTTCAAAATGATCTTTAAGAAGATATTAAAACCTGTGAAGACTACAGTCATTAAGTTTTCCAGGAGTTTACATTTCAGATAATTATACGAAGTTTCTGCTAACACGAGCCGAACTGAACGACAATCAGTAAAAAATTGAAGAGTTTGTTTCCTGGTGTTTAAAAACATCAATCAATCAGGCTAAAAAACCGATTACTGCTAATTTTTGATAGATTAGATAACAGTCACGCAATTCAACACAGATTCAACCTCATTTTTTCCTGCCTTCTTACGCGTTACTTGCGCTTCTCTTGGAGGCGACAGTTCCTTTTCCTGAATATTTTCAGTACGTAATGAGAGGTACGCTTTTATGCGTATAAAAGTTACTGTGACTATTGCATAACTTGATATAAATTGCGTTGAAGGCGCAGTGGAAAGCGATTGTGAATTATACAACTGTTTGCCAATCAGACTGCAATCTTTCTAAGCAAAATGTGTTTTTTGTAAAGGCATGTAAAAAGTCTTCACAACTTTTTCTTAAAATCATAAAAGTTTGGAATTTTTTTTCTGTTTTTTTTTCAAAATATGGCAGTGACTAACTCTCACACTGGTATAAATCATAGTGATAAATTTAGGGATCGTGTATAAAAGTGATTTACAAAATTCATCTGAAAGTGATAAGAATGTGAGAGCGGTGTTTTGAAAAATTTTTCAAAATGATTTGAAGATTATTTGCTTGGTGTAAGCACTAAATAATAATTCTTAGCTTTTCTGTCCATATATAAGGTAGTGTATAGAATAAGTCAAGAAAAAAAACTTTGGTTATTTTACTATTATGTACCCGGGTCGAGGTTTGGCGGTGAATTTTCGTAAGAAATGCGGTGAAATGCGGTGAAAAAAAATAATTTTCACCGCGTATTTCTTACATTTTTTTGCGGTGAATGCGGTGAATCGCGGTGAATTATTTATTTTCACCGCGTTTTCAGTATTCTTACAAAAAAGAATGGTCCCCACACAGGATCGAACCCCTGGCCTCCTGCATACTTTCCACTGCTAAGTCCCCTGCGCCAACTGTCACTACCATCTTTAAAATTTCTTGTGAATCTATATCAGATTGAGTAAACTTTGGAATCATATGCGGTGAATTTTTGTAAGAAATGCGGTGAATTTTTGTAAGAAATGCGGTGAAATGTGGTGAATTATTTTTTTTCACCGCATTCACCGCTTTCACCGCATTTCTTACATTATTTTGCCACAAAAGTTGATGCGGTGAATTTTTGTAAGAAATGCGGTGAATTTTGCGGTGAATTTTTGTAAGAAATGCGGTGAAATGCGCTGAAATATTTATTTTCACCGCATTCACCGCAATCACCCCACTTCTTACAAAAATTCACCGCATTCACCGCATTTCTTACGTAAATTTACCCAAAAACCTCGACCCGGGTATGAATTATATATGAGAACAAGTTTTTTCGCTGGCTTCAGCTGCTATGCAATTTAATAACTCATTTAATTAAAAAACATTTTTAAAAATTGAGATATTGCTATTAGAAATGTAGAGATATTGCAACCTCATTTGATGATCCATAGAAGCAAACTATGCGTATTTTGTCAAAGTAGTCAGCTGTAATTTATAGTGGTAGTTCGAAAATAGAACGGCCGTAGAAAATGTAGCTCGAAGGAAGGCACTGGCGTTATCTAACCAATTTTGTTTTACAAATTTAGTATTGTTTTGCAAAAATTGGCAAAGACGACATTAATAAGCTAAAATCTTTAATTATTTGTATAATTGTTACTATGTTTCAATGGGGCGAAGTTAAAGTTATCACTGAAATCATCTGGTTGCCAATATTGATCTGAAATAAAGTTGCTCGGTTCCGGCAAGTTAGGGTCGAACGATTTCCTGATGCCTGGGGAGGCGTGACATTGGGGAAGCGTTCAAAGTTTCAGCAAGTTTGAATTCAACAACATCTTCCGTGTTTCAGGTGCAAAAAACTTTTTCACTAACCCAAGAGTTCATATTTGCCAACTTGAAGCCTGGAGGATACTACCTGTTCACCATCACTGCATTCAGCAAGGGAGAAATGCCAATGACACGCCAGTATACTGTGAATGAAATCACGTACCCTGACAAGCCCCTGCAGTACCCCACATCTCCTACAGCCGATACCACTTCAATCACCCTTGACTTTTATGTTGCTGGGGTGAAGCATGGATGGCTCATAGGGTAAAAAATAGCAGCAAATGACCTTCCTCTACCCGGGTCGAGCAAAAATCTGAAAAATATGTAAGATAAGCTGGTAAAAAATTGTTTTTTTTTCACCGCTAGTTTTGTTCATAATTCATAAATTTGCGGTGAAATGTGGTGAATGTAAGAGTAAGCGGTAAACTTACAAAAATTCACCACATTTCAGCGCTTGCTACAAGTTACCGCCATTGCATGGATTTGAACCTCTCACCTTCCACATGTCAGTCACTTCTTCTTCCACTGCTCAAATTCTCTCTAAAATCTAGGATATTTGTTTTGAATTTAAATCAAATTCACTGTACTTCTGGTAAAAAATACCCGTTGAACTTTTGCTAGATTAGCGGTGGAATTACAAGTGTTAGCGGTGAAATGTGGTGGTTGTTTTGTAAGTTCACCGCTTTCTGTTGTGGTGAAATTACATAAATTCGCCGCTTAAAAAAGTTTTCAAAAGATGTATGATTAATCGTGGGTAAATTTTCCGTGCATTTCTAAATAAATGTATCATAACTTCGTTGAACAAAAGACGATTCGAAGCGTTTACTAAGCGGTGAATTTATGTTATTTCACAACTAAGTTAAGCGGTGAATTTATGAAATTTCACCGCATTCACCGCTTATCTTACATAATTTGGACACTTTTTTCAGAGCGGTGAATTTATCTAATTTCACCAATAAACTCAACGGTGAAATTTTTTAATTTCATCGCTACCATGCCATAAAGGTTTTTTTTCACCGCATTCACCGCCTTATTTATGTAATTTCACAGCATTCACCGATTATCTTAGAAAATTTTCCGCATTCACTGCTTGTCTTACATACTTTTGCGTTGAATGGCGGTGACACCTCGACCCGGGTAGCGCACTCAGGGATTACATTGCCTGATATAAGAACTTGCGAGTTTTAGGCTAACGACAATTGAATCTTTCACGCAATTAAGTAGAATAAAAAGAAAAAAAAACTGTGTGCTCATAAGAGAACTATCAACCAATGTAGATCATTAGGTAAAAAAAACGTAGTTTTTCAAAAAAAAAGTAGTTGTCTGTTTAACCTCCATTTAACAAAAACAAACCTAGTGCCCTAAAACGGATACAGTCACCCAGTTCAACTTAATAGTTCAAGAGAAAGAAGAATATAACCCTTGGCATCGCATGAATTATGTTTTTTTGCCTTTCCGCGGGAGGTAAAACTAGTTTATAACCATTTTTTTGTGTCGGCAAATGGCACCGAAGTTCAAAACAGCTTTGATACAATATACGCTATTAACTTGATAACTTTATTGTTACAAGGAACATTAAGTATCCGTAAGGTTGCGTTCTGCCAGGTCTGACACCGGCAGCTGTTCGCCCACCTGCGACTTACCAAGCTGGAAAAGCAGTCACACAATAACCTCTATCATTTCTGGAAGTCTGGTCTCTATATCGATCCAAGCGTACGTTGACTACTCTGATTTTGCGAGACGATCTGGATTGCCTTTGGAAATTGAAGTGGTAACACCACCAGCCAAACCCACCCAAAAGACTGGCTCGCCAACGTTCACCACAACAAGCATCACGCCCATGTTCAAAGCTACAGGAATTTATCATGGTTGGCTTATTAGGTAGGGCGACATCTTTATCGAAAAAAAATCTTTTTCTTACAATTTTTATTTGTTAAACAATATGGATTGCAAAACTTCAGCATATACCATGCTGAGATCCCAAACAGACTTCAATATCGAAGATTCACATCGAAGATGAGGTCATCAGGCGGCGTCGTGCCATCAAAATTACATAGTCTGGATACACAGAAAAACGCACAAATGTTGGGAACCTCAGCCTGGAATAAGTTTTACGATGGCTTGAAATAGGCGAAGCACAGAAGACAAACAAAACAACAAATTTTCGCTCACTGCATAAAATTTTGAACATAAAATTTAGAACTGATCGCTCTAAGAAGGCAAAGAAACTTTTATAACATAAGTTATAACTTATATAACTTATAAGATATTATAAGATTTGCAATGGTCAATGACTAGGGCTTTGACAACCTTCAAGCCAACTTTTATGCAAAGGTATACACTTTTAACTTCATAAATAATTATCAAATGAAAAAGTCTCTAAGCTTTCAGGACCAGAAATGCTACGAGATTCCCCGTTTTAGAAGCTCGCACGGAAGCTGTTCCACAACATGTGAAATTTCACCATCTTTCGATCAAAAGACAGTTGATCAAATAAGCTCCGGTGAACTTGTGACCTTGGCAGTTCGGACTTTCGTAGACTACATTGGTCATCCTAGGAGCGTAAGTGAAGCATTAGAGGTCAAAGAGATTACAACTCCTGCCATGCCTATTCAGAAGTCAGGCTTCCCCGTTGTGACTACAACGAGCGTTTCTGCAGACGTTACTGTGTCTGGAACCGTTCATGGAGGGTTTTTGACGTTAGTTTATATTCTGCACTATTAGTACAAATCTAAGGCTCTGTCATCTTTAATGATAAGTAATGAAGCTATCATTTTTGAACGTTAACAGATATATTAATACAAAAAAGATCACATGTCCGATTTCAAACTGTTGCAACAGGTCGTCATCTGGTAGCTGTTCTTCAACTTGTTCCCTGTCCTCTTCGATCAGACAGAAGGCAGTCACAGGAATAGTGCCCGGCACCAAAGTCACCACTTCTCTCTTCTATTACGTCACCTACAGTGGATTTACAAGGAGAAACGGACAAGCTTTGGAGGTAAATTGTTGGCAGATGAAGAGAGAATAGCGTTATGTAAACTCTGTATTAAATATCTTGGAACAGCTTGAAAACAAGCTCTACTTGTTCAACGTATACTTAGCCATAGAGATGATGCCTTGAGGAATGAGAAAGGGCACGAAAATGTAAGAGATGCCCGAGTTTGAGAGCCTAAGACTAGTTAGTACAATGGTGTTCAAACTAGGCTTGCAAGTAAGAGATAGTTCAAAACCAGTACTTGTACATTTTTACAGTAGTTGCGACTGCTTATACCCCTAACATTGCTAGATTTTTTTTACTTCAGTCTCGGGAAACAATTAAACTTTTAAATTAAATTCTGACTTTCGAAGGGTAGAGTTTTCGAATTTTGGGCTCCTTCGTGAACAAAGTGGCATATATCGTTACCCTTGCCGCTTAAATAGGAAAGTGTCGCTAACTCTGGGGAGTATAGTCAAATTTCTGTCTATTTTGTTAGCAACTGTCACAAATAAGGTTATTAAAATCTTCATTAAGTGTACTTAACTTATAAGAAGAAATGGGGGTAATTTATTGGCTATAAAGCTTTAAAATTGTAATAATATCTTTTTTTAACACGCTCTCTTGCGCCACTTAAAACAGGCTGATAGCCTTTCTGTGTGGGTCACTGTATCAAGTAGCCTTGTAGATGGCAATCATCATCATATACATCATAGACGAATTTAATATTATTTTTTTTAAAAATACGTAACAGTTGCTT